>NC_065444.1:28142011-28767011 GCF_917563875.1 Diabrotica virgifera virgifera
TTGAGATATAAAATCATATCTATAGTACTTCAGTAACGGATGACATATGATAACAAAAGTATTTATAAGGTTCGCTATTCAATTTTTGTATGGGAAATGACAAATCAGCATCATCATTATCATCAACATCATCATCATCATCATCATCATCATCATCATCATCATCATCATCATCATCATCATCATCATCATCATCATCATCATCATCATCATCATCATCACCATTTCCTTTGCGGTCGGCTTCTTAATTACATTTCTCCATAAGCTTCTATCTCGGGTCATACCAATATAGATTCTCTTTATAGAAATGAAAGGCAGAATTTACAAAACCGTTATCAGACCAATAATAACATACGCGGAAGAAACACGATCTGACACGGGGAGGACAAAAAGAATGCTAGACACAGCTGAGATGAAAACTCTCCAAAAATCTGTGGTAAGACACTATGGGACAGAGCTAGATATACAGATATACGACGGAGATGCAAAGTGGAGAACGTTATAAACTGGGTAAGAAACAGAAAAGTAAAATGGAACGACCACATAAGCCGAATGTCAATAAATAAGGTAGTAAGGATGGCGAGAGACGGTTATCAATAGAAAAACGATCAGTGGGAAGGCTACAAAACGATAGAACGACAACTTACTGGAAGCACATTGAAAAATAGACAGTAATGTCTACACAAACAGAAGAAGAAGAAGATATCGAGAAATGCATCTAGTAACACCTATCGGTTTTCTAGTACGTAATCAATCCACTGAATCCTTCTCTATACGCTTATTGTCTCTGATGTATCGCACTTTCAATCAGATTTTCGTCGAGCAGTTTTTCTAGGGTCTTAGGTATGAATTAGGTACGCCAGACTATTGGTTTCAGGATTTAACATTTTTCTGTCCAGTTTTGCTAGGCCTAAGCATTGAAGGTACCCCTACGAGCCTCCATGCTCCTGTTATATACCCCAATACATGTAAGGGTTTCATTTTGCTCATTTAAATATAAATAAAAATATCTTAAAGTTCTTGTTAACAAAAATGTTTGCAATCCTAATTATTACGGTGAAGGTACGTATTTTTATTTTTAAAAAGAGTTAAAACTACAGAATTTGAGAGATACTGTATGGGTGGTTGCCTATAGAATAGATATAGCTTTGATATATTATTTTATTAGCCTTCCTTTAAAAATGTTTCTTCTTAATTTCTTGAATTAAAATTCTAATACTTTTGTACAATCCACAACGAAACAATTTCGTGTAGTTAGCTGTATCCCATTAATCACAAAAAACGTTTAACGAAATAATTCTTTATGAAAGGTACCAATACTTAAAAAAACCTCAAAGGGCCACACCTATCACAGAACGTTTATGATCTACATAGATCATCATCAGTGTTGTTATAGGCAAATCACATGCTGAGCCACCAAAAATAAATGAGTAAATCCCTTAACAAAATATGTTACAGTTACATTATTATTATGAAATCCAAGTGATGGATAAAAATCCGTAAGGATATGGCGTTTGGCATCCTATGACTCCGTACAAGGCACGTAGGATGCTTGTTTGCAAGTATGTAGGTATGTCTTTAACATTAAGGACAGTGAGTAGTTGCTACTCATGATAGGCACTTAAAAACAAAAGAACCATCATTAATCTGCTCCAGCTGCTCCGATTCCCCGATCAACTGAATGTCAAACATACTCGTATCCTCTTGACAGTTAGATCAGGGCATTTAGCACTAATATCACCGAAAGGCATCAGAAAGTACATCAAAGAAACATGAAACGTAAATTACGTTTCATGGAAATAAAACACTGCTAAACAAATATACGTCCGCCCATTTACGAAACTCTCCGAAAATACAAATGTATCATGAGCATGAATCACACTCGTTTCATTGGTAGGCGGACTTTGAGATTTGTTTAGCAGTGTTTTAGTTTCATGAAACATGTTTTTCGTTGCATGTTTCATGTGTTTCGTTTCATGTTTCTTTAGTGTGCGGCTTGCCTAATAAATCGCTTTTTAAATACAGCACCTAGATACTGACAACTTTTTGCATTGTGTTCAGGATGATGGCAGGAAAAAAGTTTACTATAGAAAAATTGGTGGAAATACATTATTGCATTTTAAAGTGCGTAAAATGCATCCAAAAATGCATGAACATGTCAAAATAAGCATATTAAGGGTCAGCTTTTGTTACTCGGGGGTTTTTGGGTCGCTGAACACGACTATGCCATCAGAACAGACCCCGGAGGTGCCTAGGGTCACTGCTAAGGCACGTCATCTGAGGTTATCGGCACTACATTGATGAAAATAGATTACTTGGAGGTTTTTGGAGTCGCTGAACACGAATACGACATCAGAACCAACTTCCGGAGCACCTGGTGCCCACGATCACTGCTAATGACGTCATCTTCTGGCAAGGGCGGATCTAGGACCGATTTTCGGGAGGACCATAAACTTTTTTTGGTGGTGGATACCCGTGAGTCTGGGGGAAATTTTTTAAAAATCAGGGTTAAAATAGTGAGTTTTAAGGCACTTCTCTTCACATACTTTTGAGTGCCTTAAAAATATTTGCGTCACAAACGTCAAGCACCTTTGTTACTTAATTTGGCAATAGAAGAATGTTTGTATATCACCAATGTCCATGATAGGTGAAAACTGTTCAACTGCTTTCTTCAAAGGTTTTAATAGTTCCACTTCTTTTTATTCTTAGGAATCAGCAAAGAGTGTGGAAATAATTCCCCGTAGCCACAAACAACTCAGTGAAGTGACATGTAGTCTTGACGTTAAATCGGTATAACATTGTCTAGAAGAGGTATGTAAATTGTACGTCTGTAATATTTTTCTGGGCCACATGGATGATTGGCTATCTTAGTCTGTCTATCCAATATTAACGTCCAATTCGTCTGCCAATTCTTTAACTTCGGTAAAGATCTTACTAACATTTTCTTCGCAGTTAGATCTTCTGTCTTTCAAAGTCAACATGGTATTAGAAACAGCCTTAGTCGCCAGGTTAGCATCAAGAGATTTTGTTTATAGAAGTCGGCTTAGTGGTAATATTAATTTTAGTATGTCAGTCAGTGACATCATTGACTCTAGAAACTCAGATGTACATGCATAAAGATTCAGCAACGTTAATGCAAGTATAGCAGTCTTGAATCCTTCCATGATCTTGTTGAGATAGATGTTAGTGCTTCAGTTATATGTAAAATGCCAGATCTGAACTGGATTACGCTTTCATGGCGCTCAACCCATCCTGTATGCATAAACTTGTTAAATTTTGTGCGAGTTTAAGTTCTCTTGGTTGACATGTTAAAAAATTACTGACTTCATTGTTTCCACCGTGTTTCTGATGGACGATACATTAATAGGAGTTGAAAGGGAATTGTTTAAAATATGATTCAGGCAAGGACATATAACCAGTGGCGGATCTAGACATTTGCCTTGAGAGGGGAAATTTGTCTAAGAGGAGAAATTCCAATGAAACATCAACCAAAAGACATAAAAAGATAAACCAAACTACATAAAAGACACAAACAATAACTTACATCATTGTTTATATATGTTTTATCCCTATATAAACAATGCTTATATGTATTAAAGTTGCCTTAATTTTACTAACTAGCGTATTTATTGAATGGAATTGGTCTGTCTGTAGTTTGAGTTGCATGTCAGCTAATATATTTTTATGTGCAACAATTTTTTTTCTATAATTTTGGACCTTGTTAGGGGGGGAATTTCCCCTTTTTCCCTCCCCGTAGATCCGCCACTGCATCTAACTGAATTTATTATGACCATTTTTATTTCTGTTATTGCACCGACCATTATTTCAGAGCTCCATTACTCTACAACTGTCAGTACAGATTTCTACCTATATCTTCATATCCAAGTGCAGTTCTGTCAACAAGTTTAACGCTTTTTCCTTCAATTCTTCTCCTGTCAGGCCTTGTTCTTTCCCTCTTTCTTGATTTTCACTAATTATTTTTATATTCTCATCATAAGCGTCAATGGACTTGACAAATCTTCACGAATGTTGTTATTATCTATCAATGTATCTCAAATTTAGGGAAAGCTGTTCCACGTGGGATGTGTCAGTCCTTTCGTCAAATTTGACTGAGTGATAATTTGCACTTTGAACCTGATTCGTTGTGAACGTGGCAAACGGAATATGCGTTTGAAATTAGAAACATTTGAACTGCAAATAGTAAATATTTAATTTTATATTTTTTTTAATTCTCGAAGGGGGCAATGGCCCCCATGGCCTCCTCTCTGCATCCGGCCTTGTTTTCTAGAGTCTCGAAGGTTTTCGGCAGTAAGTGCATGAAAATAAATTACTAGGCGGTTTTTGGGGTCGCTGAATACGAATACGCCATCAGAACTGAACCCCCGAACCACCTGGTACCCAAGGTCGCTGCTAAGGCATGTAATATTCTATAGTTTGGAGGGTTTTGGGCGCCAGGTGCCACCGGGGCTCGGGTAGTATTCTTATCAAGCAGCCCCAAAAACCCCCGAGTAATCTTTTTGCATCAATTTAGTGCCAGAAACCCTCGAAATTAAAGATCATGTGCCTTAACAGTGAACCTGGGCACCAGGTGCTCCGGTGGTTGGTTCGAATGGCGTATTCGTCTTCAACAACCGCAAAAACTCACGAGTAACAAAATCTGGGCCTTAATACAGCTCTTTTGCCATGTTTATGCACTTTTGGATCCATTTTATGCACTTTAAAATGCAACTATGCATTTCTACCCTTTTTGCATCAATTTAGTGCCAAAAACCCTCGAAATTAAAGATCATTTGCCTTAACAGTGAACCTGGGCACCAGGTGCTCCGGTGGTTGGTTCTAATGGCGTATTCGTCTTCAGCAACCGCAAAAACTCACGAGTAACACAATCTGGGCCTTAATACAGCTCTTTTGCCATGTTTATGCACTTTTGGATCCATTTTATGCACTTTAAAATGCAACTATGCATTTCTACCCATTTTTATATACTTTAAAAATTTTTTTTCTTGAAATCATCCTGAATATAAGGCAAAAAGTTGCAAGAGTCTAGGTGCTGTAACTAGTGTAACTGCTTTTAACTATTTATGATGGGAAATAAGCCACAATATTATTAAAAAATGATTTTTATTAACGTTTCGTCGATTTGGGCGTCGAAACGTTAATAAAAATCATTTTTTAATAATATTGTGGCTTATTTCCCATCATAAATAGTTAAAATTGTAAAAATGCCACAAGAAAATAGCTCAGAACAACATTAGTGTAACTGCTGTATCTAAAAATCGATTGATTTTGTGCTAAATGCCCTGCCCTGGTCTAGGTCCGCAATTCCTGGAAGAAAGAAGATCTCACAGAATCGCAGAAGATGGTTTCAAAGACATTTCTCGCTAGAAAAATCTCAACAGTTACCTATACAATTTAATAACCTAATCCTAATTTTTCTTGTATTATTATATCCACTAATAACAAATTAACAATAAAAAAAAAACAAAAAAGATAAATAATTACACATTAGAAGCTAGCAGATAAATTTTAATTATATTCGTACATGTCGATAGATTTATATATCTTTAGTGATAGAAACAATGGGTTTTAGTAGCAGGCATAGGTATATTTAAACTTTATAATTAGGTTAATTATTTATTAGGCAGCTTATTTGATTATGGATGAAGTTCTCTGGAAACACAGGTACATAAAAACCATATATCTTAATGTTCTCTAGTTATAAAATGATAAGTAATCGTCGTCGTCATCATCGTAGCTATCCTCATTGCCTGGTTCACCCAAAGCGTTAACGAATTCTGAAATAAAATAATAATAATAATGAATCGGTTGTATATGTGAGCCCATTTCAACAAGGTTAAAGAAATAAATATTAGACGTAGTCACAATCAGTTTATTGCACCTTGGACGACCGGTTTCGAGCACTAAACATTCGAGCATTATCGGGTCTCTGGACAAGTTACTTTAATGATACCGATGCAAGAAATGTTCTTGGCTGAGTGAATGTAGATTTTTGAGAGTTAAGTATGCTTCTATATAACTGCATTCCTTGCATCGGCATCACTAAAGCAACCTGTCCGGAGACCTGATGATGAACAGCAAAGTTTAGTGCTCTAAACCAGTCGTCGAAGTTACAATAACTGATTATGAGTACCTAAGTCTAATATTTACTTCTTTAAACCTGTTAAAAAAATAATATTTTAAAATGAAAATGAGAAACATCTTATTTTTCAATTCGTTCATAGAAAACCATTATCCTCTTACGTACATTTCACCATCTTTAGGGACAATCGGAGGCTTTACGGTCTGCTTTCAACGAAAAGAGAAATAAGTCAGTCTGAATACAGTGAACCAAGATTCCTTGGAATTTTTACCTATACCTATGAATAGACAGGCAGTGGAATGCAATTTTAGATTTTCCCTGGTCTTCTTTTAAGTCATCGTTCATGTGCTTTGCAAGTATTAGAAAGCACAAATACATGAGTAACCAGAACTTGGTTCCAGTAGAAGTCCTTAGTTCCTCGGAACTAAAGCTTTGAACTTTTTAATAATATTTTAATTTTAATATAATCTAATTTAATATAATGATTTATACTATTACCGCATGTAAGAATATTTACGGTAAAAAAATTAGCTCAATGTTTCACTCGTCCAAATAGGGAACTTGCATAAATTTTTAAATATTAAAATAATATTAAAAAACATAAGGTAACATGATCTTAAAACGCTTGCATGCGAAAAAAACAAATATTTTTAACCCGTACGCTAATTACGGCGCTTTGAAAATGCTATAAAATTCAAATATCTTAGGAGGCTCTTGAACGTCCTTCTATTGGTCTGACGTCAGAGGCCACAGTCATCTACGTCTACGATTAGGTATTACGGGTGTATTACATTTTAATCGTATTTAAATGGATATTACCAGCTATTATTTGTATTCTTGCATAGTTCTACAATCAGTTTATTTACTTTAAAGTCAAATTTATAAATCTTTAGAAATTACTAATGTGTTTATAACGTATAAGTATTATTACTCACGAGGGGTTTTCAAAAGAAAGCGATTAAGTACAACAGTTCATTTTAATCGTCTTTAATTGAAAATTCCTACGTATTATTTATGTTCATCTTATAAATTGTAAGTAGTTCCCCAATCAGCTTAGTTTCAAACTGAAATTGGTACCATTATATGTATTATAGTAAACGGTTTTCCCCGTGGGTTTCATCTACCTAACTCTAATCGAAGAATTTCGTATATCCTGGAAAAGATTACGGTGTAATTTGCATAATAATAAAGAAACTAAATTTTTATGAAGTTTATTATATTTGATAGTAATGTTTATTAGTACCTACTGGAGCCTTTCATTATTGTGTTCAAAGCCTTCTGAGAAAAGATTATGGTGATTAGCAGACGTACCGATAGCCAACAAAACCCTTCTTTACAAAGTTAATAATACGCATAAATAAGAAGAATCATTATTGTAATTTTACAAGTTAATATCTTTATCATCTCAGCTTATAATACTCACACAGCATCCCTCGGTAGACCGCAAGCTATAGTAGAAACATGACTGTAGACCGCATACTATAGTAGCACCAATACTTTTTAGTTACTCTTACTTTTATTACCAAGTTTTGTTTATTTTTAAGTTACTTGTTTCTTTTTTCAACACAAGAAACGACAAAAGTAATTTCATAAAAAAGAACTTTTTGATGCATCCAGGTGCATCCAGGCACTATACAGTACTTATATTGCGCAGATTTGTTTTCTATTTTGATAAAGTATATTACACACTAAATACACTAAACTACACTAAATACAATAACATAAATACCGAGCAAACGTCACAGTTATTCGACACGCACAACTGGCAATGGCAAACTGCATTCAAAGCAAACGGGCGAAAACGATGAATGTGGCCTGTGACGTCAGACCCAAGCTCGCGCTTTTGAAGTTGTTTGAAACGGAAATTTTAGGCGCGGAACTTTGATCAGATGTTGTACGTACGCTATTCATTGTTAAGACGTACTATTTTGAATATAACATTTTTAAACATAAATTAACAATTTTATGCAAAAAAATTTTTTAGTGCAAGTTCCCTAGAAGTTCAATCCAATTCATTATCAAAAGGAGAGGAACGCACATATTTAATTTCTTGTTGTCATTCATAAAACTTTCGTTGAACCACTATTGGAGAATTCTTCGAATGCTTTAATCTTCTTCTTTTTGATTCTTGATTTTCATCCAGTTGCCTGTTTTATTCTAGGGTCCCGTGCTGGGGTCATCCGTTCACCTCTTTCATGGTCGGTCATTGCTGCATTGTACTATTGAAGTTTCATCGCCAGCGATTCTACGCACTGTTTTCTAATTTATTAATACATTAATGTCTTCGCGTTGCATGAGTTTCTTTGTTTCTTGCATTTTCGCTTCGTCTCGCTAGCTATCTATTTCCAGATTGCATTTCAGAAGTATATTTTATGTTCAGCCTTTTTATCTTAATGGCTCAAATCATTATGTTAAAAGATTTAGCTCTTCTATTACCATAATGCAGATGTCTTTGCATATCGCTTTCGTAATAATTTCTAATCAAAAATAAATAATCTGTTATCTACCAAAAAATATAATCATACACTTAAATCATATAGTAAAATATTCTTACCATAAAAGTCTATTCGTCCGTCTCCATCTACATCAACTTCTTTAATCATTTCTTCAACTAAAAGTAAAATATTAACGTTAGGATAATACTGTTAATTTCATCGATCAGTTCAAATTACACTATATTGAAGAATGCGACAAGATAGATCCTAACAACACAAAACATTCCAGGAATGTACTATCAAAATTCTATTAATGTTTAAATGTCCTGGACATTCAAGGAACATTCGGTGAACATCTGATTAAATTATTGGTGGAATGTTACCACAAGACATTCTATGAACATATTACCAATGCCCTATATTTTAAGTGAGGCCATTTACTATTCAATTTGCGTTCATTTTCAAATTTGCCGCGCGTGTTCTATGTAAGTAGTGTCGCGTGCCGCGTGGTCATCACATTTTCACATTTCATGATAACAACCTAAAAATTTATGATTGGATGTAAAATGGACATTAGAATTAGTGGCTTTTTTTTGCTGTTCTGTATGTTAGTTTTGCCATTTTGCTCTGGCTGGATCTCTTTTGTTTAGACAATTATGTAAGTATTATAAAATCCGTTTTCAATTTTCTTTATTTTTTATGAAACGAAAAACGAATTATTTATGCATATTATAACCTGTAAATAGTACCTATTTCTTTTGATTTTTAATTGTAAAGAATAGAAAAATTACCATTCATTTTAAGTTTTTTTAGAATCAGCTGAAAGTATTCTACAAAAAAACCAGGAAGGAAACGTAGCCTTGTGGCTAGAAAGGCAAAAGAAAGATATATGTAAAAAGTGTATTGGCTAGTTGAAAGAAACTCCACATTGTCGATGCATAATAAGTTATTACTTTATAAACAAATATTAAGACCTGTATGGACTTATGGATGCCCAGTATGGGGGTGTACTTACTAGACCAAGTAATATAAAAATTATACAAAGATTCCAGAACAAAATACTGAGAAATATTGTAGATGCTCCTTGGTATGTGACAAACAGTGATCTCCATAAGGACCTAGAAATGGAACCTGGATATAATCATCAAGAAAATGACAGAAAGTCACGAGCCACAACTTCATAAGTACGAGAATATTGATGAAATCCAGCTCCTCGATACTACTGGGCAAACTAGAAGATTGAAGAGGACAAAGCCTTTTAAACTAGTTTGGGTGATAGGTGATAGTGAAAAGCAGAGTATAGTGCTTGTGTGCCTGTGTATGTTAAAATAGTGCACGATCTTGTTAGATTAGATAAGAGACGCTATGGGGTAAGCTCTTCATTTTAAGGAACAGTAGTAATTTAGGTTAAATTAAAATTGCTCATTGGTCAGTTATGACCAGATTGTAATTGTAATGTACAATTCAATACAATGAATCATCATCTTAGTGATGATTATGGAAAAAAATATATGACAAGATTTTGTGCAATAAAAATGTTTATATTTATCAAGGATGTATTATTTAGTATGGCCACATATACTTCTGGTATATCGTCGGTGATGTGACAATACCTCCTATCTGCTTTTTCATGAATTTTGTAGGAGACGAAAAACCATTTTTAGGGTCATCTGTTTTCACATGTAAATTTTGACATGTTTAGTAGTAAATAGATAGTTGAATTTACTACAAAACATGTTGAAAAATATCATATGAAAACAGGAGGTGACTGTAAAAAAAAGCTTTTAGTCTCTCTTACAAAACTCATGAAAAAACAAATCGGAGGTATTATGTCACATCAGCGACTATATTCAGGGAATGTCTAAAAATATACTGTAAATGTCCAAAGAACATTCGTAGACATTCATGGAATGTTCCAACAAGACATTCAAGGAATGTTTAAAATGCTGACACAGGACTTTCCTGGCACATTTAGGGGACATTCTTGTGCTTTTGAGGATATTCCAGGAATGTTTTCGATGTCCTGTGTGTACATTCTAGGAAAATACATGGAATGTTTGGTGTTATTAGGGGAGTAGCAACTAAACCTATATCAGTAACTACATATTGGTGCATCAAGAAGAGAAGTGTCAAATGATATCCAAAAACTTAAAATATAAATTAAGCACCATGTACCAACGAAGTTTGCTCTGAAATTTATAAGGAAGGTGGTGGCCATCTTTTGGGAGTAATCCATGAACTGAGAGTAGGTACTACAGCAGAACGAATTAATAGCAGACGAGTGGCTGAAGGTAATAAATATGTACGCTAGGTGATGAACTTGATTGCAAAAACTAAAGAGCCATTACTCTGTTAGTATCTACATATAAAATATTCGAAAAGTTAGTTGAATTGACAAAACTAACAATGCAAAACATAAGCACGTGCGCCAGAATTCAAGGAGAAAACTCTATGTTCTTTAATATTAATAATGGTCTAAGACAGGAAGACACGCTAGCCTGCCTCATCTTTAATATTGCCTTGGAAAAGGCAGTCAGGTAAATAAATATTAGATTGGATCATATCTTGGATCGCTAGTAAACTCAACTCTCTATGGTCTTCAAAAATATCTGAGAAATAAAAACCTAGCTTGTGCGCTAAACATTTACAAGCTAAATAAGACATGTTGGATATATGAGAATTAAACATGGACTGTATCCCAAAGAAATGAGACAAGAATAACTACTTGTAGTCCATTAAAATGTTACATTTAGGTTGCATTTCTTAGAGGAGTCAATTTTATTTTTTTAATGTGTAGGGGGTTTCAGTAGAAGCTTAAGTTCAAGTTTTTGGGGTCGCCACCCTTGTCCCCCGGCCGCCATATTGGAAAAAAGGGTGCAAAGGGTTTTCGCGCTGTATCTTCTAAACTAGCAACCTTACATAAAATTGAATTACACATAAAATGTAGCAAATTAAATTTTCTACAATTTTATATTTATTACTTTTTATCGTCAAGTGACCAAACAAAAAGTTATAAATGAAAATATGAGAAAATTTTGTAAGAAGTTTCCTTTTGGAGGTTATAACTTTTTTTCCGTTAATTTCACAATACAATAACATCATAGCGATTTTGTAGAGGATTTTTCAATGAACAATTTTTTCGCTATAAAGTTGTTTAATTTTATTTATTATCTAGGTTTTACAGCTCTCCAATCTTGACCTGATTCTCGAATTCTCATAGGAATACAATAAAAAAAAATACTTTTCTATCTATATATTAGTCGAGCGGCAGCAATCTTTATGCCGACCAAGAAAATCAAATTTAAGGTGAATGACCAATTTTGGTCTATTTTTATGTTTTCGAGGTCGCTGAATCCGAATATGAAGTTTATTTTTATCTAGATTTGGTGGAACATGTTCAAAAATCAAATTTTATACAAAAATGCCGAAAATCAATTTTGATGATTTTTCAAATTTACCTCGCTGTATCTTTGGTCGCTGTAAATATTTCCTTTTGAAAATTTTACTGTTTAATCTCTGAAGTATGTAGATAACAATGGGATTTGTCCTAAATATTTAAACACATTAAAAAAGGAGTTGTTAGTTTTTAAACATTTTGTTATCATATTTCGTTAGTTTCATGTTTACTTAAAAAAGTTGAGTGACAAACTTTTTAGTTTATAATTTTAACCAACACAACAATAAAACATAATTCATGAACAAGTTTTTTGGAAAATTTTAAGTCAAAATATACAATAGGAAAAAAGTTATGTTACTTCATAAACAAGCGGTACACCCCAAAAAACGCTTATAACTCGAGATCCTGACCAGGGTGTGGTGAATGGCTAATTTTGATCATACTTTATGATTTTGATAACAAAAATTCGTTTTTTGCTCATCTTAAGAATTTTGCAATATGCGGTTGCGTCATTCTTCTTCTGAACCGGCGAATTTGTCCTCAAACAACTTCTTGGGCCGTTTCTATATATGCTTCGGGTTATAAGTTTTATAGTGGGGAGAAAGGTCAAAAACAGATTAATAATAGCATAGGAATGTTAAAATCATAATAAATTGTACGAATAAAAAATATATATATAGATAGAAAAGTAAGCCTAACTTTTGTTTTTATTATATCCCTATGAGCATTCGAGAATCTGGTCAAGTTTGGAGCGCTGTAACACCTACATAAATAAATAGAATTAAACAAATTTATAGTGAAAATTGTTCGCTGAAAAAGCCTCTACAAAATTGCTAAAATGTTATTTTATTTTAAAATGAATTGAAAAAAGTTATAACCTCCAAAAGGAATCTTGTTAAAAATTTTTTACATATTTTTGTTTATATCTTTTTTGTTGGCCACTTGACGATAAAAAGTAATAGAAATAAAATTGTATAAAATTTAATTTGCTACATTTTATGTTTAATTAGATATTCCGTAGGGTTGATAGTTTACGAGATATAGCGCGAAACCCCTTTGTACACCATTTCCAAGATGGCGGCCGGGGGACAAGGGTGGCGACCCCAAAAACTTGAACTTAAGCTTCTACTGATCCCCTCTACACATTAAAGAAATAAAATTGACTCCTCTAACAAATGCAAGGTACGGCTTAAAAAATGTAACATTTTAATGGAGTATTGGTATCTTTGAGAGAAAAATACTTCCAAAGATTTTTGGGCCGTAAATGAAAATGGTCTATGGCGTCGAAGATATAACTTTGAATTATACCAGCTATACCATCTTGTGAAATTTCTTAAGGTCCAGACACTACAATGGGCTGGACACATTACTAGGCTGTCAGAAAATGAGTACGTACACGAAGAGATTGTCATTCTGAAACCCAGAGGGTAGAAGAAGTAAAGGACACCCGCGTAGAAAATTAATTGATGATATAAACGAAGACTTGACGATTCTAAGGGTTAAAAGATAGTATAGTATAGATAGTATAGAGGCAAACTGCTAGGAATCAACAGGAGTGGCTACTTTTCTGCGAGCGGGTCAAAATCCACAAGAGTTTGTAGAGCCAATTATGATGATGATAATATTGTTAAACCAGCAATCAAAATTTGCGTCTGTAATTGCTGGTCTCTACAGCCAAGAGGGCCAATATAAATAAAATTCTTGATATTGTGCAAAGTTTGTACATTTTTTCAAAAGCTTGCAAATTTATGAAACACTTTTTAGTTGTATACTTACTTTCTTCATCAGACAAGTCTTCTCCTAGACAATGCAAAACGGCTCGGAGATCTGACGAGACAATATATCCTCTGTTGTGTTTATCAAATACACGGAAGGCATCTCTTAGCTCTTTTTCTTCTTCCTCCAAAGACATAGTGTGATCGGGATCACGCCCTGAGCTTGCTGACCAAGCTATATCTACGAATTCTTCAAAACTAACATTACCATCACCTAAAAAAGACTTGTTTTAAAAAATCGATCATTTATTGATTAATTTCAAACTTAATTGACAACAACCACAAATATAACTTATTATTAACATTATTGTTGTTACCGTCGATATCTATTTCTTGAAGCATTTGTTTAAGCTCTTCAGTGCGAGCGAATTGTCCTAACGACCTCATCACCTTGCCTAATTCTTCTTTTGTTATACTGCCATCACCGTCTTTGTCGAACAGTCTAAAGGCTTCTCTGTATTCTGAAAAATATATTAATCGATAAAAATGAAGATCGATGAGAAATGAATTAATCGAAATGATCGATTTAAGGTGGGTAGGTATTCACATTGGAACTATATTTCTTATAGTGGTAGTTATTTCGTATACATCGTAGAATCCAGAAACTACAAAGATTGCGTTGGGCAGGTCACCCCGTCCGAATAGACAATGACAGAACACCTAGTAGAAGGCTTAACGGAACTATGGTGGGACGTCTGCCAGTAGAAAGATCAAGAAAGAGATGAAAATCGCCGCTAAAGAGATATTGAGGTTAGCTATTGGACTGTAGCGCCATAAGAGAGAGAGAGAGAGAGAGAGAGAGAGAGAGAGAGAGAGAGAGAGAGAGAGAGAGTCATTCCCTCATTTCAGAGAAAGATTGTTAAAATTTAGTAATGTAGAGGAAATGTAAACAAGATGAAGTAACCAGATATAGGTATAAATAAAAATAAGTATTTACCCTTCATTTGGCTTCTGGACACCTGCATATTTCTGATAGAAAAGCTCTGATTTCTTGAGCGGTCCTCTGGTCTTAGTTTACTAAGTTCATCAGATGGTGATCTGGAAGGGACTCCATCAGATTTCTCAGTGGTTTCAATTAGCATTGGAGGAGGTGATGTAGCATCCACAGATTCACTTTCTTTCTGTGACATTTCGGTATCTGATGAACTTACTTGTTTAGTCTAAAAAAATTAAAACTATATATATGTATCTAGAGTATCTGGACATTCTACATTCTTAGTTTAAATTTGAATTTTAAAGTAATTTCTTAATTATAACTTTAAACCATCTTAGATAAGCTGACGATACTGTTGATGCGACAGTCCTCAGGGACTTCGAGAGATATTGGATTGCGTAAACATGACAGGAAGAGAAATGGGTCTAAAAATTAATGCTTCTAAGTCAAAATTTTTGATTTTTAGTCGCCAGAATCACGACATAGTATGATAAAATCGATCCAAATAATGGCATAACCCAGACATCCAAAGTGAAAGTTATCCTCCAACACCAAATTGTTCTATATGGTCCACATAATGTTCAGAAAAATGTCACACCATTTTTAGGGTCGGGTTTGGAGGGGGGGGGGGAGGGGGAGTAATCGGTAAATTCGTAGTTTTCGTCAATATTTCTAAAACTATGCGGTTTAGCATGAACAATCTTCTATACAAAAATGTTCTATATTAAATTTGAAATAAAAAAGGCTCTATGCATAATCCTTCTAAAATGAACGGTTTTAATGTTACGGAGGTAGTATATTATAATTGGTCCAAAAAAGGCCTAACACAGACATTCAAACTAAAAGTTTTCCTTTAACACCAAATTGTTCTATATGGTCCACATATTGTTTAGTAAAAAGTTACACCATTTTGAGCGTCCGGTTTGGGGGGGTGGGGAGATGGGGGAGAAGTCGGTAAATTAGTAGTTTTTTTACGTTTTTCGTCAATATTTCTAAAACTATGCTTAAGCGTAAACAATGTTCTATACAAAAATATTCTACATGAAATTTAAAACAAAAAGGTTTTATACATAGTTGTTATAAAATCAACGGTTTCAGAGTTACAGAGGGTGAAAAGTGGAGATTTTCGATACATTTTATCTTATTTGGGCAATTAATGATGATTTTGGGTGGGGAGGTTGACATATCTTCAAGGGCTTATCACTAACATACCATCGGCCACTAAAATAGATTATTTACAAAACCCAAACCTGTTAAAGAAAATTTCTATAAATTGCCCAAAGAATATAAAAAGTATCGAAAACCTCCAATTTTCACCCTTCATAAGTCTGGAACCGTTGATTTTATAACAATTATGTATAGGATCTTTTTTGTTTTCAATTCCATGTAGAACATTTTTGTATAGAACTTTGTTTAGGCTAAAGTATAGTTTTAGAAATATTGACGAAAAACGTAAAAAAAACTACTAAATTACCGACTTTTACCCCATCTCGCCCCCAAACCGGACGCTCAAAATGGTGTAACTTTTTACTGAACAATCTTCTTCTTTAAGGACCGTGCCCAAATTTTTAGGCGTGGGTAGCTTCCATAACAATTTGCCGATATCATTCTCGATCTTGTGCGGCATGTAACAATAATTGATCTGCTGATAAGCCAGTCCATTGACGAAGGTTTCGGAGCCATGAATATTTCTTTCGACCAACAATATGTGGACCATATAGAACAATTTGGTGTTAAAGGAAAACTTTTGCTTTGGATGTCTGGGTTAGGCCTTTTTTTGGACCTATTATACTATACTACCTCCGTAACTTTGGAACTGTTCACTTTAGAAGGATTATGCATAGGGCCTTTTTTATTTCAAATTAATGGAGAACATTTTTGTATAGAAGGTTGTTCATGCTAAACCGCACAGTTTTAGAAATATTGACGAAAAACCTAGAAAACTACGAATTTACCGATTTCTCCCCCTCTCCCCCCCAAACCCGACGCTCAAATTGGTGTGACTTTTTTCTGAACATTATGTGGACCATTTAGAACAATTTGGTGTTGGAGGATAACTTTCACTTTGGATGTCTGGGTTTGGGTCTAGTTATACCATACTAACAGTGCTTCCCTACAGATAGATCGACAAAACATTGAGAGAGTTACTCACTTTAAATATCTAGGATTCTACGTTATAGACCAACTAGTCCCAAGTAAACACAAACACAAGAGCTGGAAATGTTCACAAACACAAAGACTATAAGAATAACACATAAGGAGAAATAAAAAGGCGAATAATTGCAAACAGGTGTTATCATGGTCTATCAAAGTACTTAGCTAATAAATGTCTGTCTGAAAAAAACTCGTACAAGGCTTTGTAGAACTTTGATAGTTCCCGTTCTCAAATATGGATCAGAGGCATGGACGCTAACTAAAACAGATGAATCCGCTCTATAGATTTTTGAAAGGAAGGTGCTACGCAAGATATTCGGAGCGGTCTTTCAGAACGGAATATGGAGGCGTAGATATAACTTTGAACTGCAGAATATCTACAAGCATACGTTTGGTGGAAAAGATATTACCACTATAATTAAGCGAAACCGCCTGCAGTGGGCAGGACATGTAGCCCGGGCCCCTGAATCGAACATGATAAAAAAGATTCTAACAGCGCAACCCGTAGGAATGAGGAGCTGAGGAGGATGGACGGGGTAACACAAGATGCCGAGAAGATCGGAGTCGGCAACTGGAAAATGCAAGCAAGGGACAGAACAGAATGGCGTAGAAAGCTTGAGAAGGTCGAGGCGCTCTAAGGGCTGTAGCATCAGGATGATGATGAGTCCCAAGTACAGATAACAAATTCAGAATTGAAGCAGCTCGCGTAATGTTTCTAAAAATGAAATCGTTTTTCTGTAACCACAGCTTAAACTTAAAATTACGTCAAAGAATGATCAAATGCTATATTTGTTATATTTGATCAGTGTTGTTACATGGCACCAAGACCTGGAATATAAAAGCTAATGCAATAAATCTTCTAGAGATGTTTGAGATGTGGTTGCATATAAGGCAAGACGCTCACCAACGTGACAACCAAATGGCGTGGCAATGGCGTTGAAGTGATGTAGTGACTCACTGGAAGGTAGAATTGCTAAACCTGTATAAACGTATGTAGTCGCACGTATCGAAAGGTCGCACGTTTAGCAATATACAGGTTTAGCAATTCTATCTTCCACTGAGTCACCACATCACTTCAACGCCATTGCCACGCCATTTGGTTGTCACGTTGGTGAGCACCTTGCCCTAGAATGCTACGAATACCTTGGATAGCGATGCAAACCAACGAAGCTGTATTAAATAGAGTAAATGTCGTTCGTGAGTTACTGAAACGTTCTTAGAGGGGATCGGTACATAATCTTTTAGCTTATCATGAAAGGTAAAATAGAGCGTCGCAGAGGAATTGGAAGGAAGCAGATGTCATGGCTCTATAATATTTGTGATTCAACAAGCAGTACAATATACAGTACCAAACAACTATTTCCATTAGCTGAAGACCGTGAACCACTCCCCAATGTAATTTCCAAAGTTAGGGGGACCTAATATGGCCCCATAAGAATACTTTTATGATCTGAAAACCAGTTTTATGTAACAGAAACTTGCCGCAAGGAGGCTGAACTGTTATGTGTTGTCTATTCTTTTGAATGGTTGTGAGCCATAGTCGTTAAAAACTACAATGCTAAACAAATTAGAAGCATTCGAATTGTAATGGTATCGACGGATCCTAAAGATATCGTGGATTTGGCATACTACCAATGAAGATGTTCTTCAAATGATAAAGTTAGAACGTCTACTCATAAACAGCACAAAGAGGAGAAAAACAGAATACTTTGGCCATATAATTAGAGGATCTAAATACCATCTACCTCGCCTTATAATACAAGGAAAAGTGGAGAGAAGGAGATAGATTGGTCGAAAGAAACTTTCATGGCTGCGTAATATTAGACAATGTTGTGGTTCCACTGTAGAAGAATTATTTCGCGCAGCAGCCGATAGAAGAGAAAAGCTTCAGGAAATTGTAAACACAATGACGGCCAACGTCTGAACACGGACACGGCACCTAAAGAAGAATAATACTTTATAAATTATACTTACAACTAAGTCCTTAATTTGGTTCACCAAGGGTGAACTAGAAAAAAAATTATTGACGGCAGAAAAAAATTTTCCCTCGAACCTCGCCACTTTCTTGAATTTCTTCTCACTGGGCTAGAAATCTAAAACAAAAAAAAAGATTATAAAATTAGATTTAAAACAATATAATAACATTGAGGCTTTCACTAAATATGTACCTACATAATTATAATAGACGAATCAAATTAAAATATTTTTTAAGAAACAAGAAATTTACGCTATTATTTCAAATTAAAATTTTATGCTATTAAACATTTGTTTATTTTGACGATTATATCTGTAACATAAGAACATACGTAAAACATACGATGATCACATTATTTGTTATTGTTACTACTAAAAAGGAAACAATAGAACGAATTTGTTCACACCAGATGTTGAATTTTAAAGAAATTTTAACGTACTATTCTAACGATGATGAAATGAACCATGATGTAACTAACACTAGACAAGTGTACTAGAAATCTTGCCATGCTTATTGACTTTTTATAATAGGAATTTAAAATTGTGTATTTATATTAGGTATGGATCCCGCGTATGAAAAAAAAGTTAATTAATACCAAGCTGAAAATTTGTTAATAGCTTAAGGGTGTATAGTCGGACAAACTTTGATATATGGGAACACTGGAACAGGGGAAGTTTTAATTGTGCAACAGGTTAAAAATTTGGAATGGTCAGACCACAAAAACGTCACATGTATTTTGTCCGACAGAACTTTATGTGCTATTAGATTGAAAACTTAGTCTTTTGCTAGCAGTTGCCGCTAGAGTATCCCTGCCATTTCGTTCGTTGCAATCCGTGACTGCACGCCGGGATTTGTCCTGGTTGGGTCAGAGAGAGCAGCATATGTGCCTCCTGGTGAGAGACTAATAAGTTTCGAAGCCGGTAGAGGTGCTTGCTGCACTCTCTGATTGAACTGGAATAATGATGCGGCTCTAGTTTCGTGTTGCAACGAAATTGAAAACGGTTATTTATTTTCAAAACATTTATGTTTCCTGCAGTGGGTTTGGTGCACCAGAGGACTGAATGGCCACAAGAGTAAAACAAGCTATTGTGAGAAAACTAGCAGAATTCATCCCATCTGAATGCGAATGAGATAGAAAACCAAATCCTACGAAAAAGAAGCGGTTTTAATAAAAGCAGGAGGAAATACCTACTCCGAAGTCATCAAAGACAAAACATAAAGTAGATGTTGCTCTTTTTCACCTAGCTCTTTCATTGCTCTGAACAGTTCTCTTCTAATTACAGAACAGTAGGCTTTCTTGAAGTCTATAAATATGTGGTGAGTACCTATGCCATATTCTAGTGTTTCTCTAAAATCTATCTCGGGGTGGCAGGTGGCATTCTTATGTGTTGTTGATTTATCACCTCTGAAACCAGTCTATCCTATTCTTGCATTCATGTCACCTAACACTATCTTAGTGCCATTTCTGGGACATCTTCTCCAATCTTGCTCAAGGTCCTCGAAGAATAAAATTCTTCTTATTTCTTCATATTTGTCATCAATCACCAATATACAAACACGAGAACTGGAATACCTGGGTCACGAAATGAGTGGACCAATATATTATGAAATATTAAGGCTCAAAATACAGGAAAAGATCCAAAGAAGATCTATAAGCCGAATACAGAATTTGTGGTTGAAAATCTACGTAGGTAGGCAATTGTTATCAAACCAAATCGATGGGTTTGCTTAGAGCGGCAATTTCTAAGACAAAACCAACCAATTATGAATACCAACCTCCCAAGGGAGAAGAAATCTAGCACTCTAAATAATTCACATCACAAAAGACTAAAATTAAGAATTTTTTATCATTATGTATCTCAAAGAACGTCTGTTGAAGAATAGTTGTCCGTTGTAAATAGATATTTCATACAAGTTTATAAACTTAACTAAATAATCATTCTTCTATTAAAAAAATCTACAACCCAAAAAAATGTTACAACTTAAAATGTCGAAACATGAATTATTATTGAAAACCAATGACATGACACTAATGGAACATCGCGACGGCATATCTTATTACCTACTTTTCAAAGATTATTCTATAAAGAAAGAAAACTGAAAAATGTTTCACTCTTTTACAATTAAATGATAAAAGGCGGACAAGATTTTTACGACATTGTATTATTAGTCACATACTATAGTGGGAAACTATATTGACCTGTTTTTCTTTTATTTTTCCATTTTAAAACTCTAATGGAATTCCACTATTCCACGTTACTTTACTGTGCTTAAAAGGCTAAGTGCTTCAATGTACGAACAATGAAGAACAATAATTTGATTGGCACACATCTTTTAAAAGACATATATTATGTATTATATTTCGTACAGTAAAATAATGTTTTTGTCCGCTTATATCAAATAGGATTTTTGTTAATATTTTTTCTTTTTTAAATAAGTGAAGGCTTCTATAATTACTTGATGGAAGTTCATTTTATCTAACAATAAAACACTGAAATCTTTGGTTTATTACACTTCCATAAAATTTATTACAATTTATTTTCGCTACAGCTGTTTCGACAGAGTGCCTTTCTCAAATGATAGGTTTTTACCATGCTTCTACAGTTTACATGTAGTATTTAAATGAATACCTGGGTAGGGTAGAGTTGTTTGTCTTAAGTTGGTCATTCAGAATTATATCTGTAAGTTTTAATTTATTAAGTTCCATAAATTCTAATAAAGATAGCTTACAGCCTTTATTTTGAACATAGAGGATTTAAAATTGGTCATTAAAAGAATAATTATGATCTAGAAGGTGAAGTACGCACGGAGAATATGTGTTTCTATTATCGAAAGGCGTTTTGTGTTCTGATATACGTTTTGTTAAAGGTTCTACCACTTTAACCGATGTAATTCGTTGGGCAGCCACCACATGTAAATTTGTATAGGTGCAGCACTGTGTAAATGTATTATATTCTTTTAGATGTTGTTGTTCTTAATACACAGGGTGTAACAAAAATACAGGTCATAAATTAAATCACATTCTGGGACCAAAAATAGTTCGAATGAACCTAACTTACCTTAGTACAAATATGCACATAAAAAAAGTTATAGCTCTTTGAAGTTACAAAGTGAAAATCGATTTTTTCGAATATGTCGAAAACTATTAGAGGTATTTTATTGAAAATGGACTTGTGGCATTGTTATGGCAGGAACATATTAAAGAAAAATTATACTGAAATTTGTGCATCCCATAAAAATTTTGTGGGGGTTTTGTTCCCTTAAACCCCCCCCCCATACTTTTGTGTACGCCTCAATGAAACTATTATTGTGGTACCATTAGTTAAATTCAATATTCTTAAAACTTTTTTGCCTCTTAGTATTTTTTCGATAAGGCAGTTGTTATCGAGTTGAGGCTTATTTTTTAATCCCCCCAAAATATTTGTGTACGTTCCAATTAAAATATTACTGCGGTGCCATTAGTTAAACACAGTGTTTTTAAAACTTTTTTGCCTCCTTCGATTTTTTCGAGAAGGCACCTTTTATCGAGATGTGGCTTCTTTTTTAATATGGTGCAAAATATACCTAAAAATGTAAATCATACATAAATTTTCATATTATTACCAAGTCTCCATAATCGTACAAACCGTATACAAATTTGTGGTGGATTTGAAAAATACTCTTGATAATCTTGATACTCTTGATAATATCTTGATAAAAACTGATTTTTCGAAAAAGTGCTAGGAGCCAAAAAAGTTTTAAAAACATTCTGTTCAACTAATGGTACTACAATAATAATTTACTTGGAACGTACACAAAAGTTTGGAGGGGGGGGGGGTTAAAGGAACAAAACCCCCATAAAATTTTTATGGGGTATCCAATCACTATAATTTTTTCTTAAGATGCTACTGCCATAAGAATACCACATGTCCAATTTCAATAAAAAATATCTAATAGTTTTCGATATATTGGAAAAAATCGATTTTCATTTTGTAACTTCAAAGGGTTGTAACTTTTTTTATATGCACATTTGTAACTAAGGTAAGTTAGGTTCAATCGAACTATTTTTGGTCCCAGAATACGTGATTAAATTTATGACCTGTATTTTTGTTACACCCTGTATATATTTAATATATTTGCTTAGGTTATTGTTTGTTCTGAAACCTGCTGTTATTCCTTTCTTTTTTAAATGTTTGGCTATTTTTGTTGTTATCTTGGCTGTATTGTTTGATTACATATTATGGTTAAGATTATTTAATCTAATCCATTTTAATCAAGGTAAAAGCCAGGAACAAAAATATGAACGACCTAATTTTCATCATATTTTAGGCGGAATGAGTGGGGTGTTCTGATCATACTATATAAGAAATGAAATTTAAATCGTAACATAAATGTTAGGGGTATTCTACATTTGTCATATAATTAGTGAATTGACAACTGTAAGATTGGAACTATTGTATAGACGTTTAGATTTCAGTGACCAAAGCGGTTTTTAACATACTCTTCTTCTTCTTCTTCTTCTTCTTCTTCTTCTTCTTCTTCTTCTTCTTCTTCTTCTTCTTCTTCTTCTTCTTCTTCTTCTTCTTCTTCTTCTTCTTCTTCTTCTTCTTCTTCTTCTTCTTCTTCTTCTTCTTCTTCTTCTTCTTCTTCTTCTTCTTCTTCTTCTTCTTCTTCTTCTTCTTCTTCTTCTTCTTCTTCTTCTTCTTCTTCTTCTTCTTCTTCTTCTTCTTCTTCTTCTTCTTCTTCTTCTTATTCTTCTTATTCTTCTTCTTCTTATTCTTCTTCTTCTTCTTCTTCTTCTTCTTCTTCTTCTTCTTCTTATTCTTCTTCTTCTTCTTCTTCTTCTTTTTCTTCTACTCTTCTTCTTCCTCTTCTTCTTCTTCTCTTTCTTCTTCTTCTTCTTCTTCTTCTCCTTATTTTAATATCATTTTGCCTTATCTGTTGCCGGATTGGGATTCCGGTTCTTCCTTTACCCATTTTTTCTATGATTTTCTATTTTTGGCCAGTCTTTAATTGTTCAATAGTTTTCCCCTTATTCCTTCCTATTTGTTGGATCTGATCTATCCATTTCCTTCTGGTTCTTGTCCTTCCTTTTCCTTCTACTTTCCAATTCTAATATTTGCCATGTAATTCTTGCTGGTTTCATTATATTCTATGTCCGAATCAGAGCATGTGCTTCTCAGTAATAGCTTTCGTCTTTGTTATTTGTCTGATATCTTCATTTTTTATTCTGTCCCATTAATTGTTTCGCACATTTATCTCAATGTTTTATTTCGATTACGTTGATTTTGATTCATGTTTTTTCTGAATTGTCTAGTTTTGTCTTGCATATGTTATTATTGGTACTGTTATCGTATTGTGAATTTTTCTCTTGATTTCAATGTTTACATTTTTGTGTCCATTTCCGCGTTTATGCTGTTAACACAATGCTGCCAAAATATTCGTACGTCGTACGTTGTTATTTTCTCTAATATTGTTCAATGAAATTAATCTCCCTGTTGTTTTGGTCTTCTTTTTGATCAACTATCATCGTTTTTGTTTTATTTATATTTAGCTCCATTTTCATTTTAAGTCCATGAATTCACCTTTGCATTTTATGTTTACTGTTCGCTACCGTTTTCAAAATACAAGGTTTGAAAAATTAAACAAATTATTTTATTTTGGTACCTTGGAAATAATATTCTTCTAATCATTTAATTATATCTCCCTCACTTACAACATTTTAGATGTGTTATATAAATGTTAAAGTAGAAGACATTCTTAAGACTATTTGAAATAATCTTAAGAATATCTCTACTGTCACCTGCCACGTACAAAAATGACAAGATTGGATTAGTATTTAGTAATATCACACAGACAATATTTAATTATAACAGCAAAATGGCTAGAAGTAATTTTAGCGTAAATCAACCGATAAAAAGGGGTGTTGAGCGACCCGACCGACTTCTTGAATGAACAAAAACCTTTACTGAACATCTGACGATTACACCCTATCCCCCATCCTTTAATACGAACAAAGTTACAGAGTCGTCTAGATAAAAGTGGTAGTGGCTAACCTAATTTGTGACCAATCTAACTATTTGAACTAAACATCTTTAGAGAAATAACGTCATCTCTATTTTGGAGATATCCGTAACTTTGCTAATCTTTCACCCGTTGACCCAAAATTCAATAGGTATATTCCTTGAACCACATGAAACCTATGTGAAGAAAGTTCACATATTTGTAATGCCTTCAGTATACTAAGGCCTTTTGAAAATGAGGGTGGAGTAATAAAATATTTCCTCCTTAAAAATCTTCTACTGTTGAAAATTTGTGAGTTATCAGGACAGATTTAAATCCTAATTAAATAATTCTGTAAATTTGAAGATTCTCAATTTTAAGAATTCTCAGCAAAAAATGGTCTTAGGAAAACTTTAGGAAAAATTTTCAGGAACACGAATATCGAAACGGCATTTCAAAATTTTTAAACCCAGCGACATTAGTGTAAAAACAAATTAGAACAATATATTTTCAAACGCCATTTTGGAGGAGAGTAAATGAAATTTAGAAATGAAGAAATCAAGATCAGAATAGCAAAAGCTAGAGCTACTTTTACCAAAATGAAAACAGTTTTATGCGGAAGAGAGCTAAGTTTAAATCTTAAAATTCGCCTGATGAGATGTTACGTGCTGTCAGTTCTTTTCTATGGAATGGAAGCTTGGACACTGAAAAAGATCGATACAAGGAAAATAGAAGCATTCGAGATGTGGATGTACCGCAGGATACTGAGAATATCGTGGACAGAGAGAGTGACAAACATGGAAGTGTTGCGAAGGATGCAGAAAGAAAAAGAACTTGCGCTTACTATTAAAAAGCGCAAACTGCAATACTTGGGACATATAATGAGGGGACAAAAGTACCAGCTACTACAATTAATTATTCAGGGAAAAATAATAGGTAAAAGATCCATTGGCAGAAGAAAACATTCATGGTTGAAGAATTTAAGAGATTGGTACAAGTGCAGCAGCTGCCAATTATTTAGATCTACGGTATCAAAAATACGCATAGCCTTGATGATAGCCAAACTTCGGAACGAGGACGGCACCTGAAGAAGAAGAAGAAATGAAATTTGGATTTCCCAATGGATTTGTCGAAAATATCCATCGAAACATAAAAAACAGACCGTTTTAAAAGATTATACTCTATCGTCTATCGGCAACAATCGCGTACTTGCAATTGAAAAATAGTAACATTTACAAAACAAATTAAATATCTCATAAACTATTGAATATTTTTCAACCAATGTGTTTTGCTCCACAGACCCTTTTAAAAGCATTTATACTTTATCGTCTATCGGCAACAATCGCGTATTTGCAATTGAAAATAGTAACATTTACAAAACAAATTAAATATCTTATAAATTATTGAATATTTTTCAACCAATTTTTTTTATCTATATTGGAAGCACAACTCAACTTTTCCTGCAAAATAAAATATTTATAGTGCCTATTTATAATGCAAATAACAATTTTTTTCAAATTTGTTTTTAAAGCTTAAATTATAAATATTTAAATAAATTAAGGGTCAAATTTAATTTAGAAAATCTTAAATGAAAGCTTTTCTCTTCAACTTTGCAGAAGAAAGTCCTACAAACCTTCATAAAAACATGAATTACCGCAGCAGTTAAAAAAGTAAATTGTGTGCAAAAATTACCCCTTTTTCATTATGAAACAATGATCCCCTTATATAAATTATACACTTTTTTGAAAAACATTTTTGTTTTCATCTAAAGTTTGATATAAAATGTTTTCCAACATATAGGCTATTGATTATGTATTACATATAGAAAGAAACTACAACGTTAACGGAGTTTTATTGTTTAATATAGTCAATGGACCTCTAAATATGAAAAAACCGCGGAGTGATAGCATTTTAAGGGGTGCGTTTTTGAGAAAGGGGTGAATTAGTCACTAGGCACAGGGCGAATTAGGGTGAGTTCTATGCACTTTTGGTACAAACACGTATACATGAAAATTGTTCCAGGTTAAATTTACTATTGAAATATCACATTTCAAAGTGAAAAATATTTTTTTTACAAAAATATATTCAGAAGAAAAGAAAGAAAACAACACGAAAGATAGTAATTTTGTTTTTTGCCGCATAACTTTTTCCATGGGGATATAGGTATAGGCATTGCTTCACGGAAGAAACTTCCATCTTTCCTCTTTAAAATGTTGTTTGGTAGAATTCTCTATAATTTATAGTTTTCAAAATATGATTTTTCAAACTTCGTTAATCACAGCGATTTTGGCTCATTTTCCTTGTCACTTCGCAAACATTGTTCTATAACTTTTTTCTACGTAGCTTTAGGTATATGCAATGGTACATTTTGTATGAATAAAAGTAAATTACCTTTAAAATGGTCTATTGGAGAAGGCCATATGACTATTTCTAAGCAAGATATGATTTTTGAAAACTGTATACTTTTAATGATTTTTGATATATTTTTCGATTATTTTTAAATTTCTCATTACAACTTTTTTTATTGTATATTTATGTATATGAGCAATATTTTTACTTTTTCGAAAATTTTGGGGGTAGGTCTACCGATTTTCCCCAAATTTTAGTATGTTATTGTACTACATACGAAAAGACACTCTGAATCTTTTCAGATTTTTCTAAGCCCTGGCGGCCATTTTGTGAGCCTTAAAAGGTCAAGACATAGCCCTTTTTAAAGCTTTTTTGAAAAAAATTTTTCTCGGCTCCCTCTTCACAGAAAATAATTTTGAGAACGTCATATTATAGTTAGTGATGTCTACTTTTAAGTGAATTTTTTAAACTTTTAGCAAATATCAATACGCCTTTTTGGTAAACATTAAAATAGGTCCACTTTTTACCAAAAATGGCCATATTCAAACAGCAATAAAATAACTTTTAAGTAATGCATCCATATTTAGCAAGTAACAGATTAAAAGAGCTCTAAAAGATCTTCAATTCGACATGTAAAGTTTTTTTAGACTTTACAACTTTTTGAGCTATGGACGTTTTAAAAATGGCCGTTTTACACAAAACGCGTTTTTTCGCATTTTCAAAAAGGTGGTACTTTTTTCTGCCAACTATATTTTCTGTATACTACAGGTTCCCAAAGGATTTTGTTTGGCTATTTGCTTTTAAACCTCTCATCTGAACCCCCAAAAATCGAGAACTTGTGATTCTTTCGTGAGCTAATGTACCTTGCCCTGTTGACCTTCCTCGCTAAAGCAGGGGCTACGTAGCCCTTTTATACATTATAAATTGTGAAAGTAGAAAAAAGACCTTTAATTTAAGCTCTGAAAGAAGTCCATAGCATTTACGGAACCAAAACTATGACAATTTTAACATTTAAGTGAATTGAAAATACCAAATCTGTGAGAGCGCGTTTTAGCGGTTTTCAGTTTTTTTCTTAAAATTTCAATATCATCGATCCTACAGTTCACCTTTTTTTTTTTCAAAATACTAATTGAAGATAAAAGCGTTTTGGAAAACATTCATAATATGTAATCAAAATCCTTTTTTAGAAAAACTACTGTATGGAAAGAGCTTTAATTGACGATTTATATAATTGTGTTTGTGTTTGTTATTGTTTTTTTATGACTCTTTGTAAGCTTTGTCTATAAAATTGTACAATTTTCCATGACAATAAGCATATTTCTAGTCAATCGATAAAACTAATTCTCATTCAATAACAAAGGCGCGATGTACCTTTTCCTGGGGCGAAAAATATGGGAAATTGTAAAAAAATTTCAAACGTTAAAGAGACAAGTTATGCGTCACAGCATTAGATCATTCAATGAAGGGCAACTCACAAATGCTCGTGAGATGTTTGAATACGCGTTCAATAAGGACGAAGCGATAAAGTAATTTTATAAAATTAAGATTGATTTACGAGAAAGAAATATATTTTAATTCTTTCTTATTACTCATAGTCCTGTCGCCAGTAGGGGTACAACGGCCTCCTTAATTCAGATGGACTTACCCAAGTTTTCTTTATGTATTTTGACCCGTAGAACACGAATTTTTTGGGTAACAGTCGATCCGAATGTCGACAAGATTGTTATAAACAAAGAACTTGAGGAATCACATAACAGCGATTTTTCGCAAAACAAAACATTTTTTTGTATATTTTGAGTTATTCTAAGCAAAAAATGTTTTTACAAGTTTTTTCGTAGGATGCATAGTTTTCGACATAAACGAGGTTGAACTTTTAAAAAATCGAAACATTGCAATTTTTGAACCCGAATAACTTTTGATTGAAAAATAAAATAGCAATTCTGCTTACTGCATTTGAAAGTTCAAGTCAAATACTATCGGCTTTGATTATTTTCATTGCTAGAAAATAATTTTTTTATTGTTAAACAAAGCTATAAACACATAGTGATTGAATGGTGTTTTCAATGCATTTCTAATTTGAAATCGAACGAGTAGGCGCGCATTCCGAATTTCTACGTATATTACGTACATTAAAACGCATGCATTTGGCACGGGAAACACTATGTGTTTATAGCTTTGTTTGACAAATAAAAACTTAATTTTTAGCAATGCAAATAATCAAAACCGATGTAATTTGACTTGAACTTTGAAATGCAGTAAGCAGAATTGCTATTTTATTTTTTAATCAAAAGTTATTCCGGTTCAAAAATTGCACTTTTTCGATTTTTTGAAAGTTCAACCGCGTTTATCTCGAAAACTATGCATCCTACGAAAAAAACTTGTAAGATCATTTTTTGCTGAGAATCACCCAAAAAATACAAAAAAAGTTTTGATTTGCGAAAAATCGCTGCTATGTAATTCCTCAAGTTCTTTGTTTATAACAATCTTATCGACATCCGGATCAACTGTTACCCAAAAAATTCGTGTTCTAGGGTTCAAAATACATAAAAAAAAACTTGGGTCAGTCCATCTGAATTAAGGAGGCCGTTGTACCCCCCCTGGCGACAGGACTATCATTTCAAAGTCTTGTGGGTACCTCAGTTAAAATAGACAAGCACAAAAACGCTTATGTAAACGTTTTAATGAAGTTAAAACACTCCCAAACACTAGGACGAACCACTGCTACATTCCCTTAGGATATAACAAATTGGCAATGAAAATAACTTCGTTTTCAACACAACAAAAAGTAATTTAAGTTAATTTACCTTGAAATAAAATTCATATGTTAAATAAATATATTTAAAATAAAATAATGAGTTGAATTTTTTTTAGAATATAATTGTTTTAATGAAAGTAACTCTGCTACTTTCGACGTCCAGATAGGGCTTGTGATACATACATAGCTACCTGGGATGAGTGAGTTCTTCCCTTTGTATCCCTCAAGAGTGGATGGAATGAATTGGATGCAAGAGGCATAAGACTGAAATATATTAAAAATTATGAGGGAGATCTATGTCCAGCAGTGGTCAAGCGAAGACTGAATGATGAGCCGTATGGCTAAATCTGGATAATAAAATTAATTCGATAAACCGTTTTTATTAAAATTTTCATCTTTGAGGGAGTGTGAGCCGTATGGCTAAATCTGGAAAAGTGCTAAGATAAGTATTGGATAAGTACTAAATCTGTATAAGAAGAAAAAAAAGTAAATACTCTAACTTGTATTTAAAAAAATATATATATTCGTACTGTGTAATCTAAAATACAGCAGTGTAAAGATTAAAATTAACTTTAAGAAAAAATAAGCCTACATAGATTTAATTGGTACCTTTAATTCACTTAAATGTTAAAAGTGTCATAACTTTGGTTCCGTAAACGCTATGGACTTCTTTCAGAGCTTAAATTAAAGGTCTTCTTTTCTACTTTCACAATTTATAATTTATAAAAGGCTACATAGCCCCTGCTTTAGCGAGGAAGGTCAACAGGGCAAGGTACATTAGCTCACGAAAGAATCACAATTTCTCGATTTTTGGGGGTTCAGATGAGAGGTTTAAAAGCAAATAGCCAAACAAAATCCTTTGGGAACCTGTAGTATACATAAAAAACTACCTCCAAAAATTTTTTTGTGCAATTCGAAGTTGGCAGAAAAAAGTTCCAATTCTTTGAAAATGCGAAAAAACGCGTTTATCGTAAAACGGCCATTTTTAAAACGTCCATAGCTCAAAAAGTTGTAAAGTCTAAAAAAAACTTTACATGTCGAATTGAAGATCTTTCAGAGATCTTTTAATCTGTTACTTGCTAAATATGGATTCATTACCTAAAAGTTACTTTATTGCTGTTTGAATATGGCCATTTTTGGTAAAAAGTGGACCTATTTTAATGTTTGCCAAAAAGGCGCATTGATATTTGCCAAAAGTTTAAAAATTCACGTTAAAAGTAGACATTACTAGCTATAATATGACGTTCTCATTATTATTCTCTGTGAAGAAGGAGCCGAGAAAAATTTTTTTCAAAAAAGCGTTAAATAGGGCTATTATGACTTTTAAAGCTCACAAAATGGCCGCCAGGGCTTAGAAAAATCTGAAAAAATTCAGAGTGTCTTTTTGTATGTAGTACAATAACATACTAAAATTTGGGGAAAATCGGTAGACCTCCCCCCAAAATTTTCGAAAACGTAAAAATATTGCTCATATACATTGTGCAATAAAAAGAAAGCCTAATTTCTTTACTTTAAAATGGTGTACTGTAAAAAATTCTAGGACTATTTTTAAACAAGATATGCGTTCTCAAAATGTGTCATATACACATCCCACAGGTCCCACTAAGCTGGAACCATATGGAAACTTTTTTATTATTAACTTTATGAAAAAAAATTATTCTTTATAAAATGCTCTGCATAATCTAAAACCTGAGATGCAATCATCAGATATAAAATTTTATCAATAGTGTACAAGGTATGTTAATAGTTATTTATGTACCAAGTCAGTAAAGTGACTCTTTATCGAACGAGTCTGATATTACGAGCAGAGGGAGCGAAGCGAGCGAGGCGAGTAACAGACGAGTTCGATAAAGAGTCTTTACTGACGTGGTGCATACAAAATTTTATCGCCAATCATAAAAAACATTAACACTTAGTACTTAAGCCTTACTTAATTATATCCTTCTAATGAAAAAAGAGTGTGTGTACTTTGTACGCACGTAAGAAGTTATACTTCTATTATTATGATTTCAATGAAATAAATATATTTTAAACAGTTTAATCGTATGTTTATTTAAATATTTAACTAATTTTAATACTTAAAATAAAATACCAAAATTTAAAAATACCGTTAGTAGTTATTGGTTATGTCATTGTTTATGAAATGTAGCCTCCCGCAGCGCAGTTGCTTTTCCCTTGATTAATAGTAGAAAATCTAAATATATTTGCCAACAAATTATCAGTAAATATATATCACCGTCCTACATATAATCGAATTAACAAAAACACCATTTCATACTATATTAGCATTAATACAAAACTTAAAAGATTTAAGAATTTTTTTAAATTTTAGACGAAATAAAAATTTCGTATGACAGTAATGACAGTGACAGAATGCTTTGGCATGATGGCCGATTTCGATGTTTAATCGATAGTTGTTATCAATATTGAATACCTAATTACTAAATCTGTAAAGTTTTGATTTATGTTTTATGAATATAATTGGAAAATACTACAGAATTTCACTTTCTGACATAAATTTAATGAACAATCACGTAAATTTTGTACAATATTTTTAATAAGTAAAGTATCTAAATAAATTTTAAGTTCACTCAAATAAATAATCGATTACTGCCATCGACCACTTACATTCAATCTCAGTTAATTTGATTAATCGCGGCAGGTAAAGTAAAATTCTTCTTTCAGTACAATAAAGTGTTACTTTACTGCCGCAAATGGCGGCAAATGAGTACAATAATGAATGACTTTAGTGACGGTTGGCGATAAAAAATATGAATTTCGCTCATGAGTGAAGTACCTTTATATTTCACAATATCGAAAAGTGTTATTAAGAAAAGTTATTTGTAACTAAAAATTATGTTATAATATGCAACTATATTCTTCTAATTGCAAAAAATAAAAAAAAATTAAAATTTTTCTCAAGTTACGGATACCCTTGGACATCCTACGGATATCTTGTTTAAAAATAGTCCTAGAATTTTCGCAATACACGCATATTATGCATATTTGCAATACATGCATTAAAGTAAAGAAAATAAGTTTTTTTATTGCACAATGTATTCGCTCTGAGCGTTAACAAAGTGTCAAAGCAAAATCGACCGACCTGCTCATGGTGGCGGTTTTTTGAAATTCTATCAGGACGCTTTGTGTATGTTTAAATGAGACATTTAAAAAAAATGCCGTGTCCCGCTAGTGATATTATGTATTAATATAAACAGAAAATAAAAACGCACTTAATCTGATATAAATTCTTCTATTTTCAATATTGATTATCAGTTTGATTTTGTATACATAACCTCACTATCGCAGTTTATGTCAATAAATCTTTATTAACGAAAAAGAAAATATTTTTGTTGCACTATAAATTACAGTATAAATTAATAACTAATGAATTCTAACAATTGTATTCGGTTATTATCACTACAAAATAAAATATTCAAGTTTAACAAAATAATCCCATAAGACTCAATGTTAAAACGTCCTGACAAAATCTGACAGCGTGTCACGTGACTGTAAGTAGAGGGGAGACGCACGGAGCCAATATACCTAAATGTACAAGAAAAAAGTCAGAATATGAAATTTAAACAATAATCATAAAAAATATCAAAATTCATTAAAAGTATAAAACCTTGAAAAAGCATAACTTGCTTAAAAATAGTTGCACAATTTTATAAAATAGACCATTTTAAAGGTGATTGACTTCTATTTTTACTAAATGTACCATTACATATACCTAGAGATACGTAGAAAGAAGTTACAGAACAATGTTGGCGAAATAATGGGGAAAATGGCCCTAAAAATGCTGTGAGCGGCAAACTTTGAAAAATCCTATTTCGGAAAATATAAATCCTGGTGACTTCTACTAAACGTCATTTTAAAGAGAAAGGACTGAAGTTATTTTTCGGTGAAGCAATACCTATATCTATATCCCTGAGGAAAAAAGTTATGGGGCCAAAAACAAAATTGCTTTTTTTGGTGTTTTTTTCTTGCTTTTCTTTTGAATATATTTTTGTAAAAAAATAGTTTTTGACTCTAAAATGTGATATTTCGATAGTAAATTTAACCTGAACACTTTTCCTGTAGACGTGTTTGTACCAAAAGTTCATAGAACTCACCCTAATTCACCCTGAGCCTAGGAACTAATTCGCCCCTTTCTCACAAACGCACCTATTTAAATGGTAGCACTCCGCGGTTTTTCCAAACGAGGTTCGTTGATTATATGAGACAATAAAATCTCATTAACGTTGTAGTTCCTTTTAGCTCTCTTATTTTGAACATAATCAATAGCCTAATATACCGAATTACAATTTGATTTTATTTTATTTGATCAAGCTATTCATCAATAATTCACACAGACACACAATACATTTTCAAAATAGATCATTAAACAACATTAACCTGTAGCGAGTTTGTTAATAGCTTTTCCAAAAATTAGACTTTATAAAGTTGGCACCTAATTATTTCCAATGTGCAAAATTCTAACGTTACAACAAGCTTTTTACAAAAAAATCCCGATCCGAAAAATTGACCGTCTAAAGTATCGTTTTCAAGCTCAACTTTTATTTAATTAATTACTTTTAATTACTTACAGTTGGATAATTACATACGAAACAGCTTAAACAACGGTAAACTTCACTCTGGAGACCTAATTCACAGTTTATTGTAAATTTTTTAATACAAAAATTTGTTTCGCGGTTACCTTTTGTGCCAATTTTTATCTATCACAATATTAGAGAAAAAATGTTTTTGAAAAATTTTTTTTATAAAAATTAATCAATATTTATTGCAAAAAAGCCCATGCAGATGTTATTATTTTTTATATGTTATCCAAAATTAAAAAAAAACATTGAAATTTGTTTATTATTAACGAATATATTGCAAAATACCCGATATACCCACCAGTTTTCAGGCAAAAAGTTTCTATTTAAGGTCTTTTATGAAAATATTTTCATTGAATAGATCACTCTTCAAAACCACTTTATTCCGATTTTCATAATCCTGTTGCCTTTAGTTCTCGAGATATTTCTAATAGGACTTTTATCTGCCTCACCCTGCATAATATACCGGGTGTCCACTTATATTTTCCCCCATTTTAACTGCCTATAACTTCTAAACGGCTCAAGATAAAGTTTGATTTTAGTAAAAGTTTTGTCTGAATGGATTGAATTTTTTATATCGCTTTTAAATACGAAATAAAAAATGGCAGATTTTTGAAAAAAACTTTGTTGACTTTTTTTAATGGAACCCAGTATATTATTTTGTAAATTGAAAGAAAGGTCATTCACCTATCTAGCAATATAAAATTTTTCAAAATCGGTTGTCAAATCACTGAGTAATTAATTTTTAAAATGGGAGGTGCAACGTGGATATCACATACCTAAATAACATAACTAAGCAAGTTATGTGAATTCCTCATTGCAACTTTCATTTTAAAAATTAATTGCTCAATCATTTGACAATCGTTTTTAAAATTTTTTATATCGCTGGATAGATAAATGACCGTTTTTCAATTTTTTAGGTAAATGACCATTTTTATATCGCTTTTAAATAAAAAATGGCGGATTTAAAAAAAAAAAATGTTGACTTTTTTTATTAAAACACCCAGTATATTTTTTTTTATCTTGAAAAAACGGTCATTTACCTATCCAGCGATATAAAATTTGTTAAAATCGGTTGCCAAATGACTGAGCAATTAATTTTTAAAATGAGAGATGCAATGTGGAAATCACATAACATAATATCATTTTGCTCAGTTATGTTATTTAGTTATGTGATATCCACGTTGCAATTTTAAAAATTAATTACTCAGTGATTTGACAACCGATTTTGAAAACCTTTATATCGCTGGATAGGTGAATGACCTTTCTTTCAATTTACAAAAAAATATACTGGGTGTTCCATTAAAAAAAAAGTCAACAACTTTTTTTTCAAAAATCTGCCACTTTTTTTCGTATTTGAAAGCGATATAAAAAATTCAATCCATTCAGACAAAACTTTTACTAAAATAAAACATTTCAGCGAAAACCGCATATTTCTATCTTGAGCCGTTTAGAAGTTATAGGCAGTTAAAATGGGTGAAAATATAAGTGGACACCCGGTATAGTACATTATTGGTACATTATAGATAACAATAATAGTTATTTATGTATCAAGGGCGTAAAATAGGCGTTTATGGACCGCGACGTGTAAGTAAGAGCCCAAGCCGATAGGCGAGGGCTATTAACACGTAAGGTCCATAAATGCTGTTGACGCCCGAAATACATACAAATTTTTATGTACGACTGTTTTAGTGATCATTTATTAATAAAGATACAAAATTCCTTGCACGATCGTCTTAGTGATTATTTTTTAATGCTTCTTTTTCTTTCCACCTTTTGCGAGCAATTTATTATAAATACCGTTTCAAAAGTTGCATGAATTTTATAGCTCAATTTATTAAATCTCATCCTGTATAACAATTCACCGAATCATTTGTATTGGTTAGTTAATAAAAAATGTCATATTGAAAGAAATATGTGTAAGAAATAATAATATGATAGAACAGTAATCTCTATAGCTATGTTCGCCAATAACAAATTGCAGTCCAAATTTATATGGTGATTCTTTTAGACATGCACCTTCCACAAATCATACGGAGTTATTGGAAGTTCATAGCAACTTACAACAGAGCAAAGTAGCAAATCCTAACATTTCTATAAATAGTTGTTCAAATTGTGTTATAAATATTATTAATTGTGTTATAAATTATAGATGTAGGAAACTTATGTTTGATTGCTAAAGTTATAACTCCTTTATTAAAATAAAATACAATAAATAAAAACTTTGTGTTTCACTAACCACGCCCGCCATCTAACATTACCGCCCGGCGGGCGATAAAGAAGCCCACGGGCGCAAAAGTGGCACTTTACGCCCGCCAAATGTATACATAATAATATGGACTTTACCGCCCGGTCGTGCATAAAAAAATGTAATTAACTTAAAAAAAAAATTAATCAAAAAGGTCATCATACTTTGCAGATTTTTTAAGATATTAGATGTGCTGCAAAGTTCTTTAAAATGTGCCACTTCTTCCACTAAATCATCAACATCGATATCGTTCTCATAATAGTCGGTAATAGTTTTAAGTCTACTGGTTGACTATTGGCTGTGAACAATATGTTAAAAACATCGTTTACAGAATTATAAGCATATTTTCGTAAAGATAGTTGCGCAATTAAAGTGTCACAAATAGGTAAAAAACTATTTATTTTAAAATTTGCATGTCCTTTATTTAAAAAGATCGTTTTGGGAACACTTGAATTTTCATGAAAAATTGTTTTCTTTATCGTCCTCAGGAAAGCTCATCTTTATATGAAACGTTTATCGGCGATAAATTTTTAAGAACTGTTCATGGTTTATGAATATAACTCTTATTGTTATCACTTCCTGTTCGTAAAATGAAAGAATTTTGAAAATTTATTTTGTTATTGCAATAAAATTTTTTTTGGTGATCTTTCCGGGCCCCGTTAAAATGCGGGCCCGAGACAGGTGCCTCACGGGCCTAGTGGTAAAATAGGCCCTGGCCACAATACAACATTGGAAACCTTACGAAAGTAAACGACCAAGAGGAAGACCACAGATGGGTTGGTATTATAAAAGGAATAGCCGGAACAAATAATTGGAAGTAAATATATCAGGATAGAGACTAATGGAAGGAGTTGGGATTGGCATATGTCCAAGGGTGGACAATAGAAGACTGGGAAGAAATATTTTATACCAAACTAATGGATATTTATTGCAAAAGGATCATGCAGATGTTATTAATTTTATATGCTACCCCAAATTAAAAAAAACATTGAAACTAGAACATTATTAACGGAGATATTGCAAACCATTTCTCCCACCACTTTTCAGGCCAAAAGTATTTCATTTAATTAATTAACATTCTACAATTTTTATTATATTATGTATATTTTTTAATAATAATAATTTGTAATATTTTTTGTTAAGTAATAGGGTTGATAGATGTACTCACGCAGTTTAAATGTTGATAATTGATAAAAAATCGAATTTTGAATTTTTAAAATTGGAGAAGCTATCTCGGCAAAAAATTGTCCTAAAAAACTAATAATAATTTTTTGCAAAATTGTTTTTAAGCGTTATTTATAATTATTTAAATAAATTAAGTGGCAAATTTAATTTAACAAGACTTAAACGAAAGCTTTTTCCTTCGACTTGCAGAAAAAAATCGTAAAAACCTTCATAAAAATATGAATGTTATATATAAATCATGTAATTTCTTGAACATATCTTATTTCACCTAAAATTTTGATATAAAATTTGTTCGAATTACATTTTGATTTTGTTACTTAATTAGGCTACAGTTCAAATCTATTCATCAATAATTCACAAATAGTACATACAATACATGCCCAGAATAGATCATTAAACAACAATGGTTGTCATCAATTAAGCTCTCGTGAATTTGTTAATAACTTTTACAAAAATTAGACTATCAAGTAAGTATTTCCAATGCACAATATTATAATGTGATAACAATAATTTTAAGCTTTTTGCCAAAAAATCCCGGCCCGAAAAATTTACGGTTTTAAAAATATCGTTTCCAAGCTCAGCTTTTATTTAATTAATTAATTTTAATTAATTACAGTTGGATAATTACATACGAATCAGCTTTAACAACGTTAAACTTTACTGTGGAGACCTCGTACACAGTTTTCTGCAAATTTTTTAATATAATTTTTTTTAATACTGTGTCGTAGTTATCTTTTGTGCCAATTTATCTCAATATTAAAAAAAAATTTTTGAAAAATAAATTGTTTACAACAAATTAACGATTATTTATTGCAAAAAGGGTCATACATATGTTATTATTTTTATATGCTACCCCAAATTAAAAAATATATATTGAAATTGACCCATTATTAACGGAGATACTGACTGCAAACTACTTCCTCCAACACTTTTCAGGCAAATTGATTTCATTTATGGTCGCTACAAAAATCATTACTTTTAAAATATTTTACAATTTTTACTATATATGTACAGGGTATAACAAAAATACAGGTCATAAATGTAATCACATATTCTGGGACCAAAAATAGTTCGATTGAACCTAACTTACCTTAGTACAAATGTGCACATAAAAAAAGTTACAGCCCTTTGAAGTTACAAAATGAAAATCGATTTTTTCCAATATATCGAAAACGAGTAAAGATTTTTTATTGAAAATGGACATGTGGCATTCTTACGGCAGTAGCATCTTAAGAAAAAATTATAGTGAAATTTGGACACCCCTAAAAATTTTATGGGGGTTTTGTTCCTTTAAACCCCCCCCCCTCCAAAACTTTTGTGTACGTTCCAATTAAATTATTATTGCAGTATCATTAGTTAAACACATGCTTTTTAAGATTTTTTGCCTCTTAGTACTTTTTCGAAAAGTCAGTTTTTATCGAGATATTTTGAATATTTGTCAAATCCACCACATATTTGTATATGGTTAAGTACGATTATGGAGACTAGGTAATAATATAAAAATTTATTTATGATTTACATTTTTAGGTATATTTTGAACCATATTAAAAAAGAAGCCACATCTCAATAAAAGGTGCCTTCTCGAAAAAATACAAAGAGTCAAAAAATGTTAAAAACACTGTGTTTAGCTAATGGTATCACAGTAATATTTTAATTGGAACGTACACAAACATTTGGGGGATTTAAAAGAACAAAACCACCATAAAATTTGTATGTAAAAATATTTAAAAATAAGCCTCAACTCGATAAAAACTGTCTTATCGAAAAAATACTAAGAGGTAAAAAAGTTTTAAGAATATTGAATTTAACTAATGGTACCACCATAATTTGGGGGGGTTTAAGGGACAAAATCCCCATAAAATTTTTATGGGGTGCACAAATTTCACTATAATTTTTCTTTAAGATGTTCCTGCCATAAAAATGCCACATGTCCATTTTCAATAAAAAAGCTCCAATAGTTTTCGATACATTCGAAATAATCGATTTTCATTTTGTAACTTCAAAGGGCTGTAACTTTTTTTATGTGCATATTTGTACGAAGGTAAGTTAGGTTCATTCGAACTATTTTTGGTCCCAGAATATGTGATTTAATTTATGACCTGTATTTTTGTTACATCCTGTATATTGTTAAGTAGTAGGGTTGATATATGTATCTACTCACGCAGTTTAAAATGTTAATATTGATAAATAAATAAATTATGAATTTTTAACGTTGAAACAGTTATCTCAGCAAAAAATGGTCATACAAAAATGTTTTTAATGTGTGAAAAATTGTCAGGCACACGATTATCGAAATGGCAGTTCAAAATTTTTAATCACCGTGATGTTATTAAAAAACAAGTTATAAACAAATTAGAACAATTTTCAATCGTCATTTTGAAGGGGAACTTAAGTGAAATTTTGATTTATCAATGCATTTGTTGAAAATAAAAGTCGACCTTATAAAAGTGTATGCTATATCTGCAACAAGCTCCTTTTTGCAATTAAAAAAACTATTGAATCATTTTCAACCAAATTTTGTTTTCTTTATACATACAGTCCCTGGCCATATTATTATGACCACCTATGAATTTTTATAAAAATCAACTATTCCACTAGGTACGTTTTGTTTAAAACATGATTTTTAAATTTAATTATGTTATCTAATGTTTAATGTTGTACATTAACACCAATAAAACATTTGAAAATATTACATGTTTATTTCCTTTTTAATAATTTGTTGAACCTCTGACCTTAATCAGATTGAAAATATTTGGGAGCTGTTAGAACGAGAAATTTCCGATGAAAAGGTCACTAACGAAATTGTTTTGATTAAAGGACTAATATATCATTGAAAAGACAATGACAAATTGAAGCAAAAAAAAATTTAACTGCATTCAAAGTATGGCAAGACGGATACAAGCGCTATATGGCTCCCTGGCCATATTATTATGACCACCTATGAATTTTTATAAAAATCAACTATTCCACTAGGTACGTTTTGTTTAAAACATGATTTTTAAATTTAATTTTGTTATGTAAGGTTAATGTTGTACATTAACTATATTATATTTAATAATAAACACCAATAAAACATTTGAAAATATTACATGTTTATTTCCCTTTTTAATAATTTGTTGAACTTCTGACCTTAATCAGATTGAAAATATTTGGGAGCTGTTAGATCGAGAAATTTCCAATGAAAAGGTCACTAACGAAATTGTTTTGATTAAAGTACTAATATATCATTGAAAACACAATGACAAATTGAAGCAAAAAAAAAATGTAACTACATTCAAAGTAAGATAAGACGGATACAAGCGCTAATCAAAGTTAAAGGTGGCTCAACAAAATATTGGAAAAATAAAAATATGTGATATTTTTAAATGTTTTAATGGTGTTTATTATTAAATATAATACATTTAATAATAAACAGCAATAAACCATTTGTAAGTATCACATATTTGTATTTTCTTAATATTTTGCTGAGCCCCCTCTAACTTTGATTACCGCTAGTACCCGTCTTGGCATATTTTGAATGCCGTTATTTTTTTTGTTTCAATTTGTTATTGTGGTTTCAACGATATATTAGTTCTTTAATCAAAACAATTTCGTTAGTGACCTTTTCATCGGAAATTTCTCGTTTTAAAAGCTTCCAAATATTTTCCATCTGATTAAGGTCAGAAGTTCAACAAAATATTAAAAAAATATAAATAATGTAATATTTTCAAATATTTTATTGCTGTTTATTATTAAATATATTATAGTTAATGCATAACAATAACATTGCATAACAAAATTAAATTTAAAAATCATATTTTAAACAAAACGTACCTAGTGGAATAGTTGATTTTTATAAAAATTCATAGGTGGTCATAATAATATGGCCAGGGACTGTATAACGAAACTTTACATAACGAAACTTTTACTGCAAAATAAAATATTTATATTGCTTATTTATAATGCAAATAATAATTCTTTGCACATTTGTTTTTCAAGCTTTATTTATAATCATTTAAATAAATTAAGAGTCAAGTTTAAATGAAACCTTCAACTTTGCAGAAAAAAATTATAAAAACCTTCATAAAAACATGAATTACCACAGCAGTTAAAAAAGAAAATTGTATGAAATTTTTCGTCATTTAAACAATGATCCCGTTATATAAATCATATACCTACTTTTTTGAAAATATGTTTTGTTTTCACTTAAACTTTGATATAAAATATGTTTCAACCTGTACAGAATTACATTTGATTTACGTGTATTGTAATTTTATTTGATGAGACTAATCAATAAACAACCGTAGTTGTCATCAATTAAGCTGTCTTGGGTTTATTAATAACTTTTTTTCATAAAAATGAGACTTTATTAAGTAACTATTTCTAATGTACAAAATTCTACGTTATAAAAATTTTAAGCTTTTTGCAAAAAGAAAATTCCGAAAAATTTTGCCTCTTTAAAATATTGTTCCTAAGCTCAACTTTTATTTAATTAATTACTTTTAATTACTTACAGTTGGATAATTACATACGAAACAGCTTTTACAACGTTAAACTTCACTCTGGAGACCTCATTCACAAGTTGCTGGTAAACACTGCAGAGAGGTGTGTCAGATTTTCGTTGATTTTCCCTCCCCCACCACCTGCTCACAGATTTTCCATTTATGTGTTATATATTTTTTTTATTTTTTATCAGTCGCCGAATTTGTTTTGATTGGCACAGCTGATGAGAGTGATTCTTGGGGTTCCTTTGTTTATTTTGAATGAGTTTTTTACTGGAAGATTAAAGGGAGGACAGGGTTGGATTTTAGCTCGGAGGAAATCAATATAGCGGACACCTACGTAGTTTTCGAAACTATTCGTAACTTCTATTTTAGTGTGATAGAGAAGGAAATGTTCTAATTTTATCGAATGATTGAATTTTTTTCTTCAAAAAACTTTGATTTACCTAATTGCATTTTTTGATTTTACAGGTTGTTTTTAGATCATGTTGGTCTGGATGATTATTATGTGAATGAAACTTTCTTAAATACTAGATAGTTTTCCTCGTTTCCTCGTTTTCAACGAAAACTTTTCGTTTATAAATTCGCAAAGCCTCTGTGTTATTGCGTTGCCACTCCTGCAATATATAGAGCAGATTTATCGATGGTTTCTTTGTAGTTTTGTCTTCTGAATCCAAATCTGAAAACGACATTTCGATATCTCTAACCGTCTTCGAGATAATCGCCCTCAAAGTCTAAAATGTGACGTCACAATCCATTTATTTTCTTCCTACACACTACACCTCAGCTGAAATCGTTGATAGTAAGTAGGCTAGTTTTTGAATCTCGATTTGTTAAGCAAAGCATAGGTTATTTACATTATTTGAGTTTGACACTTCGTGAATTTTAAACTAAATTTTAAATTAAGTATTAATAAAATATCAATGACATTTGATAGTGAATTTAATTAGGTATTATATAAAATAAATAAGATGTACAAAAATACAATTTGAGTATATTTTAAAAGCAATAATTTTTTTTAACAGCTTTAAAAAGGTTTATACGAGTATACGCCCTCCCCTTTAATGATAAATGGACTGTTCCATTCGTTATGAAATGAAAATTGTTATTATAGTCGGTTCGCTAAACTCCACACAACTGGCTAGTGATAGTAGATAATTTTTTGTTTTTTGCGAATTTTGCCAAAATTGGCAAAATTACTAATTATTTAGTACTTATTAACTATTTAGTAATTATTCTTTTTGCCCAATTGGCAAAATTATTTAATAAAATGACTAGCCAGTTGTGTCTGAGTTTAGCGAACCGACTACATGAAATAATTTTGTTTGGAATAAAAAATTATGTTCTGATATGTGCAATTACAGCCTTCTAATGGAAAAAAATATTTGAAGATTTTTATCAAATTATGGATACCAACAACATTTTCATTTATAACTCTTTTATTTTTAATTTGACGAAGAAAGTTATTCTTCATAAAAAGCTCTTCGTGGTCTAAGATTTATGATATCATATATAAAATTTTATTAATTTTATACGAGAAATATAAAAAATATGAAGATCAAGAGTAAAGTGCCTTTATAGTTCATCATCATCATCATCATCATCATCATCATCATCATCATCATCATCATCATCATCATCATCATCATCATCATCATCATCATCATCATCATCATCATCATCATCATCATCATCATCATCATCATCATCATCATCATCATCATCATCATCATCATCATCATCAATGGCGCTACAACTCTTCGTGAGTCTTTGCCGCATTTACTATTGCCTTGCGTTTGTCGGTCCTGTGCCACTAATTCCTATTGTCGCACTCCCATTTTCTCTAGATCTTCTTTGACTGCATCTTTCCACCTTTTTCTAGGCCGCCCTACAGACCTTCTTCATCTGGCCTTTCCCAGAACACATTGTTTATAATGCGATTGTCGTTACTGCTTATCACATGCCCTGCCCATCTGAGTCTATTGGCCTTTATATATCTGACTAGATTTTCTTTTCCGAATAGAGACTCTAGCTCGTTATTGTATCTGCGCCTCCATACGTTTTTAACGCTGTCTCTGCAAGGGCCATATATCATTCGAAGGATTTTACATTCCCACACCAGCAATTAATTTACTTCTCTTCCTTTATAGTTCATAACATTTAAATTAGAATGATATAATTGCACATTAACCTTCGGATGACCCAGCGGGGAAAATTGTGACCCCAGCGTATGTTTTTCTTTAATAAATTCAAAAGCATTTTCATATTTTAACTCATTATTTTTTTATTTGACTTTAATATCATTCTAGATATCCTCATATTTTGAAATAAAAAAAAATTTCTTATATTTTACGAATAAAAAATATATTCTGAAGTTGATGTTTAGTAAAATACCGTCTATTATGTGTAATTCCAAGTAGTTTTACGCTAATGACATCGACTTTGCAAAGTAACAAGACACTTACTCACACTACACATGACACTAATACTCATGTTGTGACTGACTGAATGACATAAAATCCATGCCATAAAAAAAAACTTCATTTTTTTGTTAATTGACATTTTTGACATTTTTGACCTGGGGTCATTTTTCCCCCTCGGTCACCCGTGTAACAAAAAAAGGTTGGTCATCGGAAGGTTAAAACATAATTATTAATTCTAAACAACTTTTCATAATAGCAATTTTCCATATTATGAATTTAAATACGTAAATAAATAAAGTTTTCGTTATGATAATGCTCGCATTTTCTGAATTTGTCAAGCAAAGCATGGGTTATTTACATTTGAGTTTGACACTTCGTGAATGTCAAACTAAATTTTAAATGAAGTATTAATAAAATATCAATGACATTAATTTGATAGTGAATTTAATTATTATATAAAATAAATAAGATGTTCAAAAATACAATTTGAGTATATTTTGAAAGTAATAATATTATTTATTAAAAACTTTAAAAAGGTTTATACGAGTATACGGCTTCCCCTTTAATGGGAGTACCTAATGATAAATTGACTGTTTCATTTGTTATGAAATGAAAATTGTTATTATAGTCGGTTCGCTAAACTCAGGCACAACTAACTAGTGACTTTAGTAGGTAATTTTTTAGTTTTTTCCAATTTTGCCAAAATTGTCAAAATTACAAATTATTTAGTAATTATTAACTATTTAGTAGTTGTATAGTAGTTTAGTAGTTGATTTAGCAGTTGTGTCTGAGTTTAGCGAACCGACTATATGAAATGTTGTTTGGAATAAAAAATTATGGTCTGATATGTGAATCCTTCTAATGGAAAAATATTTGAAAATTTTTCTCAAATTATGGATACCAACAACATTTTCATTTATAAACTCTTTTATTTTTAATTTGACGAAGAAAAGCTATTCTTCATAAAAAGCTCTTTATGGTCTAAGATTTATGATGCAACCATCATATATCAAATTTTATTAGTTTTATATGAGGTATATAAAAAATATGAATTTCGATCAAGAGTAAAGTACCTTTATAGTTCAAAATATTTAAATTAGAATGATATAATTGCACATTAAAACATAATTTTTAATTCTAAACAACTTTTTATGATAGCAATTTTTCATATTATGCATTAAAATACGCAAATAAACAAAGTTTTCGTTATGATAATGTTCGCATTTTCAGCTTGTTACTTCTATACTCTGCTTCTAATGGTTATTGGTCAAGATACAATAAAGGCGAGGATGCTGGGTATCGCCAATATTATTCAACAAGGGAGATCTTGAATATATGGCAAGGAAACTAATAAAAAAATACAGAAAGTAGGAGCTGGAGGTAAATACCAAAAAACACAATATCTATGCGTAGGAAAGGAAGGAACGGAGAACCTGGTCCTGTAATAGGAGACAATTATTGCAAGCTACAATGAATACCTATACCTGGGAATCACTAACGAGCACATGACGAAACATAAGAAAATATTAAAGAAAGGATAGTAAAGGGAAGACAGATGATAGGATCCCTGAGTTTGGTACTGTGGTAAAAAAATATAAGAACAGAAAATAAAAAACGAATTGACTACACAATATTAAAACCAGTATTAACCTATGGAGCTGAAGTCTGGCCATTAAGCAAGAGGTACAACGCTAAATTATTAGCCACTTAGATGGATTTTTGGAGGAAGTCAGCAAGAAGATCGCTACTAGAACACATAAGAAATAACGTCATTAGAATACAAATGGAAATAGAAAGAACAATCATAGATGTGTTCCGTTGTTCGTTAACGGAATCAATTAACTTAAATTCAAATAAGTGTAAAAACAACAACTTATCAATATTATATTTATTTGTGTCGGTAAAATAGCGTGAATATTTCTCAAAAGAGGGTTTGTTATTCTTTGCAAGTGTGGTGGCGAAAAGTGGAGTGGCGCCGGGTGGTTGCTGTGACTATACTGAAAAAAACACATGTGTGTGGTTTTACGTTGAAGACAAATTTATCAACATAAAGAGGCTGGTCCTTTATCTGATGTTTTAAAAACTGAAAATATTTCTGTCAAGAAGCGTCCTCGAATGCATTCAAAAAGTGATTCATTGACATAAGGTCTGATAATGTTTACTATTTAATAGGGAATTTTTAAACTGAGACTGAACCGGCCATTAGCATCTGGTTTCGTATAGAAAGAATTGTGAATTTTAAATGACCCATATTATTTTCGTTTAGAAAAGAAAGTTAATATTTAAAATTAGCAATTAAAAAAGATAATAAATGAAGCATGCCGCTATAGATGACCTCGCAAGACAACAGCTAGTATGGTACGGATAGGTAAGAAAAATGCAGAAATTAAAAATTCCCAAAAAAGTGTTACAATAACAATATACCCCCACAGAAAAACGAAAACGAGAAAGACCAGAAACCATGTGGATGAAGGGCATCTTCAAGGCGATGTCGGAAAGAAATTTAAAGAGATGAAGACTGCCACAATAGAAATGTGTGGAGATTAGGAATAGAAAGGCGTATAACACTATAAAACCTTTTTAATAGATATGTAAATACAAAAATCTGAATCTAAAGGACCATAGTCGAAAGCATTGCAACTTATGGAGCTGTCTTGCAAATGACAGAATGTTAAAAAAAGAAGCTAGTGTCAATGGAAATCGGGTTTTAGAAAAGTTGGTGTAGACTAACACTTTAGGTCAAAATAAGGAAGGACAAGGCATGAAAAAATGGGTATTGAAATAACAATAATTGATAGCATTGAAGCCAAAAGTTTGAGATGGTACGGACATGTAAGAGGTATGAATGGAGACAGGTGGCCAAAGAAAGTGATGGACTGGAGATCAGTGTAGAGAAAGGGGAGGGGATGCCTGAGAAAGATATGGTAGGAATGCATCTGACAAGCCATGACTAAAAGGCATATACAGTAGGGAGCATCGAAAAAGGCGAAAAAAAAAATGTTTTTTGTGGTGGAAAAGTAATACCTTACAAAAGTTGCCCAATCAACTGTTAAGTAGTTTGGTAAAAATTTTTCGAAATTGTAAAATATCTTCTGCCCCCCCAATACAATTAACAATTTTGAAAAAATGTTAGGAGACGAAAAAAAAAATTATTTCGAAACGAAAATGTAATAGCTCACAAAAGTTGCCTAACACACTATTTAGTATTTTACTAAAATTGCGTTGAAATAAAAAAATATTTTCTGCCCCCCACGGCAACTAAAAATTGGAAAAAATACATTAATATGCGAATTTCTTTTGTAATCGAAATGTAATACCTTTAGTCCAGAAAGCCACTGCGCATCCGCTAGGGAAAATATTCTGATTAGGATTTTTTGCACGATCTTACTCAAAAAGGACTCCTTTTAACAAATTTGCATGTTGCCAGGACCAAAAGGTGGTCAAAAATTTTTTAAACGTTTTTTTTTTTTTGTTTTTTTACCAAAATTATTTTTTTGCATGGAAAAAAGTTTTTTTTTAAGTTTTTTGGATCATTCCAAACAGAAAAGGTATTTAGTGACTTTTTTCTAAAAATGATAGTTTTTTACATATAAGCGATTAAAAATTAAAAAATTGCGAAATCGGCCATTTTTAACCCTCAAAAACTATGTGAAAAACTGAAAATTTGAATGTTGCCAAGGTAGGTAGATATTTTTTCAACATCGGTTGATGAAATTCCGAAGAGTTTTTTGCAATACAATATTTAAAACTCTTTTGTTTTTTAATTGCTAATCAAGCGTGCGCGACACTATTTTCCACCGACAGTATGGTGAAAATGAAAGGAATAAATTTGTTATTTCGTAAACCGGCGACTTTAAGAAAAAATCCCGAAATAGGTCGATTTTTATTTTTAAGTTATGATATTGTGGCATATATGGTATACTAGTGACGTCATCCATCTGGGCGTGATGACGTAATCGATGATTTCTTTAAATGAGAATAGGGGTCGCTTGCTAGCTCATTTGAAAGGTTTTTTAATTCTCTATTCAGTAATATAAACATTTACATAATTATTTATACAGAGTGTCCAAAAACTTTTTATTAAATTAAATTATTTGACAAAAAAAGAAGTAGAAGGACACCCTGTATAAATAATAATGTAAATGTTTACATTACTGAATAGAGAATTGAAGGACCTTTCAAATGAGCAACCACACGACCCCTATTCTCATTTAAAAAAATCATCGGTTACGTCATCGCGCCCAGACGGATGACGTCACTAGTATACCATATATGCCGCAATATCATAGCTTAAAAATAAAAATCAACCTGTTTCGGGATTTTTCTTTAAAGTCGCCGGTTTACGAAATAACGAATTTATTCCTTTCATTTGCACCATACTGTCGGTGGAAAATAGTGTCGCGCAAGCTTGATTAGCAATTAAAAAACAAAGGAGTTTTTAATAGAGGATTGCAAAAAACTCTTCGGGATTTCATCAATAGATGTTTAAAGAATATCCACTTACCTTGGTAGCATTCAAATTTTCAGTTTTTCACATAGTTTTGAGTGTTAAAAATGGCCGATTTCGCAATTTTTCAATTTTTAATTGCTTATATGTCAAAAACTATCATTTTTAGAGAAAAGTTACTAAAGACCTTTTCTGTTTGGAATGATCCAAAAATCCTAAAAAAAACTTTTTTCCATGCAAAAAAAATTATTTTAGGAAAAAAACAAAAAAAACGTTTAAAAAATTTTTGATCACCTTTTGGTCCTGGCAACATGCAAATTTGTTAAAAGGAGTCCTTTTTGAGTAAGTTTGTGCAAAAAATCCGAATTAGAATATTTTTCCTAGCGGATGCGCAGTGGCTTTCTGGACTACTTATATAACTTGAATAAATAAATTCGGTTTAAATTGGAAAAAAATTCTGGTTTCACAAGGCAATTAAAAATTTTACTTAAGAAAAGTATACTATAACATTCTTTTTATAACAAAATAGCCTAACTTATCCTTCTCCCTGACATCACCCAAATTTTTTAATACTAAAATAAATATAAAGCAAAGTACAAAATTAGGTATATAAATATTACAAAAAAATATGTTAAAAGCATACTATTCGAAGATGTCTTTCGATTTAGCGTTAAAGTGAGGCATAGTTTTTCTGGAATCAATTCAAGTTTTTATAAATCCATCCCTCGAATACGCTCCACAAACTGCTAGCGAAGCTTGTGTCACAACCTTGACAAATCGTTCTACACATTGTTTGTAGCAGTGATATTTCTTAGTCCCAATGTTAAAAGAGTCTAAGTTAGGATTCTTAATAAAATCTTGCAGATTGTCACTCGAAAATCTAGAGAATATAGGTGGTTCTGTAAGGTGATATTCTTGTTAGTTAATTAACTCAAAGTAGTCGATTGAATCAAAATTGTTACAGCAGAAAGTTTTAAGACCCTCACGTTTTTTGATTTGGTCACTGGCAAACTTCTTTTGATGTCCAAGGGGTAGATCATGTGAATGTCACAGACATACAAACCACCGAAGTGGTTTTTTGGAGATGTTCTTCTAACAGCCGTATTACATCACCTTTAATGCCAGTATTTACGACTGTTTCGTCACATGCAATAGCTGGATTTGATATTTTCTGATATACCAGACAGCGGATACCCATATCCGAAATATTAGCACCCTGGCTCACGCACAAGTGTTATGTGTTCTTTCACGATCGATTGACCATAAAACTTGGGCTTATCACCATTTTTCTGGGACCTCTTTGATTTAATAGAAATTCGCGCTCATCCAGAGGCACTTTTTGAGATTTGCTACAAAGACAATTAATCAGAGTGTCACATTTGCATGCTGCAAGATCGAAACGTGTAGTTTTACTTTTGTTCTTAAAGCATTGAATTTTATTTTTGTAAAATTCACTGTTTTGCCTGTTCCTAAATGGTTTAATAAGTTTCATATATTTGTCATGATAGGCTTTTAAAAGCTGAATAATTCTTGTATGTTAAATTATTGGAATTAAAGCCTGTTTCCATATTTCCTCCAATTTAATTGCAGCCTCTTCGGCAATACCAGAAAATTCTGGCTCTTTCTGACTGAGTTTTTTATCCTCTTGCAACCACAAAACTTCATCGCTTGTTTGTATTTGGGTAAAACATTTGCAGGTATATTTGGTGGTTCCCCAAAAATGGGGCGGTCCACAGCACATCTTGATTTTATTCCTCATGGTCCTGGTTTATCTATTTTAAAAAATTTTAATATACAAACAACAATAATAACAAAGTAAGGCATCGCACCAAACAAGTGAAAATTACACGCACGGACTCACGAAGCGGGACATTTCAAAAGAAATTGGGGAGACTGGAAAAACAAAATAAAACTTTAAATATCGTTTAAATTTGTAATTGACAACATTTTAAGTTTTTTTAATTGATCTTAGATCGAGTTAGCACATATTTTATTCCAAATAATATAAATTTAAGTTTCCATAAAAATCAGATATTTAATAAAATTCAAGGTCGTTGGGGGGGGGGGGGGTCAGAAAATTCGCTTAGAAAAAAATTTAAAATACTAATATGCTGAAAAATAACACTAGCAACTTTTTCATGCTATTAGATATAACATTTCCAACTTTTATTTTTTAGATGCACCCTAATATACAGGATGATGACAGGTGAAGTAGATAGCGGTGGACACTAGGGTGCCAGAAACGACTATGATGTAAATATTAGAACGATTGCCGAACTGTTGGTCTAAATTTTTCATAGAATCATAAATAAAACGTGGATAAAATCGATCGTATCTTTGATAACATTCATAACTCAATATAAAACGATGAAAGCTAACATTTCACATAGTTACTAATGTTTTATAAAATTAGTTTTATTTGGTGCAAAAATCCACAAATATGGTGTTTTATATTTTTTTGTTATTATTTTTTTTTTATTTTTATCTTCTCCCAACATAAAAAAATTGGAGTATGCCAAACATTAACCAACAATTTAAGCTTTTGGAAGACTAAATAAAAGGAAATGATTTACATACCTCTTTAATAAATCCTAATATACTGAATGACACGTTTTTAAATAGTTTAACCGTTTACAGTTTAGTTTATTGTTATCAACAAAACAAGAAATATATAACATTTTAAATCACCACATGTCTGTTCATAGGTCATCTAAACAAGATGTAGATTGCCTCGTCTGCCGTTCAAATTTTTTGCCTTTCTTAGTAATTTCTACTCATTAACACAACAATAATATGTAGTAAATTAAGAAAATAATTACTAAATATTTTTTTAAATTAAATAACCATAACACAATTATTATCAAATGATATCGCTAGAAATTTTTATTTACTCTTAAATATTGTTTTCTGTGAACTCTGCATCATAGAAAATCGCTAGAACAATTTATTACATTTAAAAAAATGTGTAATTAGAAACTAAAAATATTTTCAATGTGCCTTTAAGAAAAATGCTACACATAAATTACAACAAAAAAATTTCGGTCATTAGAAAAGAATGGAAAGAAATTAAGGAGGGGAAATTTCAAAGATCAGGACACAACAGTACACAAAATGATAGACAAAAATATCAACACCTTTTTGTCTATCCTTTCTCAATTATCTCCTATCTCAATTATCGAATAGCTAAAGGTACGTATCCATTAGGTTGGTGTTCCGTGCTCCGTGTAGCTGCTCCACATAGTGAATACGTTGGTGCTCCCGCTCGGCGCCCACTCTCGGTGATTCAAACTGTTTGCGGTTTATAGTAGAGGAGAGCATGCCGTATCCATTGAAGCAGCTACATGGAGCACGGATAACCAACGTAATGGATACATACCTTAAGGTTACATGGCTAAGAGAACAATGTATGGAAATACAGCATACACACAACATAAACACGATTCATTCAATATGCACAAAAAAGTTAAAGAAACTGCAAGCTTATACAATCCTAGAAGAGTTGGTTGTTTGGCAGACAACCAATGCAAATCACCATTAAGTATGGAAGAGAGACTAGATACTTGATACTAGATACTAGAAAGAAATAGTGGAAGTAACTTTTGCAGATGAAATGCAGAATACCATGAAAGACAAAAAGATACCACAAAACCTTCGAACAAAAGTGTTCGATTCTTGTATCTTTCTGGTTGTCACTTTACGGAGCTCAAATCTGGATATTCACAAACATGAACATGGACAAGATTCGAAAAACTCAGCGAGTCATGGAACGACAGGCGCTTGGTATCTCACTCATAGATCGGCAAACAAACGGAGCAACCCGGAACAAAACAAAAGTAATGGACGTCGTCGAACAAGCAGCTAAATTGAAATGGAAATGGGCTGACACAACGAAAGTCTCTAAAATGGTAGATGGAACAAAGAAGTTGGAAACAGGCTACCGTACGAAGCGAAGAGACCAAGAGAAAGACCTTAAATGCGCTGGTCCGATGATCAAAATGGTCTCAGGACCAATGTGGAAACGCCTCACACACAATAGGAATGAATGGCGAGAAATGGGAGAGGCCACTTAATGACGAAAAAATAGACTGGGAAATAACAAATAGAGCCAAGAAGTCAAACAAGTTATACTATGCGTTAGCCCCAATACTGGGAAAAGAGAACTTACATGAGAGACAAGGTTAAAAATATATGTACATACATATAAGTAACACAATAGTGATCGGTACCGACTGTGCTCTATGCAAGTGAAAACTGGAGAATTCTGGAAAAAGATACAAGCAGGTTAAATGCAATGGAGATGAGGCACCTAAGAAGGATAGTTGGAAAGATAAAATGGAATAGATTAAGCAACGAGACTGTTAGGAGAATGGCCAACCAAAAATTGATAATGAATAAAATAGCAAAGAGACAAATGAACTGGTTTTGGCATTTGCTGAGGATGCAACCTGCTAGAATTATAAGGACAGTTCACGAAGCAAAGAACATTGTAAAAAGGGAAAGAGGCAGACCAAGAAAAAATGGATACAGCAAGTAGTAAAAGCGGAAAAAAACAAAAATAACCCAATAAATTGAAAATATTGACAGGAAATAGAAAAGGATGGAAGATATAGGTTAATGAAAATTAAAATAGCTAGCCCAAATCCGACACCCTGGTAAGGTAAATGGAGAGGGAAAGAAAGAAAGAAAGAAAGAAAGAAAAAAAGAAAGAAAGAAAGAAAGAAACACAAAAAGTGTAAAAGAGGGACTTTCAATTTCATTTAAAATAATAATATTTTTTTATTTACCGTACCTACAACGAAAAATTTATAATAAAATGAGTTTAAGTTAGTAAAATAAACCAAACCAATAAATAAAGTGGCTAAAGGTTCTGAACCAAGGCCAGAATAAAATAAAAAAAAAATAAAAAGTACCTTATTGCCTTTTTTTGTCATTTTTCGGATTTTAAAGCGCCTATAACTTTAAAACTATTAACTTTTGAGAAAAATGTCAAGAAACTTATTTTATTTAGAATATCGCCAAAGAATCTAGAAAAAATATTTTTCCGCAAATCGCCAGGAAATTTTGACATTCCTGTCAAAATTTCTTGAAGAAAAAGTCAGGACTTCCTTACTGTAAGGAAATGTCATTTCCTTACTGTAAGGAAATGATATTTCCGTACAGTTGTTAGTGTTCTATTTATAAGCGTCAAGTTTGACAATTCAACCTCAATACGTTTTCCTTTCAAATTACCTTTCAATTTTATTAGGAATTTCAAAGCACCATTTATTTGGGAATAAAATTATCGCGTTTTTTTTAAATCAATCAATATCTGTCGAATTTTAAACGATTTGCGGAAAAATAGTATGTTTACCTCGTAGGAAAAGCCACATTCCTGGACTCTGTGTTGCTAAGTCTCGGCTTGCGCCTCGACTTAGCAATCTTCACAGTCGTCCAGGAATGTTAAGCTTTTCCTACCCGGTAAACAATGTACTATTTCCACCTACCTCTACCGAAAGTATACTTTTCCGGACCTGATTGTAGGGAGCAAAGTTGTACTTTTCCTCCCTAGGGAGAGAAAGAAAAAGGGACGTCATGGTATTTCGTTCATGAAATATAACTTATTGACGCCCTGTACAATATCTATTTTCTATTACGTAAGTATCTATACATTTTAACGTTTATTTATAAAACACCCTGTATTTTGCAGAATGGTAAAAAACAGTAAATTGTTATTTTGATTTAACAATGTTTACATTCATAATTTGATTTATATTTGACAGTTAACAGTTATATTGTACCTACTTGTTAGTTTTAGTTTTAATAAATTTTGTTGGTTAGTTACATAAATAAATTAAGTAAAAATGAAAAATGACTTGTTATTCATTTGAAGAAAATGGAAAAACCATATAATATATAACATGGGAGTAAAATGCCTTTTCCTCCCTTGAATGATCACTGCCCTCCGCTACGCGTCAGGCAATAAATTTCATTCCCGGGAGGAAAAGTAGCACTTTCCTCCTTTGTTATACAAATTTCGAAGGAAATAGGAGATTTTTGAAATAGAGCGCGCCGCACCGGCAAAAAAATCGGATAAACACGCATATTAAACAATTAAAAACAACGGTAAAAATTAAGGTTAGACGCGATCACTCTTCAGAATCTTGAAGTGGAATATTTAATCTTCAATTTAAGTATCTGGCAACCATGGGCGCCCATACCCATGGGCAGGGGGGTCGTGCCCCCCCCTAGCTTTTCGGGTGCTGTAAACTATATATGGTTATCCAAAGTATACAGAATATAATGTGCAACATCTTCACGTCTGCGCCCCCCCTGAAAATTTTTGTATGGGCGCCGCTGCTGGCAACCTCAAAAGTACTAATTTAAATATGAGTTTTTAAGCCTCGAAAATGCGTATTTTCGCATTTTTCAGATTTTAAATCGCCTATAACTCGAAAACTATCAATTTTTAAGAAAAATTACGAGATACCTTTCTTGTTTAGAGACCCAAAAATCCTAACAATATATGTTACAGAGCAAAAAACGTGATCTTCTGTATTTGTTTAAAAAAAATGTTTAAACAATTTCTGCCCAAAAATTCCGCCCTTAACCTTCAGATTTGTTTAAAGGGGACATTTTTGAATATATATCCACAAAAAAACCGAATCAGAAATTTTTTCAGACGGGAGCGGTCTCACCACATGGACTGACTACATTTGTTTGACTTCGCCATTTTTTTTCATTCGGTATCGGTTAGTAATCGGGTCGTCACAGGATCCAAAGATTCTTTTGAGGATTTTTCTCTCAAAATATCTTAGTTGCCTTTCCATTGCTTTTGTCGACTTTTTTGCTCCACGTCTCCCACTTAATATAATAAGTCACTTCCGTTTCTGATTGTGCTAATTATAAAATAAGATACAGGATATGCAACTAAAGTCCACAGAAAACCAACCTACACTAGCAGATATTTAAATTACCATTCCAACCACTCCAAGGAAGGAATTATCAAATTTCTATATGATAGAGTTCTATATGCCCTTGTATTCTCAATATTTCTATACGGAGCAGAGACTTGGACTCTTCGCGCATGCGAAATTGATGCCTTTGAGATGTGGTGCTGGAGATAAATGCTGCGCATACCTTGGACAGCTCATAGGACAAAGGTTTCCATTCTAAACCAACTCAATATTAAAAAAAGGCTGTCCACAATATGTCTGCAACGAATTCTGCAATTCTTTGATCACGTGGTTCGCAGAGGTGACGACAGTTTGGAGAGATTAATTGTTTCTGGAAACGTTCCGGGGACAAGATCAAGAGGACGATCACCAACTAGATGGTTTGTCTCATTGTGGCCCACCCTCCCCTACATATGCAACACACAATACCCGACCAAACATATATGGACAAAATTTGAAAAACTTAATTTACACAATCACATTTACGATACAGATTATACAAATTAACACAAAATATCACACAAAAATTCACACAAAATCAGAATTTGATATTCGTAGGGTACCTAATAACATAACCCACAAACAATTTCTTCAACCACACACAAGCTGTGGCCTATAAGATCTAGGCCAAGAATGTCAATTTTTGAAAAGACATACATAACCTAATAAATCTAGGTTATACAATCTTCCCAGAATTTTTAGAATATTTTTTTTGAGAACGATTTCCGGGAGGAAATCGGATCGTCAAACATTACTTAATTAAAAATGTAATTTTCATTACACCAATAATACGTATATTATGGCTTAATCCCATGTAAACGTACGTACCTACTTAAATTAGACATTCCACAAGGTAGCAGTTTGAGAACCTTGCTATTTATCCTATTAGCATTAAGCAACAAAAATAAACCAAATAATAGTAATTATGGAAATCATTTACTTATTTTTTAAAGTGGATTTAATTTGTAGGTAGGTTTTTTTCTATTGTACTGCACATTCGGTTTCCCTATTAAAGGAAACATGCTCGCAAGTTGTTTGTACACGAAGGTTACGAAATTTTTTCAATTTAGTAATTACTTCAAAATGTTTTTTGGACCGTTATTAAGTCGTTAACCAATGGTTAAAAGGTGCACTTATGAACAAATTACACAAAAACCAAAGCGATAATAAAATCTATAGAATTATTTAAAAGATGGTTTAAACTGCAACTAATACACTATGGTGCAACAAATTCTATCCACAGATATTTTATAGAGAAAAAGACACTTATTGGAGATGCCACATATGATTGAGCATAGCTCATAGGTTTAGGGAGGAAGATTAAATGCAACTAAGACACATAATTTATGGGGAAAATTATTTGTTTATACATATAAGTATGCCATTATTCGGAAATTGAAAAAATTAAAAGTAGCTTTGTTAAAAAAAACTTTGAAAAATGATATATATATATATATATATATATATATATATATATACACATTACTCTATTAATACCAAGCCCACTATATTAGTCAGACAACCGGAAGCCCACCCTTAATACGCCCGATAGAGGAGTGTATTTTATGTAGTTATATAGGAAATTCTAAAGTTAGTAAAGGCAACCTTTGAGGGGTAAGTTATTTTAATACACAAATAGTAGATATATGGTTTAGGTCTTTCGAAGCCCAAACATTTGAAGGCAATACGAAGCCAATTGTATAAAATGTTTATATTTACCAGACTATATGAAGCCCGACAGGGTTGTCAGATTTCTCAACTTTCACTATTTTATATTGCGTACCTGATCATATTTAAAAATGATCTTTTCGTACAAAAATCGGATTTGTTTAGGTTTAAACATTTTTGAAAATAAAATATATATTATTTAAAAGTAATTTATTGGAACTAAAAATAATCTATGTGGTTCAGTAAAAATAAAAATAAGTAATCACTTCCTTTCACGGAATGTATTATACACATATGTTTTTATTCGGACCCAGTCCTTATTTTCGAACACGTGTGGATGTAGTTTCAGTAGTTCGTCACATTCATGTTTCCGAGGGGTAATTTTTTTTTTCAATATGTTTTTCAAAGTACTGAAGTAAAACTTGTTTTTCATTATCTGACCATTTGGCTCTGAATCTCTGGATGGATTTCGTGGATGATTCTAAAAACGTCAAAACGTTAAAAAAATACAAAAAAAATCACGTATGAATATATTTTAACTAAATATTTTAATATCTAATATTATTATTTCTTATTTTTTCCAGGGACGGATCCACAGGAATAATCCAAATTTTAAGCGCAGAAAAGTAAAGTGGTCGTTTAAAAAGTTATGACCTATATTCATTTAAAGTTTTATTTTAATATTAAAATTTCTAACCGCCAAAAATATTTTCTATGTTAACCTGGTAATAACGGTGGTGATTTTGAAAAAACCAAAGTAGGGAAAAATCTCAGGTATTCCCGTTTTTTCTTTCTTTTATCTTTTTACTTTTATATTTATTCATTAATAACGTAACTTTAAACAAAATATGGCGGAATATCAAAAAATTTTGTTTTGTGATGATCGTAGACACTTTTACTTATTCATACCTTTAGTTTTTTTTGTTGGTGGTTCTTCACTATTTGCTTCGTTAGATTCGTGAAACGGCTTAGTCGCCTTTTTAAAATAATTTCTTGATAATGTGTTTTCATTATGTTGATCACGTTCCGTTGACTGATGCACATATCTGTCAGAATCTCCAGTATCTAATTCGTCTTCAGGTTTTTTCCCCTTGTAACCCGCTTTAGCACCTTCTGCATAATCGGTTCTTCATCGCCTTCGTATTCAGAGCTATAGTATTCGTTATCATCTATATTGATTTCACTTAATTTTTTTCCTCGGTACCGATTTCCCTTGCCTTTTTCCATAAGTAAAAGAATCTTGGCTACTTTAGCAGTCTGGTAGATATCTTGCGGTAGTCTAAAAGTATTTTATTAATTTTAAAACGATTTAAATGTCTATGTAGATACATGGTTTAGGTATCCATCGAATTTACCTTATCGGAAACAGTGAGAGTCTAATAGAACAATAATTTATTTTAAATACGGATTTATGAAGCATACATTCTAACAACGATTTTCGAATATTAAAGGGGAAATAACGATTTTTCATATATCGCATTCAAATATATCGGAAAGGCTGAAAGAAAATATGCTGGTAAATTTTAAAAAGAAATGTTTATTCATTAAACAAATTTAGACTCAACACGCGTTTTGCTAAGTTCGGACAAGGAACAATTAAAACCCGGTTTTAACTATTTTTCAAAGAAAGCTTTTTGAAATATTTTGTGTACGAGATACCTTTAAAGTAAACTTTTCGAAACTTAACCATTGTTGCTAATTCTATTACATTATGTATGATATATCATATCAAGCATAAAAAGTTTAAAAAAATCCTAACCAAAATTAACAGTGCATGCATACTCTTAAAGTTGACATTACCTGTTAAACTCGATATGTGTCTTCTTTGTATGTCCCATAAAAGTGGCGATTTGTTCCATTTCGTCATCATCGAGGGCTAATAATTGCAGAGTCGTGGCAATTTGTTTCCTAAATCTAGTTGATGTCAATAGTTCTGGATGTTTGGCTCCACAATTAATAGCTATCTTTCTAATTGTGTTTGCGCCAGACATCCAGCGATCTTCGGAATCAGGATTTGCAAAAAGATATGGATTGGTTTCTGGTACAACATTGGTTTCTTGTCTGACTTTTAGTAAAAGGCTAATGTATTTTTGCGTCTGGAATGAAAATAAAATTGGAACAGGTTTTGAGCCTTTACCTCCAGTTACAAAACGCCTATGATTTTTATATATAATCTTTTCAACTTCAGTGAGTGCCTCTGTAAAACTTTCTTGATTAAGTGTATCGTAGTTCCTCCCGTAGGTTTCTACTGTTAAATACTGCACGTCCCCTACTCTTTTACGGTTAAAAATCACCGTCTTAGCCAAAATACATTCTGTCAATTTGTTATAATTACTTCTAATATTGGTATTTTCCTGAAGTAGTTTAAACAATTCAGCTGATAGCGCATTTAAGTAGTCATTAAAAAGCTTTATACAGGGTGTTTCATTGGGAAACGGAAATACTTTAATGATGAATAGAGGTCACCAAGGCGGTTCTAGGTATACTAAATTTTTTGCCCTACCGACTTTTATATCCGAGTTACAGGGTGTTTTATCGATTTTGCTCATTTCTTTCCTAAGCCATAATTTTAGAACCACCCTGTATATTTTTTTAATATTTGGTACACATATCTCTAATATAAAACCCAAACGACCGACATACTAACCACAAGAAAAATCCAGGTCCGTATTAACAAAAAATTATAAAATTATTGTGACCTTAAAACAACACCCTGTATATTGAAATTTTAAAAATCTGTTTGCATATTTGAAAAGAGCACAAAAAACTAAGTCTAATAGTTCGCTTCGATGTTTCGGCCAGACAATTTTTTGGTTTTAATTTTGAAATTATATTGAATTTTTTTAAGAACTCCACATTAAGAAGCAGGTATTATTAACTTTTAATTATAAATTATTAAATTCATTGAATAAATACTCATTTTAAAATGAATCAATATTTATTTACCACATTGGAAAGACCCAATTATTAATCACAAGAAAAATCCAGGTCCGGATTAGCAAAAAAACATAAAGTAATTTTGACCTTGAAACAACGCCCTGTATATTGACATTTTTAAAAATTGTTTGCACATTTGAAAGGACCACAAAAATCCGAGTTTATAGATTCACTTTGATTTTTTGTGCAAATATTTATTAACTTTAATTTTGAAATTAAAAATATTAAAATTTTCAAGAACCCTGAAATTAATAAGCAGGTTTTTAAAGCACTTTTATTAATAAATCATTCAAGTTAATGAATAAATACTAATTTTAAAAATAATCAGTTATTATTTACAGCATTAGAAGGACTTACTTACTAATCACAGAAAAATCCAGGGCCGTATTAACAACAAAATACAAAGTAATTCTGACCTTGAAAAAACACCCTGTATATTGAAATTTTTAAAATACGTTTGCACACCTGAAGAGAGCACGAAAAACTAAGTTTAATGTCCCGCTTTAATTTTTTGTGCAGACAATTTAATGACATTACTTTTGAAATTATATCGAAGTTTTTATTATGAGTTCCCAGAGTTCTTAAAAATTTCGACATAATTTCAAAATTAAATTTATTAAATTGTCTGGCCAAAAAATTGAAGCTAACGATTAAACGTAGTTTTTTGTGCTCTTTTCATACCTATGTGCAAACGGATTTTGAAAATTTCAATATACAGGGTGTTGTTTCAAGGTTACAATTACTTTATATTGTTTTGTTAATCCGGACCTGGATTTTTGTTGTGATTTGTAAGTGGGTCATTCGAATGTCGTAAATACTTATTGAATATTTTTAAAATGGGTATTTATTTAATAACTTTAATAATTTATTGTTAAAAGTGCTTTAAAAATCTGCTTTTTAATTTCAGTGTTCTTAAAATTATCAATATATTTAATTTCAAAATTAAAGTCATTAAATTTCCTTCACGAAAAATTTAAGCAAACCGATAAACTCAGATTTTTGTGGTCTTTTCAAATGTGCAAACAAATTTTAAAAATTTCAATATACAGGGTGTTGTTTCAAGATCACAATTACTTTACTTTTTTTTTGTTAATCCGGACCTGGATTTTTCTTGTGATTAATAGGGTCGTTCCAATGTGGTAAATAAGTATTGATTAATTTTAAAATGAGTATTTATTCAATAGCTTTAATAATTTATAATTAAAAGTTAACAATAGCTTCATTTTAATGTCAGAGTTCTTAAAAAATTCAATATAATTTTAAAATTAAAGTCATAAAATTGTCTGGCCGAAAAATGGAAGCGAACAATTAGATTTAGTTTTTTGTGCTCTTTTCAAATATGCAAACAGATTTTCAGAATTTCAATATACAGGGTGTTGTTTTAAGGTCACAATTACATTATAATTTTTTGTTAATCCGGACCTGGATTTTTCTTGTGATTAGTTTGTCGGTCGTTTGGGTTTTGGATGATACACATGTGTACCAAATATCAAAAAAATATACAGGGTGGTTCCAAAGTTATTACTTAGGAAAGAAATTGGCAAAATCGATAAAACACCCTGTAACTCGGTTATAAAAGCCGGTAGGGCAAAAAATGTAGTATACCTAGAACCGCCTCGGTGACCTCTATTTACAATTAAAGTATTTCCGTTTCCCAATGAAACACCCTGTATCACTTGCTAGTGGCAATTGCAAAGGCTTTTCCCAGTGTTTCTCTTTAAGGGTTTTCAAAGCTAAACTAGACAGTTCGTTACACCAGTGACCCTCAATTAACTTTCTTAGATCTTTAATTTCGATTTTTTTAATTTTCTGATCGATCCATTCTATACCAGGAAGACGTTTTTTTTTCTAGAACTAGTTTGTATGCTACATCACAAACCGTTTTTAAGTTGGATCCCATATGCAACGCTAGTGATGGTGATTTGAAGCTTTTACTCTCTACACTATAACCACTTATTTCTTTGGTAGCAAGTATTAGGTAATTAAATAGTTCTGGTTTCAAGGCATCAAATAAATTTTTAATATCATATGATTTTTTTAATGTAATAAGTAAACGGCCCAACTCTCTCATTTTATTCGAAATAACATTAATTATTTGTTTTCTTTTATGTTTTGAGAGAAGAGTTTCGCCGTACATACAGATTAGGGTGTCATTCTTTACTGCTTCACTTTTGTCATCAGGACGCATGATACTGAATACTTCGTCTTTAATTCAAGCATTTTGTAAAAAAGTTGAGTTTTTCACATTAACCATCGCCATAAAAGTTTGTGAAGCAGATAAACAATTCTTTGGGTTTGACGATGACCTATTTTTACAGCTTTTAACGTGTTTGCTTAAAAACTCTTTAGTGTAATGTCCCAGACAATGACTACAAACAAAGTATTTTGGATCTAGTTTTTTTGAAGATTTAACAGGGCGTGTAATATTTTTTTCTGTTTGTAGAATAAAATATCCTTGTTTTCTTAAAGCAGCTACAAGTTCCATACGTTTCTTACTTTTGGGCTTTAGGGATTTGATTAACTGAACTTTCTTATTATCTGGATGGTGCCTGAAAAGGTGTCTGGTAAAATGAGTAAAAACGTCTTTGAAGCAAATGGCACATATTGTTGGCCGCTCTCTTGCTGAAGGTTTTCTTTCGTAGTTAAAAAATATCTGTTTTACGGACGAATGTACTTTCACTCTGAACAATGAACCCAATATACAAAATTGTAGGATATGGGCTACTGAAAAACCGCAGCTTTTTCTAGAAACACGCACCCAGTACCCGAAGAAGACAAAGTCTGGTTGGGAATAATAGGTCATCACTTAATTGGGCCCTTTTTCTACGAGGAAAATCTAACTGCAGAACGTTTTATAATGTTATTAGATAAAGACATTTTGCCTGCTTTGGCAGAGGTTGTCCGAGAAGACCACGAGGTGCTGGTTCCAAATGAACGGATGTCCTGCCCATAATAGCCAGACTGTAAAAGAATTTCTCAACAATTGTTTTAATGATTGTATTATTGGACCAAATTGCCAAATTAAGAGGCCCCCTAGGTCTGGAGATCTTGCCCCAAACGATTTTTTTTGGGGGCATTTGAAAACCAGGATTTATTCCGAAAAAAAGTTAAATTCACTAGAAGAACTTAAAAATAGTATATGCGAAGAATGTAGAAAAACTTCTCCTAGAATATTGGCTAACGTTCATAGAGAATTTTACAATAGATTAAGGTATTGTTTAGTTCAAAATGGTGGAATATTCGAGCACTTGCTTTAATTAAATATTAAAACTGTGTTGTATGTTAAATTTTATGATTAGTGTATTAAGTATTAGTATTATTATAGTATTAAATCATTTAAAATAAATAAATCATTTTGCCGTTATTTTAGTGTGATAAATTGACGATAATCTTGTGCCAACAAATATGACAGATCTTTGAAATTTTTAAAAAAAGGTGTTGATTGTTCCTTAATAACTCAAATAGGTGATGGAAAGGGGAAGATATTTTCGACAATTTTCACTCCACGACGAAAATAATTCGTTTTTTGAGAATGCCATCTGATATAAAAAGTAATTTGCTACAAAAAAAGTCTTATGGACTTTTAGCTAAAACAATTAGGGAAGCAGGAATATGTATTTCTTTATTTTTGCATTGTAATTCCTATGGTGCGTAATGAGATGCAGCACCCGGTATATATTTTTGATATACTTCTATAAAAAACACCATTACAATTTAGAAAGCTGGCTCATTAAATCCGCACAAGGTGTCTCGAGTATTAAAAACAATCGCCAATACTTTGAAGCAATGTTGCCAATTCAACGGGACTCGTACTGTATGTGAATCAACTCGGGCTTCGAATACGCTGTAAATATATTAAATGTGTATATAAATATACACCTAATGTTCGAGACGCCCCCTACCCATCAAATCGATGAACTAAATGGCGTATGTTTGGAGATACTCCCTGACAATTCGAAGCCCAAAAAAAAAATGTGTTATTGATAGCGTTGTGCAGCGTACAGTTTAGGCTCAAACATATACACGTTAATCTTTAGGAAGCCCGGAGTCGGGCCTCGTATTGTCGATGCGGGCTTCATATTAATAGGGCAATATGGAACTTTTGGCTTCGTATTATCGGTTAATGAGTATATATATATATATATATATATATTGCTTAAAATTAATCCTAGAACCTTCTGCAGTATCTACCTATATATTTTTAATAGTTATTTAATTTTTCTTTCTATTAAATGCATTGCATATACCTAAAACTGTACAAAAAAGTTATAGAACTTGTTCTTCTTCTTCTTGTGCCACTCCTATCGGAGATTGGAAATCGTCAAGGCTACCCTGACTTTGTTTACAGCTGACCTAAAAAGTTCATTAGTGGTGCAGCTAAAGCACTCTCTCAAATTCCGCAACCATGACATTCTTCTACGGCCTGGATTCCGTTTTCCTTCTATTTTTCCTTGCATTATATTTTGAAGTAATGCGTATTTATGACCTCTCATCAGGTGACCCAAATACTCGAGTTTTCTTCGTTTTATCGTTAACCAAATTTCTGGGTCTCTTCCTATCCTTCGTATTACTTCAAGATTTGTGATTCTTTCAACCCAACTTATCTTCAGCATTCGACGGTAGCACCACATCTCGAAACTTTCAATATTTTTTATGTTGTTCTGTTTGAGAGTCCAGGCCTCTACACCGTATAATAGCGTGTTAAATACGTAGCCTCTTAGCATTCTTAATCGTAGAGGGATGCTTATATCTCTGTTGCAGAAGAATTTTCTCATCTTTATGAAGGTGGCCCTGGCAATTTCGATACGTCTTTTTATTTCATTGTTTTGGTCTCCAGTTTCATTTATTAAAGTTCCCAAGTATTTGTAACTTGATACTTTTTCAATTTGAATGCCGTTTATACTAATATGTGCTGGTTGTGTCATGATTTTACTGAAGACCATATACTTGGTTTTTTTGATATTAATGTTTATGCCATAATTGTTGCAAGCAATATTTATGTTTGTAAGTAATCGTTGTAATTCTTCTAATGTTCTTGCAACTAGTACAGTGTCGTCTGCGTATCGAATATTATTTACAACCTCTCCATTGATTACGATTCCTTCATTTGCTTGCAAAAGGGCTTCCTGACAGATGCTTTCACTATATACATTAAATAGCAGTGGTGACGTATCTCTACGTATTTCTATTGCTTTTTGATATCTCATTTTCTATTTTGATATTAGCTTTCTGGTTCCAATATAAGTTGAGAATTATTCGCAGATCTTTATTGTCTATGTCTTTTCGTTCAAGAATGTCTCTTAGCCTATCGTGGCGTACTCTGTCAAACGCTTTTTCAAAATCGATAAAACATGCATGTACTTCTTGATTAACGTCTAGGCATCTTTGTGTAAGAACATTCAAACCGAAGAGAGCTTCTCAAGTACCTAGTCCTTTATAGAACAATGTTTGCTAAAAAAGAGAGAAAATTTCCCCAAAAAGGTGTGAGTTGTTAAATACCTATACCTGTTTAGGTATTATAAATCCTAAAGACCTCTACCAAACGTCATTTTGAAAAGGAAGAATAGCATTTTGCTCCGTTTTTTTTTTGAATATATTTTGGTAAAAAAAATATTTTTGACTTTGGAAGGTGAAATTTTGATATGAAATTTAATTTTGAACAACTTCTCTGTAGAAGGATATGTACGAAAAGTGCACAGAATTCACCCAACTGCACCTTAGTGCATAGGGACTAATTTACTCCTTTCTCAAAAACGCAACCCTTTAAATAGCAGTAGCACTCCGCGGTTTTTTCATATTTGATGGTTCATTGACCATATGAAACAATAAAATACCTTTACCGTTGTATTTCCTGTGTAACGGGCATAATCAATTGCCTATTATTTTTATATTCAACAAATATAATATATTTTATATCAACAAAACCGTTTTTATGATAATATTTACAGAAGATAAGATTTATGGTGTACATAATATGCTTTTAAATAATAAAACATGCCCAACAGATATGCAGCACATAATACAATTTAACACTTATTAGGATTCAGATATACCTACATATATATCGCGGTGTGCAAGTACTTGGAAAGGGAAACGAGAAACGACCGTGCGCGAGTCGCGGAGAAATATTGCAACTATCTTAAATAATTCACATTGTCAATTGAAATTGTCAAATTGACGTATATTTCATACCTTCTGTCATTGACACAGAAAAATTATATATTGCTCCACAATATTGATATGATATGCAATTATTATATAAAGGTAAATTTAATTAATTGTATTTTGCTTGCAGTACTGCATTTTAATAACTGATTTTATTTACTACATACAATTGTTTACGTTTGCTAAACATAACCTGCATCTTATTTTTTCTTCTTATTATTTTTTTGGACTATGGTCTTGACAATTATCCAGCAACCAGGACTAATATAATTGGCCAATATAATTAAAAGTGCGAATAAAAGTACAGAGCGTAGAAATAGAGGTCGCTTTGCCGAACTTGCACGGTCCCAACTCGGTTCGCTAAACTCAGACACAACTAGCTGGTGATTTTAGTAGGTAATATTTTTGTTTTTGGCCAATTTTGCCAAAATTGGCAAAATTACTAACTATTTAGAAATTATTAACTATTTAGTAATTATTTTTTTGCCAATTTTACGAAATTGGCAAAATTACTTAGGTACTAAAATCACTACCCAGTTGTGTCTGAGTTTAGCGAACCGACTGTATATCCAATTTAGATTATGTAAAGTAGATTATTTAACATCTCATTAAAAGTCACTTTATCTAGCCAAACAACAATGCCTAAATGCAAAAAATCAATAAATACTTGTACACCTGCCTTTCTTAACTTTATATGGTACAGAAGGCCTGTAGAATAACGATATAAAAAATACTCCTTAGAATAGCATGGACACAGAAAAAATGGAACACGAAAGTATTGCTAGAAAAACTGCAAAGAATATGAAATAATCAACGCAATAAAAATAAAAACGTTAAAATATCTGGGAGATGTAATGATGGGACAAAATAAGAGGAGGAAGGCGAAGAGGAAGGAGTCTCATGGTTGAAAAATTTAATGGACTGGTTTAATAGCAGTTCCATAGAACTTTTCAGAGCATCGGTAAATAGAGTAAAGATAATGATGATGATCTCCAACCTCCAATTGAGAAACAGCATTTAAAGAAGAAGAAGAAACTATATTAATCTACCATAGTATTAATAAGGTAAACAAAGTAAGTTATCAATCGAAGTAGCACAGAAAACGACAATAAATATCGTTACCATACTACCAGATTGACAACAGGTGGAATACTTTCTTTGGCTACAACCTCCCGAGATTTTCAAAATTTATAAATCATACAGGATGCAGAGGAAATTAAGATGAGAGAATTTGAAATAATTCACAACTCATTTACTCAGCGTGGTAAAAGCTCCAACAAGAAAGATTCCTTAATACTCAAACAAAAGAGTAAATGAATTAAAAATGTATAGTCTGGGCTGATTATCGGAGAATAGGCCATTTTTGGGAAAAGTTATTTACCAGCAATTTTATTGCTGGAATCGAATCTTATGATTGTATATATTAATAATATAGATATGCAAAGTCCGCAGATAGTGTGCTACTTTTTTTATAAACAAAATGGCGCCCGAAAATCGTGTTTTTTTCAATTTTTGCTCTATAACTCCAAAGATTTTAACTTTAGACCAAAAACACCCAATTAAAAATTCACCGCAATTAAATTCTGCATAGAGACGTGTTTTTTCTGATTTACTTCGACGAAAACTTTCCCCGAAAAAAGCGGGTTTTTCCAACAATATCTTTAATTGTCAACTAAACTTTTAGATAAGTAGTTGTTAATTAATAATTAAATAACTTGGTAACGTAAAAGCCCTTTCCATATATATTATAATTCCAGAAGCCGATGGAAATTGAATGAACAGTTTAGCAACAATTGAAATGTTAATTAAAAATTTACGGTCGCTATAATAACGACAATAATTATGATGCATAAGAATAACTATGATTTTTTCATAAAAAGACACTCTACCTATCTAATGTACTTAACCGGATGGAAATTGGACTATTTAAGCGGCCTCAGGAATATTTTAAAATTATAAACAATTTTTTGGCTTATAAACAAATAGAATATCTCGGGAAATATTAAACTAAATTAAATCGTGAAAACGGTATTCGAAAGACAGTGGCAGGACGCTTCTTTTAAAAGAAAAAACGTTTAATTATGACGAGTGGTTCCCGAGATACAACCGGTCAAAATTGACCGAAATTTACGGCAAAATATAAAATAGGATCATAATTTTCAAACCATCACCTTTTTATTTTTGTCCTCTTTCTCCACACCAATTTTCATATCTTTAAAATCCTCATAACATATATTATTATAATAAAAACTATCGATAATACGTGTGAAAATTGCCAAAAATAGCAAAATTCCAATCAAAAATTAGGTTGGAGAAAATGTAACCCTAAAAGTTCAAAATCGGTATACGTTAAAAAAAATGCATTTTCTCGGCTTCCCATGGAGCAATTTCCTTCATTCTTTTTTTGTTCCCAAGTAACTCGAGTAGAGCCATCGAACTAACGCATTATTAAATGTCAAACTTGCTTTTGTTTTGTTATAATAAATTAATTAATTTATTATAACACAATATCTTAATTTGTTTAAATAAAAATTGTTTAAATAATTATACAGCTTTCAAATGAGAATATTTATGTTTTTAACTTTAAAAGGTACACTTGTAGTAAGTTTATCTAAAAAAAAAACCTACAACTGGAAAAAATATGTAATTTTCTCTTCTTATAAATAAATTAATCTATTATAACAAAACAAAAGCATGTTTGACATTTAATAGTTCGATGTTAGTTAGTTCGATGGCTCTACTCGAGTTATTAGGGAACAAAAAAAGAATGAAGGAAATTGCTCCATGGGAAGCCGAGAAAATGCATTTTGTTAACGTATACCGATTTTGAACTTTGAGGGTTACATTTTCTCCAACCTAATTTTTGATGGGAATTTTGCTATTTTTGGCAATTTTATTTTGCTATTGTTTATATCTTTGCCGTAAATTCCGGTCAACTTTCACCGGTTGTATCTCAGGAACCACTCATCATAAGTAAACGTTTTTTCTTTTAGAAGAAGCGTACTGCCGCTGTCTTTCGAATACCATTTTCACAATTTAATTTAGTTTAATATTTCCCGAGATATTCTATTTGTTTATAAACCAAAAAATTGTTTATAATTTTAAAATATTCCTGAGGCCGCTTAAATAGTCCAATTTCAATTCTGTAAAGTACATTAGATAGGTATAGTGTCTTTTTATGAAAAAATCATAGTTATTCTTATGCATCATAATTATTGTCGTTATTATAGCGACCGTAAATTTTTAATTAACATTTTAATTGTTGGTAAACTGTTTAGTCAATTTCAATAGGCTTCTGGAATTATAATATGTACGGAAAGGGCTTTTACGTTACCAAGTTATTTAATTATTGATTAACAACTACTTATCTAAAAGTTTAGTTGAAAATTAAAGATTTTGTTGAAAAAACCCGCTTTTTCCGGGGAAAGTTTTCGTCGAAGTAAATCGAAAAAAACACGTCTCTATGCAGAATTTAATTGCGGTGAATTTTTGTTTGAGTATTTTTGGTCTAAAGTTAAAATCTTTGGAGTTATAGAGCAAAGATTGAAAAAAACACGATTTTCCGGCGCCATTTTGTATATAAAAAAAGTAGCACACTATCTGCGGACTTTGCATATCTATATTATTAATACATACAATAATAAGATTCGATTCCAGCAATAAAATTGCTAGTAAATAACTTTTCCTTGTATTTTGCTAATTAGCCCAGAGTAGTATAAATATTCTCAATTTCTTTGCAACACAAAAATGCAGCAGCTGCATTATACTATGGTCAAATCTGAGAGTGCAGGAAGAGTCTATACCGCTTTCGGGGGTTGTTTTCCCCTCATCAGTAGTCCCATATCAGATTTGGCCATAGTATTATGCAGCTGCTGCATTTTCGTGTTGCAAAGAAATTGAGAATGTTTATACGTTATTAATAAGGTAATTATTAATAATAGGCTTAAACCTGCTCACGAAAAATTGTTTAGCGTATCCATAACTAGTTGTCGAAGATAACTTTTTATATCAAATTTTACAAAACAAAGTTTATTTAGTACTTAACTATTTCCGCCAATCCTCAAAAACAAATCCAGCCCTGTGTCCTTTAAGCAGATATTGACGCATTCTGGACCAGGATGTCTGGAGCAAGCGCGTGCGTTACGGGGCTTTAAAATTATTATTTTCATTCTCGTTTATTTGTTGATCCCACCAGTGATGCCAGATTGTTAGATATAATATCAAGCTCCAGAAAATTGTTACCGTAAGATTATGAGGCGAACAATTGTTTAAAGCTTCTCAAATTGTCCTAATCGATGCTAAAAAACTAAACAAAAAGCTTATTAAAAATGAAAACCATTTTCAATTTCGTTGCAACACGAAACTACAGCCGCATCATATTCTAGTTAAATCAGAGAGTGCTGCAAGCACCTCTACCGGTTTCGAAACTTATTAGTCTCTCATCAGGAGACACATATGCTGCTCTCTCTGACCCAACCAGGACAAACCCCGGAGTGCAGTCACGAACTGCAACGAACGAAATGGCATGGATGCCCTAGTGGCAACTGCTAGCAAAAGACTAAGTTTTCAATCTAAGACAATCAAGACTAAGTTTTTGTGTGCTGTTAGATTGAAAACTAAGTCTTTTGCTAGCAGTTGCCGCTAGGGCATCCATGCCATTTCGTTCGTTGCAGTTCGTGACTGCACGCCGGGGTTTGTCCTGGTTGGGTCAGAGAGAGCAGCATATGTGTCTCCTGATGAGAGACTAATAAGTTTCGAAACCGGTAGAGGTGCTTGCAGCACTCTCTGATTTAACTAGAATATGATACGGCTGTAGTTTCGTGTTGCAACGAAATTGAAAATGGTTTTCATTTTTGATTACATATTTACTCCGATTTGAATACGAAGGGAACCATTCTCGTTGGAACTTTAGCGCCCTGAGCAGATGGGACATGAATTATAAATTGTAAAATTCCCTCATCTTCCTTAGTCTCAGCATTCCTTATGTCTTTCAAATTTTAGAAGCCTCGGAGGTGTAACCAGAGAAGGTACCCATTGTTTTCAATGTGGTAGGATGTGGAACAACATTTTTGATGTTGTTTTGTGTGCTGTTAGATTGAAAACTTAGTCAAAAGCTAATTATTTGTAAATTAAATATATTTTTATCAATTTATTACTAACTTGTAGTTTATTACTAACTATAAATTTAAATAAAAAGATAACAGATGGACAAAGAGGATACTAGAAGAGAGACCAAGAGATGATGCCTACCGAACCAGAGGTCGTCCACCAACACATTGGACTGATGAGCTAAAATGTTGCAATAGGAATTGGATGCAAGACGCACGAGATCGAAACAGATGGAAAATAATGAGTTTACAACAGTTACGTGTGTTTGGTATGGTAGAAACGCAAAATAAAATTAGTCCGTTTATGCTCTGTTTATGGGGGTAAACCGTCCGCCCAAATATAGGACCTGATGGAATACCTGTGGAGCTTTGGAAGGCTTTAGGAGAGGAAGCTGTATTGATGTTTTGTGGCAAATGATGAGTAGGATACATACATGATGATTGCAGTTGATTTTTAGTGACGACTACACAATTAGTTTTATTTGAAATAAGAATTGCGAAATTTTGATTTTTCTCGGCAAAAATTAAAGCCTGATTGAAATACCTATGAGGCACCATTTTCGAGATAATTCCATTTTAACTTTTCATGTTCCTATCGATTAAAAACATTTTGTTGTTGGAATTGACGTTTATGGAAAAAACCAGGTTTAGAACACCAGTCAACTAATATGACTATTGACTATCAACACATTATTATTTGTGTTGTTTATTTTAGTCATGTATCATTATTAGGTATCATTATTATCATGTATTATGTTTATTATTACAATTATTAAAAATTAATTATTTGTTAGTCATTGGAGCTCACATCGATTTTACTGGAAAACCGTGCGTCATATAAACTTCAGATAAGAGAACTATTTCACTTAATTAAAGAAATAATGTTAATTTGTTAATAGATAATTAAACAGATAGCCTTTTCGAAAATATCTTAATTAACGAATGTTATAGGTCTGGCTAAAATACTAAATATATATGATAATATATAAACAACAATACATTTGGAAAATGTAAACCGATAGAAAGGGTGGATAAATACAAATACCTGGATTTCAGAAAATAATTATCAAACAATAGAAATAAGGGCTAGGAAGCCCAAGAAATATTGCCTGCACGCCGGGGTTTGTTTTGGTTGGATCAGAGAAATCATCATAATATGTGCCTAACTAAGTTTTCAATTTAAGACAATCAAGACTAAGTTTTTGTGTGCTGTTAGATTGAAACTAAGTCTTTTGCTAGCAGTTGCCGCTAGGGCGTCCATGCCATTTCGTTCGTTGTAGTTCGTGACTGCACGCCGGGGTTTGTCCTGGTTGGGTCAGAGAGAGCAGCATATGTGCCTCCTGATGAGAGACTAATAAGTTTCGAAACCGGTAGAGGTGCTTGCTGCACTCTCTGATTGGACTAGAATATGATGCGGCTGTATTTTAGTTTTGCAACGGAATTGAAAATGGTTATTCATTTTTGATTTAAATGTTTACTCTGATTGGAGTATGAAGGGAACCATTCTCGTTGGAACTTTACCGCGCTGAGTAGATGGGACGTCAATTATAAATTGTAAAATTCCCTCATCTTCCTTAGTCTCAGCATCCGTTATGGCTTGCAAATTGTAGAAGCCTCGGAGGTGTAACCAGAGAAGGTTCCCATTGTTTTCAGTCTGGTAGGATGTAGAGTAACATTATTTTGTTTTATATGCCATTAGATTGAAAACTTAGTGTTTTACCAGCAGTTGCCGCTAGGGCATCTATGCCATTTCGTTTGTTGCAATCCGTGACTGCACGCCGAGGTTTGTTTTGGTTGGATCAGGGAGAGCAGCATATGTGCCTCCTGATGAGAGACTAATAAGTTTCGAAACCGGTAGAGGTGCTTGCTGCACTCTCTGATTGGACTAGAATATGATGCGGCTGTATTTTCGTTTTGCAACGGAATTGAAAATGGTTATTCATTTTTGACCCAAGAAATATGTTTGTAAAAATGAAAACAATTATCTGCAATAAAGACCTTGGATTAGAATAAAGAGCTCTGAGATGCTACGTGTTTTCGATACGGCAATATGGACTTGAAACTTAAAAGTTGGACATTGAAGCAAGAGCCATTAATAAGCTACAGTCATTTGAAATGTGGTGTTACAGAAGAATGCTTAGAATAGCATGGACACAGAATAGAAGAAAACGAACACGGAAGCATTGCGTGATATGGGCAAAGAATACGAAATATCAAACACGATAAAAATAAGAAAATTGCAATATCTGGAACACGTAATGAGGGGACAACGATATAAAATAAATACGATAAAACGATAAGAATGATAATACAGGAAGTGATAAGAGAAGGAAGGAGTATAGAAAGAAGGAGAGTGTATTTGCATAGATGGATAGTATTTGCATATCATGCAAGAGCATTATGCAAATGAGAAAATAAATAATAATTTCATCTAGAAACGAAACAAAAAAGAAAACTAGAAGCAGCAAAAGCATCACAGATTGTATAAGTAATGAAGATTTGCGGCTTGTAGATAGAACTGAAACATTACATAGATAGAGACACTATTTTGAAGAAGGTCTTCTTATTCTTCTTCTTTTTCTATAGAAATGACTAGCTGTTTTCGCCGTGCTTCCAGTAAATTGTCATTCCATTGCTTTCGTGGTCTTCCCAATTATTATCGTCTTCCTATTGGGGAACCGTCTCTGGCCGTTTGAAGTACTCTATTTGTTATAATTGTTATGATCGTTTCATTCTATAGTCTGGGCTGATTATCGGAGAATAGGCCATTTTTGGGAAAAGTTATTTACCAGCAATTTTATTGCTGTAATCGAAGCTTATGGTTATATATATTAATAATATAGGTATGCAAAGTCCGCAGATAGTGTGCTACTGTTTTTATTAACAAAATGGCGCCCCCAAATCGTATTTTTTTCAATTTTTGCTTCGTAACTCCGAACATTTTAATTTTATACCAAAAACACTCTAATAAAAATTCACCGAAATTAAATTCTGCATAAAGACATGTTTTTCCCGATCTGCTCCGACGAAAATTTTCCTCGGAAAATGCGGGTTTTCCCAACAAAATCTTTAAATTTCAAATAAAGTTTTAGGTAAGTAATTATCTACCAATAATTAAATAACTCGGTGACATAAAAGCTTTCTTGATTTTGATTATAGTTCCAGAAGCCGGTAAAAATTAAACGAATATTTAAGCAACAATTCAGTTGTTAATTAATAATTTACGGTCGCAATAATAACCAAAATAATTATGATACCCTGATCAAACTTTGAAATCTTATAAAGATGAGATGCCTATTTAATATTTTATTGACAAAATATAAATTTTTAATTTTTTTGAATAATCTTTAAATGTTTAAAAAAGTAGTTATAAACAAATTAACGTTTCTCAGAGAGTTTTTATTAAATTCTAATTTTAAAAAATGGGTAAAATGCGTATTTAAAAGGTCTTGAAAATAAATGCTTCAAAACTTTTTTGTAACCATTTGCAAAAAAGTTATGAAACAGCATAATAAACATACGATTACTACGTTATTTATAATTTTTTTAAATTATTTCAAAGCATAAAAGTTAGTTTAAAGTACAAGCTAATTACTTTCAAAAAATATCGATTATTAGTTTAATGGTTATATTTTAATTAAAGATTATAAATATTTTTTTTTTGTAATTTACACGCGCGAAAGTAGACTAACACAGTACCGTAGCTAAAATTTTCACTCGAAGCGACGACCGCCGCGCAACCTACACCGTCCACATACACAACTCGAGCGAGTTTAAAGCGTGTCAGTCGCTTCGAGTGAACATTAATTTTATCTCCGGCTCTGTATTAAGCCTAGTTTCGCGCTAAAAATTACAAAAAAAAACATTTTTAATCATTGATTAAAATATAACCATTGAACTAATGTTTGATATTTTTTGAGAGTAATTAGTTTGTACCATAAACTCACTTTTAAGCTTTGAAACAATTAAAACAAATTATAAACAACGGAGTAATCGTATGTTTACTTTGCTGTTTCATACCTTTTTTGCAAATGGTTGGAAAAATTTTTTAAAGCATTCATTTTCAAGACCTTTGAAATACGCATTTTAAGTATTTTTTAAAATTATAATATAATAAACAATTCCTGAGAAATGTTAATTTGTTTATAACTATTTTTTTTTAACATTTAAAGATTATGCAAAAAAAAGAAAAATTTATATTTGTCGATAAAATATTAAATAAGCATCTCATCTTTATAATCTTTATAAGTTTGATCAATGTATCATGATTACTTTGTTTGTTATTGCGACTGTAAATTGTTAATTAACAATTGCATTGTTGCTAAAATATTCGTTTAATTTTCACCGTTTTCTGCAGTTCAAATTCAAGACAAAAACTTAAAAGCATGTTTATTATATGTACAGAGTAAAACCAAAAAATTTAACAATATAGGATTAATAGCACTTTGACATTTAAAATTTCTTAAAAATAAATAAATACTTTATACGTAGTGCTTATAAAGGTTAAATACAAACTTACTTCAGTTCTCTTGCAGTCAACTTTAGTCCAAAAATATTGTCCACACTCTTTCGTGAACGTTTTGCAACTCAAAATCAACGACAACGAAAGCTTTGAATTATTAGTTTGGGATAACTTTCGGATAATCCGAACTTTTCGGAATCCGAACAGGCTGTACCCCCAATTAGTTCGGATTTGCGGGGTTCTACTTTATTCATAAATAATTACTTGCCCAAAAAAATTATTTGAAAATTCGAGATTTTGTTGGGAAAACCCACATTTTCTGAGGAAAATTTTCGTCGGAGCAAATCGGGAAAAACATGCCTCTATGTAGAATTAAATTGGGGTGAATTTTTATTTGAGTGTTTTTGGTGTAAAGTTAAAATCTTCGGAATTATAGACCAATAATTGAAAAAACAGGACTTGGAGGCGCCATTTTGTTAATAAAAAAATTAGCACACTATCTGCGGACTTTGCATACCTATATTATTAATATATAGGATCATAATATTCGATTCCAGCAATAAAATTGTTCGTAAAAAACTTTTCTTTGTACTTTACTAATTAGACCAGCGTATTATAACTATTTTTTTTTCAAAATTTAAAGACTATGCAAAAAACGAAAAATTTATATTTTGTCGATAAAACATTAAATAAGCATCTCATCTTTATAATCTTTATAAGTTTGATCAATGTATCATGATTATTTTGGTTATTATTGCGATCGTAAATTGTTAATTAATAATTGAATTGTTGCTAAAATATTCGTTTAATTTTCACCGGCTTCTGGAATTACAATCTATACCAAGAAAGCTTTGATGTTACTAAGTTATTTAATTATTGATTAATAATTACTTACCTAAAACTTTATTTGAAAATTAGAGATTTTATTTAGAAAACCCTCATTTTCCGAGGAAAATTTTCGTCGGAGCAAATCGGGAAAAACATATCTCTATGCATAATTTAATTGCGGTGAATTTTATTTGAGTGTTTTTGGTGTAAAGTTAAAATCTTCGGAGTTATAGAGCAATAACTGAAAAAAAATACGATTTGTCGGCGCCATTTTGTTTATAAAAAAAGTAGCACACTATCTGCGGACTTTGCATACCTATATTATTAATATATAGGATCTTATAATTCGATTCCAGCAATAAAATTGCTGGTAAATAACTTTTCCATGAATTTTGCTAATTAGCCCAGAGTACTATTCTTCTATTTTTTACCTAGTCCTTGATGTTCTTCATCTTGCGGGTTCCTGGAAAGAGTAGGAGAGGCAGGCCAAGGAAAACCTAGACCTGGGAGGGATACGATTAGGCAGGACATGTCGGTAAAGGAGATTGCTATTGATATGGCCTAAGATAGAAACTTATGGAGAAGTGTAATTAGGGAAGCCGTCTTCTTCTTCTTCTTCATGTACCATGTCCTTTCAAAACGTTGGTTACCATCATAGGTATCTTAATTTTATTCACTGCCACCCTAAATAGCATGCTTGAATCAACACCATACCAATCTCGCAAGTTCTTCAACCATGAGGTTCTTCTTCGTCCTGAACTGCGTTTGCCTGCTATTTTCCCGTGCATAATATTTTGTAGCAACCTATATTTGGGACCTCTCATTACATGTCCGAAGTACTCCAGCTTTCACTGCTTGATGCTTTTTATGATCTCAGTAGTCTTGCTGAGACGTTCTAGTATTGTGGAGTTTCGAATCTTCTCCACCCAGGAAACTATTAAAATTCTTTTATAGCACCACATTTCGAAAGCCTCAAGGCGGTTTAGATCGATTTTATTCATAGTCCAGGACTCGACACCATAAAGTAAGACCGAGGACACGCAGCAGCGAAGTAGGCGGATCCTCAATGCGAATTTTAGGTCTCAGTTACATAACACCTTGGACATCCTTCTAAAAGCGGCTCTAGCCTGCTCTATCCTAGATCTAATTTCGCCGTGACTTTCTGCGTTACAATTTAGTTCCTGTCCAAGGTAAACGATTTTATCAACTTGCTCAAGTTTGGTATTATTTATATATACACGGTTTTATATGCTGCTGTTTACTTATTACGAGTATTTTGGTTTTCCGTATGTTCAGATCCAGACCTGCCTCCCTACAACTCTCAACGACACTATCAAGTAGTGTTTGCAGATCTTCTTGACTAGAAGCTAGGAGTACTGTATCATCCGCATATCACAAATTATCGATGACTTCACCGTTCACAAGTATTCCTTCTTGTTTTTCAGAAAGAGCTTTTCTGAAAATTCTTTCGGAGTAAACGTTGAAAAGCAGTGGTGACAAGAGGCATCCCTGCCGTACTCCTCTTTTAATTTTAAGAGCCTATGATTCCACACCATCTACTAAAACTGATGTTGTTTGATTCCAATATAAATTTGCAATTATTCGAACATCTCTGCCGTCCAAGCCTATGTCTTTCAGAGCTTCGATCAATATAGAGTTCTTAACACGATCAAATGCCTTTTGGAAGTCAATGAAACAACAGTATATATCTACGGATATATCTCGACATCTTTGAGCAAGTACGTTCATTCCAAACAATACCTCTCTCATTCCAAACCCGTTACGGAAACCAAACTGTGTGTCATCCAGGTATTCCTCGCATGTATTGTAGATACGACCATGTATTACCTTCAGAAAAATTTTCAATAAATGGTTTAACAAACTGATGGTTCTATAATCAGCACAGGTTTTTGCTGTTGTCTTCTTAGGTAGAGCTACAAACAGTGAATTAGACCAGCCATTAGGAAGTTGTCCGCTGGTATAAATGGTATTGAAAAACGAAGTTATAGCCTCTAAAACATTGCTATCATTTATAAGCTTGTATATTTCAGTTGGAATTTCATCAGGACCAGTCGCTCTGCCATATTTTGATGATTGTATGGCTTTTATTACCTCAGAGCGTGTTATTAGGTGTCCGTCGCAGTTAGTAATATCGGGTGGTGAACTACTCCTATCGTCTTCGAATAGGTTCGTAACGTAATTTTCCCATTCTTTAAGTTTGTCCTCTACTTCAAATATTACTTTACCATGTTCATCTTGTAGCAATGCAGTTTGTTTCTTATTGAAGATACCAGCCGCTTCTTTCACTTTTTTATACATGTTAAACGTGTCATATTTGTTTTTAAGTTCTTCAATGTCTTGACACTTTTTGGCTAGATGTTGACTCTTTGCTTCTCGTATTTTACGACGAATTTCTTTTTGTATGCTGTTATAAAGTGTTTCGTTGTTTTTCGCTAATCGCCGTTGTTCCATCAAATCCTATATGTCTTCTGTCATCCAAGCCTGCTTTTTAGCTTTGACCTGCCTTGTAAATTTCTCACACAGATTTATTTTACTGTTGTTACGATTTTATTTAAGCCCTCATCGATATTTTTCCAAATTAAATTTTCGTTCAGTTGTCTTTGAACTGATTCCTTAACTTTCTCGTCTTGTAATTGGGCTGTATCAATATTTTTGCGAGACTTCTTTTTGATCACCTTTTTTAATTTTAATTGGGTTACAGCTACTATGGGATTGTGATCAGATCCAATGTCAGCACCTGGATAAGTTTTAACTGATTTGATGCAGTTTCTAAATCGATTTTTTATTAGAATGAAGTAAATTTGGTTCCTAATAATTTTGTCCTCTGATTCTGCATTTGACTTCCAGGTGTAGAGTCTTCTCGGTGGTAGTTTAAAGTGAGTATTTGATATAATGAAATCGTGTTCTTGACAGAACTGAACAAGTCTATCTCCACGTTCGTTTCTGTTTCCCAAGCCATAATCCCCCACAATGTTTAAACAGCGTCCTTTGCCGACTTTAGAGTTAAAATCTCCAAGGACTATGGTATTTTCTGCTGCTTTGACAACATCTAGAGCATCAGTAAGATCTTTGTAAAATGCTTCTAATTTGTCTAGCCGTCCCTATCATCATAAAGTTGCTCCGATTGTTCCTTGTAATTATGCCTCAAGTGCTTTAACGTCGCGTATAACTCTTTTTAAGTCTGCAGTATCGCTTTGCTATGCTCAACGCTAACGACGCAAATACTAGGTGGCAGAAACATAATTTTCTGAAAAAATGGATCCTTAAATTTTTTTCTGTTAACTCTCAAATGTTGTACGTTAAATCACCAAAAAATGTGTTGGGATAGGTAACAAAGGAACAATACAAGAAAAATCATAAGGAATATTTCAGGGGTTTTGTAATAATTAACTCTATAAACATGTAGGAATACTTTTTAAATATCCCTTCGTATTCAACATGTTGGCAACGCAGCAATAATGTTATCGAGATGATGAGATTTATCTTGAAGAGGCAACAATCTGGAAGAATGAAATACAAGGAGGCATGAAATGTGAATTTCAAATCTCGAATGCTCTCGGCACGTTTCTAAATTGCTTTATATTCCACTTATGCAAAAATTTCTTAAGGATGCTGTCAATGTTAACAGCATTTTCTAAAATTGTTCGAGAGCAATAAGCTTTTTTTTAAGCAAATTGTAGGCAGCAAAATAGATTTTTAAAATGTAGGTACTAAAAAATATTAGATTATTTATATTTTGTATATACGTCTAGACGAATAGACGGAGTGTGACTACATATTGTAGAATCCTTTTTACTCCAGGGTAATAAGCTACAAATATACCAGTAATAGTACTGTAACAGTTCGGCCTATTTCCCCGTGTTAAATCCCATAAGAAATCGCTAAGGTCCAACGTGGTCATTTTTGACGCGTATAGTGGTGGAGGCGCCACGGCTCGTAGGATCGTCTCGTGTGGCGGCTTGCAGGAAAGGGGAGGGGTAACGAATATGGGGTAAGCGCAAAGACATGGCATCGCATACGCTGTTATTTGTGTCTTCTTTTCGAATCTAAATTTATAATACCACGCTCGTTTATGAATATTTCTAGGCAGCATATGTCTCTCATAAATTTAATAAGGTAATGTTTTGCCATACTTCATTATGTCTGTATTTGTTAAAGCGTGATGAGGAAGGATTAGTTTGTGTGAAATAAAGACATCTGCATGTCTTAATAATAACCGCCAAGATTTTTTAATATCTAAAAATAACTTAACCATCTGGCAGTCTAATCAGCATCCGGTACTTCAGGGCAGATGAGGGGACCATCGACCAACAGTGATAGTAAACATTCGGTCTAAAAAATTGCATTAAATCATTAACATATTTAAAGCATAGGCCTCTTCTTTCCATCTCTCGCAAAGTATAATATACAGGGTGTAGTCAGAAAGTCAAACCAATTTTTCTTTCCGTCTGTCACAGAGTATAATATACAGGGTTTAGTCAGAAAGTCAAACCAATTTAATATATACCATTCTTACGGCCAAACCAACAAATATCCACCGTCTTCTACGATTGAATACTACTATACATGAATCTCCAGCCAATCACACACCTGTTCCTTACAAAGAACATATACCATTCTTGCAGTATGGCCAAACCAACACACATCCACAGTCTTCTCTGATTCCCTGGATCGCCCTCCAATCATACACCTGCTCCTTATAAAGAGCATATACCATTCTTCCAGTATGGCCAAACCAACACACATCCACCGTCTTCTCTGATTCCCTGGATCGCCCTCCAATCATACACCTGTTCCTAGAGACATATACCATCCTTACGGCCAAACCAACAAACACCCACCGTCTTCTATGATTGAACACTACTATACATAAATCTCCATCCAATCGTGATTGTGAGTTGCATACTTTAGTTTATCTAAGGCAAGTCGGGTAATACTATGTAGGTAGAGATTGTACTTCTCAGGTAAAAATGGGATTATCTGTTTTATTATAAAAACCGTTTAACAATATAGCATAGTACAAACAATTGTTTGATATATAGATATGATGTTTATGTTGACATAGAAAAGGCATTTAATATAGTAAAAATAAGTTGTATTATTGAAATAGAAAAATACATGTACTGTATTTTACCTATGACCATAAACAAATTTAGACTACATAGACTGAAAAAAGGTTAGCAAGGACAGTCAAGCAGTAAATAATGGTTAAATATAATATGTAAACGTTAATAAAATAATGTTAGTATCTAACCGATAGAATGTGTGTAAAGCGATTTATAAAATTTTATAAGCATGCAATGAAGGAAAGGTAGTCATTTCGGTCGAACATAAATTTGTTGAAAAAACAAAAATATATTCTTAACAGCAGCCACCAACGTGAAGGTACGACTACATAGACCGCCATGTTAGTAGGGAAGATGGTTAGTAGGAATGAAATATTTTACATTATATGATAATATATTTAATAACGGCAATATACTTAACTTACTTACTAAGGTCACTCTATTACTTGGTTTAGTAGACATCTTTTTATTGATCTGTTGGACATCTTTTATCTATTCTTATTAATGTTAAAACACCGATACTTTGGTATCAATTCATTCGTTACTAAGTTCTATAGTATTCAAAAATGAATTATTAGGGGAAAATAACTCTAGGTTATCTAATCTTAAAACTAGGGATTTTCCGACTCCTGTTTTGTGACAGGCTATCGAAGACTTAAAACTAAATCGGGGAAAGAAGACCATTAAGTTATCGATTGTCTTAATTTGGAGGCTACACGAGCAACGGTTCCAGAGTTAACTAGAACGGCTCATTAATTTGCCAGTGGTCCATATCAGATATCTTTTTAGTGGTCATAACTAAACATCTTTTTATATGGGTTAATCTTAATAATTATACTTCATTTAGAGATAATATATACAAAACTACGATCTACTAGAATCATCATATGTTAAAAAAACGATGAGTGCAGGAAAGGTTGAGGAATGTAGTAAAAAGGGTCTGTTCCTGATATCAGTATGTTAGCTGTAATAAATAAAGTTTTAAAAATTACAATATTCAATCATCTAAATAATCTTAGTGGCGTAAAAACGATTAGTGATAGGGTGATAAGAGGATTATATTATTAAAAAAATGTCTAATTCTGATGTATTTATCAATATTGCAGTTGTAATAGATAAAGTTTTAAGAAATGACTATATTCAATCAGCATCCATCTTAAAGTCAATCGAATCATCAATGGTAAATGTTAAAATAAGTTTATTAAAATTTTTGTCTTAAATCTAATCAACATCCATCTCAAGAGTATCAATTAAATAGTGCCCAAAGGGAAGCGTATCATAAGAACCCTGAATGTGTTGTCTTTTATCATCATTGGAGCTGAGCGCAATCTTGCTTTGAGTTATAGAATAAACTTGGTGTTTATCAGAGCGTATAAGATTTTGCGTGGCAGTCTTTGTTGTGAAGGTATCTAAACATTCTACGTAGTCCTCAAAAGTAATTTTAGTATTTACTACAGATTTCTTTACCCCCTTCGCCTTCTTTGTAACACCATAATTTCGTATAATATTATCAATTTCATCATCCTCATACTCTTGTTCTTTCAACTTCCCCCTCAGCTTTTCAATGTCATTATCTGTGGTAGCTGCTTTTGTCGTGTATAATTTCGATCGGAGTCCTATGTAATCGGTCATAATGCAGCCATTATTCTCATCTTTCATTATGCCCAATACCTTCTTATTAACCAGAGGGATGTTGTAAATGTTATCTTTAGGATAGTCTGAGGTATCAAAATATTTATAGCAATCATATATCATTGCTTCATACGGGTCTTTTTCCCGTATCTCCACAATCACCGAATCTGTATCTGTATAGCAGGTCGAAAAGTTTTCTCCGAACCTGCTAGCTAAGTAGCCATATTGGAAATCATATATGGTTGTTTTCGCCAAATCTAAAATACTCATCCCAACATAAATCGGTTTAACTAACCATATTTCCGCTCTATGCATCTCAACAGCAATCAAATTTTCATTAAAGATAGTGGCGTTTTTAAACAGGGGGCTACTTATTCTAGCTTCAGCTCCATAACGACCCTCCCACTCTGTCAGCAATTTAATATCAACGCGCCTGCGCACACACTCTAAAGTCTTACCGAACACTGCATTGTTCATAAGCTTAAACAGATTCTTTTCAAACTCATTTTTTGCTGCCTTCCGGAGATTTGTATTCAAGTCGATGTATGACTTTAACCAAGGAGACTGCTTAAATTTCAGGACTCGATGAATCTTTTTTAGTATTAATCCATGAGCTAGCGCTTGCTTCAAGGCCCTGTAATGAATTACATATCTTTCTTTATCATGAAGGGTAGCCATTAATTTGGTCAGCTCTCGCGGACGTTTAGGAGGTTTCATAGTTTTCGGGTTCAAGGATTGGGGACAGAATGGGATGTCTTTATGACGATCATGGAGATGTTGAGGATACTCCAGATCGACCTCGAGAATGCACCCTTCAGAAGAATCGTCCGGAATACTAAGAACGTCGATGTTAGTATCAGTCCACTCGAAACCTCCAAATGGAAGATATTGCGACATTGCCCACCCATATTGATTATTGACATCGAAATACATCAGATAGGAGTCGGTCTTAGATGGGTCGTAAGATACCATGTACTTGTTATTAGCATGAACACGACGTTTCGAGCAAACTTGACTCAAACCACCACGAATGCCACGCTCCACAAACAAATGCATATCTGGATCAGTTAAAAGTTCAAGTTCCTGTTTTGTATACTTAAGCATTGCATCCCACGTGAATCCAGGTAGAGTAAAGTAATGAGCGGGGTCAAGATTATATGTTTCGAGACAACTGGAGCGGAACCGCTCAAAAACATCGGCAAGAAGAAGAATATCTGTTTTCATGTAGAGATCGACGTAATCTCCGAGAGAAGAACAAGAGAATGAGGACCAGACTTGGAGGGCGCGATGATAATGGCGGCGAGGACAAGGTTTATCCTCAAGTTTATTATAAAAAGACTCGATAGACGGCAGACATGTTTCAATAAAGCGATCAAAAGAATCAATATAATCATAAGGCATGATACCTTTCGCAGTAAGAAGATTGAACTGCTCCTCGGGAAGGAAAACATATTGAGAGCGGAGATTAGGATATTCGGTCAAATAAGAAGAGAGCTTATCGAGAGAAGACGCCATAAATCGAAAACTATCGATGAAACGAAATTTAATTCGAGCATCATTAATGTGTTTAGTGAAAGATATATATTTTTCCTTTGTAATAGGAAGAAGATCTACGGGACCTTTGATGTGAGTAGCAATATCAGTAACAATGAAGTGGGCATCATATCCGCTGAGGTTATGAAATATCACAGGGATAGTGTGAGCATCTTTGTAATTAATGTTACACCCTTCATGAGCTGCAAATCTATAATTATTTTCTGGGATCAGGTGATTATGATCTCGAATTTTCTTATCGCTGGGGGAGAAGCGCTGCTCACAAATATGACAATGAGTGGCTGATTGAAAATCACTCTCTTGCTGAAATGTCATATTAATATCAAATGGACACATAAACACCGTAGAAACATCCTCAGCAAGCTGATTTAGTTCATCTGCGAACCATTTCATGCAATCTTTTCCACGATATGATTTGTAAAATGACAGAGAATTATCATAGGAACATTTAAAGTAATACCCAACGGCAGCAGGTATATGTTTTTGATAGGTAGTCTTTTCAGCACTATGTTCCAGAACGCTTTCGAGATCTGCGTATACGGCGAAGGGGGCTTTTAGTTTATTCCTGAAATTCTTAAATTTTAACATTTTTTGGCTTTCTTCAGGCATTTTAATGGCTGTTTCATTTATTCTTTCACAATCGTTGATGTGAGCTTCTAACTGTGTATACGATGAAAATGGTTGTAAACACCTATCACAGATAACATCTGATCGCCCATTGCAGCATGTCTTATGAACATTCATCTTTTCTTGTGATCGGAAGTAATGGAGGCAGCCATCACAGAAATATTTTGTTCCATCACATTTGCTAAGCTGCTTGGAAAGGAGGCGAGATAGATTTTTTATCCAAACGTAATGATATCTAACGGGACCTTGGTCGTCATAATTATCTTGTATCAAAAGCATATTCACATGTTTATCCTTCTTGTTTTTTGTTAGGAAGGTTGGGAGGGTCGTATAGTTCTTTTTCTCCTTTTTCAAAATGTATACATTGATCGATATATTATTCTGCTTTTCAAAATTCGGAATCTGTTTGAAGGTCATTGACCACTGAATACCTTTAAGTTTCAACACTTGGGAGTAGTGTGGGTAAGATGACATTAAATCAGAGTTACTCCGACAAGGATATAACGCCGATATGACAGCCCATGCAAAGCATGCCTCGTCATCGTTCTTAACATTAATGCATGCCTGTTTTCTTTTTATCTGAGGGGGAAGTTCAATGTATGAGGAGCCAAGCTGTGGTGTAAATTTGTTTATATTAACCCCCAGGTTAACAACCGCTTTTAGTGCCCAGCCACTATCTCTCTCTTGGAATTCTTCCAAGTCTCTGCTGATGGGTTCCACTACTTTTTTCTTGAACCATTCATCAAGATTGGTGTCTCTATAAATGGCTGAGTTTGAAGTAGTGAAGTACTTGGTTTCATTTATCATCTTTTCACCTTGAGCAATCTCGAACTCTCCTCCAAATGCTATGTTAACTTTCACTGCAGCGTTATTTTTTAAGACATTATGGATTCGTCGCTTGAACAGAGCTTTGCAATCAACCAGGAAACTTCCCGGGTCCTTGTGTTTCAGGTTCGAAATGACTCCAGTCTGAATTCTTGAATTAAATGTAGATACAGAGTCATCCCATTGTACCCTACGCTTTGCAGTCTCCGGTAGAGTTTTTAGTCCCGCCCCCTTCTTCTGTTCGGCTTTTAGTTGGTTTCTTAATGTTTTCACCTGCCGCATCTGGGCTTCGAGGTGGTGCTTTTCGCCAATCGTCTTTGCAAACCTCATTCTATCATGAATCATTTTAATCGCTTTTTTACACTCTACCAACCCTTTTCTTAACTTTTCAACATTATAATTGTCAGATATTAACCCCAAGATGGTTCCAATTAAATGAATTAGTTTAGCCAACATGTTTAAACAAAAAAGCCAATATTCAAAGATAGATTAAAAAAAATTCAAAATTTTCAAAAATTGTCAATTTAAATCAAAAAATTATGAAAAAGTCGAAAATTATTAAAAATAATCAATAATTATTTTAAAAAAATCAAAATTTTCAAAATATACCACTCAGCAGAGCACACGTAAATGATTAACCAAAGCACTAAAGGAAGATCTGAAACGGAACAAGAAAATACAAGCTGCGTCAAGTATTTATTAAACTTTGGTCGGACGGAAAACTGAACGGTGATACGTTATGCTCAAAAGGCCTCTGAAATGAGTAGATTTGTGCGTGTTTTCTCATAAGAATCAATGTAAAAGTGCTGTATTTAACATATTTATTGAAATCATCAAATACTTCATCCAGTTCAGTGCTGATAGTTATAATTTTATTGCATGTGTTCATGGACTTGATATCTGATAGGTTAGTGTCAGGTTTTAGATAAATACCAAATATTTCAAAATTTACCTTTATGCTATTGAACTGGTGTAGATATTCACTCAAAATGTTCAAAACTTTGGGTTTAACATGTTTTAAAAATCAATTATAATCCAGTTTTTTATCACTACTAAAACGATAAGATGCGATTCTGATTTAAACGCATGCGTCAATTTTAAAACACATCCATATATCACTTCCAATTTAAGCGGTCTTAATCTTTTTTCGGGAATATAATAATCACCATTAAGCTTATTATCACTATTTACATTTCCGTATTTACATATGTTCCTACGTCGCGACAGCTTATCCGAGCGCGAAAACGATTTATTACACTTACTACACGTATTATAATTCCCGATAAACTATTGAGGAGCTCCACTAATTTGCCTTAAATAGGATAAAGATACGAGAATATTAACCCCACCATATCATTTTTGACAATGTTGATCGATAGCTATTTTTAGACCGAACACCGGGTAGTCTAGTCTGCATCCTGTTTGAATCTGTGTGCGAAATGAGGAACATCTGGCAATTGTGATAAATTAAGAAAGATGATATTGTGGGAACTCATTTCTTGGTTTTTCTCATGCAAAGTTGTCGTAAAGCGGACATTAAAACATAATTAAAAAAAATTAACTGAACCTCCACACACACTGTGAGAAACACAGTTGGTATTTTTTGCGAAGAATATAACTATGCAGAAACCGTCGTGTGAAATGAGGACATCTGCTTGTCATCTGCCGATCTAAGCACCGAGGTTTTAATATCTAAAAATAACTTAAGCATCTAGTCTACTCAACATCCGGGCATGCCAGATGAGGTACCAACAACCAACAGTGGTAGTGATGATTCGGTATAAAAATAGCATTAAATCATTAACATATTTAAAGCAAAGGCCTCTTCTTCTCGTCTGGCGAAAAGTGTAATATACAGTGGGTAGTCAGAAAGTCAAACCAATTCTTCTTTCCGTCTATCGCAAAGTATAATATACAGGGTGTAGTCTGAAAGTCAAACCAATTTTTCTTCTTTACATGTGTCGCAAAGTATAATATACAGGGTGTAGTCAAAAAGTCAAACCAATTCTTCTTTCCGTCTGTCGAAAAGTGTAATATACAGGGTGTACTCATAAAGTCAAACCAATTCTTCTTTCCGTCTGTAACAAAGTATAATATACATGGTGTAGGTAGAAAGTCAAACCAAGAACCAGGAATTAAATTAAAAATATAAGAGCACACGAGTTATGAAACAACCATCTTACAAGCAAAAACGACACAGCATATAATGAAATCAGTAAAATAGCGAAAAGGCAAGACGTCATAATCAGGATAAAACCTCCATATATATTTGTGAATGGAAGAAACAACACAAGATATAAAATTAAAGTGTTGGAAAACTCATACAAAAGTAATATGTATACGTGTGTTCAATATTTCTATAAACCTTGTTATTTAATCTAATCATGAATTAAAATTTCTAGTGTAAATCTTAAGATACAGTTTGAGATAGGATTTCAATGTTCCTTTTTATTTTTTCAAAAATTTTAAGATACCGCTTATTTGGTTATATGTATACCTACAGTTGCAGCATCAATAATATTACTTATTTTGTAATTACCCACCATCCAGATAATTATTGATAAATAAAATATGTATGATTAGCAGCAGAGTCCCAGGTATTTGTCACATTTTCCGGGCATTTTTTGTATTTGCCAGATATTTTTCTGAACTCTCTTATTATCCATTTATTTTTTGAATTTTGCAAGTATTTTTAACATTTTTCGTAATTTTTCGGGTATTTTTCATATTTTCCAGATATTTTTCTGAACTCTCTAATAATCCATTTATTTTATGAATTTTGCAAGTATTTTTAACATTTTTCGTAATTTTTCGGGTATTTTTCATATTTTCCAGATATTTTTCTGAACTCTCTTATTATCCATCTATTTTTTGAATTTTGCAAGTATTTTTAACATGTTTCGTAATTTTTCGGGTATTTTTCATATTTTCCGAGGTATTTTTTAACATTTTGTCATCCACTTTCAAAAAAAAAAACGACAACAACGAAAATCTTCTATGTTAACCATTTTCAGTTGTACTGTTACAAATACACCACATTATTCTTAAAGATTTTGCAAGGTCGGTTGAATGTCTCCGGAGCTGCGTATAATTTGTCTCCTTTTCATTACTGAGAAACTGCAACGAATTTGTCTATTTGGTGAAAAATATCTAATTGACACAATTTTATAGGAAAACTTTACCGTTGTACCGTTTTATTCACTGTTTTCATTTGTTGAGTAACATATTTAAATTATTTTGATTTTAAGTAGTTTCATAGTCTTCTCTAATTATCATTCTTTATAGCTTATTTATCCTCCGCAAGACTTCCGCATTTGTTATATGGCTCATGTAATATATCGTCGTCATCAGACCCAAAACTTCGTATGTAAACTTTTTGACGAAATCTACTTTTGTGGTATGGCCATTCATCTTGTCGACTTTTATTGTAAGACCTCGTAATAAAATTATCGGTAGATATGAGGTTTGGATTGTCATTATATTTCTTTCGATCTGTACAATGTCAGGTTACTCGTTTTTATACAAACTTTCTACTATATAACTAATAATTCTAGTAACTATATAACTAGTAATTTGAAAATATTAAACATACATACTTAAATAAAATGAGTAGTGTAATTATGTCCTAGCAAACCGGATGCAGGTGTTCACTGCCAGATGTTCCAACTCATTTTGCTAGTACAATATCATATATTCCCTCACCCTATTTTTAGACCGGATGTCGAGACTGCCACATGGCCAGGTCGTTGACCCTGCTCATTTCTGCTCATTTTGAAAGTGGATGACAAAATGTTAAAAAATACCTCGGAAAATATGAAAAATACCCGAAAAATTACGAAACATGTTAAAAATACTTGCAAAATTCAAAAAATAGATGGATAATAAGAGAGTTCAGAAAAATATCTGGAAAATATGAAAAATACCCGAAAAATTACGAAAAATGTTAAAAATACTTGCAAAATTCATAAAATAAATGGATTATTAGAGAGTTCAGAAAAATATCTGGAAAATATGAAAAATACCCGAAAAATTACGAAAAATGTTAAAAATACTTGCAAAATTCAAAAAATAAATGGATAATAAGAGAGTTCAGAAAAATATCTGGCAAATACAAAAAATGCCCGGAAAATGTGACAAATACCTGGGACTCTGCTGCTAATCATACATATTTTATTTATCAATAATTATCTGGATGGTGGGTAATTACAAAATAAGTAATATTATTGATGCTGCAACTGTAGGTATACATATAACCAAATAAGCGGTATCTTAAAATTTTTGAAAAAATAAAAAGGAACATTGAAATCCTATCTCAAACTGTATCTTAAGATTTACACTAGAAATTTTAATTCATGATTAGATTAAATAACAAGGTTTATAGAAATATTGAACACACGTATACATATTACTTTTGTATGAGTTTTCCAACACTTTAATTTTATATCTTGTGTTGTTTCTTCCATTCACAAATATATATGGAGGTTTTATCCTGATTATGACGTCTTGCCTTTTCGCTATTTTACTGATTTCATTATATGCTGTGTCGTTTTTGCTTGTAAGATGGTTGTTTCATAACTCGTGTGCTCTTATATTTTTAATTTAATTCCTGGTTCTTGGTTTGACTTTCTACCTACACCATGTATATTATACTTTGTTACAGACGGAAAGAAGAATTGGTTTGACTTTATGAGTACACCCTGTATATTACACTTTTCGACAGACGGAAAGAAGAATTGGTTTGACTTTTTGACTACACCCTGTATATTATACTTTGCGACACATGTAAAGAAGAAAAATTGGTTTGACTTTCAGACTACACCCTGTATATTATACTTTGCGATAGACGGAAAGAAGAATTGGTTTGACTTTCTGACTACCCACTGTATATTACACTTTTCGCCAGACGAGAAGAAGAGGCCTTTGCTTTAAATATGTTAATGATTTAATGCTATTTTTATACCGAATCATCACTACCACTGTTGGTTGTTGGTACCTCATCTGGCATGCCCGGATGTTGAGTAGACTAGATGCTTAAGTTATTTTTAGATATTAAAACCTCGGTGCTTAGATCGGCAGATGACAAGCAGATGTCCTCATTTCACACGACGGTTTCTGCATAGTTATATTCTTCGCAAAAAATACCAACTGTGTTTCTCACAGTGTGTGTGGAGGTTCAGTTAATTTTTTTTAATTATGTTTTAATGTCCGCTTTACGACAACTTTGCATGAGAAAAACCAAGAAATGAGTTCCCACAATATCATCTTTCTTAATTTATCACAATTGCCAGATGTTCCTCATTTCGCACACAGATTCAAACAGGATGCAGACTAGACTACCCGGTGTTCGGTCTAAAAATAGCTATCGATCAACATTGTCAAAAATGATATGGTGGGGTTAATATTCTCGTATCTTTATCCTATTTAAGGCAAATTAGTGGAGCTCCTCAATAGTTTATCGGGAATTATAATACGTGTAGTAAGTGTAATAAATCGTTTTCGCGCTCGGATAAGCTGTCGCGACGTAGGAACATATGTAAATACGGAAATGTAAATAGTGATAATAAGCTTAATGGTGATTATTATATTCCCGAAAAAAGATTAAGACCGCTTAAATTGGAAGTGATATATGGATGTGTTTTAAAATTGACGCATGCGTTTAAATCAGAATCGCATCTTATCGTTTTAGTAGTGATAAAAAACTGGATTATAATTGATTTTTAAAACATGTTAAACCCAAAGTTTTGAACATTTTGAGTGAATATCTACACCAGTTCAATAGCATAAAGGTAAATTTTGAAATATTTGGTATTTATCTAAAACCTGACACTAACCTATCAGATATCAAGTCCATGAACACATGCAATAAAATTATAACTATCAGCACTGAACTGGATGAAGTATTTGATGATTTCAATAAATATGTTAAATACAGCACTTTTACATTGATTCTTATGAGAAAACACGCACAAATCTACTCATTTCAGAGGCCTTTTGAGCATAACGTATCACCGTTCAGTTTTCCGTCCGACCAAAGTTTAATAAATACTTGACGCAGCTTGTATTTTCTCGTTCCGTTTCAGATCTTCCTTTAGTGCTTTGGTTAATCATTTACGTGTGCTCTGCTGAGTGGTATATTTTGAAAATTTTGATTTTTTTAAAATAATTATTGATTATTTTTAATAATTTTCGACTTTTTCATAATTTTTTGATTTAAATTGACAATTTTTGAAAATTTTGAATTTTTTTTAATCTATCTTTGAATATTGGCTTTTTTGTTTAAACATGTTGGCTAAACTAATTCATTTAATTGGAACCATCTTGGGGTTAATATCTGACAATTATAATGTTGAAAAGTTAAGAAAAGGGTTGGTAGAGTGTAAAAAAGCGATTAAAATGATTCATGATAGAATGAGGTTTGCAAAGACGATTGGCGAAAAGCACCACCTCGAAGCCCAGATGCGGCAGGTGAAAACATTAAGAAACCAACTAAAAGCCGAACAGAAGAAGGGGGCGGGACTAAAAACTCTACCGGAGACTGCAAAGCGTAGGGTACAATGGGATGACTCTGTATCTACATTTAATTCAAGAATTCAGACTGGAGTCATTTCGAACCTGAAACACAAGGACCCGGGAAGTTTCCTGGTTGATTGCAAAGCTCTGTTCAAGCGACGAATCCATAATGTCTTAAAAAATAACGCTGCAGTGAAAGTTAACATAGCATTTGGAGGAGAGTTCGAGATTGCTCAAGGTGAAAAGATGATAAATGAAACCAAGTACTTCACTACTTCAAACTCAGCCATTTATAGAGACACCAATCTTGATGAATGGTTCAAGAAAAAAGTAGTGGAACCCATCAGCAGAGACTTGGAAGAATTCCAAGAGAGAGATAGTGGCTGGGCACTAAAAGCGGTTGTTAACCTGGGGGTTAATATAAACAAATTTACACCACAGCTTGGCTCCTCATACATTGAACTTCCCCCTCAGATAAAAAGAAAACAGGCATGCATTAATGTTAAGAACGATGACGAGGCATGCTTTGCATGGGCTGTCATATCGGCGTTATATCCTTGTCGGAGTAACTCTGATTTAATGTCATCTTACCCACACTACTCCCAAGTGTTGAAACTTAAAGGTATTCAGTGGTCAATGACCTTCAAACAGATTCCGAATTTTGAAAAGCAGAATAATATATCGATCAATGTATACATTTTGAAAAAGGAGAAAAAGAACTATACGACCCTCCCAACCTTCCTAACAAAAAACAAGAAGGATAAACATGTGAATATGCTTTTGATACAAGATAATTATGACGACCAAGGTCCCGTTAGATATCATTACGTTTGGATAAAAAATCTATCTCGCCTCCTTTCCAAGCAGCTTAGCAAATGTGATGGAACAAAATATTTCTGTGATGGCTGCCTCCATTACTTCCGATCACAAGAAAAGATGAATGTTCATAAGACATGCTGCAATGGGCGATCAGATGTTATCTGTGATAGGTGTTTACAACCATTTTCATCGTATACACAGTTAGAAGCTCACATCAACGATTGTGAAAGAATAAATGAAACAGCCATTAAAATGCCTGAAGAAAGCCAAAAAATGTTAAAATTTAAGAATTTCAGGAATAAACTAAAAGCCCCCTTCGCCGTATACGCAGATCTCGAAAGCGTTCTGGAACATAGTGCTGAAAAGACTACCTATCAAAAACATATACCTGCTGCCGTTGGGTATTACTTTAAATGTTCCTATGATAATTCTCTGTCATTTTACAAATCATATCGTGGAAAAGATTGCATGAAATGGTTCGCAGATGAACTAAATCAGCTTGCTGAGGATGTTTCTACGGTGTTTATGTGTCCATTTGATATTAATATGACATTTCAGCAAGAGAGTGATTTTCAATCAGCCACTCATTGTCATATTTGTGAGCAGCGCTTCTCCCCCAGCGATAAGAAAATTCGAGATCATAATCACCTGATCCCAGAAAATAATTGTAGATTTGCAGCTCATGAAGGGTGTAACATTAATTACAAAGATGCTCACACTATCCCTGTGATATTTCATAACCTCAGCGGATATGATGCCCACTTCATTGTTACTGATATTGCTACTCACATCAAAGGTCCCGTAGATCTTCTTCCTATTACAAAGGAAAAATATATATCTTTCACTAAACACATTAATGATGCTCGAATTAAATTTCGTTTCATCGATAGTTTTCGATTTATGGCGTCTTCTCTCGATAAGCTCTCTTCTTATTTGACCGAATATCCTAATCTCCGCTCTCAATATGTTTTCCTTCCCGAGGAGCAGTTCAATCTTCTTACTGCGAAAGGTATCATGCCTTATGATTATATTGATTCTTTTGATCGCTTTATTGAAACATGTCTGCCGTCTATCGAGTCTTTTTATAATAAACTTGAGGATAAACCTTGTCCTCGCCGCCATTATCATCGCGCCCTCCAAGTCTGGTCCTCATTCTCTTGTTCTTCTCTCGGAGATTACGTCGATCTCTACATGAAAACAGATATTCTTCTTCTTGCCGATGTTTTTGAGCGGTTCCGCTCCAGTTGTCTCGAAACATATAATCTTGACCCCGCTCATTACTTTACTCTACCTGGATTCACGTGGGATGCAATGCTTAAGTATACAAAACAGGAACTTGAACTTTTAACTGATCCAGATATGCATTTGTTTGTGGAGCGTGGCATTCGTGGTGGTTTGAGTCAAGTTTGCTCGAAACGTCGTGTTCATGCTAATAACAAGTACATGGTATCTTACGACCCATCTAAGACCGACTCCTATCTGATGTATTTCGATGTCAATAATCAATATGGGTGGGCAATGTCGCAATATCTTCCATTTGGAGGTTTCGAGTGGACTGATACTAACATCGACGTTCTTAGTATTCCGGACGATTCTTCTGAAGGGTGCATTCTCGAGGTCGATCTGGAGTATCCTCAACATCTCCATGATCGTCATAAAGACATCCCATTCTGTCCCCAATCCTTGAACCCGAAAACTATGAAACCTCCTAAACGTCCGCGAGAGCTGACCAAATTAATGGCTACCCTTCATGATAAAGAAAGATATGTAATTCATTACAGGGCCTTGAAGCAAGCGCTAGCTCATGGATTAATACTAAAAAAGATTCATCGAGTCCTGAAATTTAAGCAGTCTCCTTGGTTAAAGTCATACATCGACTTGAATACAAATCTCCGGAAGGCAGCAAAAAATGAGTTTGAAAAGAATCTGTTTAAGCTTATGAACAATGCAGTGTTCGGTAAGACTTTAGAGTGTGTGCGCAGGCGCGTTGATATTAAATTGCTGACAGAGTGGGAGGGTCGTTATGGAGCTGAAGCTAGAATAAGTAGCCCCCTGTTTAAAAACGCCACTATCTTTAATGAAAATTTGATTGCTGTTGAGATGCATAGAGCGGAAATATGGTTAGTTAAACCGATTTATGTTGGGATGAGTATTTTAGATTTGGCGAAAACAACCATATATGATTTCCAATATGGCTACTTAGCTAGCAGGTTCGGAGAAAACTTTTCGACCTGCTATACAGATACAGATTCGGTGATTGTGGAGATACGGGAAAAAGACCCGTATGAAGCAATGATATATGATTGCTATAAATATTTTGATACCTCAGACTATCCTAAAGATAACATTTACAACATCCCTCTGGTTAATAAGAAGGTATTGGGCATAATGAAAGATGAGAATAATGGCTGCATTATGACCGATTACATAGGACTCCGATCGAAATTATACACGACAAAAGCAGCTACCACAGATAATGACATTGAAAAGCTGAGGGGGAAGTTGAAAGAACAAGAGTATGAGGATGATGAAATTGATAATATTATACGAAATTATGGTGTTACAAAGAAGGCGAAGGGGGTAAAGAAATCTGTAGTAAATACTAAAATTACTTTTGAGGACTACGTAGAATGTTTAGATACCTTCACAACAAAGACTGCCACGCAAAATCTTATACGCTCTGATAAACACCAAGTTTATTCTATAACTCAAAGCAAGATTGCGCTCAGCTCCAATGATGATAAAAGACAACACATTCAGGGTTCTTATGATACGCTTCCCTTTGGGCACTATTTAATTGATACTCTTGAGATGGATGTTGATTAGATTTAAGACAAAAATTTTAATAAACTTATTTTAACATTTACCATTGATGATTCGATTGACTTTAAGATGGATGCTGATTGAATATAGTCATTTCTTAAAACTTTATCTATTACAACTGCAATATTGATAAATACATCAGAATTAGACATTTTTTTAATAATATAATCCTCTTATCACCCTATCACTAATCGTTTTTACGCCACTAAGATTATTTAGATGATTGAATATTGTAATTTTTAAAACTTTATTTATTACAGCTAACATACTGATATCAGGAACAGACCCTTTTTACTACATTCCTCAACCTTTCCTGCACTCATCGTTTTTTTAACATATGATGATTCTAGTAGATCGTAGTTTTGTATATATTATCTCTAAATGAAGTATAATTATTAAGATTAACCCATATAAAAAGATGTTTAGTTATGACCACTAAAAAGATATCTGATATGGACCACTGGCAAATTAATGAGCCGTTCTAGTTAACTCTGGAACCGTTGCTCGTGTAGCCTCCAAATTAAGACAATCGATAACTTAATGGTCTTCTTTCCCCGATTTAGTTTTAAGTCTTCGATAGCCTGTCACAAAACAGGAGTCGGAAAATCCCTAGTTTTAAGATTAGATAACCTAGAGTTATTTTCCCCTAATAATTCATTTTTGAATACTATAGAACTTAGTAACGAATGAATTGATACCAAAGTATCGGTGTTTTAACATTAATAAGAATAGATAAAAGATGTCCAACAGATCAATAAAAAGATGTCTACTAAACCAAGTAATAGAGTGACCTTAGTAAGTAAGTTAAGTATATTGCCGTTATTAAATATATTATCATATAATGTAAAATATTTCATTCCTACTAACCATCTTCCCTACTAACATGGCGGTCTATGTAGTCGTACCTTCACGTTGGTGGCTGCTGTTAAGAATATATTTTTGTTTTTTCAACAAATTTATGTTCGACCGAAATGACTACCTTTCCTTCATTGCATGCTTATAAAATTTTATAAATCGCTTTACACACATTCTATCGGTTAGATACTAACATTATTTTATTAACGTTTACATATTATATTTAACCATTATTTACTGCTTGACTGTCCTTGCTAACCTTTTTTCAGTCTATGTAGTCTAAATTTGTTTATGGTCATAGGTAAAATACAGTACATGTATTTTTCTATTTCAATAATACAACTTATTTTTACTATATTAAATGCCTTTTCTATGTCAACATAAACATCATATCTATATATCAAACAATTGTTTGTACTATGCTATATTGTTAAACGGTTTTTATAATAAAACAGATAATCCCATTTTTACCTGAGAAGTACAATCTCTACCTACATAGTATTACCCGACTTGCCTTAGATAAACTAAAGTATGCAACTCACAATCACGATTGGATGGAGATTTATGTATAGTAGTGTTCAATCATAGAAGACGGTGGGTGTTTGTTGGTTTGACCGTAAGGATGGTATATGTCTCTAGGAACAGGTGTATGATTGGAGGGCGATCCAGGGAATCAGAGAAGACGGTGGATGTGTGTTGGTTTGGCCATACTGGAAGAATGGTATATGCTCTTTATAAGGAGCAGGTGTATGATTGGAGGGCGATCCAGGGAATCAGAGAAGACTGTGGATGTGTGTTGGTTTGGCCATACTGCAAGAATGGTATATGTTCTTTGTAAGGAACAGGTGTGTGATTGGCTGGAGATTCATGTATAGTAGTATTCAATCGTAGAAGACGGTGGATATTTGTTGGTTTGGCCGTAAGAATGGTATATATTAAATTGGTTTGACTTTCTGACTAAACCCTGTATATTATACTCTGTGACAGACGGAAAGAAAAATTGGTTTGACTTTCTGACTACACCCTGTATATTATACTTTGCGAGAGATGGAAAGAAGAGGCCTATGCTTTAAATATGTTAATGATTTAATGCAATTTTTTAGACCGAATGTTTACTATCACTGTTGGTCGATGGTCCCCTCATCTGCCCTGAAGTACCGGATGCTGATTAGACTGCCAGATGGTTAAGTTATTTTTAGATATTAAAAAATCTTGGCGGTTATTATTAAGACATGCAGATGTCTTTATTTCACACAAACTAATCCTTCCTCATCACGCTTTAACAAATACAGACATAATGAAGTATGGCAAAACATTACCTTATTAAATTTATGAGAGACATATGCTGCCTAGAAATATTCATAAACGAGCGTGGTATTATAAATTTAGATTCGAAAAGAAGACACAAATAACAGCGTATGCGATGCCATGTCTTTGCGCTTACCCCATATTCGTTACCCCTCCCCTTTCCTGCAAGCCGCCACACGAGACGATCCTACGAGCCGTGGCGCCTCCACCACTATACGCGTCAAAAATGACCACGTTGGACCTTAGCGATTTCTTATGGGATTTAACACGGGGAAATAGGCCGAACTGTTACAGTACTATTACTTATACCATGTTCGGGACACTCAAAGATCCAGGTGGCTGACTACTTTTTTAGTTATTGTAGACCTATAGGAAGAAAACACCTCTTTCCTGCCTAGATTTCGCGTCCGTTTTTTAATTATTAACAATTTAGTGCAAAAATCCCGATTTTTTCGATTTTTTGCACCCCATTCAAAAGGTAAACAGTTGACATAAAATTGCAAAATTCAATTTTTTAGAACATTGAAAAACCTTCAAAATGTCGATTTTTGAAAGTTAAAAAGTTAATTTGTTGCTAAGCAAAGTGCAAAATAAGTGAAAATCGTTATTTGTTGATAACTTTTACTCAAACTAATTTAGAACTTTAGTGTTTCACCTAAAGTTGTGTATTGGGTTACTTAACAAGCCCTCAAAATTTGAAACCGATCCATTAATTAGTTTAAAAGTTATTCTATTTGTTTATCCCAGAGACTTTTATTTTGCAATATCATAAGACAGAAAATAATGAAGATAAGGTAATTCTGCGTATGTTAAATGAAAGTAGAAAAGTGATACTATCAAAATGTACTAAAAAAAAAATTATCTAAATTAGTCAAAAATACTAATGCCCAATGTTTGAAATTTTGTAGTTTATAAACATTTAGAACAACTTTAAAAATATTGTCCTTAGAAAAAATCATTTTACATATTCGAAAAGTTGGTATTTTACACGAATTTTTAAAAATTTTGTTCAGTTGGTGACTAGTCGTGGTAAGTGAAGGGGGAGCTGGGAGCCGACAAATGCACGAGTTCAAAAACTAAAAAGGGCAACTTAAAACTACTATCATTTTCTACATCTCGGGATCGACTGAATATATTTTGATCTTTCTTTTTTTAATTTGTATGTAATTTTTCTCGTAGGTAATGTGTCTATTTGCAATTTGACATTTTTTGTTAATTAATAAAAAGTTTAATTTGTTTAAACGATTTTTGAAAAAATAATTTTTTCCCAAAAATTCATGTTTTTAATCAGACTAACATTATTAATCATACAAAAAGTTAAGGTATACTTTAATAAATAAATTATTTTCAATAAATAATTATCTAATAAAAATAATTTATTTATTAAAGTGAACTGTAACTTTTTGTATGATCATTAATGATTAAAAAAATATATTTTTGTAAAAAAATATTTTTTCAAGAAATGTTTAAACAAATTAGACTGATTATTAATTAATAAATTTATAAACAACTTGCATATTTGTAATGTACGTAGAAATTACATACAAATTAAAAAAAGAAAGATGAAAATCCATTGAGTTGATACGGAGATACAGAAAATTGTATTAGTTCGAAATTACTTTTTCGGTATTTTAACTCGGTGGATTCGTAGGTTCTCCCTAGTAACCGTTTGAACTACAATTTTGAAAAATCGTACAGGGTGCTGTGAAGATACAATGTTTATGCAAATTTTTTAACAAAAAATACAAATCCCATCATTTAAAATGGCATCAATGAAATTCCTTAATTACTATAAACAAATTAGATGTGAATTAAAAAAAACACATGGCTAACTTTGTCCCTAATGAACCCAGTCTAAATTTTTTTATTTGAAAATTCGAAGTTATTCTAAATGTTTATAAACTACAAAATGTCAAAAATTTGGCATTAGGATTTTTGATTATATTGATTAATTTTTTTATCTTTTTTTTTAATACATTTTAACACTCTTCATTATTTAATCACTCTTCTACTTTTATTTGGCATACTCATAATTGCTCTATCTTCATTATTTTCTGTCTTATGTTATTGCAAAATAAAGGTCTCTGGGATAAACAAATAAAATAACTCTTAAACTAATTAATGGATCGGTCTCAAATTTTAAAGGTTTGTTAAGTACCCAAATTCCCAACTTTGGGTGAAACACTAAAGTTCTAAGGTAGTTTTAGTAATAGTTATTAACAAATAACGATTTTCACTTATTTTGCAGTTTGCGTAGCAACAAATTAACTTTTAACTTTCAAAAATCGGCATTTTAAAGGTTTTTCAATGTTCTAAAAAATTAAATTTTGTAGTTTTATGTTAATTGTTTAGCTTTTGAATAGGGTGCAAAAAATCGAAAAAATGGCGATTTTTGCACTAAATTGTTAATAATTAAAAAACGGACGAGAACTCTAGGCAGGAAACAGGTAGGTTTTCTTCCTATAGGTCTACAATAAAATAACTAAAAAAGTAGTCAGCTACCTGGATCTTTGAGTGTCCCGAGAAAATCCCTATTACTCTGGACTATTTCGTCTCCTTTATAGGGCTTTTCATTCACAGTCATTTGTTTCGAGCTTCTGTCATACGTCGTATAATCCGTGTATATTAATATTATACACAGATTATACAAAATATGACAGAAACTCGAAACAAATGACAATCGATGAAAAGCCCTATTCGTCGTCCTTGCCTTATAAATTGTAATACGCAGAGATTAAGGATGTTACCAGCAAATGGTTTAAATCATGGATCATCTAACTGAAATGAAACGTAAACCTGTTTTTAAAATGTTATAATGGAAGTGGATAGGAAAAGACGAATGTAAAGAAGACTCTAAACGAGATGGTTGGATGATGTGGAAGACGCGCAGACTGCCTGAAAACTATGAAAAAGAAGAAGAATTGTTTGTTTAGAATCAAAACCACAGAAAAACGTGGTGATATTCTAACATAACTCCATTTTTAATGTGGCATTATCATGTTACAAAATTTGTAAAATATTTCATAAACTTTTTTAAATTCTTATAAAAAATGATATCTAGTAATTTTTGTATGTTACCTAATGATAATGTATTCCATAAATAGTTGTGTATAAATGAAAATAACCATAAACCTTTTTTAAAGACTGGTTTTAGGTGATCCCCAACAAACAATAGACATGATACTAACCTAATAGTAAACCAAAACAATGCATATTATTAGCATATTTATTTTATATTTTTAGTTCCCACTGGAAGCGATTAATCTATTGATAAGATTTGTATTGTGTCATATTATTATTTTCTTTCTATTTGTATTATGTAATGTCACGTATAGTTTTAGTTTCAATAACACATTTTGTGACACATATTGTTAAGTCTTTAACTTTTATTAAACAGTTAAATTAAACAGTGTTTAAAATTTTACAAGGTGCGGTATTAATGCGGGGAGTCCATTTGTCGAAAGAGATACGAAAAAAATTTATTTAGGTAAAAGTTGGGGCATAGATATGACCATAATTTAAGAATAATTTCAAATGTACAGGGCCATCTATATTACAGGGTCACACAAACTTATGTTTTTTATGGTATGGAATACGGTGTATATTTTTACATTTTTGGATTTTCCTCGATGTCTTCATTCTTAAAATATAAGATTTTGTAATGTTATATGAGGTAGTTTAAAAGATAATTACGTTTTACATAATTGAAATAAAAATATACGAACACCCTGTATATTTTTACATTTTTGGATTCTCCTCGATTTCTTCTTTCTTAAAATATAACGTTTTGCAATGAGGTAATTTAAAAGATAATTACGTTTTTTTCTTGGTTTCGTAGCAGCATTCAAACTCTGTAGAATTGTGTATATTGTAATTGTGTAATGTAATATATATTGTAATATGTATTGTAATTGTGTATATGTAGTGATTTGACATCAAAAAATCTATTTATGTTTAAATGATTTTTTATAGTCTATACAGGATTTGTCGAAACTCGGAGTGAATATTTTCTGAGTTTCTTAAATGGACTGCCCTGTATTTTAGTATTGTAATGTACGTACTGTAAGTATTTAAATTTTTTGATACTTTTATGTCTTAAATAATTAACCATTTCCTTTACCTAGCTGTTTTAGTTTGTGAGTTATTCGTAATTATTTAAGATAAACATTTATTGCAACAAAAATTGCGTGAAATTTTGGTTGGCCGTGAAAATATTCAATTAAAAATAATTTTTCGAAAATACATAATAATCTAGACTGATCCTTAATTTATTAATATTGGATGATCTATCAAAATACCTACGTAGTTAATATAAGATAATATAATATAAGATTGTTGGTGTGTAAAATATTAAGAAAAAAAATCAATAGTCTACCTAATTGGCTATAACTTCGACATTAAATTTGCTTAAAACTTAAAAACTTTGTATAGTTCTAATTGTTTCTTAGGTACCATTACTAGTATGAAATTTTCTAATGAGAAACTGATTGATATGGTTTTTGTTCTAAAACTACGAGAACAAAAATGTGCTACTACTTACTAGCAATAAGAATTTATTATCAGTAATTCCCTGGTAGATGACAACCAAGAACCGAAACTTTTAAAAGTTTTAAAACTAATTAGAACGGTTTCGGCGGACTAGACACCTAGATTACGAGAACGGTTGCACTAATATGCAGATTCTCAGTGACACTAAGTATTACATTTAATTCATTTTACTCATTTACAATAGTTTTTGTTCAATCAGATTTCAAAATTTCTTTGTAAATTCATTTTTTGGTTTCCATTCTAGTGTGTTTGTTCTCTATATTGTATCGTATAGACATCCTGCTGCTCTATTGGCTTTCTGTATTTGTTTTTTTACATTTGCTTCTACAACACTGTAATTGGATAGTGTTGTTGTTTATTTGGGTTTATATGACTGCGGACACTAAATCCATTCGCCAAATTGGATAGTGGGATACCTACATAAATAGTTGATTTTCATAACATAATCTATTCAATGCTGGTTCGTCAATAATTATTGCTGATTTACATCTGGTCAGATCTCTGCTGATGAGCATTGTTTTTGTTTCCTAGGCTGAAATTTTCATGTTTAGCTTCTTTGAGATATATTTCCAATAGGTCAAAGAAGCATTAGATGACCTAACAAAAGTTGGAATGACTGTTAGAAAATAAGGAAGATAGTAAACACATTTTGCTTATAAAAAATTAAGGAGAAAAAAAAATGTATTAAAAAAATGTTTCTTAATACCCCTTTTATAGCCGTCTATGAGTCAAAATACTATAAATAGATATATTAAGCCGGATTTACGGAATAAAAAGCCGTTTTTATTATATAATTATAATTAAGCGATTCACAGTCTATTGTCAGTAATCATTTGAACTCCTCATTTATTTCGAACATGCGAGTAGGCCTATACCCTGTAATCATCCTATTCTCCCTCACAACAAAAGTTTATTTGTGTTTATTGAAACTCACGCTATGTTCCGTAAAAATGATTCATACTATTATTTTTATTATTACGCCATCAATTGTACTCGTATGATGTTTTTTTTTGTTTACCGGTATTAATATTAATACATACTAGATTAAAAGGTAGGGGAATTTTTAAGTTGTACGCTGGTAAATACAGTGATAAACGCTCTAATAACCGGCAAAATAACGCAAAAGATGGAAAACATTAAGTTGTGAGATAAAAAGAGATGAAACTAGTAGAGGTGCCAAATTTGGCGATAGGAACCTATAAATCTACATTATATTGATTGTTTCCCACCTTTAGACGTATCAGAGGAGTATGTCAACTAAAACTGTCACTGTCACAGTGGTAGTTGCTAAACTCGTCCGATACGTTTAAAGGTGGGCGACAATCAATATAATAAAAATGTATAGGTTTATCGCTAAATTTCCCACCTCTGATAGTTTCATCCCTTTTTATCTCACTTAACTTAATATATTTTCCGTCTTTTACGTTATTTTGCCGGTTATTAACGCACTCTTCACTATATAATTATTATTTATTTACAGTGAAAATAAAAGTCAAATGAAAAATAATTATAAGATGGTTTGAATTGTTTAATAGGCTAGAGAAGCCATCTAAAAAAAATTCTATCATAAATTACATTATTAATAAATTTTTACAAACTTAATAATAGAAGTAGATATATATTAATCACAAATATCTACACCTTTATTATCTTTAAAAATAATAAATATAAATATTTATTATCTTTATATTTATATGAAAAATTTTACTACAAAAATTTAAAATAAAAAGAAAAATTATGAAACAAATTAGATATTTTATTTTAATACTTTATTTAACAATGCATATTCGTAATGTACGCAAAAAGTACATACAAAAAAGAAACGTCGAAATCCATAAAGAAGAACAAGAACCAGAGTTACAATTTACAGATTCCATCGTTCCGGCCGATTTTGAGGACCACATTTTTAAGCTTTGTGGACAATTTCGTTGAAAGGAAATCTTTCATTCATACTATAAGAATGTTCTTTCAAATACCGTTAATTAGATTTCTTAATTGTTCTAAACAAAGCTGCTGTTAAAAAAATGGACTAATTTTTTCCCAAATTGTGATAGGAAAATTATTTTTTTAATTTGTGAAAAAATGCAAGCTTTCCAAATATGGAAAAATATTTTTCCTGTAGGCAATGGTTGCAAAGTTATTCTAAATGTTTATAAACAAAAAATCACATGTTTGGCAAAATAATTTTGCAATATTTAAAATTGTTTTTCTTTAATTAAACTTTTTTTCTTTCAAATGTTACCCATAGAATCATTGTAGCTTCATTATGTCCTGATTTTATTGTTGCGAAAAAAATTTATTTGGAAAAAAAATAAAATAACTTTTAAACCGTTTAACCGATCACTTTGAAATTTTGAGCATATTTAAAGCAACACAAGACCCAACATTGCATACATATACATATTATAAATGTTTTTTTATTTTTAAAAAAGTTAACATTTATAAAAAATCGAATTTCTGACTTATTTTGCAATTTTATGAGCAACAAATAAAGGTAGAAACATTAAAAACCATTTTGAAGGTTTGTATATAACTTATAAATGTCTTACTCTCTTTGTTTCAAATTCTTCACTTTTTGCTAATAGAAGAAAAAAGCGAAAATTGGTCCTTTTTGACCTTAATTTGTTAAAAACCTATTAAGTCCAAAAAATCTACTGCTGAAAACATAGAATTTCTTATTGTAGAGGTCCATCCTACTCAAAACAACTGTGTTTGCCTAGCTGGGTCAGTGTCACGAGAAAAATCTTATTTTCCTGACTAACGAAAATGATGAATATTAAAGACCCGAACTTGCATTTTCCTTTTGTAAAAAGAGTATAGAACGTTCTTTACCTCCTGTATATTTAATAATTATGTTGAAGTCAATATCTACTTATAATTATATAATTTTGTAAATTACACCTGTTATTAAATATGAATATCATGTAACAAGACACAATTATTAACAGTGTATCAAACCAATTACACAATTTGGCATTATTATTGCAATGCATACTTGAAAGTTATGATTGAAGTCAATATTTAATATTAACAAATTGATTAAAGTAATTATTCTAAATATGAATATCAACAATAACGACAGGATACCTAAAGGATGGCTTTAGAAGGATAGGTAAGAGTACCGGTGGCTGATAGAAAAATCTCCAATTTAAGATTTGCTGATAACTGCTGATGGTGATAACTAAATATATACAATACACACACCCAAAATTATATGGAACCACCATGTATTTCAAAGTAATATTTATTTCTTTTGAAAAAACTTGTTATTGTTGCGAAGATTAAAGGTTTTTATTGAAAATAAACAAATATATAAGACACTCGGATAGTACAGCCCGGTACGGTATAGATAGATTATTTGCTTGAGTTGCAAGTTGAACGAAAATAAATAAACTAAATTTTGCGTCCAAAAACGAAAGTATGCCTCATGTGGGGTTATAGAACTTACAACGAGGAAAGATTATTGGTCTTGTGGAGAAAGTAATGTTCTCAGATGGACATAGCTGCAGAGCCAGGCGTATTACAGGGCATTCTGTCCAAAACACTTGCTAGGTAACAAGAACTAGGAAAGCTCAAAAATAAAGCAAGGAAAAGTAGTCAAAGGTAATAACGGCTCTCCACAATCGTTTAATTGTCCAATCAGCTGGAAGACACCCAACCATTTCTCACCTGCAGCTCCAAAGGCAGCTTTTGGAAGCTACAGGAGTAACTGTTTCAGCTGAAACGATAAGAAGAAGAGTTCGTACCAAGAAGTATAAAGCAGGAGACAGTTATGGGTTCCCGAGTTATCCAGGCAGCACAAGATTGATTGCCTAAATTGGTGTCTTCACCACCAAAACTGGAACATTGGAAATTGACGAAATGTGCTATTTTCAAAAACAGTCAGGATTTAACTTAATCAGATGGAAAATCAGATGACCCACGAAATCGTGTACTTAGAGGTGGAGGAAGACAAGCAAAAACGAAAACTGTCAGATCTGTTCACAAATATTCAAGGGGAAGTGTAATGTTCTGGAGAGGAATTGTGATCCGTAAAAGAACTCCTTTAATTTTCATCCAATCAACTTTAACTGCTCACAGGTATGTTGATAACCTGTAGTCAGGCTCTGGAGAGGTGAAACAGGAGAAAATTTAATTTTAATGCATGATAATCGACCTCTACAAACCATTACATTGACTACAGACATCATTGAAGCAGAAGGTATCCCTTGTTTGGAGTGGCCTGCTTGCTCACCCGAGCTTAATCCTATAGAGTATTTGTGGGATATACTTAAAAGAAAAATTAGAGCTCGCGGGGATAATCCACAAAACACCGCACGGCTAGTACAAGCTGCTTTTATAGGATGGAGCAACCTACCACAACAAAATGTTGATGTGGTACCACGCAAACTAAAGCTTGCATAAGGACTAGAGGTGATAACACTGACTACCACGAAATACAAAAAAAAATAAATAAAAACAAGTTAAACATTATTCGTTTTACATTGAAATTTTGTATGCTATTGACTTTAAAACAACTACTTTGAATTTGTTTGTTAAATACTTTATTGTTTTATTTAATTGTTATGTATTTGTTATTAAATTGCTTTAAAATAAATATTGTTTGACTTCGTATATTCGTTTTTTTAAATTCGCACGGAATAGTAAGAAATATCAGATGATTCCATATAAGTTATAGAAATAGAAATAGAAATAGAAATATGCTTTATTGTCATGAAAAATTGTACAATTTTATCGACAAAGCTTATAAAAAGTCAAGAAAACAAAACAATAACAATACAATTTACTGAAATTACATAAATCGTCAATATATTTACAATAATAACAATAATAATGAAGTTAAACAGAAGTAATCATATTAAAGTTAAGCTGCTGCATATGACACCCAAATATAGACAAAAAAATGATAATAAAAATACTACTTGTGCAAAGGGTACTGTAATTTCTTAGTTATTGATTAAGAAAATCTTCTACTGAATAATATGGTCTTTCAGATAGGTAGGCTTTTGTCAGTTTACGGAATTTGGGGAAAGATGCTGCAGATTTAAGTTGTAGAGGGAGATGGTTGCAAAGTTTTTTGCGGAATATAATATAGATTTCTTTACTAACTCAGAGGACGGGGTCGGCATATAGACGTCAAACGTAGAATTTCTCGTGAAGTAGTCATGATTAGGTCTTGGTGGAAAGACATGTAGATGTTTACGAATTAAGCAAACAGTTTCTAAAATATACAAAGATGGAAGGGTTAAAATTCTGTGATCTTTGAAGTAACTTCTGCAATGTGTTGTTCTTCTGAGGCCAAACAGATATCTATTTGCTCTTTTTTGTAATCTGAAAATAACATCGAATTGGGCAGCTGTACCAGAACTCCAAAAAGGAAGACCATAACGAAGATGTGACTCGAACAAAGAAAAATATGTTATTTTGGAAGATGCTAAATTGAGTTCATTCGAAACAGATCTTATAGCATAGCAAGCTGAAGATAGTTTCTTCCTTAACAAATCGATATGGTGGGACCATTTAAGGTTCCTGTCTAAAAAAATATCAAGAAATTTTACAGAATCAACGGTACTGATCTGGCTGTTATTAAGAGGTAAGGGTTGAAGGACTCCTTTATAAGACAATGCTACTGTTTTATCTACATTAAACGAGAGTAAATTAGAGTCAGACCAGGTTTTTATTGTAAGTAGATCAGAAGTTATAGTAGCATGAAGAGTTGCAATATTTGAGTTGCTCCAAGTGATACTGGTATCATCAGCAAAAAGAAAGACTTTTCCATCGATTTTTAAACTAGTGATGTCATTAATAAAGATAAGTAAAAGTAGAGGACCCAATACTGAACCTTGAGGTACCCCACATACAATGTTTTTGAGACTAGAGTCTGTATCATTTGCTCTAACCAGTTGTTTCCTATCATCCAAGTAAGATTGGAACCAATCTAAAGAAATACCTCGAATTCCGTAGAAATTTAGTTTTCTTATCAAAATGTTATGATTTACACAATCAAAAGCGTTGGCGTAGTCACAAAAAACGGTGGCAGTGTGAAGATTATTGTTCAGTGCTTGATAAACCTCATGTAGTACAGAAAAGATGGCATCAGTGGTGCATTTATTATTTAAAAAGCCGAACTGATTTTGTGATAAAATGTTGTTTTTAACTAGAAAGGACATAAATCAGGCTTTTATGAGTCTCTCAATAATTTTGGAGAGTACCGGTAGTAGTGCAATAGGTCTATAATTGCAGGTATTAGATATTTCACCACCCTTATGAAGAGGAATAATGATGGCTGTCTTCAGTCACTCTGGAAATTTACCTTTCTCAAAGGAATCATTAGTTAGTGAGATGAGGGCTTCTAACACATTTTCTGGGAGATTAGAAAAAATTTTTATCGATAGACCATCAGTACTACAGGAGGATTTGCTTTTGATACTATTGATTGTTTGGATCAGTTCAGATTTATCGACTGGTTTTATAAAGAATGAATTCGAGACCTTTCTTGAATTAGGGAGATAATCAATGGGATCTTGTTGTGGCAAAATAGTTGATGTAATATTTTTACTCACATTAACAAAGTATTCATTTAGATTTTCAGGGTCTGGAAGGGAAATTGTTTTAGCAGTGTGGGTTTTATTTCGAAGATCGTTTATTATGGACCAAGTTTCTTTTGCAACACTTTTTGAGCTTCCCAAACGGTTATGATAGTAGTCTTTTTTAGCTGATTTTATAAGTTTAAGATAGGTCGCCCTATACTTGGTGATATATTCAGTGATAGAGACGTTGGTAGTAAATTTCCTGATATAGAGAAGAGGACGCATATTCTTGGAAGATATTCGGATACCTTTAGTAGTCCAGGGTTTGCGATGTTTTGGCTTAATTGCAATTAAAGGAAATGCTTTATTGAAGATACAGACAAGCTTATCCAAAAAAGCACTGAAATTATTATCCACGTCCATAGCAGGAAAGCTAAGGGATGTGCAACACAAGTTTGGGTGTGTGTATACATTGTATTATAAAACAAAGCTTATACTTATTTCTGAAAAATGAATAATAATCCAACTGAATATTACTTTGGTAAAATTAAATGCTTTAATGAAAGAGTCATTTTATGAGTTGTTGATAAATTCACTTAAACGACTTAAAAAGAAGATATAAGAAGATATTATGGATGACTTGAATTGGTAAATTGAAAATTGATAAATTAGTAAAGGAAAAAAACGGTGAATTCATTGGTGATTTTGGTTTAAGAAGGAGAATAATGAAAGAGGAGAAAGATTAAAACTGTTTGTAGAGAAAGAAGAATTTGAAATACTATTATCAATACGCATAAAAATCAAGTTACCACGTTCCCTACACTGTTGTACGGAGTTGAGGCGTGGACTCTCAGAGACGCTACCTGCAAGAAAATTGAGCCCTTAGGAGGGTGGCTTTATCTTCGAATACTAAAGGTATCTGATACCGATCACGTTACTAATCAGGACCTCTTATTAAGAATGCAAAAAATAGCTATTAATGAATTAAAAACAGCCAAAATCGAATACCTCGGTCATACACCATGAGGAACAGCGAAAGATGGAATGCTGGAACGAATTTGACAGCGAAAAGAAGAAAGAAAACAAGGACCAGGAAGAAGAAGGTTGAGCACAACAATCACAAATATTTTCAGAGCTGTAGTGTGCAAAGTACAGATTGCTATGATGATCGCCCACATCCAAAACGGATAGGCACTACTAGAAGAGGACTTTCGAAATGAGCCCCTTCTTCTTCTTCCAGTGCCGACTTCCACTAATGAATGTTGGCTATAACCATTGTAGTCCTGTCGCCAGGGGGGGTACAAAGGCCTCCATAATTCAGATGGACTTACCCAAGTTTTTTTTATGTATTTTGACCCGTAGAACACGAATTTTTTGGGTAACAGTTGATCCGGATGTCGATAAGATTGTTATAAACAAAGAACTTGAGGAATTACATAGCAGCGATTTTTCGCAAAACAAAATATTTTTTTGTATTTTTTGGGTGATTCTCAGCAAAAAATGGTCTTACAAGTTTTTTCGTAGGACGCGTAGTTTTCGAGATAAATGCGGTTAAACTTTCAAAAAATCGAAAAAGTGCAATTTTTGAACCGGAATAACTTTTGATTAAAAAATAAAATAGCAATTCTGATTACTGCATTTGAAAGTTCAAGTCAAATTCTATCGGTTTTGTTTGTTTGCATTGCTAAAAAATAAGTTTTTATTTGTTAAATAAAGGTATAAACACATAGTGTTTCCCGGGCCCAATGCATGCGTTTTAATGGACGTAATGTACGTAGAAATTCTGTATGCGCGCCCACTCGTTCGATTTGAAATTAGAAATGCATTGAAAACATCATTCAATCACTATGTGTTTATAGCTTTGTTTAACAATAGAAAAATTAATTTCTAGCAATGAAAATAATCAAAACCGATAGAATTTTACTTGAACTTTCAAATGCGGTAAGCAGAATTGCTATTTTATTTTTCAATCAAAAGTTATTCGGGTTCAACAATTGCAATTTTTCGATTTTTTGAAAGTTCAACCCCGTTTATGCCGAGAACTATGCATCCTACCAAAAACTTGTAAAATAATTTTTTGCTTAGAAGCTTGCCCAAAGAATACAAAAACATGTTTTGTTTTGCGAAAAATCGCGGTTATGTGATTCCTCAAGTTCTTTGTTTATAACAATCTTATCGACATCCGGATCGACTGTTACCCAAAAAATTCGTGTTTTACGGGTCAAAATACATAAAGAAAACTTGGGTAAGTCCATCTGAATTAAGGAGGCCGTTGTACCCCTACTGGCGACAGGACTATTGCAAATTCGTCTCTACCTTCTGTTTTTTAAAGGCATATGTGTGTAACCCGGTCCAGTCTCGACCAGTATACTCTTATTATTTATTATACCAACGTCTATTAAGGCTATGGGTACATAATTCGCAAATATTTTACGTGTATTTCTACTTTTTCTGTCTTTACACGGCAAATTACGTGTAGTAAAATTCACACTGGTATGGATATGTAAATATTATTAGAATGTCATTCTACCTGAAAATGTCATCATTAATTTAAAGAGATGGCTTTTGAATGTTCTTGGATGACTGTTATTTTTATAATTGCAAATTATTAATTCAGTTAATAAATGTGATAATTTTTTCACTAACTATGTATTCAGTGATTGTAATAATTTATTTGTACAACAAAAACTAATACTCAATCGAGAAAAGAGGAAAAGTGTTAAAGTGATTTTTTAATAATATATTGTTATGGAACGCTTACAATTTTGAACATCTTTAACAACAAAATACTTGGATCACAGAATATATTATCCTGATGTATTCTCTGCTTGGATCTTCTACAAATAGTACACAATAAATAACTTTTTATTAAGTTCACGTCTTAAATCAATTATTTATCAAATACACTATATATCAATAATATTTAATCAATAATACAAAATATTCCTGATGCAATGTCAAATATTTAAAATTGTCACTGATTGTCAGTGTCTGACTGACAATATATGCCGGCAATATTATATTCGGCTGAGTACGTTGTAAGACAAAGATAGATTTGGAAAATATTACCACGGAATTGTGTTTATTTTTCTCGAATCCTGAGAAAACCAATAAATATTTTTGAAAAATTTAAACGCAGAATGAAAGACTAAATTATTACCGAGGGCCGAAAGTCCCTCAGAATAAATAAAAAGTTTATTTTGAATGAGATATTTGAAAATAAAAATCACACTAAATTTTCTCTTAGTTGTTCACCCCTGTAACTTATTAAAATAAACATTATAGAAGTTCTCAGGGTCTTTCGGCCCTCGCTAATAACGTAATCTTTCATTCTGCGTTTAAATTTTTCAAAAATATGTATTAGTTTTCTCAGGATTCGAAAAAAATGAATCCCCATTTGAATAGCATTGCAGCCGAAAAGACGTACCGATCCTCTTAACGTATATCCTGGAGCGAGCATAATATGACCAACGAGAAGGTACTACGTCTGATAGGTAAGAAATAACTATAAAAAAAGAAAGTTTGAATACTTGGGCCACATTATGAGGCACAGTGGATATGTTACGGTAAGTATGATTAATTGGAAATTATTAATAATTACCAGTTACTATTAATACAAACCGAATAGCTAGTAGTCCAGGGCGCATCTGTTTTGAGATGAACGTTGAGAGGTGACTCAAATTTTTTTGCAGAAATTGCTTGAAAATAAATCAAATAATAATATTTGAGTTATCCTCCCTCTCAAAAAGGTCCGGAACATTGTTTAAATAATCAAAATGTCAAAAAATGAAGGAAAAATTCGATTTTTTTGTTTGTTTTTTGATTATAACTTTAAAAGTATTCATTTTCGAGAAAAGTTGTATTGACATAAAAGTTGCGTAATTAAATTTCCTACAATATAAATTTGGTTAAAAATTTAAAAAATAGTCACCCTAGTTGCAAAATAACAATAATTGCGAAAAAAACATACAAAAACAAGTATTCGCATTTTACGTTTTTTAACCATTTATGCTAAACTTATTACCTTCATATTTCACCCAGAAAAACTTTATGATACAGTATAACAATACTGTAAATGTTATTAAGATCTTTGCAAAATAAATTTTGCAATCCAGCTTTCGCAAAAAAAATTCATTTTTTCAAAATGTTACAGCACTGAAAATAAAGCAGATAGCAAGTTGAATTTTTTTTGCTTATAGAAGTGTACTGTACCTTTCATTTGCAATTTGCAAAATTAAAATCGATTAATTACCACGGCGTCCGAAAAATTTTTAAATAAACATTCATTTTTGGTGCTACGCGCAGGACAGCGGTGTTCGATTCACAAAAGTTGATTTCCACCAAATTTCTTCCAATCTTTATCTAATATATTATTTTCTTACTCTATATTTTGTTGTATTTTAATATTTTAATTCCATAAAAATCAAACTAATTTTATTATTGTTTGTGAAATATTGTTTAAACAATTGCATATGTTTAAAAATAATAAACTTTTATTCTCTATGTTAAAATATATGAACAAAGAAAGTTTTTGCTAATAAAAGTGTTATTTCAAAGGATAGAGTATGTGTTTTTATTTTGCAATAAACAAATTTATTTATTTATATCGAAATGTAATAAAAATTAAAATGTATCAATCATTATCAAAGATCATTGGATGGCAAGTTGAAATTTTTTTTGCATATAGAACAATACTGTACCTTTCATTTGCAATTTTTAAAACTAAAATCCATTAACTTCCACGGCGTCAGTAATTTTGTTAAATAAAAATTAATTTTTGGTGCTACGCGCAGGACAGCGGTGTTCGATTCACACAAGTTGATTTCCACCAAAATTTCCTCCAATTTTTATCTAATATATCATTTTCTTACTCTATATTTTGTTGTATTTTAATATTATAATTCCACAAAAATCAAACTAATTTAATTATTGTTTGTGAAATATTGTTTAAACAATTGCATATGTTTAAAAATAATAAACTTTTATTCTCTAACTTAAAATATATAAACAAAGAAAGTTTTTTCCAAAAAAAGTGTTATTTCAAAGGACAGAGTATGTGTTTTTATTTTGCAATAAACAAATTTATTTATTTATATCGAAATGTACTAATAACTAAAATTTATCAATCATTATCAAAGGTCATTGGAATGCCCAATCAGAGCAAACTATCCGCTGTCCTGCGCGTAGCACCAATAATTAATGTTTATTTAAAAAAATTCCTGACGGCGTGGTGTTAATCGATTTTAATTTTGCAAAATTTCAAATGAAAGGTACAGTACACTTCTATATGCAAAATAAAATTCAACTTGCTGTCTGCTTTATTTTCAGTCCTGTAACATTTTGAAAAAATGAATTTTTTTGAGAAAGCTAGATTGCAAAATTTATTTTGCAGAATCTATTGAACCGATCTTAATGAAATCTACAGTATTATTTTACAATATCATAAAGTTTTTCTGAGTGAAATATGAAGGTCCTAAGTGTAGCATAAATGGTTAAAAAACGTAAAATGCGAATACTTGTTTTTGTATGGTTTTTTCGCAATCATTGCTATTTTGCAACAAGGGTGACTATTTTTTAAATTTTTAACCAATTCTATATTGTAGGAAATTTAATTACGCAAGTTTTATGTTAGTACAACTTTTCTCGAAAATAAATACTTTTAAAGTTATAAACAAAAAACGAAGAAAAAAATCGAACTTTTCCTTAATTTTTTGACATTTTGATTATTTAAACAATGTTCCGGAACTTTTTGAGAGGGAGGATAACTTCAATATTATTATTTGATTTATTTTCAAGCAATTTCTGCAAAAAAATTTGAGTCACCTCTCAACGTCCAAATGTACTATTATTTTTACAGATGCGCCCTGGTCTATAGGTAAAAGTAATAAATATGTCAGAATTAATCGCATCGGCCGGTAATTATTAATAAATCCCGAATTAGAACGGTAAATATGATAAATTTCAACAGGGCCGCGCCGTCCATAAGGGCGAAGAGGGGCGGTGCCCCCCGGCGCCGTATTAAAAAGGCGCCGGTAGGTGACGAAAAAATTTTTTGACAAAAAAATAAATAAAAGTAATGATGCTGACTAAGGACGAGAAGGATTTTACCCACTGGTAAAATCAAGCCAAAAATATGAGCAATATTTTATTGTAAAATTGAAAACTACCAATCGTAGGTAAATAAAAATAGCAGCTAGTATTACTTTGATCCCATAAGTGTACCAAACCTTATTTATCTCAACTGAACTATATGTTTGAACTATATGTATATCTGAACTATACTGTCTGAACTATATGCTGAACTATATATCTGAACTATATGTTTGTTATGTGATAGTGTAATCATTGTTTTTTGTAAATAACGAAGAAGTGAAGTCAAACACTTCAAGAATAATGAAAGGAAAAGCAGTTGGAAAAGATGATATTTCTGGGGAAGTGTGAAGAGCGTTACGAGAGACAGGAACAAGATGACTAACAGGTATATTTAATATAATTATGGACTTTGGACAAATGCCAGACGAATGGAGAAGCAGTATGTTAATACCTGTTTACAAAAACTTGGGAGATACAACAATGTACAAACTACAGAGCCATAAAACTACTTAGTCACATCATGAAAATATGGTAGAGATTAATTGATAGACGGATACGTGCAGAAACCAAAATATGCGATAATCAATTTGGGTTTATGCAGTGCAGATCAACAACAGATGCAATTTTCATTATAAGGCAGCTGATGGAAAATACAGGAATAATGAAACAAACCCTTATAATATGATGGTAAATCTTCAGAAAGCATAATGATGATAGAATTCCTTGAAAGGAATCCCTTCTGTGGTGGGCACTCAATAACAAAGGAGTTGCGGATGAATATGTAAATATTGTGAGGGATATGTATGAGGGAGCAACAACTAGTGTTAGGACAGGTGTGGAAGAGACTGATAAATTTCATGTAAAGGTAGGATTGCACTTGTACCAAGCCTCTTAGTATTACCGGTATTCTTATTAGTTTTGGATCAGGTAACAGCGAAATTGCGGGGTAACATTCCCTGATTCTTGATGTATGCTGTTGGTGTAGTGTTAGTATGAAATAGTAAAAGCGACTTAGAACAAAAACTGGAACAGTGGAGACAAGCTCTTGAGGAAAAGGATTTAAGACTTTATGAAAAGTAATAGTTTTAACTACCTACGATCGGTATTATATTACAGAGTAATGGGGAAATAGATGGAGATGCATGTAGTGGAATTAGAGTTGGATGAATGATGGATGAAGTGAAATGAAGCGAGTGGTTTGTTGTGTGACAGAAAAATTCCAGAGAAGCTGAAGGGAAAATTCTAGAAAACAGCTATAAGGGCAGCTATGATGTACGGAAGTGAAGATTGGACGGTTAAAAAGAAAGAAGAATAACCAATTCATGTGGCAGAAATGAGAATGCTTAGATGGATGACTGGAGTGACAAAGAAGGATGAGCTTGGGAATGAGTATATTAGGGGAGGTCAAGGGTTGACACCAATCGATGCCAAAATGAGAGAGCATAGGTTAAGATGGTTTGGTCATGTTCAATGTCGAGACGTCAGTCACCCAGTACGAAGAATTCTTGAACTGCAGGTTCCTGGAAGGAGTAAGAGAGGAACACAAAAGAATACCTGGGGGAGAGGCTTAGGCAGGACATGTCGGTATAGCGGATTTTTATCGATATGATCCAAGACAGAAATTTATGGAGAAATACAAATAGGAAAACTGACCCCCCATAGAGATAAAGGCAAAGAGAATGATGATAATACAAATAGTTTGTAAGTTTTCGCTTTGTGCACAACTGACGCGACATCACCTAGCGCTTTCATCTGACTTTTTGGATCTCACAATTTGACGTTAAGCATATGATAAATTGGTATCAGTAATGTACCATTTTTGACAAAAATTTTTATAGAAATCATGACAATGACATTACAAAGATAGCTCCAATATTGTCATATTTCGCCAGTACTCACGTTGGCATCGTTTCAAGGTACCCTCACCATAGTCACGCACGGAGCGAATACGGTATATCGATTCACCAAGTTGCAAAAAACTACTTACAAATGGAAGAGGAAAGGGCGCCTAAAATTTCTCGCCCCGGGGCGCTTGAATACCTTGGCGCGTCCCTGAATTTCAATACCGTTAAGTGCGTAGAAGCTTGCGGAGTGTAGGGAGGTTTATTAGTCACTGCGACATACTAGAGCTAAATACAGCACATAGCGCATACCACAGTGTTAGTAAATCTGTAGTCGGAAGCGGCCACTGTGTAATACACTATTTAATGTATTAAATACATAAGGCTAAAGTAGGATTGAAAACATCCTTACCTCCTGGTACTTTATCCGAAATCGGAAAAAGATTTAGAAGCGATAATATTGTCATTTTCATGAGCATTTTTCAGTGCGTAACAAATGATAGGAAAAAGGGTAAGTCCGTGATAATACACATTTATGACATTTATTCTAACATGACATTTTAGTTCAATCTGACAGTTGTCACATTTTATTTTCAATTTGGAATAAAAACAAATGAAATGTGTTTCTTGCATTTATAAAATGGTATTTTCTTTGATTTGTATACTCTTATAAATTATACAGATTATATTTGTAATATTATTATCTAATTAAAAAATATATTTTTTTATTATGGCGCCATCTATCGACAACTAGAATAACTAGAATAAATGTTGTAATCACGGACGTGCCTTTTTTTCTGTCACATACAATTTAATGCGTTAGAAAGAAATCGAAAAACTGTGACGCACTGAAAGATGATCATGAGAAAAAGAATAGCAGTTCATTCTGATGACGCTGATGATGGAGCACAGCACCTTGGTGATATGGAACTCAACATTACAACTGAGGATTCACAGTTAGCAAATGTTGAAGATACAGTTAACACTGAGAGCCTCAGCCAATGAGGAAGACAATACCAGTATTGGCGTTAAAGAAAATGAGGGAGACACAACTTCAAAAGAAAATTCAGGAGATTCGGGATCTTGCTAAACAGTCACTTGTAAAAGAATCTGACAGAATGTTAAAGCATTCTAATGATAGATTCCCTGTTGAAAAAGTAGGTCAAAGTGTTAGAGTGTGAATTCCAGAACTTGATAGAGCTAAGGCCGATAGCCGAAACATTATTGCCATTATTATTTCTGTTATAGATGAAAAGCTATAAAAGCTAGGCAATAAGCATGGTATTTTAAACCAACTTCATGCAAGAAACGAATTTACCACCTGCAAGGAAACACTTATTTCAGTCAATGAAGCGCCTGATACTGAGATAAGTCTCAGTGAATGCGTTCGTAAAGATTCGAATTTAGGCAGTCAAGAATCCCGCCACTGCAATTGTAGTGGCCAATGCAATCAAAAACGCTGCAAACGCAAAAAATTAAGCGCTCTTTATAATTATTCTAAGTGCCACCAGTAGTCCAGAGAAATAAGGTTTTTCTCGTGACACATCCCCCTCCAGGCCGAAACCAAATTTTTTGAGTAGTATGGACATCTATATTATTAACCTATATGTTTCCTGCAGCCGATTTTGATGATATACATAGTTATAAACAAATGAAGATCGAAAAACGGTAAATTATCGCTTTTTTCGTCTATTACCAAAAAGTTAAGCACTTTAAACAAATTTGAGAGTAAGAAACTCATAAATCGTATAAAAAACTTCAATATGGCATTCGCTGAATATGTCCAACCTTATTGGTTGCTTAGAAAATTGCAAAATAAATCATAAATATTGAGTTTTTATAAATATTCGTAACTTAGGTAAAAATTAACTTAAAATCTTCTTATTACGCGGAATGCCGAGACTTCTTGTACTTAAATTACATTTTAAATTTCAAAGCAATTGGTCAAATAGTTTAAAAGTTATTTAATTTATTTTTCCCAAATTCATTTTTTTTGCAACACTATAAGTCAGAAAATTATGAGGTTACAATAATACTTCGGACAGTTTATGAAAGAAGAACATTTATACTATTACCTTAATTGAAAATAAATGACAAAAAATAATTTTAAACAGTGTAAAATTATTTTGCAAAAACATGTCCATTTTTTGCTTACTTAAACAATTAGAATAACTTTTTAACCGTTACCCGTAGAAAAATTATTTTTTCATATTTAGAAAGACTGAATTTTTATACACATTTAGAAAGAAAAACAACTGTTCTAGGACATTTAGGGACAAAGTTAGCCCCCCCATTTTTTTAATTCACATGTTTTTGCAAAATTATTTTGCAATATTTATAATTATTTTTTGTCATTTTTTTTAAATTAAATTAATACTGTAAATTTTCTTCTTTCATAAACTATCCAAAATATTACTGTAACTTCATCATTTTCTGACTTACAGTGTTGCAAAAAAAATTAATTTTGGAAAAACAAATTAAATAACTTTTAAACTATTTGACCAATTGCTTTGGAATTTAGGGTGTAATTTAAGCACCATAAGTCTCAGCATTCCATGTAATAAGAAGGTTCTAAGTTAATTTTTACATAAGTTATGAATATTTATAAAAACTCAAAATTTATGATTTATTTGGCAATTTTCTAAGTAACCAATAAGGATAGACATATTCAGCGAACGTCATATTGAAGTTTTTTATACGGTTTATGAGTTTATTACTCTCAAATTTGTTTAAAATGCCCAATTTTATCGTTATAGACGAAAAAAGCGAAAATTTACCATTTTTTGATCTTCATTTGTTTATAACTATGTATATCATCAAAATCGGCTGCAGGAAACATATAGGTTATTATTATAGATGACCATATTACTCGAAAAATTTGGTTTCAGCCTGGAGGGGGATGTGTCACCAACACGATATATTTTTTCCTTATTTCTCTGAACTACAGAGCCTGTCCTATAAAAACAAGTAATTATAGTCTAGTAAGCCTTATGCGTGTGTATGAAATTGTTTTTACTTATAAGATGTCTAGTTTTTTATTGATAAATTCTGTTTAGGTGTTGAACTTTATTATCAAATTTTATAAATAAACAATAGTGAAGCCCAAAATGCGTTTTTATTACATTTTCCAGAATTGTTAGTAAAGTATTAATAATAGCCGGTAAATCTAATTATAAAGTCATTAATAATCACACTGACTAGTTGCTACGGTTACTATTAATATTTACCGGTAATTTCCTTTAATTCCTATTAAGCCAAAACATCGGAAACCTTGGGTTACGAAAGGTATTCGCATATCAGCTAAGAATATGCGTTCGCTACTATACATCAAGAAATTTACTACCAATGTTGCTGTCACTGAATATATCATGAAGTACAGGACAACATATCTAAAACTTGTCAGGTCAGCTAAAAAAGCCTATTATCAAAATCGTCTGAGAAGCTCTAAAAGTGTTGCAAAAGAGACTTGGTCTATAATAAACGATCTTCGAAATAAAACTCACACAGCTCAATCATTTTCCCTTCCAAATCCTGAAAGTCTAAACGACTACTTCGTTAATGTGAGTAAAAATATAACATCAACAATTTTGCCGCAACAAGATCCTATTTCCTATCTTCCTAATTCAAGACAGGTCTCGAATTCATTCTTTTTACGATCAGTCGATAACTCTGAACTTATCCAAACAATCAATTATATCAAAAGCAAATCATCCTGTAGTACTGATGGACTATCTATAAAAATTTTCTCTAATCTCACAGAAAATGTGTTGGAAATCCTCCTCTCACTAATTAATGATTCCTTCGAAAAAGGTAAATTTCCAGAGTGCCTAAAGACAGCCATTATTATTCCTCTTCATAAGGGTGGCGAAAAATCTGATGCCTGCAACTATAGACCTATTGCCTTACTACCGGTACTCTCCAAAATTATTGAGAGACTCATTAAAACTCGACTTATGTCCTTTATCGTTGATAACAACATTTTATCACAAAATCAGTTCGGCTTTTTAACAAATAAATGTACCACTGATGCCATGTTTTCTGTACTACATGAGGTTTACCAAGCACTAAACAATAATCTTTATACTGCCACTGTTTTCTGCGACTATGCCAAAGCTTTTGATTGTGTAAATCACGACATCTTGATTACAAAACTAAATTTCTATGGAATTCGAGGTATTTCTTTGAATTGGTTCCAATCCTACTTGAATAATCGGAAACAACTAGTTAGAGCAAATGATACTGACTCTAGTCTCAAAAACATCGTCTGTGGAGTACCACAAGGTTCAGTATTGGGTCCTATACTGTTCCTTATCTTTATAAATGACATTACTAATTTAAAAATCAATGGGAAAATTTTTCTTTTTGCTGATGATACCAGTATCACTTGGAGCAACTCAACTATTGCATCTCTTCATGAAACTATAACTTCGGATCTACTGACGATAAAGACCTGGTCTGACTCTAATTTACTCTCTTTTAACGTAAATAAAACAGTAGCATTATCCTATAAAGGAGCTCTTCAACCTTTGCCACTTCATAACAGCCAGATCAGTACCGTTGATTCTGTAAAATTTCTTGGTATTTTTTTAGACAGCAACCTCAAATGGTCCCTTCATATCGATTCGTTAAGTAGGAAACTCGCCTCAGCTTGCTATGCAATACGATCTGTCTCTAGGGAACTCAATTTAGCATCTTCTAAAATAACATATTTTTCGTTGTTCGAGTCTCATCTTCGATATGGTCTTCCTTTTTGGGGTTCTAGTACATCTGCTCAATTTGATGTCATTTTTAGATTGCAAAAAAGAGCAATAAGATATTTGTTTGGCCTCAGAAGATCTACACATTGCAGAAGTTACTTCAGAGATCACGAAATTTTAACACTTCCATCTTTATATATTCTAGAAACGGTTTGTTTAATTCGTAAACACCATCATGTCTTTCCATCTAGGCCCAATCATCTTTACTCCACCAGAAATTCAATCTTTGATATTTATTTACCGATTCCATCCACTGAGTTAGTAAAGAAATCTATATTATATTCCGCAAAGAAACTGTACAATCATCTTCCGTTACAACTTAAATCTGCAACATCTTTCCCTAAGTTCCGAAAAATGACAAAAGCCTATCTATCCAAAAGACCATATTATTCAATAGAAGAATTTCTTAATGAATAACTAAGAAAATTGGGTTCCATGCGCAGTAGCATAAACTTGTCAGTTCCTTATGTTGTACCTATTTTATTTTATTTGTTGTATGTTCAATTTGCAATTTATATATGTTTTGCAATAAATTGTTTTTGTCTTGGCTTTTATATCTTATACTGTACATTGTTGACGATTTATCTAATTTTAGTAAATTGTAGTTGTTATTTGTTATTTATATTATGTTTTTCTTTTGACTGTATGTAAGCTTTGTCCATAAAATTGTAAAAATTTTCAGTGGCAATAAAGCATATTTCTATTCTATTCTAATTATTAATACAGACCGGATTTATCACATCAACCGTAACAGATATACATAACTTCAGCTAATTATCCAACAGAAAATAGACAGCAGAAGGGGTCCAGAGAGGAAAAAACATATTGGTTCGGATTGTCATCAGCCGAACTATTTAGAACTGTCGTAAAAAAAGGTAGGGTAGCCATGTTAATTGCCAACGTTCGGAACAGACAAGGCACGTGAAGAAGAAGAAGAAGAAAAGGAAATATATATTAATGGAACTTTATTTTTATAAATAGTTGCGTTAAAAAAATTCTGTTGGTATTGAACTCCAAATTTTTAATACTTCGGTAATACTAATAACATAACAATCCTTCTTCACAAATTGAGATTCACAGACATGGGGTGACCGGGTTCAGCCAATGCTAGTGACCCTGTCGTATCTTAGTGTTTGCTTTTACTAATACAAAATTGTCGAAGGGACAACGACAAAGCTCTAATTTAGATCTATAAATACGTAACCATTCATTGTTAATTGAACTTAATTTGGATGTCTTATTATTCAATTAGAATGATGAATGCACGAAGCTATTTTTCAGCGCATGAGAAATATTCCTTATTAAGCTAGTTAAATTATTGGATTGGATTTTTTATTTGGATTCATTTGCGTCAACGCGTTTTCGAATAATTGCAAATTGAGCCGGTCTTCTATTATTCTTCTTTTTTATATTGCTCTAATATGCCTGTCTGTCAAAAAAACATCTACGAGAACGCTACATTAAGTATACGACTACATGAAAACACAGAAAAATTCAGCTTAGCTCGAGGTGTAAGACAAGGAGACAATTATTTCACTAAAAACCTAAATAAATGATTGAAAAGCGCTATGATATGGTTAAAATAACTTGTCGTCGAGTTTTCTCCTTGTTGTTTTATGTTCGTAATTAAACGCTGGTTATGTCTTCTACTCACAATGGTAATATTTTAACATCATTGTGTTTTATTTTTACCACTGACGCAAGATATGAAGCACATTTTCATTTGCATTGCGCGTTCTATATTCCTTTAGTGTCCATTTTCATATCTTTTAATGAAGCCTCCTGGGTAAAAGCATGCGACGAAATTCATAAACTTTAGAAATTAAATAATACCGCTCTAGACAAAAAAGTATAATTATTTTGTATAAAAAGACTATGCAGAGTTGGTTCTTTAGCAGAAAATTGAAACTGATAGCAAATAAAACAACCCTGGCATACAGTCACTACAGTTAATTTAAAATTGTACGTCTTCGCTTAAATTAGGTCACAAAAAATATTTTTTTAGAAAAAATCAGATGCACTATTGTCAATATCATCTTTTGATACCATTTTACCGTTTTAACCCCATATTGCACAGCGTTGCTTTCACGCATTGATTATAAACTACCCTGTGTAGTTATTAATCAATATTTCAGGTAATACCGAAGTTAAATCCAGTTAGAAAACTAATCTTTTGCCATTTAGTGATTACATATACAAAATGGTACACTTATTTTCACCTAGATAATGATTTCTACACCGAGAGAAAAAAATTCTTGACATAAAGAAACTTTTAGGCATATTGCCTAAGAAATATATCTTTGTATGTAAGATATAATTTTTTAAAATATTTCAAATAAATTCTTCTATAGCCAAAGAAATACCTATATCTTAAACATGATTGAACTATCACTTTCTGGCAAACTTCAAACCCATTTATCAGAAAGAAATTACACTTGATGTTAATTAATTTTATTAGTCATAAAAATATATTTTCTACACATTACAACATTATTCTTTCTGAGCAATAATATTTCTTAGTAAGGAATATTATTATTTTACTATTAATAATTAGTGTATTTAATGTTAAGAAATATATTTCGCAGAGATAAACGTATATTTAGAGTTAAGTTAATATTTCTTGAAAATAAAGTGATATTACATACGGCGAAATAAATCATTGTGTTAAGGTAAAATCATTATTTATTAATAAAACAAGATATAAAACGTTATTATTACATACAAATATTTTCTCCACTCTTAAAACCACTGGCTTCTACACAACAATAAAAGGATGGAGAGGCAAATCCAACTTCCTCAAATTTTCCTTCTTTTGTTAACAGCACTTTGTATATCAGAAATTCACTAAAACAAAATCGTTATGTAGAAAGAGTAAACTTACTTTAATAAAAAAATTTTTATAAATATATCTATAGATATTTATTTTGACAAATTTAGGAAATACAAAAAAAAACAAATACACGGCCCCACATAAGAACTATTATACTAATAATAATCAATCATATTTAGTTCAAACATGGCATTATTTTACCTACACATCTTTGTTTATTTTTTTCTTTTTGTTAATGAAATATTAATTATTTATCTGTATAATATTAAGTCACACAATAAACATTGTTTAGCTAAAACAAGATGGAAAATACAACCAATGTAAAACATTGAAGCAGACATAATAATATGTAATTTTCTTATAATCTAAAAGAGACAGCATACCTAATCATTAAGAAATTTTATTACCGGAAAGTATTATTAGTTTACATCTAACTCATTTAATACATATTAACTAATTCACGGTTTTCGGCAATAACATTTCTTAACCATAAACATATATTTCTTTTAGACTAACTTATTTCTTTATCTCAAATAAATTAACAGAAAACATCCTCAGCGTTGCAACCGCCATGTTTGATATAGCGTTGTATTGTATATTTTTATAGAAGGCGATACATTCAAGAAACCTATTATAGTTGATACATAAGTATACACATTTTTAAAAAGGTACTTACATGTATGAAGTTCTACCATTTCTGGAAGGCCTCGCAGTTGGTTAATAACTCCTTTCTTAATATTGTTCTGAAGCTATATATTATATCATTCTGTCCCAGCTTTAAATTGTGGCATATTTCCCAGTTAGAATAATAAGCTCCTTTATTTCAGAGTCGTCCTATTACGTCCTAGTCGTACTATTATGTTTCTTTTTTAACCATTCGGATACGCAACAATATTATTATTACATCTTATATTACTCAATTTACTTTTATTTAATACCTATATGTACGTACCTTCAAAATATCCGTTAATTTTTAAAGAACAACAATAAATCCAACATCCATCTATATGAACATGAACATATCACGCTATCTTGACAAACACTGACGACTAAATCATAAATAGTTAATCTGCGCAATTCTTTTGTGGAAGAAAATCTCTTTGCAAGTAACATTTCGGCATTAATGACAAAGTTTTTATTTTATAACCACAGTTACTACAGAGGGTATTTCTGCAGAATTATTTCTTGTGGTTTAAAATATTTATTTGATTGCAAGAAAATTTCTTGTTCACAAATATAATTATGGATTAACTTAACATTATATTTCTTATACTGCAAAATATTTGTAGTTTTCAATTTAAGAAATAAAAACTTTAGGATAAGAAAATTAAATGTACCCATTAATGCATTTCTTAGTATTGAAGAAATTATCTGTAAGAAATTATTGAGTTGTGTTTAAAAAACTCGTTTCTTTATATGTGAACCGGTATGTTTAAGTTAATAGGATATGTTAACTTTTAAGAAATATTGCTCAAAGAAATCGGTGTTTTACGAGAAAAGAAATTGTTCTCTCGGTGTATAAACAAAATTTCGGATTAGTTATGAGCTCACCTTTATCTCCACTCTTCTTTTTCTTCTTCTTCTTCTTCTTCTTCTTCTTCTTCTTCTTTTTGTATAGACATGACTCTGTCTGTTTTTTCAATGTGCCTCTAGTAAGTTGTCGTTTCATCATTTTCGTGGTCTTCCCACTGATCGTCTTCCTATTAGGGAACCGTCTCTCGCTGTGCTTACTACCCTATTTGTTATCATTCGGCTTATGTGGTCATTCCATTCTATTCTTCTGTTTCTTACCCAGTTATTAATGTTATCCATCTTGCATCTCCGTCGTATATCTCTACTTCTAGCTCTGTCCCATAGAGTCTTACCATCGATTTTTCGAAGGGTTTTCATCTCCAGCCATCTTTTTGTCCTCTCTGTGTCGGGTCGTGTTTCTGCCGCGTATGTCATTATTGGTCGGATGACTGTTTTGTAAATTCTTCCTTTCATTTCTTTTCCGATATTTTTATTTCCCCATATTGTGTCATTCAGGCAACCTGCGGCTCTGCTTGATCTATTCACTTGATCTTCCACTTCTGTTTCGAGCCTTCCGTAGCTAGATAGTGTGATGCCTAGGTATTTAAACTTCATCACTTATTCTATTATCTGACTTTCCAGCTCCAATTTACATCTTATTGGATCTGCTGTTATAACCATGCATTTTGTCTTTTTGAGGAAATTAACATGTTACATTTTCTGACATTTATATTAAATTAGTGCAGCATACGTTATAAATCATCTTCACTTTGAAAGATTAGTATTGCATCGTCCGAATAGCAGATTATTTTAAGTTGTTTTTCTCCCATTTGGTATCCTTTTTTAGTTCTTACTTTTTTATTATTCCGTCCATGATCAGGTTGAACAATAAAGGACTCAAGAAATCCCCCTGTCTTATCCCATTGCCGGCATCAATTGGGTCAGTTAGTTCATCTTCCACTTTTACTTTTATTGTGTTGTTCTGGTAGATGTTTTCTATCGTTTTAATTATTCCCAGAGGTACCTCTCTCGAATATAACAAGTGGATAACGTCCTTAAATGCGACCCTGTCAAATGCTTTCTTAAGGTCCACGAAACATAAATATGCCGGTTTGTTGTATTCCAACGATTTCTCTTGAACTTGTCTCATTATAAATATAGCATCAGTGCATGACCTTCCCGACCTAAAACCTTATTGTTATTCTGCTAATGTTATAATTTCATTCAATTTGTTTGTTATCTCCATTTATCTCCATTATTGGATGATATATTCATGGAGGATTTCGAACACAACACAGTATATACTGTATGGTATAGACAGCTTAGAGTATGGTGGAGATATGTAGATGAGGTGTTCTTCATTTGGCCCCACGGACAAGAGGCATTGAATAAATTGCTGATGGATATCAACAATAAAGAAGAATTTATCAAATTCTCCATAGAACAAGAAAATAATAATTCGCTTCCTTTTCTGGATGTGCTAACTACAAAAGAAGACACAAAGTATGCAACCAAACTCTACAGAAAACCACCCCAACCAACAGCAACAGATCTTTAAATTAACACTCCAACCACAATGTAAACATCAACAAAGGAATGATCAAATCCCTAAAGACAAAAGTTTTGACTAAAAATGACTACTTCTTTTCATTTATAAACAAGGAATTCCACAAAATTGAAGAAAAGAAACAACAAAACATCAGAAACATTCCAGAGACACTCACATGAAGGGACTGAAAGATGACAGCAATGCCATTATGTCTTATTAGAAAAATTGAAAAGGATAGGAAACAAGTACAACATCACAACAACATTCAAAACAACCAACACTCTAAGATCTATCCTGTCTAAAACCAAACACAGTATCACACAAGAAAGATTCAAAAACTGCATCTATAAAATACCCTGTGAATGCAACAATATCTACGTGACAGCAAGACCTATTTTACCACTAGGCCTGTGAGGCACTTGCCTCGGGCCCGTTATTTTAATGGGGGCCGGAAAGATCACGAAAAAAAAATTATATCAGGTACAATATCAAAATAAATTTGCAAAATTCTTTCATTTTAACAACAGGAAATGATAAATGATAACTATAACAATAAGGGCCGGTTGTTCGAACGCTAATCAACAATGATCACTATCAAATATTTAATTACTGTCACAACTGTCAATGTCAACTTTGCTTGGGTTGCTGAAAACGCATATGATTATACATTATGAGATTAGTTAATCAATTAACATAACAATTATTGACATAATTGATTAACTAATTTCATAATTGTTCATCAATAATTATGTTTTCAGCAATCCAATCAAAGTTGACATTGACAGTTGTGACAGTAATTAAATATTTGATAATGATCATTTTTGATTAGCGTTCGAACAACCGGCCCTAAGAGTTATAATTAAACTAGTCTAGGTGCCAAATAGAGGTCACCGTGTCATTTTCAATTCTGATAAACAAACTCAACGGTTTCTTATGGATTTTTGACTACTGATTACGAATTTCGAGGGGGGATTTCGATCCGAGTGGTCAAAAAATTGTTATGAACAATTTAATTGTTTATAAATTGTTTATAATACTCTGGCTCATAAACTAAAAGAAATAGAAAAAAATATTTCAAATAAAATTTGTTCCTTAATAAAAAACGAAGAAAAAACCGTTTACTAAACTTAAATCCGACAATCCCAACTCAAGATATAGTAAAATTAGTGCACAATGCAAATTTCAAATTGCAAAATAAGTATTTTTCGAAGCTTTATCGATCGTAACTCGGCTTCTGCGCATGCAAATGAGCCCTATAAGGTGTCCTTTTAAAGTTTAATTAAGAAGCTTCCAAACAAAGTTTGTTAAATTATCTGATCTTCATTTGTTTTAAAGTTATACCCGTTTGAAATTATAATTTTCTCAAAAAAATTGTACATTAATTTGTTTATAAAGGTTTCAAGCAAACTTGAGCTATAAACATTTATACTTTAATTAACAATAATGATAAAACAACTCAAATGGAACAATTTGAGCTTACGAAAATGTTCGTAAGTTTATTTTTGGCTAAGATGTCGATATTTTAATGGCGCGCTATGAGGCGCAAGATTGGCTCACAGTCAAGTAAGTATGTATTCTTCGACGCTTTATCGATCGTAACTCGCCTTCTACGCAAGCAAATGAGCCAATATGTGATATCCATATAAAAATGGATCGAGTTCTTTTGCAGCATCATCATTGCATATAAAACGAGAATTTATGATGTGGCGGCATACACACAATTGACGGGCCTTGATGATGCTGCAAAAGAACGAGATCCACTTTATATGGATATCATATAGATAATTAGACTCTGAAGCCTCAAAAAGTTTTAGTTTTACTGCCTACAAGAACAGACTTGTACCACCATGTAACTGTTAAAATTTGGCTAAGAACTTATGCAGATGTAAAAAAGCTGATATTCCCTGTATCCCCTATGCAGATTTGCAGATGCATGAAAAAAATGTTTGTAAAAATAGTACTAATAAATAATATCAACTTACTTTTGAGTTATACTTCTGAAATATTAGTTTTTAATGTTTTTTTCTCATTTAGTGCAAAAAATAGAAGACAAAGTAAATAGAATGAAAGGTGTTACGAAGTACAGTATGATGATTTAATTATAAGAATTATATGATAAAATTTTATTAGGATCTTCAAAAATGAAAAATGAAGATAACGTATGTATACATAGAAATTATAATTTGCATCGAGAAGTTAGCGCGTGAACCTTTACGCGGTGAACCGATCTTGCGCCTCGTAGCGCGCGCCATTAAAATATCGACATCTTGGCCAAAAATAAACTTATGAACATTTTCATAACCTCAAATTGTTCCTTTTGAGTTTTTCTATCATTATTGTTAATTAAATTATAAATGTTTATAGCTCAAATTTGCTTGAAACCCTTATAAACAAATGAATGAACAATTTTTTTTAAGAAAATTGTACTTTCAAACGGGTATAACTTTAAAACAAATGAAGATCAAGTAATTTAACATACTTTGTTTGAAAGCCTGTTAATTAAGCTTTAAAGCGACACCTTCTAAGACTCATTTGCATGCGCAGAAGCCGAGTTACGATCGATAAAGCTTCGAAAAATACTTATTTTGCAATTTGCATTGTGCACTAATTTTACAATATCTTGAGTTATAATTGTTAGATTTAAGTTTAGTAAACGGTTTTTTCTTGGTTTCTTATTAAGGAACAATTTTATTTGAAACATTTTTTTTCATCTCTTTTAGTTTATGAGCCAGAGCCTTATAAACAATTTATAAACAATTAAATTGTTTATAACAATTTTTTGACCACTCGGATCGAAATCCCCCCTCGAAATTCGTAATCAGCAGCCAAAAATCCATAAGAAAACGTTAAGTTTGTCCATCAGAATTGAATATGACACGGTGACCCCTCTGGCGCCTAGACTAAACAGTGTTTAATTGTTTTTTCGAATATAAAAATAGATTCCTAAGGTTAAAATATGTCGATTTAAGCTAACTTACCTTTTACATTGTTACTAAAGTTGATAATAACCGAGATACAGGGTGTCAAAGTTTAATTTTTATTTTATTTATTCTTGAATATTTCCTGACAGGCATGGAATAATAACACGAAATTTGGTAAGCGGTGTTTTTTGGGAAAAGAAGTCTAAATTCGCTACCAAAAATGATGTATTGCCCAGCGGACCGGGACGTTTCGCCGTCGCCGTTTCGCCGTCGCCATTTCGCCGTCGCCGTTTCGCCGTTGAGCCACTTCGCCGTCGGCCGTTTGGCCGTCGAGCCATTTCGCCGTCGACCGTTTCGCCGTCGCTATCCCGGCATTGGTTAAGTTTACAAGAACGTGATAACATACTAACTTTTTTTATACTAAATGTCGCAAGAACGTGATAACATACTAACTTTTTTTTATACTAAATGTCAGTGTAAATAAAATGCTGATGTTGCTAGTAAAACCAAGTTATATTTTCGTATTCAAATATACATTGTTTTCGTCTGAAAAATAAAATATTTACAGTATTAAAAATATTTAAAAAGTTACATTTCATAATTATGGGCAAATCCTCTAAGATATTCTAAAATATTTTAACCTATTATTTCTAGGAAATTAAGGACAATAAACAAGAGTATAATTAGAATACATTATTAAATAGATAAATATGACTATTATCAGATTCCTGGAAATAAACAATATTCATAAAAGGGAATTTAAATTTCAATTGTTTTTACTGTATCAAAAATAAAAAAAACTTCATTATGCAAAAGTGATAGTATATAATCGTTCGAAAACCATTCAAAACTTATATACAAGTAATGATCATCCCGAAATTATAAGTACGAATGCTAACAACGAAATGGCGACGGCGAAATGGCTTGACGGCGAAACGGCGACGGAGAAATGGCTCGACGGCGAAACGGCGACGGTGAAATGGCGACGGCGAAATGGCGACGGCGAAACGGCGAAGGCGAAATGTCCTAGACCCTTGCCCAAAGGGCGCCACATACGCCTTTCAGCGCTCATTTAATAGTTTAATTTTATTACCAACTCTACGTACTATTTGAATCAAAAATATTATTTTATTGATATTTTTACTTAAAAAAATATACTACTTTCATCTCGCTAAACTTAACCGTTTTCGAGATAAACGCATTTTAAATCTGCGAGGCAACATAATTTTTTGCATATCATTGTAGTTACACTCGAAAAATAACTTAAAAACATAAAAATTTACAAAAATGTATCGCAAATTTTTTCAAATGGAATTTGCGATGTACTGACATAAATATGAGAACTGGCACAATTATTATGGTTTCAAGTTTATTTTTCGGGTCTAACTACAATGATATGCAAAAAATTATGTTGTATCGCAGATTTAATATGCGTTTATCTCGAAAACAGTTGAGTTTAGCAAGATGAATGTAGTTTACCTTTTTTAAGTAAAAATATTAAGAGGAAACAGTAGCAATCAACAGGTAGTGAAAACGCGTTCCAAGATTGCGGCTGTAATTTTGAATATTTTTTCGAGATATTTGGCACACGTATTCATAATATAATGTAGAATGGCGGTACAGAGCCCAATTTGAAAAATATATTAATATGTGGAAATTATTCGGTAATTAAATACAATATTAAAAAAACGAGCCTATACCGCCATTAAGAAGAACAAAAAAATACACTTTCTTCAAATAAACTTTTTTATCCGATGCCTAGATTTTGTGTCATTTTGGAACTACTAAAATTTTTTATTTCATTAGTAGTTCCAAAATGACACAAAATCTAGGCATCGGATAAAAAAGTTTATTTGAAGAAATTGTATTTTTTGTTCTTCTTAATGGCGGTACAGGCTCGTTTTTTTAATATTGTATTTAATTACAGAGTAATTTCCACATATTAATACATTTTTCAAATTAGGCTCTGTACCGCCATTGTGTGTGTGTGTGTGTGAAAAAATGGCTTGGATGCGAGTCCGTTAGCCACAGATTTTTATTTTATTTTTACCTCAATTTATTAGTTTTGTTATAGTGTAGGAAACAGAGGTTGAACCTTGCAAAATGGACACAAGTCCGGTTTTATTTTTTTTCTGGCATATCAAGGGGTGCTTATTATAAGACTAACTTTTTCTGAAAAAATTTCGCCCCGGAACCCCCCTTTTCACCCCTTTAAAGGGGGTAATTTATGGTTTTTGCAGAACGTAGCCCTTCCTGTACCTTTTACAAAAAATTTTTTTTATAGAAATATGAAGAGGACTATATTTTCTACGATTTATTTCCGACAGCATCTCTCTATCATCCACCTTTTAGCAAGGGTGGCGCCCCAAAGTTGACAAGTTTTTAAAAAAGATGTTTTTAAAAAATATATATTTTTCCCTAACTGTAACGGAAATTAAAAAGAAATGCTGCGGAAATTATTCACAAATAGATGATTGATTTTTTGGTATAGGTTTCACTTAAGGGTAATTGCCCTTTTTTTAATTACAGGGTGTTACATTTTAAAAAACCCCTTTTTATACCATCTGAACCGTTTATGCTAGAGTAAAAAGACTTTCAGCGATTACCCATGTACTGGTGTTATTTACAAATTTGTATAATGCACCCCCATTTTTTTCCCGGAACCACCCAGAAAAAAAGAAGAATTAATAAATAAAGTGATTTTCTTGGAATCCTTCACACACAATGCCCTTCATTAATATGCTTCATATATCATTTTGTGCAAGTTATTACTACCCATGCATGGACACTAAAAGCGATTTCCTAGTACAACCCCTGTAGCCAAAAACAATAAATAAAATGGGGGGTTGAAATTTTTTTTTTGTTTTTTGCTTTTTGATCCATGTGAGCATATGCTTCATCAATAGTGCTTTTCAAAAATATATATGGTTATTGCAACATCCCTGCGCAAACCACCCCTATCCTTGAAAATATACTGCAGAAACTACCCCTATACCTTATCCATCATGTTTTTACGATTTTCTCATTACCTATTCATTTTTTTTAAACAAAACTTATACAAGGTTAAAGACCACTATTTACTCTAAAAATTAGGTCCTATTCATTTTTTTCGTTTAAGCAACCGTTACGGCACAGTGGCGCCGTAAACCTCATATATGCTTTGACGGGCTCCAGTTTTTGTTTATTTTTTCGTCATATGTTTGTTTTATTGATAAAATACTTATGTAAAATAAAACAACACAGTGTAACCTACAAATCATGATCTATGTACATTTTACATTCTTTGCTCCCCAAAGCTACAGTGGTGGCCCAAAATAAATTTTTTCATATTTTGCCACCTACACGCATTTTATTGCGTTAATGCTACCTTAATAGCACAATATTCACCCCTAAGTGGTCGCTAAGCAGTGGCGGATCCAGGGAGGGGTGATGGGGGTGATGGCACCCCCACCCCTCTCAAACCAAGTGATATTATATTTGAAGATTATAAAAATATTCATTTATTTTTATAGAAATACTTATATTATATTAATATTATTTTTATAAGAATGACTTTTTATGCTTTAGCGACAGTGGCGGATCCAGAATCGTTAAGAGGGGGTGCCAATTGGTTAAATTTCTATAAAAATAAATGAATATTTTTATAATCTTTGAATATAATATCACTTGGTTTGAGAGGGGGGGGAGGTGATCACCCCCATCACCCCTCCCTGGATCCGCCAATGCGTAGCGACCACCTAAGGGTAAATATTGTGCTGTTAAGGTAGCATTAATACAATAAAATGCATGTAGGTGGCGAAAATATGCAAAAATTTATTTTGGGCCACCACTGTGGCTTTGGGGAGCAAAGAATGTAAAATGTGCATAAGTCATAATTTGTAGGTTACACTGTGTTGTTTTATTTTGCATAAGTACTTTATCAATAAAACGAACAGATGACGAAAAAAGAAAACAAAAACTGGAGCCCGTCAAAGCATATATGAGGTTTACGGCGCCACTGTGCCGTAACGGTTGCTTATACGAAAAAATGAATAGGACATAATTTTTAGAGTAAATAGTGGTCTTTAACCTTGTATAAGTTTTGTTTAAAAAGAATACATAGGTAATGAGAAAATCGTAAAAACATGCTCGCCAAGGGATAGGGGTAGTTTCTGCAGTATATTTTCAAGGATATGGGTGGTTTTTGCAGAGATGTTACAATAACCATATATATTTTTGAAAAGCACTATCGATGAAGCATATGCCCATATGGATCAAAAAGCAAAAAACAAAAAAAAATTTCAACCCCCATTTTATTTATTTTTTTTTTGCTACAGGGGTTGCACTAGGAAATTGCTTTTGGTGTCCATGCATGGGTAATAATAACTTGCACAAAATTATATATGAAGCATATTAATAAAGGGCATTGTGTGTGAAGGATTCCAAGAAAATCAATTTATGTATTAATTCTTCTCTTTTTTGGGGTGGTTTCGGGGAAAAAATGGGGGTGCATTATACAAATTTGTAAATAGCACTAGTACATGGGTAATCGCTGAAAGTCTTTTTACTCTAGCATAAACGGTTCAGATGGTATAAAAAGAGGTTTTTTAAAATGTAACACCCTGTAATTAAAAAAAGGGAAATTATCCTTAAGTGAAACCTATACCAAAAAATCAGTCAATTATTTTTGAATAATTGCCGCAGGATTTCTTCTTAATTTCCGTTATAGTTAGGGAAAAATTTATATTTTTTAAAAACATCTTTTTTAAAAACTTGTCAATTTTAGGGCGCCACCCCCGCTAAACGGTGAATGATAGAGAGATAGTGTTGGAAATAAATCGTAGAAAATATAGTCCTCTTCATATTTCTATAAAAGAAATTTTTTGTAAAAGTTACAGGAAGGGCTACGTTCCGCAAAAACCACAAATTACCCCCTTTAAAGGGGTGGAAAGGTAGGTTCCGGGGCGAAATTTTTTCAGAAAAAGTTAGTCTTATAATAAGCACCCTTTGATATACCAGAAAAAAAATAAAACCGGACTTGTGTCCATTTTGCAAGGTTCAACCTTTGTTTCCTACACTATTATATTTATACGTATTTCACTTAAATGATTATATTTGTTTCTTTCAAGTAGTTTATGAGTAATTTAAATATTTCCATTTTATGACAACTTAGTAGATATTCTATACTAATTGGAAAATGAACTTGTGTTTGTCGTAAATTGTAATATAATTGATTTATATATCTCTCGTTAATTTTGCATTCCAAGAAAATATGGTTTAAATCTCTAATCGAAACATTATCACAAAAACAGACTGATGAATTAATTATTCCTAATTTGTGCAGATGTGCCTCATATTTCCCGTGTCGAGTTTTTAATCTGACGATAGTAGAAATATCTTGCTTTGGCAGGTTATATTTAAATATGTATTCAGGTGGCGGAGGAAGTTCTTGATGTAAAGAAAAATATAAATTTTTTGACATGCTTGTAATATTTTTCCATTCTTTTTTCCATATTTTATTTATTCTAACTTTGACGTCATTTATTGCATCTGTCGATAAGATGTGAGTTAGTATATTTTTCAAATTGGGCTCTGTACCGCCATTCTTTATTATATTACGAATACGTGTGCCAAATATCTCGAAAAAATATTCAAAATTACAGCCGCAATCTTGGAACGCATTTTGGCTACCTGTTAATCGCTACTGTATCACCTTAAGAGAATAAAAGTTTTTATTCAAAAAGTATGTAGAGTGGGGGATGTAAAAGATTGAACGTATTAAATGAGCGCTGAAAGACGTATGTGGCGCCCTCTGGGCAATACATCATTTTTTGTGGCGAATTTAGATTTCTCATCCCAAAAAATCCCCGCTTACCAAATTTCGTGCTGTTATCCCATGACTGTCAGGAAATATTAAAGGATAAATAAAGTAAAAGTTTAACTTTGACACGCTGTATTTCGGTTATTATCAACTTTCGTACTAAGGTAAGTTAGCTTAGATCGACCTATTTTAAGCTGAGGAATCTAAGGTTAAGCTTGGCCCATTCTTTACCAAACACCCTGTATACAATACATATTATGCAACACATAATACACGAACACACAGCTAAGTACAGAATTTAAAAAACAAGTTACTCAATCACATTTACGATAAAGATTACACAAACAAATTAACACAAAATAACACACAAAAACAGAAGAGAAGAGTTGATACCGCTACTAGGGTGTAAACACCACCACCAAAAATTGTTTTAAACCACACGCTTGTTCTGGCTTACAAGATCTAGGCCAAGTATGTCAATTTTTGAAAAGATATACAGGGTCTACTAAAACTAGGTTATGTCAGAAATCGAAGCTCAAACACTAGTTCTTCTTCTTCTTTTTCTTTTTCTTCTTCTTCTTAACTCAGGCGAGACTCGTTAGTCTCTGGCACTTGGTCATAAGACCTTTATACCAAACCCTGTTCTTCTCCTTAAACTCTAATAAGTCCTGTGGCCTCAACGAAGGCCAACAGTTTTCTTATTGGTAGTTTTAGGATCTCTTCTGGTTCAAACGTCATTTGACCAGTGAAGTCCTGCCTTACATCACCTAGCACACTGCAATGACATAGTATGTGTATGTCATAGTCTCTTCTTCCATTTCGCACTTCCTGCACCATGTTTCATTTACCTTACCTAGTTTGTATAGGTAGGTGATTTCTTAAACGGCAATGTCCAGTCACAATTTCAGTGACCGTTTTGATCTCTCGTTTATTGAGGTTCATCAAACTGTTCGAGAGTTTTTTATCAATATTCTTGATTATTTTTTTAGTCTGGATTTGCCCTTGAGTGGTTCTCCATTTATTTTGATGATTCTTTATCAGCCATTTCTGAACCTCGTTTTTTGTAGCATTTTTAGTGATGCCCCAGAAAGGTTCTGGGCTTTCAAGAGTTTCTCGAGCCTTGTTTCGCTAACATATGAAGGGCACAGGGGAAAACCCCCGTCAGTCAAAAAAAGTAAATTTCGAGAAAACAGCCATTTAAGTTTTTTCAATTCTGGAGGCTAAAAAAATAATCAACAAACGTATAGAAAACATTTTAATTAATTTATTGACAATTTTGTTAATATTGTTGCAGTAAAAAACCAGAGTAAAACCTAAAACTATTAAAAAAACGGTCTGAAGTCAATTCTCGTCAAAAATAAACAATAAACGTATACAAAAAATTTTAATTAATTAATTGACAATTTTGTTGGACTAAAAATAAACAACAAACGTATAGAAAACATTTTAATTAATTTATTGACAATTTTGTTAATATTTTTGCAGTAAAAACCAGAGTAAAACCTAACAAACTAGTAAAAAACGGTCTGAAGTCAATTCTCGTCAAAAATAAACAATAAACGTATAGAAAAAATTTTAATTAATTTATTGACAATTTTGTTAATATTTTTGCAGTAAAAAACCAGAGTAAAACCTAACAAACTATTAAAAAAAACGGTCTGAAGTCAATTCTCGTCATCATCAATTAGGGGGTCGTCAGCGTATTCGTAAGATTACTACAATATTATTTGACTCACGGGGTTCTTCCATACACGCGTCACGGGTTTTTCCCCAGTACCTCATATTTTCTAACGTGGATTTTTAGTAGATTGACGGAGTTTTGTACAAAAGCTAATAAAAACTATTCGTTTGAAGCCACTCGATAGCGTCATCAGCCCATTTCATGAAAAAATTTACTAACGGGGTTTTTCGCCTGTGCCCTTCATATCTGCTCGTTCGTTCCCATGCACCCCTTCATGACCCGGCACCCATATTAAAGACACTTTATTGTCTTTTGCCAGGTTTTTGAGGAGATCTTTGCAGTTTCTCACCAGCTTTGATTTGGTGAGAGGGTTCTTTACAGCCAGGATAGGCGATTGGCTATATGTGTAAATGTTGATTCTCTTAGCTTTAGGGTCTTCATCAATGATTTCATCAATGCAGGCCACCAAAGCAGAAAACAGTAGTTATTAAAAAATGTAATTTTCATTACACCAATAATTGTGGCTTAACCCCATACAAACATAATACTTAAATTAGTTTTAATACTTTTAATTTTATTTTAGCTGTTCTTTAAAAAATGACTGTTCAAAGTTCAAGACAAACGAAACTTTTTTGTTGACATAACATTATTCCATACCTCTTCTATAGCTAAAGATAGCAGATAGCCGAAATTCCTGAAATCTGTAGTCTAATTCATCCCTGAGGCGAGGAAAAGGGATGAATTTAAACGAGCATCACAAATCGCAGAAGTAAACTTAATGCGTGCAAATGAGGGGAAATTTTAATTAAGCTGTTATTGGAATTAAAACTGATTTACGCAGTAAAAATCTAATGAAACCCTTAAAAAGTCAATGGTAAATTAAGGATAATGATAATCAAGGTAATTTAAGATAAGGTTTACACAATGTGTGAAAACACACTGTCTTGAAATAAATATTAATAGTCTGGGCTGATTATCGGAGAAAGGCTATTTTTGGGAAAAGATATTTACCAGCAATGTTATTGCTGGAATCGAAGCTTATGATTATATATATTAATAATATATGTATGCAAAGTCCGCAGATAGTGTGCTACTTTTTTTATAAACAAAATGGCGCCCGAAAATCGTGTTTTTTTCAATTATTGCTCTATAACTCCGAAGATTTTAACTTTACAACAAAAACACTCAAATAAATATTCACCGCAATTAAATTCTGCATAGAGATATGTTTTTTCCGATTTGCTCCAACGAAAATTTTCCTCGGAAAATCCGGGTTTTCCCAACAATATCTTTAATTTTCAAATAAAGTTTTAGATAAGTAATTATCTACCAATAATTATATAATTTGGTGACTTAAAAGCTTTCTAGGTTTGGATTATAGTTCCAGAAGCTGGTGAAAATTAAACGAATATTTTAGCAACAATTCAATTGTTAATTAATAATTTACGGTCGCAATAATAACCAAAATAATTATGATACTCTGAACAAACTTTGAAATCTTATAAAGATGAGATGCCTATTTAACATTTTGTCGACAAAATATAAATTTTTTATTTTTTTAATAATCTTTAAATGTTAAAAAAATAGTTATAAACAAATTAACGTTTATCATAGAGTTTTTATTATATTCTAATTTTTAAAAATAGTTAAAATGCGTATTTCAAATATCTTGAAAATGAATGTTTTAAAACTTTTTTGCAACCATTAGCAAAAAAGTTATGAAACAGCAAAGTAAACATACGATTACTGCGTTGTTTATAATTTTTTTAATTCTTTTAAAGCGTAAAAGTGAGTTTAAAGTACAAGCTAATTACTTACAAAAAATATCGATTATTAGTTTAATGGTTATATTTTAATTAAAGATTATAATTTTTCTTTTAATTTACACGCGCGAAAGTAGACTAATACAGTACCGTAGCTATGTATTATGTATTATACCCGTCCACATACACAACTCGCGCGAGTTTAAAGCGTGTCAGTCGCTTCGAGTGAACATCTCCGGCTCTGTATCAAGCCTACTTTCGCGCTAAAACTTACAAAAAAAGTATTTTTAATCTGTGATTAAAATAGAACCATTGAACTAATATTTGATATTCTTTGTGAGCAATTAGATTGTACCACAGACTCACTTTTAAGCTTTGGAACAATTAAAACAAATTATAAACAACGGAGCAATCGTATATTTATTTTGCTGTTTCATAACTTATTTGTAAATGCTTGGAAAATTTTTTAAAGCATTCATTTTCAAGACCTTTGAAATACGCATTTTAAGTATTTTTTAAAATTAGAATATAATAAACAATTTCTGAGAAATGTTAATTTGTTTATAACTATTTTTTTAAACATTTAAAGATTATGCAAAAAAATTAAAAATTAATATTTTGTCGACAAAATATTAAATAGGCATCACATCTTTATAATCTTTCTAAGTTTGATCAATGTCTCATGATTATTTTGGTTTTTATTGCGACTGAAATTGTTAATTAACAATTGAATTGTTGCTAAAATATTCGTTTAAATTTCACCGGTTTCTGCAGTTATAATCTATACCAAGAAAGCTTTTATTTCATTAAGTTATTTAATTATTGATAAATAATTACTTGCCCAAAAAATTTATTTAAAAATTCGAGATTTTGTTGGGAAAACCCACATTTTCCGAGAAAAATTTTTGTCGGAGCCAATCGGGAAAACATGCCTATACAGGGTGTAACGAAAATACAGGTCATAAATTAAATCACATATTTTGAGACCAAAAATAGTTCGAATGAACCTAATTTACCTTAGTACAAATATGCACATAAAAAAAGTTACAGCCCTTTGAAGTTACAAAATGAAAATCGATTTTTTCCAATATATCGAAAACTATTAGAGATTTGATTAATTATTTATATGGGAAATAAGCCACAATTAAAATGAAAAAAATAATTTTATTAACGTTTCGACGCCCAAATCGGGTGCCGTTGTCAAAATACAAAATACTACTAATGGAAACAAAAATGTTGTTGCTTAGTAAAAAAATTCTTCTAATAATTTATTTAATTTGACTCATTTATATCGGCAATTCAGATACATATGATACATTTTAAAGTAGAAGACTTTAAAATGATATTGCCAATATTTATGAGTTGCGTTCCTGTTTAATTAATTCATTTTTAATTCCTATTCAAATTAAATAAATTATTAGAAGAATTTTTTTACTAAGCAACAACATTTTTGTTTCCATTAGTAGTATTTTGTATTTTGACAACGGCACCCAATTTGGGCGTCAAAACGTTAATAAAATTATTTTTTTCATTTTAATTGTGGCTTATTTCCCATATAAATAATTAATCATAAAAATGCCACAAGGAAATAGCTTCAGAACAATATTAGAGATTTTTTATTGAAAATGGACGTGTGGCATTCTTATGGCAGGAACATCTTAAAAAAGAATTATAGTGAAATTTGTGCACCCCATAAAAATTTTATGGGGGTTTTGTTCCCTTAAACCCCCCCAAACTTTTGTGTACGTTCAGATTAAATTACTATTGTGGTACCGTTAGTTAAATTCAATATTTTTTAAACTTTTTTGCCTCTTAGTATGTTTTCGATAAGGCAGTTTTTATCGAGTTGCGGCTTCTTTTTTAATATGTTTACATAAAAATTTTATGGGGGTTTTGTTCCTTTAAACCCCCCAAATGTTTGTGTATGTTCCAATTAAGCTTTTACTGCGGTATCATTAGTTAAACACAGTGTTTTTAAAACTTTTTTGAATCTTTGTATTTTTTCGAGAAGGTACTTGTTATCGAGATATTACTTTTTTTTTAATATGGTTCAAAATATACCTAAAAATGTAAATCATTAATAAATTTTCATATTATTACCAAATCTCCATAATCGTACTTAGCCATATTCAAATATTTGGTGGATTTGACAAATATTCAAAATATCTCGATAAAAACTGACTTTTCGAAAAAGTACTAAGAGGCAAAAAAGTTTTTAAAATATTGTGTTTAACTAATGGTACTACAATAATATTTAAATTGGAACTTACACAAAAGTTTGGGGAGTTTAAAGGAACAAAACCCCCATAAAATTTTTATGGGGTGTCCAAATTTCACTATAATTTTTTCTTAAGATACAACTACCACAAGAATGCCACATGTCTATTTTCAATAAAAGATCTCTAATAGTTTTCGATATATTGGAAAAAATCGATTCTCATTTTGTAACTTCAAAGGGCTGTAACTTTTTTTATGTGCACATTTGTACTAAGGTAAGTTAGGTTCAATCGAACTATTTTTGGTCCCAGAATATGTGATTACATTTATGACCTGTATTTTTGTTACACCCTGTATGTAGAATTAAATTGGGGTGAATTTTTATTTGAGTGTTTTTGGTGTACGTTAAAATCTTCGGAGTTATAGACCAATAATTGAAAAAAAACCGATTTGGGGGCGCCATTTTGTTAATAAAAAAAGTATCACACTATCTGCGGACTTTGCATACCTATATTATTAATATATAGGATCATAATATTCGATTCCAACAATAACATTGCTGGTAAATAACCTTTCTTTGTACTTTACTAATTAGACCAGTGTATTATAACTATTTTTTTTTCAAAATTTAATAATTATGCAAAAAAAAACGAAAAATTTATATTTTGTCGATAAAATACTAAATAAACATTTAATCTTTATAATCTTTATAAGTTTGATCAATGTATCATGATTATTTTAATTATTATTGCGATCGTAAATTGTTAATTAACAATTAAATTGTTGCTAAAATATTCATTTAATTTTTACCGGCTTCTGGAATTACAATCTATACCAAGAAAGCTTTGATGTCACTAAGTTATTTAATTATTGATTAATAATTACTTACCTAAAACTTTATTTGAAAATTAGAGTTTTTGTTGGGAAAACCCGCATTTTCCGAGGAAAATTTTCGTCGGAGCAAATCGGGAAAAACATATCTCTATGCAGAATTTAATTGCGGTGAATTTTTATTTGAGTGTTTTTGTTGTAATGTTAAAATCTTCGGAGTTATAGAGCAATAATTGAAAAAAAATACGATTTGTCGGCGCCATTTTGTTTATAAAAAAAGTAGCACACTATCTGCGGACTTTGCATACCTATATTATTAATATATAGGATCTTATAATTCGATTCCAGCAATAAAATTGCTGGTAAATAACTATTCCATGAATTTTGCTAATTAGCCCAGAGTATAAAACGAATAGAATTAATTAGAAAATAAAATAACTGAAAAACAAGGTGATTAGAGCCAAAATTATTACAGTGGAACCCCAATAAGTCGGTCTCCGATAACCCGGAAGTTCGGCTAACCCGGACCGATTTTCATGAGACAAACATTTCAACAATAAATAAATGTATAGCATCTACAACACTATTATCCAAGAGCCTAACACGAATATAAAAAATCAGTACATATAAAAAAGTAATTAGACCGGTGCTCATGTATAAATGTGAGACGTGGACGCTAACAAAAATTAAAAATTTTCGATAAATAATAAAATAACACTAATAAATTAGCAAAGTTCTAAAACTGTTTTCTTGTGGCATGTCTTGTGGCATAATTTATTTTATTATGTTAATATGGGAGTTAACCACAATTATTGGTGTAATGAAAATTACATTTCTTATTTAACTAAGGTAGTGTCGCCAAATAAGGCCAGTGTCTTAATTAGGCCAATTGCAAATATTTTCTTAAATATAGATATTATATACAGTGCGTCCATAAAGTAACGCATACATTCATTATTTCGTAAACCGGCGACTTTAAGAAAAAATCCCGAAATAGGTCGATTTTATTTCAAAATTATGATTTTTTGGCATATATATCATACTAGTGACGTCATCCATCTGGGCGTGACAACGTAATCGATGATTTTTTAAATGAGAATGGGGTCATGTGATAGCTCCTTTGAAAGGGCATTCAATTCTCTATTCAGTAATATAAACATTAACATAATTATTTATACAGGGTGTTCAAAAAAAATTTTAATTAAAATAATTGAGACAAAAAGAAAAATGTATATAATTTATTTAATTCAAAATACGTTTTACTGTTGTCAGAAAACAGGAAAAAAATGTTTATTTGACAAATAAATATTGCTTTTGGCTTAAATTCCACGTTAAACTGCCACTTACCTGCCTCTTGACAGTTTAAACATTTAGTTTAAGCGAAAATCAAGGTTTTTTTTTCAAATAAAACATTTTTCTGTTTTATGACAGCAGTAAAATGTATTAACAATTAAACAAATTACATACATTCATCTTTTTTTGTGAATTAATTTAATTAAAAAAATATTTTTTGGACACCCTGTATAAATAATTATGTTAATGTTTATACTATTAAATAGAGAATTAAATTCCCTTTTAAATGAGCTATCGCATGACCCCTTTTCTAGTTTAAAAAAATCATCGATTACGTCATCACGCCCAGATGGATGACGTCACTAGTATGATATATATTCCAAAAAATCTTAATTTAAAAATAAAAATCGACCTGTTTCCGGATTTTTCCGTAAAGTCACCGGTTTACGAAACAATGAATTTATGCGTTACTTTATGGACGCACTGTATTAGAGGTCACCGTAAATGTCTTTCTCAGTGAAAATCGTCTAAGCCCTAAGCCAGGGCTTCCCAACCGGTGGTACGCGTACCACTGGTGGTACGCGGGAAGATTTCAGGTGGTACGCGTCACGTGGGTGAAACAAGCGATTACGCTGGGCATCTGTCTGCGAAAGTGCCAGTGCAGTTGTTGTGCTTCCATATTAAGCTATGAAGCAGTTTTTGGTGAAGCCTGGGACTTCAAAGGAAGGTGAAGGTGCTAAAAAATCTAAACCGCAAGGCCAATCGGAAATACTACGAAAGCTACTTACAGTGTGGTTTTATAGTGAAGTCTGGCACAGAAAATAGTGACAATCCTATTTCTCAATGTGTTGCTTCTTTCGAAACGCTTTCGAACCAAAGCATGAAGCCTTCTATGCTAATAGGTCACCATGACTAGGTTTTTAAATATGATACTAACTTAATAAAGGCATCCTACCTTGCTAGATATAGAATTGCAAATGATGGAAAGGCTCACACAATAGGTGAGACCCTTTTACTATAGGCCGTTGTGGAAATGGCCCAAACCGTGTTAGAAGAAAAGGTAGCCAAAGAAATTTAAAAAATACCATTGTCAAAAAAGACAGTGAAGAGGCGAATTACTGATATGCCTTCCAATATTAAAGAACAACTTTGTTTAAAACTTCAAGAATGCACATATTTTGCACTTCAAGTAGACGAAACAAACATCAACGAACAAACATAGGCACAGCTACTCGTATTTGTACGATTTGCTTTTTATAAAGAAGTTATAGCAGAGTTTTTGTTCTGCAAACAACTTGAATCGAACACTACAGAGGAACTCATATATCAGGTAAATTGACAGAGCTAGCAGCAAAAATAAAGAAAATTGCTACTGAATGCCGAAGTACACATTGTGTCATACACCGAGAAGTATTAGAATTAAAAATAATTAGATATATTTCTAAAAAATTAGAATTGGTGGTACGCCAAAATCTTAAAAATATTTCAGGTGGTACGCAGTTCCTAGAAGGTTGGGAACCCCTGCCCTAAGCCATTCAGTCAGTAGTATCACACAGCAGCGTCAAGTAGACTAGACACGTGTTTGTTACGGTGCGGAAGTTCGTGTATAAATTTTAGGTAAGTTATAAAATTACTAAAATGGTACTTAATGAATATAAGCCAATTATTTTTTCTTTGTAAAGCGATAGTAAATTAATACTTTTTAAGGAACTGGAACTGTTTTTTCTCTATATTGCTTTTTATTATTTTTTTTATGTTAAATAAAAAAAGTAGACAGTGTCCTAATAAAGCCAATTGTCTTAGATGTGTGTAAATGTGCGATATGTGTGCTTAATGTATTGACAAATTTTTGTTTTTAATATGAATAAAAGTTTCTTTCACTAAATTTTGTATTTGTTCTTTAATTCTTAGGTTTAAAATTTATTATCCACCTCAATTTGCATAAAAAATGAAACTGACCTTATTAAGCTACCAGTTCCTAATAAGGCCAAATATTCCAGATTTATTCAATGTTAAAATTTTATATTTATTTATTTATTTAGTAAGTATTTTATCCTGAAATTCGATAGCTAAAATGTTAGGCAACACGTATACAAGAATTTTCCCCCATATTGTTCCTAAATAAAATATTACAGATATTTAAACGTTAAGGTGGCCTTAATTGGCGACCTTAATTGGCGACCTTACCTTACTGGACGTTTCGATTTTCACTTCTGAAATCGTCCTCAGAAAATAAAAAAAGAAAATTATTCTGAAAAATTTTGGGAATATGTAATTTTCATTACATAATTTCAATAATTATGGCTAAATCCCATATAAACATAATAATTAAACTAATAAATTATAGGAATTATTGTAGTAGAAGGAAAATTATAGGAATAGGAAAAGTAATAATTTAAATGGATTAAAGACCATCTTTTTATTTAATTTAATCTGATTACTTTTACCTTACCTACAGATATATTAATAATGGACATTTACTGCACTAATATTTCCCCTACATAATTTTTATTTTATTATTCTAATTATTATAGTATTATAAAGATTAAATACTTAATATCCAAAGTAGTAAGACCATAAAACCATTAAAACCCTGTATTTTCCCAATATTATAATGAGCATTAATCAAATTCTTGAAAAATGAGACATTGAGCTAGTGAAAGAAAATAAATTTGCTTATTTTAACTTCTTCAGATAGAATATGTATGTGAATTTTTAAAATATATTTTTCTACGAGCGTGCAAAAATGTCTACTTTCGCGCACGCATTTTAGTTTAGAAAGTTTCACTTTTCCGCACGCGTGTTACTTTTCCGCACGCGTGTTACTTTTCCGCACGCGGTTTTTACTTTTCCGCACGCGTGTTAATTTAGATACGTTAATATGGCCTTAAAGTAATTATAATACATGCAATAAACTAATATTTAGATATTATTTACTAATTTATTTCCAATATATCTTATTGTGTTCCTGTTTTAATGAAATTAACGCGACTATTTCACTCATCTTAAAATTTTCACATAATCTGACCAATCACAAACCAAAGACAGCTTGTGTTATCGCGAAAACACCAACTTGTATTAAATAGTGTGTTGTTACTGCCTTCTGGTTCTAATTAATTAAAAAGACTAAACACGTCTTACTATACACTATATTTTATTCACTGGTATCCAATATCTAAACAGTAACATTGTTAAGTACATTGACTTTGAAATTTATTAGACTCTGCCAATTATTGTACAAGTGCGTATTACCGAAGATTGCCGAACGAAGTGACCCAAGTTCATTTGCCAGGGTTACTGGGTGACGAAAAAGTACATAACGACGAGAATACACACAAAACCAACGCTTCGATGAACGAACATTTTTACTCCTTACATTCAAGTTATTGTAATTTGTTTTAGATCTGTTGTATTAAAATTTACGTGAAATTCTGAAAATTCTTCACCACATCCACATCTATTGGTCCTTCGAACTGCGAATCTACAGTGCCAGCAGAACTACAAAAGAAAATAGCAGCTTTACATTCTACGAACCGACGTCGTACTTGACCCGCTGTATCAACCCCAGGAAGCTACATTATTTACAACACTGAATACTGAATCCTTTTTATAATTTCACATTTTTTCAGTCTCTATTTGATAAATATTTTAAGTACATGAGTTTTAATCTAAATTAATATATTTATTTCGAATAGTGACATATTTGACGTTTTACCTACTCTCGTATTCATTGTGAATGTGCTAGCTGATTTTTTATTTTATTCTGACAGATCGTAACTAAACGTTAATAATAATTCTTACGTACATAATAATTGAATTACAAAACATTTATTTCCGTTTTCTGCACTTGAATAAATCATTTCTTTTTATTTAATTACATTCATCGAAGATCAAATATTTATTTCTTGAAACATCAAACACAGTTTGATTGTTTATATCTGTATAATAATATACGCCACATACATACATAATATTTAATTATTTTGCATCCTCATAAATTTTGGTCAAATTGTCAAAAATGTCAGACCAAAACAAAACAAAGAGAATGGCCACTAAAGGTGCTCTTACACGTTTAACAACATATTTTAGAAGTGTAGAAAATAATGAAGTTATCGACCTCGTAGATTTAGAAATACGATTATCCAAAGCCGAAGAGCTTTTAGATGTTTTTAATGAGGTTCAGATGCTTATTGAAACTGATGATCCTGACTGCGAGGAAAATTATGACACATTACATGCCATTGAAAGGCAGACTTTTGAGGACAGATATTTTAAAATAATATCTGACATGGTTCAATAGCAGCTAGGCCTACAAATACAAGCAACATTAAGTTACCTCCATTGAATCTAGCTACATTTGATGGATCGTTTGATCAATTCCTCTTCTTTCGCGACAGTTTTAATTCTATTATTAATGATGATACTTCACTTTCCAATGTACAAAAGTTTCATTACTTACGTCTGTCATTACGTGGCATAGCTGCCGACACTATTAAATCTTTGCAAGTCTGCGATGCAAACTACGACATTGCTTGGAGTTTATTGATCGAAAGATTTGAAAATAAACAGTTACTTGTAAACAATCACATTAAAGCTCTCTTTAACCTACCACTAGTCACAAAAGAATCAAATGAAGGTCTCAGACAACTTCTAGACAATACACAAAAACATTTACGTGCTTTAGAAGTTTTAAAACGCCCCACTAAACACTGGGATGATTTGATTATTTATTTGTTAACAACTAAATTTGATAACTCAACAAGACGCTCTTGGGAGTCACAAAATTGTAAAGACAACCTACCAGTTTTAGATGATTTACTGAAATTTTTAAAAGAACGATGTCGTATCTTAGAGTCATTAGACAACTACAATGATAATAAACAGGATCAAAATTCACCACGATACAAAGGTAATAAGTCTGAAACAAGAGCCTTTGTTTCTAACACAGAGAATAGGTTTAAATGCAACTTTTGTAATAAGGAACATAAAATATATTATTGTCCTGACTTCTTAAAACTAAATCCTACTAATAGGTTAAACAATGCAAAACGTCTACGTTTATGCCTTAATTGTCTTGGCACATGCCATCGTACTAAGGATTGTCGTTCTACTGGTTGTAGAAAATGTGGAAAGATCCATCACACTATGTTACACTTCGAGAATTCACAATCCTCAAATTCAGTTTCCACAGAAAACAATTCTTCTCAATCTTCATTACCTTCCAATGTTCCAAACACTGGGCTGCAGTCAAATGAATCTACCTCTACCTCTAACTTCTCTTCAACACATCATATAAGCTCAAGTGTTCACACTGCTATTAAACCGTATATTCTACTCTCAACTGCTGTTGTTAACGTTTTTGACAAGTTCGGCAACTCACATAAATGCAGAGTACTCTTGGACAACGGAAGTCAATCCAACTTTATATCTGAGAAATTTTGTGATATTTTACAACTTTCAAAGGAAAAAATCAACACTTCGATCTCGGGAATTAATCAATTAACTCACAATATTAACTTCGGGACATCACTAACATTTAAATCAGATATTAACAATTTCTCGAAAAAAATATCTTGTCTAATTTTGCCCAACATAACAAGTAATTTACCTTACATACAGATCAATCGTTCCCAGCTCAATATTCCAACAAAATTACTTCTAGCTGACCAGAATTTTGAAAAACCTGGTCCAGTAGACCTTCTTATTGGAGCTGACACATTTTGGGATATTTTAAGCGTGGGACAAATCAAACTTGGTCCTGGGTTACCTATCATTCAAAAAACCACTCTTGGTTGGATAATTTCTGGCCCAATTCCAACAAATATTCAACACCACCCCCAACATAATTGTTACTTTTCTTCTACCAGTGAATTAGATTCACAGCTCACAAAGTTTTGGGAACTAGAGGAGTGTCCTAAAACTAAGTTTGTTTCCGAAGAAGACATCTATTGTGAAAATCATTTTAAGCAGCATATTTCTCGCCATTGTGATGGTCGTTTTATCACTACTCTTCCACTAAAGGAATCTCCATCAGTTTTAGGGGATTCTCTAACTACTGCCAAAAAACGTTTTTTAAACTTAGAGAGAAAACTTGAAAATAACATTCAATTGAAATTAGAATATCATGACTTCATACGTGAGTACATTAAACTTGGTCACATGTCCCTAATAAATGACACTAATGATAATTCTGGATTCTTCTTACCTCATCACTGCGTTTTAAAAGAAACTTCAACCACTACAAAGTTAAGAGTTGTATTTGATGGTAGTGCGAAAACTACCACAGGCTACTCATTAAATGACATCATGTATGTCGGCCCTCATTTACAAGATAATTTATTTTACATTTTACTTAGATTTCGTCAACATAAATTCGTAATGGGTGCAGATATAACTAAAATGTATCGTCAGGTTTTGCTTACTCCTGAACAACGTTACCTTCAAAAGATCCTTTGGAGATTTAATAAAAATGATGAAATTTCTGCTTATACACTGAATACTGTTACCTACGGTACTGCATTAGCAGCGTTTCTTGCCATTAGGTCTCTTCATGAAATTGCTCATCGACATATTTCCGAATACCCAAAAATTTCCTCTATAATTTTGCACGATTTTTATGTAGATGATCTATTAACTGGTTGTGACACATCGGAAGAACTCCCGAGAAATTAAGGAAACTATTTCATATTTATTATCTTCCTACGGTTTTCCTCTGAGAAAATGGACTACCAATGATTCGTCTCTACAAAATCATTCTGATCCTGATTTTTTGCATTTTGGTTCTGACGAACATAACAAAACACTAGGATTACTTTGGAATCCGTCTTGTGATTCCCTACAATATTCTATAAATACCTCCACAATTAACTTAAAGATTAGCAAAAGACAGGGTTTATCCTGTACAGCACAAATATTTGATCCTTTGGGGTTACTTTCACCCGTAACAGTTACATCGAAAATTATTCTTAAAGAGCTCTGGAAACTCAAGATAAGTTGGGATGAATCTGTTCCTGAAAGTATTTACACGCTTTGGTCGAAATACTATTTCGAACTTACAAAATTAAACACTTTAAAAATACCTAGACATGTACTTTCTTCTAACCCAGTTTCTGTTCAACTTCATGGGTTTTCTGACGCCTCGGAGGCAGCTTACGGTGCATGTATTTACATATGCTGCACAGATACATTTGGAAATTACACTTCAAATCTTTATTGTGCTAAAACTCGAGTTTCTCCTATGAAACTTGTAACCATTCCAAGACTCGAACTTTGTGGGGCATCACTACTTTCTGAACTTGTCGAAAAGGTCACTTCATCTGTAAATGTTTCCTTTAAAAACATTACGTATTGGACTGACTCTAAAATTGTTATTTCATGGATAAACACCTCTCCCCATTTACTTAAGACTTTTATAGCAAATCGAGTCTCACAAATACATAAACTGACCAACCCTGAATTTTGGAAATATATTAATACTTATGATAATCCAGCAGATCTACTGTCACGAGGTATAAGTCCTTCTTCGCTCAGTAATTCCCAGATATGGTTTCATGGCCCTTCTTGGCTCACTTTGCCTCAAGAAGAATGGCCTCAATATACAAAACATCAAGAAGTTTGTATAACTTCTGAATTACCTGAACTGCGTAACAAAACTCTTGTGTTTCATCACATCAACAACGAATTTACCTTTTACTACAAATATTCTTCATTAAATAAACTAACACGCGTCTTTGCTTATGTCTTAAGATTTAAAGACAATCTGTCGATTCATAAACATTTACGAATAACAGGTCCCTTGACCACAATAGAACTCAATAATTCCCTTTTAACCTTAATTAGGTTCGTACAACGTCAGTCATTTCCATATGATTATGATGCACTTTCCAATTCCAACCAAATTGACAAAAGAAGTAAACTTCTTGGCCTAACTCCATTCTTTGATACAACAACAAAATTAATACGCGTTGGCGGTCGTTTACATCATTCGTCATTTGATTTTAACAAGAAACACCCCATAGTCCTACCTCAGAAAGATCACCTCACGATACTCATTGCTCGCCATGAGCATTTGAAACTTTTACATATTGGTCCTCAAGCACTTCTTGCTTCCTTAAGAGAAAATTACTGGTCAATATCAGGGCGCAATTTGGTTCGAAAAATTGTTCGTGATTGTGTCCGATGTTTTAGATTTAACAATAAACCCGAACAGTATCTTATGGGCAATCTTCCGGAGTCACGAGTTACCCCTTCACGTCCCTTCACGGTTTCTGGTGTCGATTATGCTGGTCCCGTTTTATTACGAGATAGAAAGGGTCGTAATTACAAAACTTCTAAAGCTTATATTGCTCTCTTCATTTGCTTCGCCAGTAAGGCTATACATTTAGAAGTTGTCAGTGATCTCACGACAGAATGCTTCTTAGCGGCATTACGCCGATTCACGGCCCGACGCGGTAAATGCTCCGAAATATTTTCAGATAACGGCAGCACTTTCGTGGGAGCAAATAATGAACTCAGACAATTTTTTAACACAAATGCTGATCACATTATTACAGACCTCTCAATCGACGGTATTCAATGGCATTTCATTACTCCACGTGCTCCCCACTTCGGTGGATTATGGGAGTCAAACATTAAATCAGTTAAGCACCACATGAAACGTGTAGTAGGTAATGCAATTTTAACATTTGAAGAATTTACCACGGTTTTATATCAAATAGAGGCTTGTCTCAATTCTAGACCACTCTATCCTCTTTCTAATGACCCAAATGACCCTAACCCTCTTACTCCTGCACACTTATTAATTGGATCTTCATTGACGAGTATACCACAACAAAACTTAATGGACATTAATGAAAATCGTCTTTCAAGATTCCAAAGGGTGCAACAGATATTACAGCACTTTTAAACAAGATGGTCCAAAGAATATGTATCCCATCTTCAGCAGCGGGTCAAGTGGAAGGAGAATTGCCAACAGCTGATCCAGCCTGGACGCATGGTTCTAGTAAAGGATGATGGACTTCCTCCCTTGAAGTGGCAGTTAGGCAGAATTTTAAAAACTTACACCGGAAGTGACAATATTGTGCGGTCGGTTGTGATAAAGACAAACTCTGGTGAGATTAAACGACCGGTTGTGAAATTATGTGTTCTGCCTAACCAAGATCAATAACTTTTGTTTGAAAACTATAATTAATATGATCTTTGACTTTTTCTTTAAGACTTTTTATTGAAACCCGGTCTTTGGGGTTTCAAGGTGGGGGAGTATATGTTAAGTACATTGACTTTGAAATTTATTAGACTCTGCCAATTATTGTACAAGTGCGTATTACCGAAGATTGCCGAACGAAGTGACCCAAGTTCATTTGCCAGGGTTACTGGGTGACGAAAAAGTACATAACGACGAGAATACACACAAAACCAACGCTTCGATGAACGAACATTTTTACTCCTTACATTCAAGTTATTGTAATTTGTTTTAGATCTGTTGTATTAAAATTTACGTGAAATTCTGAAAATTCTTCACCACATCCAAACATTAATGATTCATAGCGCCTCGCCTTACTACATACTAACTTCTAATAATTATTTGTATATCTATATCCATACTGATTGCTCAGCGTGTTTTTATACCTATCTGAACCATAACAAATATAGTTCAAGTTCACTCGTAATAAACATGTGATACAAACTATACGCTATTGTTTTTATGTATGTTCAATACCCTAAAGGTTAATAACATCATATTTAAATTATGATTTATACAGAGGGTTCATAATATACCACATCTCCGCCGTTTAAAAAAAAGAAAGTCCTAAGAAGAGAAGAAGAATATCTGACGGTATATTCCTCTTTCCCTTTTACAAAATGTTTATGGTTACCTAATACTATTTTCAAAAATTAAATTTCCTAACTATCCTAACTAACTGTAACATGGTACGTTTCAGAGTTTTTTTTTAATCCTAAAAATTGTTTATTATTATCACTAATTCACTTTCTGTTCCGTCTTGCTTTTTGAGTCTTTTCTCCATTCACAAAACAGTGTCCACATGAAAACAGTGACTAAACCTATCGGGATTTTTAATATAGTCTTTTAGTGCCTATATGCATCTCCTATAAGCAGGGGAATAATCTAATCTACCTAACTAAAAATATCGTATCTAACTAAAAGTCCTAAGCTAAGCTAATATTACTCGAATACGTAAAAAAAAATGTATCCTTTACTCTATTAATAATTCCTATTTCAGTCTTCCTTTGATTTATTTATATATGTCTTACTAACTTTAAAATAATGTACCTATAATAAAAATGTAATCTCTCTAAGAACTTCACTTTTTGTGTCCCTTTGCTTACTATCTACTAACACTATTGTAAGATATTGTCTATCCTTAATTCAAACACTTCCATTTTCCGCGAAAATTTAACCTGAATTCATTATGGGGTGTATTCTGTAACACTTCCGTTAAATTTTAGAGGCCTCTAAAATTTTAGCGCCCGCTAAAAATATTTTGGTATTCTGTAAATCATATATCCGTTAAAATCATAACCTAAACCGTTAAAACTCCCTCTAAATAAAAATATTTTAGAGGATGTCAAAACGTACCCGCTAAATTTTTAGCAGTCCGTTAAATGTGGTTTGATTATTTTTGTTGGGTTATGTTTGTATGAATAGTAGTTTGTTATTCTTGTATTATACTGGAGATAAATATTTAAACATGGAAAATGGCTTTTTATAATGTATTTGGTGAAGAAGTACTTAATAAATAATAATGAAAGGTAAGTCTGATTTTTACTTTACAATTGACACACTACACCTATAAGTAACAAAATTCAAATGTTTGTTTCTTTTTGTAGAGCTGATTTCAGATTACAGCATAAACACAAAGTAAATAATTGACCTGAAAGTAAATAACTACAATTACCATTTCAAAGGAAGTAGGTACCTACCTAGAGACTAAGTACCTAGAGATGTTATTGAAAAAGTGTTGGAAGTCAAAGATGTTTGTCAAAGCAATTAAATCCTATTAATGCAGGTAAAATTATTTAAAGTTATTGTGGAACATTACAAAACGTACCAAATGATTACAAAGGTAAAGTTTCAGAAGGTTTATAACCAGATGCAGATTAATAAGATGACCTTAATGTTATTGAAAATAGACCATTTGACCAAAATTAGTGTCGAAGCGGAGAAGAAATAAGATATGCAATTTTTCAGCAATATTTTAATGTATAACTTTATAAATAAAAATGTTTAATTGGTAAATATGAGTTTTACTAAAAAATAATTAAATATAATAAATATTATTTTCTAGGAAACTGTCAATTTCTTCTTCTTCTTAAGGTTTTTGGCCTCTAACCTTCCTCTAACAGTCATTTTTCTGTCAATTTCTAGGTTAAAAGTAGTTCAAAACGATCAACGTGCGACGTTGCCGTATTTGTTCCAAAACCTTTTAGAGGATTCCTCTAAAATAATATTATTTTAGCGGTCCTTTATAATATGTGTTTACAGAATGACAATCTAACCGAAAAGTTTTAGAGGACCGTTAAAAGTTAAATTTTAGAGGCCTCTTAAATTTAACGGAAATGTTACAGAATACACCCCTATATATGTTACAGTTCAAGTTGATTCTCAGTTTAGGGTCGATTTCTCATACCTGCGTTAATCTATGGTTCAGTTGAACCAGGTTCACCCGTGATCTGTGGTTTTGTTTGAAATGCATTTCTCATTGTGGGTTCATGTCAGCGCTCGTTGTACAGCTTTCGAGAAATGCCAATAGATGGCAAAAGGTAAAAAACTGTCGCCATTTTGAACTACAATTTTTATGCTGTTTTTGAATAAAGTTAAATTTAAGTATTTATAGTCAAATAGTCATTTTAATAATTATTATAAATAAATATTATAAAAACAAAAATAATGTTATCATTTATCGTTGGGCTTAATATAATAAAATAGGATATATTTATTATATGACAGCGTTTCGTGTTAATACAACGCATGCGTAGTCCATGGAATCATCTGAACTGAGTTCTGAAATCTTTGAACGGCCGAATTCCACCGTTCAAGCATCGTTCAAGTTTAAACTGCAATCGGTTGAACGTGAATTGAGAAAGACGATTTTGACTTTAAACTGACGTTTACTAGAAGTTCAGGTTAAACTGGAGTTGAACTCGATATGAGAAATTGGCCCTTAGAGTCGACTCCAACTAGTTGGAGTCAACTCCAACTGAAACGAGCAGTAAAAGTTGATTTTAAAAATTTAAATCAACTTGTACTAAATAGTTGGAGTTGACTCTTCCTGGATCGATTCAGTAAATGTTGATTATACGAGAATCTCAAGTGCATTTTTGATGAGTGTGCGTTTCTTTGTCTTGACCGTTTTAACTACTTATTAGTAGAGTCTGTAACGTCGTCCCCGTTAGGTTAATTATTCTGATTCGATTTTTTGCACAAACTTACTCAAAGAAATACATCCTTATAACAAATACACAGGGTGTCACGCGGTACCGTGGTCGAAAAATTTTTTAACCAATTTTTGTTAAATTCACAAAAATAATTTTTATCTACTTTATCTCATATTATGTAAGTAAAGGTTTTATTGTGTGAAAATTGTAAATATAGATAGCAATACATGAAGGGCGCTTAAAGTGTGTCTGAAGTAACAATGTATTTTAAATGGCTTTTAATTTTTCGCACTGTTTTTTAGCACACTTTCATATAATTAAACATCCTTAACTTTCGCCTTCGGGAGGAAATCAGACTCGCCCTTGCAACGGCAACTGAAATGCTCACAAAACAGCGACCACGGAAGCAAAGATGGATGACAGAGGAAATATTGGATAAAAGAAGAAAATTCAAACAGCACAAAGCAATGTACAAAGCATTAAATAGAACCATTAAACAAAAAAATAAAAATTGCAAAAGAAAAATGGATAACAGAACAAAAGAAATCGAAAACTTATATAAAAAAACATGATGACTTCCATCTGTATAAGAAACTCAGAAATTCACAAGCACGACATATTCAAAAGGACTAAATAATTTAATCAACGCAGAAGGCAAAGTGATTTCAAGCCCTGAAGAACAAATAAACACGTGGGAAGACTAACGACGAATGTCTTCCAATACTGAAGTCCGAACTGGAATATGCTCTACGTCAACTAAAAAACAACAAATCTGTAGAAAAAGATGAAAAACCAGCTGAGCTGTTGAAGTTAATCAACGAGAAAATTTAGACCTTCTTCTTGGACTATTTAATAATGTTTACAATACAGGGACTATCCCTAAAATATGGCTTGAATCAGTCTTCATACCACTACCTAAAAAGAAGAATGCCAAATTATGCCAGGACTTCCGCCTTATAAGTCTATTAAATAACATTCTAAAGCTTTTCTTGCGTATCATACAGAACAGAATATACAGTAGAGTCTCGGTTATCCGCCCTTCATTTATCCGCCGTTCCGTTTTATCCGCCGCTCCATTTAAGTAATAATTTTTTTCTTCAAAATTTATATAACTTTGAAAATATTAAAGTATGAGTAAAAATTTTTTAAGGTGAGATAAAATAAGCCGAGCATTCCGAGCAACAAGAAGAAAGAGCTGTCGATATTATGCTGCTACAAGATGACGAGTATTGGCAGCAACAAAACGAGATACATCAGCAAGGCAGAAGAAAATCGCTAGTTTTTTTCGTTCATCCTAAATCATTCTATCTACAATGTCCAATGTCAGTCAAAATTAAACTGATTCTCTTCTTCTTCTTCTTGTGCCACTCCTATTGGAGATTGGAAATCATCAAGGGCTCAACTTGTGTTTCATTCAGTGATATGGGCTCTCTCCCATATCACTGGTTTCATTTAACGCTCCCTATTATCCGCCATTTTTGCTTATTCGCCCTTCCGTCGGCCTGTTTATGGCGGATAACCGAGATTCTACTGTATTATAAAAAATGTGATGTCACCGGTCAAGAACAATTTGGCTTCAGGAAAGGTATGGGGACACGAAAAGCAATATTCTGTCTTCAAACTCTGGCACAAAGATAAACAAGCAGACCTTTTTATCTGTTTCATAGATTTTGAAAAAGCGTTCGATAGGGTGACGCACAAGACCTTGATAGAAAGATTGAACAACATCGGAGTCGACAAAAGAGATTCTAAAATTAGAGAGGCTATTTATTGGAATCAGGCAGCAATCGTAAAGACCAATGGTAATACGTCAAGGCCAATTGAAATACAACGAGGTGTTAGACAGGGTTGTGTGCTATCACCAATACTTTTAACGTCTACTCTTAGGTAATATTTGCGAACTCTTTATCGCACTCTTCAGAAGGAATCAGGATAAACGGTCAGAGAGTAAATAACATCCGCTATGCAGATGACACAGTATTAATGACTGATTCGGACCATAGTCTGCAGATACTGGTGGATAGGGATACTGAGAGTTGTGAAAAAATGGGGATGAAGATCAATATTGCGAAAACCAAAGTTATAAAAATATCAAGGAACAAAAATTTACCTCTTCCAATAAATATGTGAAACACCAACAGCTTGAATACGTAAGCCAGTACAAATATCTTGGTTGCTGCGGTTGTCCAATATCAAATATTCAGTATTCATATCCGAAATTGGACAGTATCATTTTATCACCCAGTAGATCGAATGCATTTATTTGTTATTAAACACACACACGTAATTAATTAAATTACATACACATTTGGTCAATTATCAATAATATAATTTGGACATCAGCCAAAAGTTGCTGACACAAGATAAACAATTTACCTTAATTAGATACACAAAATCACGCGGGGCCCGTGTTTACATTGACCCAATTTAAACTTATATAAAACTAAGATCTCTTGTCTAGAAATTCAATTATTATTAATTCATTAGCGCGAGTGATTGTCTTCAACGATCATCATTTAAGTCTTTACTCAAAGTACCCCGGGTCAACATCCATAGTGTAAGTCTCATCAATAAACTCTGCTACTATTATTTGGTGTTTCCATCACAACTTAAAGACCATCTACACTGAGCCAACGAAGGGATATTGTTCATGGTCCTATCGAGAAAAAGAATACTTCAAGGAAGTTTGAGAAAGCCTATACAGTCCACACCAGCAACACCCTCAGTAGCAGAGAGAGACCACTAGACCCGGGAGAACGAGAGCCGATTGCAGAGCTAAGAGCAGTACCAAAGCCGAGAGCCGATTGCAGAGCAAAGAGCAGTACCATAGCCGAGAGCCGATTGCAGAGCTAAGAGCAGTACCATAGCCGAGAGCCGATTGCAGAGCTAAGAGCAGTACCAAAGCCGAGAGCCGATTGCAGAGCTAAGAGCAGTACCAAAGCCGAGAGCCGATTGCAGAGCAAAGAGCAGTACCATAGCCGAGAGCCGATTGTAGAGCTAAGAGCAGTACCAAAGCCGAGAGCCGATTGCAGAGCAAAGAGCAGTACCAAAGCCGAGAGCCGATTGCAGAGCTAAGAGCAGTACCAAAGCCGAGAGCCGATTGCAGAGCTAAGAGCAGTACCATAGCCGAGAGCCGATTGCAGAGCTAAGAGCAGTACCAAAGCCGAGAGCCGATTGCAGAGCTAAGAGCAGTACCAAAGCCGAGAGCCGATTGCAGAGCTAAGAGCAGTACCATAGCCGAGAGCCGATTGCAGAGCCTACCAGAAGCGAGGGACCCTAAACGTCTAAGAAAACAAAAAAAAACTGTAAGTTTTTGAATAATTACAAAATCTTCCAACTGTTACAATCGTACAATTTAACAAGTTTGTATTTTTATTATAATTCAACAATCTAGAACAACACTCTCCACTCTATCAATAGTAAAATAATGTACTTTAGAATGTATACCATATAAATAATACAGAGACAAAAATATATTTGAAAAATAATTTGAAAAAAAGAAACGTTCATAAACATATAGCTTGCTTTAATTTCAATTAAATACTTTATTTCGAAAAAATTAAAATACTACGTAACTTATAGAACGATAAAAGTCCACTCTATATAATAATTTCAGTTAAATTTTCACTATTTTAGAAAATGAAAATATTTTACCTATTTCTGTAAAAATTAATCACATAGATATCTAATTGCCAAATTTGAATAAGATTCCAGTATTAATATTACATATATTATTTACAGATCTTTTATAAATACAAAGGTTCATTAAATTATCCAACCAAAGAATTTCAATTTCAGCGTTAGTGAAATCGTAATACTATTCAGTTTATTTACAAACAGAAATCACTTAGTCAGGCAAGCGACCTACGGTAACGTTGAAAAATTGCAAACTTGACAAGGGCATACAATTACATTTTTATTTATATACATTCTGGCTTACGAGAGAGCGTGATAGTACAGGTATAGTAAATAAATATAATTGTTAATAAGCAGATATTTTTTTTGTGTGAATTTGATGGCCTTGGACTAGCCAATTAGCCAGACATTATAGGCATATTTAAGTACATTGCTTAATAAATAAAATACAGTTCATATTGTTTAATATATTTACCGCTGAATTTAAAATTTTATAAAAATAACCATGGAAAGTGTATACGTTAAGCAAGCGGAGATAGGAGCAGAATTAGCGAAACTAGTTTCAAATACTAAAAATGATTCTCAATCTAGGAGGACTCAACAATACATCCGGGATAGGCAGGAAAAATTAGAAGAATATTGGGCAAAATTTCTGAATAACCACGAAAAGCTGCTAGAAGGAGGTATAACGAAAGAAAAATATTTTGAAACAAAATACCATGATCAGGTATTTAAGACATATATTGAGGGGAAAACCCTGTTGGAAGAATATGGAAGGGTGCTGAAAAGAGGAAAAGCACCGAAAGTAAAGGAGATACAGATAACGACAGCAAAGAAAATAACGAAAAGACACGTACTGTCAGAAGTAGCAAAACTATACGACCCACTAGGGTGGATAGCACCTGTAGTAATTCAGGCGAAAATGTTCATACAGGAATTATGGGAGCAAAAAACCAGTTGGGATAAAGAATTAACTAGCAACCAACAAAGCAGGTGGAATACATACCAGGCGCAATTAGTAAATCTGGAGAAAATAACATTGCCCAGGTGGAACAACTTAAGCAAGACAAACAGAGTAGAACTACATGGATTTGCAGATGCATCTATGAAAGGATATGGAGCGGTAATCTACTCAAGGGTGTTAGGCCCAGAAATCAAAACGAATCTAATGATAGCAAAATCCAAAGTCGCACCATTGAAAGGAAAAACGACATTACCGAGGCTCGAGTTGTGTGCCGCGGTGCTATTAGCAAATTTAATGAAGAAAACCCTACAAGCATTGAATAGGGAAAACATTGAGGTATATGCATGGTCAGACTCAATGATAACCCTGGCTTGGATAAGGGGATCATCAAGAAGGTGGAAAATGTTCGTCGCCAACAGAGTAGAGGAAATAAGAGGCGTTATAGGACCGAAAAATTGGCATAAGGTAGATACGAAGGAAAACCCAGCGGACATCCTCTCACGTGGAAGTACCGCATCAGAATTGTTGGAAGCAGAGCTATGGTGGAAGGGACCAACTTGGCTGACTAGTAACAAAACTTTAACGCAGGAATCAGAAGAAATACCAGAGACAAATGAGGAGGAAGTCAAAACGAAAATAACGGTGCACACGACAACGATAAAGGAGGACATATGCGAGAGATTCTCAAATTTAGAAAGAATGAGAAGAGTACTTGCATACTGTAGGAGATTTGCAGACAAATGCAGAAAAAAGAAGGACAGTGGACAAAGTCAGCTGACAGTCCAAGAATTAGAGGAAACGCTATTAAAGGTGATAAAGCACACACAGCACGCCTACTTCAAACAAGAAATAAAGAAGCTGGAGAAGAAACAGCAGTTAGACAATAAAAATAAATTAGCGTCATTGGTACCATTCCTGGATAGACAAGGAATTCTAAGAGTCACCGGAAGACTGAGACACACGAATCTAAAGTACGGAGAAAAACATCCGATAATTTTGCCAAAGGATAGTGCATTAACAAAGTTACTTATAGCAGATAGTCACGCAAAAAATCTACATAGCGGATTACAACAAACACTACAGTATATAAAAAGGAAATACTGGATAATCAACGGCAGAAGAACCGTGAAAGATCATCTAGCAAAATGTTTAAGGTGCAGGAGGTATAAAAGCCAAGCAGCACAACAATTAATGGGAGATCTACCGATAGACAGAGTGAACCCGAGTCATCCCTTTACTAACACAGGGATAGATTATGCCGGGCCAACAAAAATAAGTACCACGAGAGGCAGAGGACAGAGGAGCTATAAGGGCTACATCTCAGTATTTGTGTGTCTGTCAACGAAGGCAGTACACCTCGAAGTAGTAAGCGATATGTCTACGGATGCATTCATCGCGGCGTTCAAGAGATTTACGGCACGCAGAGAGGACAGTGCAACAACGTATACAGCGATAACGGAACCACATTCGTAGGAACAGCAAATTTGTTGAAAAAAGAAAATCAAAAAATAGATGACGAGATAAAACAAGGATTACTGGCACTAGGTACCCAATGGCATGTCATACCGGCATATGCACCACATTTCGGAGGACTATGGGAGAGCGCAGTGCGGATAATGAAATATCACTTGAAAAGAATCATCGGGGAAACAGTTCTAATATATGAAGAATTGAGTACGGTGCTGACACAAATAGAAGCATGTATGAACTCGAGAGACCATTATGTGGGTCATCAGAAGACCCTGAAGGGAAAATAGCCCTGACACCAGCTCACTTCCTTATAGGGAGAGAAATTATATCACCAAATCGGGAAGAAGAGCTTACGACTTATTTGAAGATGCCGACGAGGTGGAGATTATTGGAGAAAATAAAAAGAGACTTCTGGAAAATTTGGAAACAGGAATACCTGCACCAATTACAACAGAGAAATAGATGGCATAAGGCGCACTCTAACATAAAAGAAGAAGAAATAGTTATAATAAAAGAAGAAGATACACCTCCAGGCAGATGGCCATTAGCGAGAGTAACAGAAACACACCCTGGAGCGGAGGGACTAACCAGAGTCGTAACAGTGAGAAAGGCGAACGGGAAACTGACAAAAAGACCCATACATAAACTAATACGACTGGAAGAAGAGAAACAGGAAAAGCCGAAGAAGGCAGCAGCACTAAGATGGAAGAAAATACTAGTAGCTATAATGTTTTTAACGATGTTAAAACCCATAAAGGCAGAACCGTATAAAATATATAATCCGGAACCAGGATTTTTCACAGAAGATCTTGGAGAGGTCGTTATAGACCGGGGAACATTTCGAATAAAGGTGTTACTAGAAAAGGGAAGAATTCGAACAGAGTACCAACTAATAGGAAATATGATACAAGGAGTAAGAGAACTGTGTCAGGATATAAAAATCGTGAATTGTAAGGATATAATAGGGAAGTTAGAGGAAGGACAAAGAAAGGCGGAATCAGTAAGCGAGGGGTTGACAGTAGAAATAAAAGCAAGGGAAAGAAGAGGAATATTAGGAACAATATTAACCTCAGTATTTGGAGTCAATGACGAAGCCTACAGTAACATTGAAGCATTAGACAATAACCAAAAGGAGCTAATAAAGGGATCACAGCATCAAGCGAAGATAATGTTAGAAACAATAACATCAATCAATCACACAGAGAACAGGATAAACGAGTAAATGAACAAGTTTAACAAAGCACTAATCACAGGCCTACAAGAAATATCTAAAGGACTTAACGAAGTAGAAGACAAAGCACAGAGACTAGAAACCGAATATAGCACGTTGCGAATACAAACGATAGCGTTGCAAGTTATGGAATTCATAAACGAATATACTCAATTTTACGAGGGAATATTAAACCTTCACTATAACCACGGACACTTCATTGATATAGTGAAACCGGGTGAGATAACCAAATTGATAGAGAAAGCAGGGCAGATACTGCCACAAGGGGTCGAAATACGACGACAGCCCATTATAGAAACAGAAGTCAGTCATGACGACAGATATATAACAGTCATCGGCTATTTCATAGTGACAGGGAAAATTAAGTACAGCATGCTGAAAGTCACGGCCATACCACTTAACGTTGAGGGGTCGGTGTTGCGCACATTTGTCGCCCCAAGGAATCTACTGGTCGTAGATTATCACACTGCACTACTTCGAATTGACCGCAGAAGATAGGGAAAGATGTTTACTGTTGACAAAGACGCAGATAGCGTGCTCACCAACGGCTATAAGGAACATGGATAACCAACCAAACTGCATACTTGAAGAAATTTATGAGCGATCTAAGAATAGCACATGTCCAGTGGTAGCCAGGACAATACAGACAGCTCAATGGAGTAAGATGGGTACCCCCAACCTCTGGCTCGTTATCACGCCAGTCACGATACACATATCCATTATTTGCGATGGAAATCGGAGCGAAAGAGTACTGGAACGAGTCACATTCCTGAAACTTTCACCCAAATGTATCGCCCAAACGAAAAATATTACATTACTCCCCACTAGCAGTGGGATGGAGAGAGCGGTAACAAGCTACCTGAAGGCGCCAATCACTCCCGTGGCCCAATTGGTGGCGAGGACACCCCGCAGGTTTAACATGCGTCTAAACACCTACCTGGACATACCAGGAGGAGAGCTACGTCACGCGTTACTTGAGGAGGAAAGTCTAGAACAAGAAATGACGCATACGCAGTGGCAATCGATTCCAGAATCTAATTGGCATTATTTTGTAGCCACCGGGACCATTACTATAATGGTAATAATTGGGATACTCACGTTATGGAAATACCGTCCTGTTGTACGACTATGTCGTTCAGGGAATCCACATACTCAGACTAACGAACAGGAAGTACCTGTATTAAGTAGTCATCGGCATAACAATGTACCGTCGACTTCAAAGGCCGACCTCCCACTCTCCACATTTTCATCCAATTGCCCTAATTTTAATCTAGAGATAGAGTCGGACATTGATAGCTAGAGTACGGTTGGAAGATTGTTGATTATTCTTAAACTATTTATTTATTAACATGTTTGAATTTGACTATTTTATGTAATACTTATATGTAAACTTTGAGTATTGACACTTGGGCCAGTTTTTGCCCGATTCCGCAGTATGTCCAATATCAAATATTCAGTATTCATATCCGAAATTGGACAGTATCATTTTATCACCCAGTAGATCGAATGCATTTATTTGTTATTAAACACACACACGTAATTAATTAAATTACATACACATTTGGTCAATTATCAATAATATAATTTGGACATCAGCCAAAAGTTGCTGACATAAGATAAACAATTTACCTTAATTAGATACACAAAATCACGCGGGTCCCGTGTTTACATTGACCCAATTTAAACTTATATAAAACTAAGATCTCTTGTCTAGAAATTCAATTATTATTAATTCATTAGCGCGAGTGATTGTCTTCAACGATCATCATTTAAGTCTTTATTCAAAGTACCCCGGGTCAACATCCATAGTGTAAGTCTCATCAATAAACTCTGCTACTATTATTTGGTGTTTCCATCACAACTTAAAGACCATCTACACTGAGCCAACGAAGGGATATTGTTCACTGGTTCAACAATCAACTTGATTATAAACAAGAAGTCAAGAGCGAAAATACAGGTAGTCCGACAGGGGTTTATCAAAATGAAAAGCTTATTTTGTAACAGTAGCATTAATATCAGCCTTAGATGTCGTTTTCTGCATTACTATGTGTGGTCAATACTTTTGTATGGAACGGAGGCCTGGACACAACACAATACTGATGAACAAGTTGGACGCCTTTGAACTCTGGCTTTATAGAAGTGACTTGAAAATACCTTGGACAACCCACACCACCAACGAATATGTTCTGAGGAGAATAGATACAGGTATGCTAAAAATCATTAAAGTCAGAAAAGTTAGCTACCTGGGACACATAATGAGAAACGAAAAGTACCGCCTCACGCAAACTGATCATCCAGGGTAAGATTGAAGGAAAACGGGGTCCCGGTAGGCGCCAGATTTCATGGCTTAGAAATATCAGAGACTGGACCGGCCTTGATTCAACATCTTTGTTTAGAGCCGCATTGGACAGAGACAGATTTGCCAGTGTAGTCGCTAATCTCCACTAAAGGAGAAAGCACCACAAGGAGAAGAACTTTCGCCTTGTCATGGTGATGACATGTGAGCAATAAATTACAAAAAATGTGTTTTTGTGGTTTGACAGAAGTTTGAATTTTTAAATGTCAAAATGGTGCAATGGTTCATCTCACTCGCACTCACATTGATAGCTACGTCAATACGCTCCTAGCGCTCATTGTTAATAATTAAAAATAACCGCTTAGTAATAAAATAATAACAAAAAGTTCTTCAGTATCTTGTAGGGGGGTCGCTAAAATTTTATTTGGTGACTTTCGGACTTTCTCGTGACTTTCGGTGACTTTCTCGTCACTTTCGGTGACTAATATAATTTTTAACTGAGTTATTAAGCCTTGAAAAAGGTCATTTTCGTATTTTGAAATAAATATAACAATAAACAAGTATGAGGTCTTTTGACCTTGCTCCGAATGACCCAAATGATGTAAAGAAAATTGTTCTAAATGAATTTTTTTGTGAGTTTGTTTAAAAAAGTTGTTTAAACAATTTTTCTACCACAGTACCATCTGACACCCTGTGGATTCGTTATTAGGACCTCTTTTTGAGTAAGTTTGTGCAACAAAATCGAACTGGAATAATTTACCTATCGGAGGCGACGATACAGCCTAGAAAATAAATATCACAATTTGAACATAATTATTTCCAGTAACATTTCATTTCTAGGATGATGACGTCATCTAAGTTTTTTTAAATGAGAATAGGGGTCATGTGATAGCTCATTTGAAAGGTAATTCAATTTTCTATTCAGTAATATAAACATTAACATTATTATTTATACAGGGTGTCCAAAAAATATTTTTTTTGAATTAAATTTTTTGACAAAAAGAAGAATGTGTGTAATTTATTTAACTCATAATACATTTTACTCCTATCAGAAAACCGGAAATAATGTGTATTTGACAAATAAAAATATTGTTTTTTGCTTAAATTCAGTGTATTAAAGCAGCCACCCACCTTCCTCTTGACAGTTTGAACATTTAATTTAAGCGAAAAGCAATGATTATTTTTCAAATAAACATTTTATGAGAGCAGTAAAATGTATTTTGAATTAAATAAATTACATACTTGCATTCTTCTTTTCATGTCAGTAAATTTAATCAAAAAAAATAAAAAAAATTGGGCACCCTGTATAAAAAATTATGTTATTAGTTTTATTATTGAATAGAGAATTGAATTACCTTTCAAATGAGCTGCCACAAGACCCCTATTCCTATTTAAAAAAATCATCGATGACGTCATCACGCCCAGATGGGTGACGTCACTACTATGGTATATATGCCAAAAAGTCGTAATTTAAAAATAAAAATTGACCTGTTTCGGGATTTCTTTCTAAAGTCGTCCATTCTCGAGAAAATGAATTTATTCCAACCTTTACGTGCTCACTGTATATTATGAAAGTCAGAAACTAAAAAAAATCAAAGATTAAAGCTACCTCTATAAGATCCTGAAGAAATTTTTGTCATTATTTCATTAATAAGATATTATTTCTAATTATCAACAATGAGCGCTAAGCGCGTATTGAGGCGGCCGTCAATGTGAGTGCGAGTGAGATTCACCATTGGACGGCCCAAATGGTGCATCTCTTTAACACTCACCATTGACGGCCGCCTAATACGCACTTAGCGCTCATTGTTAATAATTAAAGATAAAGCTTAGTAATAAAATAGTGACAAAAATTTCTGCTGGATCTTGTACAGGGGGCTATAAACTTTGATTTGGTCACTTTCTGACTTTCCTAATAATGGATTTTAACCGAGTTATTAAGCCTTGAAAATGGCTATTTTTGCATTTTTCAATTTTTAAATCGCGTATAACTCGACAACAATCAATTTTAGAGAAAAATCACAAAATACCTTTTTTTGCTCAGAATAACTCCAATGATCTAAAAAAAATTGTTTAAACAATTTATCGATCAAGGTACTGCCTGGCACCCAGTAGATTTGTTATAAGGACCTCTTATTGAGTAAGTTTGTGCAAAAAATTCGAATCGGAGTAATTTCAATAACGGGGACGACGATACAGCCTAGACTAATTTGAACACATTCAGTAACATTAATTTAATTTCTAGAATCGGCTGTTTGTGTGAATCAGAATCAACTTTTACTAAATAGCATTGGGAAGAGTATACTTTTCCTAGTTGGAGTCTACTTTTACTAGTAAATGTTGAATATAAATCTTCATTTTATATTTATAATCAACGTTTACTGAAACCAGCCGTTAGAGTCGACTCCAACTAGTTGGAGTCAACTCCAACTGGATAATCAACTTGAACTGTAACATATACATTTAAAAATAAGTTATTTATAATTAACATTACTTTAGAGAAAAAAAAATTACAGCTTTAATTCTTAGACATAATTCAATGATTAGCTACTTATTTGATATTATTCTTAATTTTGCTTCTTTTCTTGCAATTTTTATGTGTCTTCTTTCATTTTTCCCACATATTTTAATAAAAAAAATTATCTTTTTTTCTCTTCTTCTTCTTGTCTGGTACTACAACTATATTTCTTCATTTTCTCCACATAATAACACTTCTACAGTGTACATAATTCATCTTCATATACATCTTTCATATAACAATCATATATCATTTATCTCATATATCATTTCATATAACATCATAATCATCACTTCATATACTAGCTCCGATACCTTCGTTTTACCTTAATAAAAGAGGTTTCACTCGGATGTCTTAGTTCTCCGCCAATATTAACCCGAATTTTCGCCCTGATCTGTACGCACCATTTAGGTGGTATAGTGTATAGTTAACTCAAAACACGAAATAGGTATTTTATGCGGTTCAAATTCTTCTAAAAATATCACAACCTCAATCCCTTGCTTTGAGGCCGTTGTTTATTCACGAATAATCATGAATAAAATAGGTACCCTTCAAAACACAGAGTGGGTCTCTAATAAGCTTTCAAGCTTCTATAAATCACTTAGTACCTTCCTAATTTGACAAGAGCCGTGGGTTTCTTATTGTCTCAAGTTGCCTCATAATATTTAGCTTATAATATTGTTAGTTCTTCTTATCTATATAGTTCTACAGATTCCTTATCTCGACTCTTCAGGTCGGTTCGTTAAAAATATATCTCTTGCTTACAGCAATGTTTGTCTTAAAGCTCTTATATCAACGTATGTCATCACTAATCATTATTCATTAAAAAAATATCATTTATCACACAAAAAATTATTAATTCAGGTTCATATCATACAAAATTTAACACAAAATCGATGAAAATGTATCTATATACTCAATAACAAAAACAACTGGCTAATAAAATTCAATAATAGGATACATATTCGAAAAAAAAATTCAATAAAAATTCAAAAATAGCATATGCAAAAGTTAGATAAAAATATTCAAAATCAGTTCATATCTCAGGATACGATAGAAATTTTTGAAAAAAAATTCGAGATTCCATAAAATATTCAAAAATAACCGGACTAAAAATTGAAATCGGATAGAGATTTTTCAAATAAATTCAATAAAAATTCAAAATTCAATAAAAATTCAATAATAGCATATATAATAAACTTCGATAAAAATATTCAATTCAAAAATCACTTCATATTTCAAAATTTATAGATATTCTTAAAAAAAAATCGATACTTCATAAATTATTCAAAAATCAGCAAAGATAAATATTCAATGTTCAATAATAATATAAAAACGAGGGAAGCATTTTTAATAAAGATAGACATTCTTACTTACATTTTATTTCCACTTTGTCTTTGTTCCCTGGGTTCTCTGCATCTTCGTCCTGGTCCATCTTCGCCGTCTCCGTTTCCAATTTGTTACCGCCATCTCTGCTCCTTTCAGAAGACCTCCTCTAATCTGCAGGATCAGCCATGTATTAAATAGTGTGTTGTTACTGCCTTCTGGTTCTAATTAATTAAAAAGACTAAACACGTCTTACTATACACTATATTTTATTCACTGGTATCCAATATCTAAACAATAACATTAATGATTCATAGCGCCTCGCCTTACTACATACTAACTTCTAATAATTATTTGTATATCTATATCCATACTGATTGCTCAGCGTGTTTTTATACCTATCTGAACCATAACAAATATAGTTCAAGTTCACTCGTAATAAACATGTGATACAAACTATAAGCTATTGTTTTTATGTATGTTCAATACCCTAAAGGTTAATAACATCATATTTAAATTATGATTTATACAGAGGGTTCATAATATACCACAAACTGTCTTTCAATTCTGATTGGTCTATCAGCTTCGTGTTTTCAACGACGTAACCATGGATACCGATCGCAAAGCAAAGTTTGACGTTTGCCAAAAAATTATTGTAGCTGTATACGTCAAAATGAGTCGTTTCGGTGGTACTTCAAACGAAGTTATAAACCAAAACATTGAAGAAAATATACCGAGTAACACAAGAAAATCTAAATCTTATATATGGAGACAATTTATGATGTTCTGTGTGGATCGCAACTACAAATTAGATGCAGAAAATAACAACGAAAGACTAGCATTCATTCTAAAAGACTGGGCCTTCAACTATTTATTATAGTTAAAAAATAATTATAACAAATTATTTATAGTTATAATAAATATTTCGTGATTATGACTAATTGTGAATTATTCAAAAAATGGGTAGATTTGGGTTACCTAGATCAAATGTATTATTATTAAATTCCTTCCTCTCATTCTACTGAATTTTTGACCTATCACTTTGTTCGTGAAATAGTCTAATAAAATACCACTCGTGATTTAATTTATCTTATAAGTCTGTCTTTTATTTCTAAACTCAACTGAGTTGCTTAAAGAAAACACCACTCGTCCTACGGACTCGTGGTGTTTTCAAGCAACTCAGTTTCGTTTAGAAGTAAATCGACAGACTTATCGCGAAAATTGAATCACTAGTGGTATTACTATTGACAATTCGATGAAATAAAATTATTTTGACATAATATTCGAAAGTCAAATCGGTAGACAATAACAGTCGTTTTGAATCATCGTCATGGAAACCAAGATCGTCGTCATGCTAACTAATTATATTGAAAGTTTGGTTTTGACAACCTTGTCAAAGAATTAATTTGTGTATGTATTTTCATATTAATTAAATTAATTGATTAAGATTTGGTAATTTTTTAAAGACTCTTAGAAAAAATATTGTTCCTAACTCTTGCAGAAAGTCTCTTTTCCGCACTCGACTGCTTGCCGAACTCCCGCTTCGCGTCGTTCGGCAAACTGGAGTCGCGTGCGGAAAAGAATGACTTTCTGCACTTGTTAGGAAAATAACTATTTTGTAACCAATGAATAATTGAATTTATTTATTTATTTGTTTTCTTATTAGAACGGGAGAATTGGGCGCACACGTCAATGTAAAGTTTGTTGTTTACACAGCTCTATTGCATACGTTAGAAATAATAATTATTATAAGGTTCTGAAAGTGTTATCTTGTTGCATGTCGTAAGTTAATTATGTGGCTAATTCCACATCAATATAGAAATTACGATATTTTGCAATTCTCCGTTTTTTTTTTTCAAGCGGTGGAAAATATAATAAAATATAATTTTTTATTTTTCAACGGCGTCTTTCCCGAAAACTATTAACTTTACTAGAGATTTACAACAAACCATTTCAATCCAGAATAGAGAAAAATATATATAAAAAAAATAATTTGGTAACAAGTTGTTGACTGAAGGCTTGTACCGTTATAATCAGCAAGACCTACCCAAAAGAATTATGCAAAAGAAATTAGAGTATACCTACTTACTCTATTTAATTAAATTAAAAATAAGTAGAATAATTTGCCATTTAACAAAATTTTAGAATTTTTTACAAAAGATACTGGTACCTATATGATAAATTTTACGTATATGCGATAGTATCGTACTTATTTTGAAAAAAAAATGTCAAAATATTTAGTTTAGGTGCCGTAACCATAATGTTTTTCAAAATTATTTATTTTAAAATGTTAAAGCTTTTTAATCCCATTACTTATTCTTATTAAATAAAGTGAATTTAAAATGGATAACATTTCATTGTAATTAGAGTAGAAATATCAAGGGTAGTACTCGTATTGTTGTTTTCTTTTCACAAAAAAATAGTTATTTATGAAATAGTTCGTGAAGTATGCTCTTTGCGAACGCACGCGATGTTTAGAGTACGGGCGACAACGGAGCGAGTGCTATACATCGCGTAAATTCGCAAAAAGTACTTCACGCACAGTTCCATACAATATTTTATCTATGATGAACAAATAAAAAAACTGTAACTCTTCGTCACTGGAATTTATTTCTATTCTATAATTTTTAGAACTTTGACATTTAAAAATTCTAACTTCTTTCAAACCACAAAACTGTCAAAACTTTTGTCGTAATTTATTGCTCATTATGTCATCACCATGATAACGCGAAAGTTAAGGATATTTGATTATATGAAAGTGTGTCAAAAACAGTGCGAAAAAGTAAGTCCCATTTAAAATACATTGTTACTTCACGCACACTTTAAACACTTCACTCACTGCTATCTATAATGACAGTTTTCACAAACTAAAAACTTATATTAATATGAAATACGAAATTGTCACATTCAATGAATAATTATAACTCGGTTTGTATTAGGCTTACCGCCAAAATAAAAAAAGGTAGGTATCTATTCGATCTTTTGTGTGTGTAAGTTTTGTTTTTTGGCGCTGGAACTAAGCCAATTAGCCAACTTTGATCTTTTATAAACTAGATTTCATCCATTAACAGTTTTTTTCGATAGAATGTAAAAATTATGAGTTATTCCTGAAAAATCGATTAGTATTGAATCACGAATACATCTAAAAGTTTTTAGAAAATTTTTTTCACTATAGGTAAAGGTTCAAACCACCCAGTTGAGGTGGATTTCACCCCCAAGTTAAAAGCAAACTTTAGCATAAGGTAGATTTGGAAGTTAAGGGTAAATAGAGGTTAATTTCAAAATTTTATCAAAATAAATGGAGATTATACCATATTTTTACCCTATTACACTGGACTATATCGTTTCAATAACCGATTTAATAAGCTTGATCATTTTTTTCCACATATTTAATTTAACATTTAAAAAAATAATAATAATAAAGTAAACACGTGAACTTACTTCTAACCTAATTGCGACAACTTTTTCTTGACAGATCAACCACAATTTAACAATAATTACACGTGTAAAGTATCTGCTTAACACTTATAATCAACTAAGACAACTATAGTTAAAATGGTAATTAAGTGTTAAGTATCGGAAATTTGGATTTTTCCAGATTAAAGCTTAACCTTATCTTCAGTAAATCGAAATTAATAACCCATTTGAAACCCACTAGTTTCCTGCTACATTTAACTCATTATTCTCAATTTTTGCATTTCTTCCCGGTCCAATTTTTTTGGCGCAATCTAAGTCTTTTGTTATTTTTAAATCCCATTACAATCAAGGATTAAAACAAGGTTGTTGTAAATGACTGTATATGTAATTTAGTGACAATTAGTTTTATATTCTTAAAAAATATTTTAAAATTTCCGTAAAATTTAGATACTTAATAAAATATAAAATGTAAACAGAAACTAAGGGCCAATTTCTCATATCGAGTTCAACTCCAGTTTAACCTGAACTTCTAGTAAACGTCAGTTTAAAGTCAAAATCGTCTTTCTCAATTCGCACGTTCAACCGATGCGATGGCAGTTTAAACTTGAACGATGCTTGAACGGTGGAATTCGGCCGTTCAAAGATTTCAGAACTCAGTTCAGATGATTTCATGTACTACGCATGCGTTGTATTAACCCGAAACGCTGTCATAATGTAAATATATCCTATTTTATTATATTAAGCCTAACGATAAACGATAACATTATTTTTGTTTTTATAATATTTATTTATAATTATTAAAATGACTATTTGACTATAAATACTTAATTTAACTTTATTCAAAAACAGCATAAAAAAGGTAGTTCAAAATGGCGACAGTTTTTTACCTTTTGCCATCTATTGGCATTTCTCGAAAGCTGTAGAACGAGCGCTGACATGAACGTGCAATGAGAAATGCATTCCCAACAAAACCGTAGATCACCGGTGAACCTGGTTCAACTGAACCATAGATTACCGCAGGTATGAGAAATCGACCCTAAGACGATTAGAGAAACCTAATTATATGGATAGATAGTTTATTGGTAATAATAATACAAAATTACTTTTACGAGTCAAATGTAAACATAAATAAATTAATAATAAAGTCAATAATATAGTGCGGCAGATTCGTGCAAATATTCTTAAAATTGTGCATTTAATGATAGAAACGTATAACTTGGACCACATATACTAAAGGTTCAAAATTAGATATGATGCCATCTCAGATTTTACCTTTTACAAAAATGGCGGGCATTCAAAATGGCGACGATACATATGTGACTAATAGCACGATAACTTTTAAACGAAAAGTCCAACTTCAACTAAAATTGGTATATGGGTTCTTTTTTTGACCCGTGTTGAGCTGACCCCCCCCCCCCCCACTTGCAAAAATCAAAAAACAAATAGCCCTGATTTATGAGCTCTTATATTCCGCAAACTAAAAATTTTGAGCTCGTTCCACTGAGCAGGAATTTGATACCTTAGTGGGGGGGGGGGCTGAGTCAGCCCCCCCCACTACTTAAAAATAGGAATATTGAATCGGTGTTTGCGGCAGAATTACGAGCTATTTATGAGCTCTTGAAATTATATAGTTTCGATTTTTGAGCTCATCCCCTTCACCCCCAAACAACCCTTTAATTGATTTAACTTAAGAGAAAAATGCTGAGAAAACTTAAAATATATCGTATTGCGGATATAATTTCTATAGCTTATATACTCTAAGAATAAACTATTAAATCAAGTGCATTTCGATTATTGAGCTACAACCCCTTCGCAAGAAAACCACCCTATCTTTCCGGCTTAAGAGAAAGTTGTACTTAAAATGCATTAAACTATTATTTGGCGACTACATATCATTGAATAATTTATAAGTTTCCAAATTACGCGCATTTAGATCAGTAAATTGCAATTTATTGTGTATAGTGCAGTCACTGAAGGTAAAAATCAACGATTATCTTCAATTTCGGTGAACCTTCATCGATTTTCACGAAAATTGGTCAGTGGTTAGAGGATACGTCAAGAAACAAAGGTGACATGGTAACACATTGCGCCTTTACCCTGAGGGTGGATACCGCCCCTTCTCGTGGGTGAAAATTATTTTATTAAAAATAACTGCACAAATCAATAAAAGAACAAATTAAAAGCAAAATTGATTATATAAAGTTAATAAAATAAGTAAATACTTTTTAAGTTATTAAAAATCAAAGATTTTAATTATTCGTGAAAAAAATGCATGTTATGAAGCGGTTTTTCGTAAATCACTGAAAAACTGTAAGTTTTTACAAAAAAGATAATAGTAGTTTAATTCGTATAGCTTATATTCTAAGAATAAACTCTTAAATCACGCGCTTTTCGATTATAGAGCTACAACCCCTTCGCAAGAAAACCATCCCATATTCCCGGCTTAAGAGAGAGTTGTACTTAAAATAATTTAAATTAATTATTTGGCGACTACATCTCATTTAATAATTTATGAGCTTGCAAACTTACGCATCTCAATTATTGAATTTCCATTTTCTTTCTATAGTGCAGTCACTGAAGGTAAAAATCAACTATGACCTTCGATTTCGGTAAATCTTCATTCATTTTCACGATTAACAATAACAACTTGGGGTTTTAACCTGGGGTATATGTCACCCCTTCTCGGGGGTGAAAATTACTTTATTCAAAATAACCCCACAAATCGAGAGAGGGACAAATTATAAGCAAAATTTGTTATATAATGCGATTAAAATAAATCAATACTTTTTGAGTTATTAAAGATCAAATATTTTAATTTTTGTGAAAGAAATTGCATGCTTTAAAGTGATTTTTCATAAATAACTCAAAAACTGTAAGTTTTTACAAAAAAGTGTTCATCACTAAAATTGAAGCAAATAAAAAATATAATAAATTGCTTACTTGAAAAACCCTTTAATGTTAATTTAAAGTAAGTTATTGGTAATTAAATGTATATTTTTTTCTGCGACTGTTCAAATCTAAGGATTCAAGCTTAAATAACGCGAAAGAGATGCATTTTATAACACTTAGGTACTAAATACTTGTCAAAGTACTTAGAAGTACCTATCAAAAATTAGCTCCAGAAAAAGTTGATAGCATCAAAATCCGCTCACCAATTTTCGTGAAAATGAATGGAGATTTACCGAAATCGAAGGTCATAGTTGATTTTTACCTTCAGTGACTGCACTATAGAAAGAAAATGGCAATTCAATAACTGAAATGCGTATATTTTGCGAGCTCATAAATTATTAAACGATATCTAGTCGCCAAATAATTTATTTAAATTATTTTAAGTACAACTCTCTCTTAAGCCGGGAATATGGGATGGTTTTCTTGCGAAGGGGTTGTAGTTCAATAATCAAAAGGCGCGTGATTTAAGAGTTTATTCTTAGAATATAAGCTAAACGAATAAAACTACTATTAACTTTTTTGTAAAAACTTACAGTTTTTCAGTGATATACGAAAAACCGCTTCAAAACATGCATTTTTTTCACGAAGATAGGGTGGTTTTCTTGCGAAGGGGTTGTAGCTCAATAATCGAAATGCACGTGATTTAATAGTTTATTCTTAGAGTATATAAGCTATAGAAATTATATCCGCAATACGATATATTTTAAGTTTTCTCAGCATTTTTCTCTTAAGTTAAATCAATTAAAGGGTTGTTTGGGGGTGAAGGGGATGAGCTCAAAAATCGAAACTATATAATTTCAAGAGCTCATAAATAGCTCGTAATTCTGCCGCAAACACCGATTCAATATTCCTATTTTTAAGTAGTGGGGGGGGCTGACTCAGCCCCCCCCCACCACTAAGGTATCAAATTCCTGCTCAGTGGAATGAGCTCAAAATTTTTAGTTTGCGGAATATGAGAGCTCATAAATAGCTCATAAATTAGGACTATTTGTTTTTTGATTTTTGCAAGTGGGGGGGGGGGCAGCTCAACACGGGTCTTTTTTTATGTATATGATCAAGCTCCTGAACCGGAAGAATCGGTTTACCAAAAGTTGTGTTTTTCCTGATTTTTTATGTAAAAATATGTTGTTCTTTTTCAATTCTTTCACCCTGTATATATTAATTTTTCAAAAAGTTAATACGGGCATTGAAAAAATATTTTTTAGGGAATATTTTTATCTTTTTAGTTATGTTAATTACCATTTAATAAATGCAAGACGTATCTTCACATGTACCTATATGCGGCAGATTCGTGCAAATATTATAAGAATTATTGTGCATTTAATGGTAGAAGCATATAATTTGGACCACATATACTACACATACAAAGGCTAAAATTTAGATATGAGGCCATCTCAGATTTTACCTTTTGCAAAAAAGGAGCGCATTCAAAATGGCGACTATGCATATGTCACTAATAGCACGATAACTTTTGAACGAAAATTCCGCTTTCAACCAAATTATGTATATGTTCTTTTTTTATGTATAAGATCGAGCTCTTGAACCGCAAGAATCAGTTTACCAGAATTTGTGTTTCTCCTGATTTTTTTGTAAAAATATGTTGTTTATTTTTCCAATTCTTTCATCCTGTATATATTAATTTTTCGACAAAGGTAATACCCGCGTTGAAAAGAGCGTAAAAATATTTTTTAGAAAATATTTTGAATTTTTTAGTTATATCAATTACCATTTAATGAATGCATAACGTATCTTCATATTATGACAACGTAGGCACCTATGTGCGGCAGATTCGTGCAAATAATAATATAAGAATTATTGTGCTGGTAGAAGCATATAATTTGGATCACACATACTATATATACCAAAATTCAAATTTAGATATATGAGGCCATCTCAGATTTTGTCTTTTACAGAAATGGCGGGCATTCATAATGAATCTGCCGCCCATAGGTACATGTGAACATACGTTATGCATTTATTAAATGGTAATTAACATAACTAAAAATTTCAAAATATTTCCAAAAAATATTTTTACACTCTTTTCAATAGCGGTATTAACTTTTTGAAAAATTTATATATGTTACCGTTAAAACCCGATTTCAGTTAAAACCCGAATTTACTAGGAAAAACTAGTTTTAACTATGCGCTTTAGACAATTCTAGTTTTAACTAGTCAAAACTAGATTGGACTGCTACATTCAGTTAAAACTATACTAAATTTACAATCAAGATGCAGTAGAAGAAATAAACAAACCAAGACACATTAAATGCTACTAGGAGCACTCCCAAATCATAATTTACAATGTATAGGTATATATTGTAAATCCCAAATCATGATTTCCAAAAATTGTAAATTATGATTCGGGAGTGCTCCTAGTAGCATTTAACGTGTCTTGGTTTGTCTATTTCTATTGCATCTTGATTGTAAATTTAGTATAGAAACGGATTTCATTTAGAGTAGTTTTTACTAGTTCCAAATAATTTTTTTCTGGAATTACTAGTGAATAACAGTTAAAATTATTGCGAGAAGAGGCAAGTACTACGGCTTATTCGAGGTAGTGTTAATGACGAAGGCGGCCGGTTGGTAGCAAACTAGTGTGTGCAACTGTTGATTGTTTTGCATCGTTTTTATTGGTTGTATTACACCACTGTGTATCATTCACCATGAGTGATAATATCAAAGATCAGATTGAGAGCGGAGATATAAGAAAGTGAAAAAACCTGTTTTGGAAATGATTTTACAAATAGAAGAGACAGAGAAGAAAGAAAGTCACTACAATATTGTGACCAAAAGTATATAGGTAGGTACAATAAAATTAATGGTCGAAGTACAAGATGCGGAACTGTCTGCCAAGAAAACACCATTACAAATTGGAAGACTAAAACGATTTAGAATTGTTCAAGTTGGAGAAATAAAAAATCTAGCTTCTAAAATTGATCCTATCAAAAATTATGTACCGGCCGAAGACATTTTTGGCATAATTGAAGCAACCCACGGTGCTAGTGTTTATGGAGATCGGGATAGGTTGAAGACTGAAACCGCCAGGAAATAAGCAAATATAACAATTGATATGATCAATACTTTTATTTGAAATACTTTTATGTGAAACCTGCCAACAGAAGAATATTAAAAATATAAAAGCGAAGAAGGTTCTTCTGTCGGAACCTATATTGCATTAAGAAATGAATAGTCTCTGTCAGGTAGATTTGATCGATATGCAATCACAAGAGGTTCTGCTCTAGATCGATAGAGAACTACTCAAAATGAAATTTTTAACTTTTTGAAACTTTTAACTGAATTTAGCAATCAAATCTAGTTTTGACTAGTTAAAACTATAATTGTCTAAAGCGTATAGTTAAAACTAGTTTTTCCTAGTAAATTCGGGTTTTAACTGAAATCGGGTTTTAACGGTAACATATATACAGGCTGAAAGAATTGAAAAAGAACCAACATATTTTTACATAAAAAACAGTAACACCACAACTTCTGGTAAACTGATTCTTCCGATTCAAGACCTCGATCTGAATCATCAAAAAGTAACCTATATACCAAATTTGGTTGAAATCTGATATCTCTTTCAAAAGTTATCGTGCTATCAGTCACATATGTATAGTCGCCATTTTGAATGCCCACCATTTTTGTAAAAGGAACAAAAACTGAGATGTCCTCATATATAAATTTGAACCTTTATATGTGTACCTAGTATATGTGGTCCAAATTATATGCTTCTACCATTAAATGCACAATAATTCTTATAATATTTGCACGAATATGCCGCACGTAGGTACATGTGAACATACGTTATGCATTTATTAAATGGTAATTAACATAACTAAAAAGTTCAAAATATTTCCTAAAAAATCTTTTTACGTTTTTTTTAATGGCGGTATTAACTTTTTGAAAAATTAATACATACAGGGTGAAAGAATTGAAAAAAAACATGTTTTTACATAAAAACCAGAAAAAACAACTTCTGGTAAACCGATTCTTTCGGATCAAGACCTCGGTCTTATACATAAAAAAAACCTATTTACCAAATTTCGTTAAAATCTAACGTCTCGTTCAAAAGTTATCGTTCTATTAGTCACATATGTATAGTCGCCATTTTGAATGCCCGCCATTTTTGTAATAGGCAAAATCTGAGATGGCCTCATATCTAAATTTGAACCTTTATATATTTAGCATATGTGGTCTAAATTATATGCTTCTATCATTAAATGCACAATTGTTTCACATAATAATCGGCTGCACTAATAGTCGCGAAAACATCACCATGAATATTAATAAATAAAACTGATTAATTTATGTTTATCCCCCTCTGTGGCTCAGTGGTAAGAACACCTACCTTTGGACCGAAAGGTCCGAATGGTCGTTAGTTCGAATCTCACCAGGGTCAGGGATTTTTCGTTTAATATATAAATTAATAAACGAAAATAGTTTCTGTCCTTGTGGGGTAGGTACTCACCTGAGGGACCGCAGACGTTCAGATACAATTAGCGTCTCTTTGCAAAGACAATGACGTCGACTTTGTAAAGTAACAAGACACTTACTCAACACACACACTACACATGACACTAGGTACCTAACTGCAAAAATTCTACCATGCCAATGGCCATTAGTTGTCGAGGCATTAGCTAAATAAAAAAAAATTATGTTTAGTTTAAAATTTAGTATCCTTAATCAGTATTTAGTATAATATAGTATAAGTAAACTAAATGATTATTATTTCTAAAATGTCTAAATAAATATTATATTCATTTCATTTGATTTTAGTAGAACATAATACAATAAACAGTAATAGTCCAGGGCGCATCTGTTTTGAGATGGACGTTGAAAGGTGACTCAAATGTTTTTGCAGAAATTGCTTGAATTGCTTGAAAATAAATCAAATAATAATATTTGAGTTATCCTCCCTCTCAAAAAGGTCCGGAACATTGTTTAAATAATCAAAATGTCAAAAATTGCAGAAAAAATTCGATTTTTTTCTTCGTTTTTTGATTATAACTTTAAAAGTATTCATTTCCGAGAAAAGTTGTACTGACATAAAAGTTGCGTAATTAAATTTCCTTCAATATAGAATTGGTCAAAAATTTAAAAAATAGTCACCCTAGTTGCAAAATAGCAATAATTTCGAAAAAACCATACAAAAACAAGTATTCGCATTTTACGTTTTTCAACCATTTATGCTACACTTAGGACCTTCATATTTCACCCAGAAAAACCTTATGATACAGTAAAACAATGCTGTAAATTTCATTAACATCGGTTTAATAGAATTTGCAAAATAAATTTTGCAATCCAGCTTTCGCAAAAAAAAATTATTTTTTCAAAATGTTACAGGACTGAAAATAAAGCAGATAGCAAGTTGAAATTTTTTTTGCTTATAGAAGTGCACTGTACCTTTCAGTTGCAATTTTCAAAATTAAAATCGATTAATTACCACGACGTCAGAAAATTTTTGAAATAAACAATAATTTTTGGTGCTACGGGACAGCGGTGTTCGATTCACACAAGTTGATTTCCACCAAAATTTCTTCCTATCTTTATCTAATATATTATTTTCTTACTCTATATTTTGTTGTATTTTAATATTTTAATTCCACAAAAATCAAACTAATTTTATTATTGTTTGTGAAATTTTGTTTAAACAATTGCATATGTTTAAAAATAATAAACTTTTATTATTTAAGTTAAAATATATGAACAAAGAAAGTTTTTGCTAACAAAATTGTTATTTCAAAGGATAGAGTATGTGTTTTTATTTTGCAATAAACAAATTTATTTATTTATATCGAAATGTAATAAAAATTAAAATGTATCAATCATTATCAAAGGTCATTGGAATGCCCAATCAGAGAAAACTATCCGCTGTCCTGCGCGTAGCACCAATAACTAATGTTTATTTAAAAAAATTCCTGACGCCGTGGTGTTAATCGATTTTAATTTTGCAAAATTGCAAATGAAAGGTACAGTACACTTCTATAAGCAAAAAAAAATTCAACTTGCTACCTGCTTTATTTTCAGTCCTGTAACATTTTGAAAAATGAATTTTTTTTACGAAAGCTGGATTGCAAAATTTATTTTGCAAAATCTATTGTGCCGATCTTAATCAAATTTACAGCATTGTTTTACTGTATAATAAAGTTTTTTAGGGTGTAATACGAAAGTCCTAATTGTAGCATAAATGGTTGAAAAACGTAAAATGCGAATACTTGTTTTTGTATGTTTTTTTCACAATTATTGCTATTTTGCAACAAGGGTGACTATTTTTTAAATTTTTAACCAATTCTATATTGTGGAAAATTTAATTACGCAGCTTTTATGTTAGTACAACTTTTCTCGGAAATGAATACTTTTAAAATTATAATCAAAAAACCAAGAAAAAAATCGAATTTTTCCTTAATTTTTTGACATTTTGATTATTTAAACAATGTTCCGGACCTTTTTGAGAGGGAGGATAACTCAAATATTATTATTTGATTTATTTTCAAGCAATTTCTGCAAAAAAATTTGAGTCACCTCTCAACGTCCAAATGTACTAATATTTTTACAGATGGGGCCTGGTTTATAAATAAAATAATTTACTTTTCAATTGAGGTGGAATTAAATTTTAAAGTAATAACTGTTTGAGGTACACTGACCAATGTCTCTGTGATGATTAGAATCTGAAAAAAAAACATTACGAAAACTTATTAAAAAATTGAAAAGTAACAAGAAACACAAAATAAATTAATAACTCAAATCACAGAATAAAATACTGGAAGGAATAAATTTTAGAAACATATAACGCGGAAAAAACCTATTTGACAGTTTAAATAAAAATTAGTCATATTTAGACGCGTAAAAAAGCTATTAATAATTAAATAGGTAATTAGGTATGACATGTGTTGGTGCATTCAATTCTTTACCAATTAATTATTGTGCTTTATTGCTTAATTACCGATTACAAAATCGTGTGGATATAAAGTGCAGTATATGACTAAAGCATTAAGGTACAAAATCTTTTTTAATAACTCCAATCTTAGACCATAAAAACTGATAGATACGCCTTGTACCGAACCGTTGAAGCAAAGACCTTCCGCGAAAGTGACGTCACAATACGGCAAGAACTCGTTTGGATTCTTAGCAAAGCACTAATAAAATTACCCAATTTTAATGTTGGGTTAATCTGTGGTATAACTTAATATTTTGTAAAAAATATGGAAGAACAATCATTTAGCAAAGTAATTAATAAATATTTTTGACTTAACGTAATTTTGTACAAATAAATGTTTTATTTGAAATTATATCGTTGGTATATCTCTTCTTGTTTGATAATCAAAAATAAATTTAAAGGAGAGTAATTTTCTTTTGGGTGTTTTTCACGTTAGGTGAAAAAATATGTAGGAAATCTATTAATTAATGACTACAAAACAAAATACATTTTGTTAACTTACTTCTAACTCTTATTACATTATTTAGTTTTTCACCTTCGTGGTACAATCTGATGTATCAATAATGCGAACATATTATCTTTATTCGATTAAACAAATGGTTTGTTTCAAAATCATGATCAAACATGTTCTTTGTATACGCTAAACACAGAACCATGCACGTTTAAGATCAATTTTGTCAATCATTTAGAATCGTTCAATTTTTTTGAATTGTACCTACATAATTCTAATTTCGCTTTCAGCAATTTTGCAAATATGAATGACGTCTTTAGAAGGTTGAATTAAAAATTTTTTGATATGCTATAATTTTTGTGTTTATGAATGGACATTGTAAATTATCACATTCGATTGCACACAAACATATGTCACAATGTAATGTTTTCTTAACTTTCTTAACTACAAACCCAGCGATATAGTCAACAACATCACAAACATAAGATGACTCTTTTTGAAAAACTTAAATTATTTACAGTATAATCATGGTTACTAGTTATTATTTCCCTATTATTTTCATCAGTTCTAGAGTTGTCAATGAGTTGATGATCAACAGTTTTCATTTTCACAGTATTTGTTGTGCTCATTGCTAAAATTGTGGAAGGTGCCTGTTCTATACAATTAGCCTGGGTAGATCCTGTAACACTTGTGTGCATTAAGAGTCTTTTATATGCATCTTCAAATTTTTTTGCCATTGGGTTGTTGTTGTAACCTCCATGACTCCTATAATAGAACTAAAGAAAACTTCTAAGCGATACTGAGAAAGTTTATAGGCCGAAAGATACTTCAGACCTCCATCCATATGATCCTTCACGTAATTTTTCCAAATTCGCATTCGCATCATACCAATAAAACCCGTTTATTTTTGGCTTAGATGCAGTGGTTCACCATTGTTGGAATATTTGAGTGAATTAAGATACTTTATAAATTCTTCAATTTTTTGAAAAATCGCTTGTTTATTATGCTGCTGTAAAATGGATTTTAGGTGTTTTCCCCTTTTTTTTTGTCGCTGCGTACAATTAAATGCTCTGCAAGATAACACCATAATTAAAAAATTAGTGTATTGGAAAAATTTTAAATTGGAACGCTTTAAAAAGTTTACAAAGCCTATAAACACTTCTAATCTCTAACGTTTTCTGCCGTAAACTGACGTCACGCACAGCTATATGAATCGTTTTATGTTGGCTTCACTCTTCGAGACGAGAGAATAGCATTACGGCGTGTCTATCAGTTTTTATGGTCTAAGACTCCAATTTACATAATATAACATAATCGATCGAGGTGTCTTCTTTACTCGTTATTGTCTGCGAACTTACCCCACTTTTTTGTGTCCCTGGCTAATTCTTTTAGGGTTTTTTCCTAAAATTATTTTTTTTGCATCAAACAAAGTTTTTTTAGGTTTTTTGAATCATTCGAAACAGAAAAGAGCTTAAGTGACTTTTCTCTTAAGTTAAAAGTTTTTGACATATAAGCGATTAAAAACTTGAAAATTGCGAAATCGGCCATTTTTTACCCTGAATCGGACATTTAGCTGAAAATTTCAATGTAACCAAGGTACAGTTGAGTCCGCGAGTCTTTACCCGTGCGTCATCATTTAAAGCATACGAAATAAGTCGGAAATCTATTTCACGCAACAACAACTGACAGAAAGTGGCTACTGTTCCGATTACGGGTTTTATTATAAAATTTGACGTTATCAAATAATATACAGAATGTCAAATGTAAGTTTTGCTTCAAAATTTTTGTGCAGAATTACAGCTACATTTGAAGTAGCTTAATAAATTCTTATATTATTATTGATTTGTAAATAAATAAACAATTTATAAAAAAATTCAGTAACATATTTTATTTTTGTTATTTTATTCACTTTGACGGAAATCTAAACACAATCATTTCTTTACTGTGTGAATGACGTTAGCTTTGTGTGTTTTAAATATTAATTGGCAAAATATAATTATTTACCTTAAAATTTCAAAGCCCAATATAAAATTAGTTGTGAAAACAACTGTTTGTGTAATATAAAGAAACTTCAAAACGCAAAAATTCGACAAAAACCGCAAAAAATTCAACTGATTGACAGCCACAAAAGTAAACAAAGCAGAAACGTCAAACAAATTGTGCTTAAAATATGAAAACATACCGAATCGTCTTTTTGTGTACCTATCTCTTTTCAATGCACTGAGTCTAGATGGTTCATAAAAATAACATGTGTTGTTACTTAATAACAAACGGCAGCTGGTTTGTCATGAGTTTCATGCGTGGAAGAGAATGATGCTAGATAAAAAGTATGTGTTTTATCTCTTCAGGTATTAATGACGCACGGGTAAAGACTCGCGGACTCAACTGTAGGTAGATATTCTTTAAACATCGATTGATGAAATCCCGAAGAGTTTTTTTTCAATACAATATCGAAAACCCCTTTGTTTTTTAATTGCTAATCAAGCGGGCGCGACACTGTAGTATAAGTGAGGACGTTTGAGTTTGCATAAATTCATTATCTCGAGAATGGGAAAATTTGAAGAGAAATCCTCAGATAGGTCGATTTTTATTTTTCAATTAGGACTTATTACATATAGAAACATAGTTTTTATTGCTGAACAACTTTTTTTAATAACTTTTCAATATTGTGAAAACTAAACGTACTTTGCTCTTAACCGAAATTAATATTTTTTGACATACCTCGTATAAGATTCATGAAATCTGATATTTGATGGTTGCATTCTGAGTTCTAGACAATGCAGAACTTTTTATGAAGAATAACTTTTTCTCGTAAAATTAATAATAAAACAGTTTTCCATATGGTTCCTAGTTATGTAGACACCATGTCTAAAATTTGTTGGTGCTTCATTAATGTTGCATTAAAAATCACACTAAATTTTCTCTTTTACTTTCACCCCTGTAACTTATTAAAATAGACATTACAGAAGTTGTCAGGGACTTTCGGCCTCAGTAATAATGTAGTCTTTTATTCTGGGTTTAAATTTTTCAAAAATATTTATTAGTTTTATGCAGGGTGAGTGGGGAGGAACGCACCAAACTTTAAGACTGTATAATATACGTAAAAAGAATCAAAAATAACTCATATGCTGTTATTCGATTTTCATTTGTTTCCGAGGTACGGGGTGTTAAAATTTTTCTTACGAACTGACGATTTATCTATTGCTGTAAATCCGGTTGAGGTGTGCAAATGAAATTTGGTGGGCTTTAAGACATAGTTATTGCGCATGTTTTGACATACAATTAAGCATTTTATATTCACCATTGGGGCGCGTACGGGTAATAGTCTGAAGTTTGTTTTAAAGATAAAAATGGTACGCCTCTGAAATATTTCAAATTAAAATCTTTCTTGAATTCCTCTTTCAGTTTGTGACAACACACATATTCTTTTTTTTTGCATGAAAACGAAGCGTCATATGAACAAACATGAAGATAGATTGTTTGTCAGAAATTGAACAGGGAATTCAAAAATAATTTTTATTTTGAAATATCTCAGTGGCGAACTATTTTTTTTGTTTCAAAAATTTTAGACTATTAGCCGTACGCGCGACGATGGTGAATATAAAATTCTTAATTGTTTGTCAAAACATGTGCACCAATTATGTCTTTAAACCCACCAAATTTCATTTGCACACCTCAACCGGTTTTAGAGCAATAAATAAATCGTCAGTTTGTAAGAAAAATTTTAACACCCCGTATCTCGGAAACAAATGAAAATCGAATAACAACATATGAGTTATTTTTGGTTATTGTTACGTATATTATACAGTCTTAAAGTTTGGTGCGTTCCTCCCCACTCACCCTGTATAGTAGATTTAAAGGGCGCTAAAATATACTTATGTCACGAACGTGGGCGCCAATCAGCCTTGCGGGGGCCCTGTACAGAGAATAATATGCATATTATGCATAATATGTACCTAATATACGTTTTTCACATAATAAAATTAATGCTAATACATAGACAATATTGACTTGTAGTTTAAACAATAACAAATGTCATTTTTCTACAACCACTATTCAAAGTGCACTTTTCTGCACGGTTTTATGTTAGCAAACTTGATATTTTCTCACAGTATAAGATATTTGACATTAGTGTGCAGAAAAGTGACGTTTCTGTGCCGCAAAGTGACGTTTCTGTGCCGCAAAGTTCTTTTCTGCACAGTTGACTACCTCATTCTGAGTAACGTTATATTCTGTTTACATCCGTGCTTAAACTTTAGACAAATATATAACCTATAAGACAATTATTATATTTAACTATAGCATAGAAACTAAATTATGGATGTTACAACTGTTTTATTTTACAATTTTATTCTTATTAAACATTTTATAATTATCAAATAACCAATAAGGATTTAGCAACCTGTGCAAGAGACGTCGAATGAAGTAGGTTTTGTGTAAATCCGTGACTGCATAAATATAATGTCAATAATGTGTAGTAATTGTTTAAATTTAAACAAATTAAGGCAGTGCATTAATTTTTTAACTGATTTCTGTGCAATTTATTTAGGTATAAGGAATTTAAATTGATTAGTAGGTATTAATTAAATACAGTTTAAAACTTATCACATAGGTACCTACCTATTATAATTAATCGTCGTTTGGAAATTGTGATTTTTATTTTTAGGAAAAACTGTGCTTGTAGAAAAAGTATAGTGTGAAACACGTGCAGAAAGGTAATTTCTCACTCGTTTGAATTGCGGCACTCGCTTGCGCTCGTACCGCAACTTTTCAAACTCGTGAGAAATTAGTACCTTTCTGCACTTGTTGCACAATATACTATTTTCTACAACCACTATTCAAAGTGCACTTTTCTGCACGGTTTTATGTTAGCAAACTTGATATTTTCTCACAGTATAAGATATTTGACATTAGTGTGCAGAAAAGTGACGTTTCTGTGCCGCAAAGTGACGTTTCTGTGCCGCAAAGTTCTTTTCTGCACAGTTGACTACCTCATTCTGAGTAACGTTATATTCTGTTTACATCCGTGGACTACCGCATTCTGAGTAACGTTATATTCTGTTTACATCCGTGGTTAAACTTTAGACAAATATATAACCTATAAGACAATTATTATATTTAACTATAGCATAGAAACTAAATTATGGATGTTACAACTGTTTTATTTTACAATTTTATTCTTATTAAACATTTTATAATTATCAAATAACCAATAAGGATTTAGCAACCTGTGCAAGAGACGTCGAATGAAGTAGGTTTTGTGTAAATCCGTGACTGCATAAATATAATGTCAATAATGTGTAATAATTGTTTAAATTTAAACAAATTAAGGCAGTGCATTAATTTTTTAACTGATTTCTGTGCAATTTATTTAGGTATAAGGAATTTAAATTGATTAGTAGGTATTAATTAAATACAGTTTAAAATTTATCACATAGGTACCTATTATAATTAATCGTCGTTTGGAAATTGTGATTTTTATTTTTAGGAAAAACTGTGCTTGTAGAAAAAGTATAGTGTGAAACACGTGCAGAAAGATAATTTCTCACTCGTTTGAATTGCGGCACTCGCTTGCGCTCGTACCGCAACTTTTCAAACTCGTGAGAAATTAGTATCTTTCTGCACTTGTTGCACAATATACTATTCTTAAACGACTTTTTTAAAAGCATTTTTTATATTGATTACTTAATTAAATAAAATCCAAGAGCTGTTGTGATCAATTCTGAAAAACCGATTACCCTAAAATAAGTACGCCACTGGCTCGTCTCGCATGCCCAACGCTGCGCCATCCAGAAAATAAAAATAAAATCATTATGAAATCAACCTCTTCCTGTAGCCCCCACGTAAAACCCTTTCGTGCGCATGTCTATTCCCTTACTGACCTAACCTACAAGTGGCGTGACACCGGCAAAATTCCGTATTGTGCCCTGTTATTAAACGATATCAAGACAACAACTGGCGGTTTGGTTGTTAGGTGTTATATTGCACTTTAGTTTTTTAACGCTCTTTGCCAGTGCAAGTAGTATCTACCCGGTGCTGTGTTTTTTAACTTTTTACTCTCCACCACCTTAACTTACGGTAAGAATATTTTTTGTTAATTAAGCATTATTAATAAATGTCAATAATTACCTTCTTAATTTAAAAAATTATACTCTACTTTTTGGTTTCCCTCTTTTCTTATTGACTTACTGTATCATCTTTAGATCATTCATATAGTCCAGAGAAAGGTAAAACATTGCCCTGTTCGGGAGTTTAACCCGCCCAGGCATCTGAGAAGTTTTTTGAGATTTATGGACCTCGATATGAAAAATATTTTTTTGAAAAAATAGCAACGTTTTTCAATCGTCTTGCAATGTTGTTTTGTTTAAGATAAACAAATTGAAGAACATTTAAACTGATTGATGAGTCCCTCTGAAATTTTAACCACATTTTAACAAAATAAGATCCAACTTTCCACGTAATATCAAGATTTTAGGTTTATTTTTTACAATTTATTAATAGTTAGTAAAAATTAAGAATTCTTAGATTTTTTACAGTTTTTTAATCAACTAATTACTAAATCAACATTCATAAATCGTCATTTTAAAGCTTTAAACATATTTTATTAATTTATTTAAGGCGGTGCGGGTGCGGGGTGCAGCTCCACCCCAGACCTTCTTTTTCTCACCTATCTTTTTTAATAAATGTTTTTGATTTTTGTCCATTTTTTTATTCGCATTAAATTCAATTCTAAACTCATTCCACCCATTACAGTAGTAGTCCAGTCGGGTTAGACGAATAACAGACCTAACCTTGCATTAGGAGCTGCCCCAAATTTTATTTTTCTAATCTTTAGGAAGGGTCAATATTAGTATAAATTTAAAATCTCGACTGAATTCCACCGTTGCGTTAGCCGCCATCTTGATTTTAAACGAGAACCGTTTTTGCTCAATATCTCCGCCATTTTCAATTTTTTGACAAAAAGTGTAAAAACTGAAATTGTTGAAAATACGATTTTCTATAATTTCATTTATTATAATTTTTTTCGTGCGGTCAATATTTTCAGAGTTATGAGGGGAAAATAGTGACCGTTAAAGCATAATTATTGAATTATTGAATTATCTCGTTTATTATTAGTTTTACAACAAATATGTACCTGTAGAAAAATAAAGAGAATTAAATTCTACACAATTTTGATCTCTTTCATTTTTTTGCTAAAATTAATATTTAAGGTAGTACGTATGCGGTAATGGCGCGAGCGTAAGACCGGATTGATTTTATAGCAATTGTTTTTGTTCAATATCTACGCCATTTTCCACTAAAATTGTTCAAAATATAATTTCCTACAATTTCTTTTTAACAATTTTTTTCATGCGGTTGATATTTTCCGAGTTACATGGGAAAATAATAAAAAGTGGTGGGGGGAGCATAATTATTGAATTGAATTTTGTATCCGAGCTGACCCAAATTTTATAATTATATCCTTTAGGAGAGATCAATAGTAGTGTAAATTTAAAATCTCGACTGAATTCCGCGGTTGCATTAGCCGCCATATTGATTTTAAATGAGAACTGTTGTTGCTTAATATCTCCGCCATTTTCAACTTTTCGACATAAATGGTGGGAAAGAAAATTGTTGGAAATGCAATTTCCTACAATTTCTTTGGCACAATTTTTTTATACGATCAATATTCTCCGAGTTAAGGGGGAAAATAATGGAAGCGGAGGGGAAGCATAATTATCGAATTGTCTCATTTATTATTAACTTTACGACATAATTGTACATAAACAAAAATAAAGAGAATTATATTTTATACAATTTTTGAAACTTCCAATGAAACATCAACCAAACTAAGTATATAAAAGACATAAAAAGACATATACATTAAGTTCACTTAATTTTATTAACTAGCGGGTTTTATTGGTTGAATTTGTCTGTCGATATTTTAAGTTTTATGTCAGCTAATATATCGTGTTGTTCCAACAATTTTTTTTTTTTTAATTTTGGACCCTGTTGGGGGGAATTTTCCCATCTACCCCCTTGTAGACCCGCCACTGGTTCTCTCGAAAATTTGTAGTAAATCGTAATTGCAACAATTTCAGTTCTTACACTTTTTGTCGAAAAGTTGAAAATGGCGGAGATATTGAACAAAAACAATTGCTACAAAATCAATCAGGTCTTACGCTCGCACCTTTACCACATACGTACTACCTTAAATATTGATTTTATCAAAAAAATGAATGGCATCAGAATTGTACAAAATTTAATTCTCTTCATTTTTGTATAGGTAAATATTTGTTGTAAAACTAATAATAAACGAGATAATTCAATAATTCAATAATTATGCTACAACTGTCACTATTTTCCCCTCATAACTCGGAAAATATCGACGGCACGAAAAAAATTATAATAAACGAAATTATAGAAAATCGCATTTTCAACAATTTCAGTTTCTACACTTTTTGTCAAAAAATTGAAAATAGCGGAGATATTGAGCAAAAACGGTTCTCGTTTAAAATCAAGATGGCGGCTAACGCAACGGTGGAATTCAGTCGAGATTTTAAATTTATACTAATATTGACCCTCCCTAAAGATTACAAAAATAAAATTTGGGGCAGCTCCTAATGCAAGGTCAAATGCCATCCCGACTGGGTTATAGATATTTAAAACTCATTGCGTTTACGTGATTTTTTGGAAAAGTGACTGTGGGGTGCAAATGCACCCCGCACCGTCGTTAACGTTTGCCATAATATTTGAAAACTTACAAATTCTCAAAAGTGTGTTTTCGAGAGAATTTTGTTATAATTTTACGTTTCTTTTGTTTGAAATAGTAATTTCAGCTTGTAATGCAATCCGCAAGAATTTACGATAAGTCGGTGCGACTTCTTGTGTAGGAGGATTGATAACACTCACAATCTTTTGTCGGTAACTATAAATATTATAATCGAATACATCACTACACGTCGTGTAAAAATTATTTGATTGAAAATATGTACTAATATCAGCCTGCAATTAATACATTCCGCAAAAATTTACTGTAATTAAACCATAGATTTAAACCGACTGATAAGTCGGTGCGACTTCTTGCGTAGGAGGATTGATAAGCTGTAATGTTATATTACTGTCGACGGAACATTTTGATGAAAAAGTGGGTGAAGAAGAAGACACCTGTAAACTTGAAATGATACTTCATTATTATAAAACAAAAGGAGCTGTTGCCGTAGTGGACAAAACGGCACAACAATTTACAACACAGCGCCAAACACGCAGATGGCCCATAATAATATTTTATCAACTATTAGATTTCAGCCAGGCCCGTCGAGAGGGATGAGCGGGCCCCGGTAAGAAGTGACGAGCGGGCCCCCAGCAAAAAGTGAAGAGTGAATTTTTTTTTTAATTTCATAGAAATAAAATTATCAATAATAAATAATAAGAAACATTTACTCAATGCATTCTCAATGCACAAAGTTGATAGTCCAGTTAATCGATCGTGTTTCATTGTAGATCTCACAGCATTTTTTATGCGAGAAAGAAAACTAAAGAATCTTTTCCCTTTTGCGACTACCACTGGTAATGTGCAAAATATTCTTGACGTTATAACGACGTTAGGAATAATGATTCCAATTTGGGATGTTTAATTTTATTAAGTATCCGACGCCCTGGAGGACACGAAGGATTATGAGAAAGAAGAAGAAGAATTTTATTAAGTAAATCTATTGGAGAAAGATGAGATTCACAAATATTCTCCTTGTATATCGCTCTATCGTCTTCTTTATAAAACTCGCGCAATATATCAACTTTTTTTCTTAATATTGGCGTTATCTTCATCTCAGAATGCCCATAATATGTTAAATAGGGAATGATTTTCAATTTCCGCATTAAATCTTCTGGTTAAGTTGCTTATTATACAATCTATGACAATATTAAATATTTATTTCAAAGCGAAATATTGTGTGTCGGGTTCAAAATTATCAGTCACCTCAATACTAGGCCCTATATTTCAAAATAGAGGTAAAGGTCATATTAAATATTAGTCCAGAGAAATAAGGATTTTGTCGGGACACTTGAGCAGCCAGGTTGCAAATGGATTTTTTGGGTACTACATATATAGGGTGAGGCAGATAACTGGCCTATTAGAAATATTTAGAGAACTAAAGGCAACAGAATCATGAAAATTGGAATGAAGGGGTTTTGAAGGATGATCTATTTAATGAAAATATTTTCATCAATTTGCCACTTCCGGTTATACCGGAAGTTGCTTAAAACTTCGTTTTTTTAAATGGGACACCCTGTATATTTTTACATTTTTGAATTCTCCTCGATGTCTTCTTTCTTAAAATAAGCGGTTTTGTAATTTTATACAGGGTAGTTTAAAAGCTAATTACGTTTTTTTATTAATTTCGTAGCAACTTTCACACCCTGTAGAATTGTAGTAGTTGGATATCAAAAACTCTATTTATGTTAAAATGATTTTTAATTTAGTCTACTATTATTAAAAATTATTAATATAGCAAAATATTAAATTTTAGTATACAGGGTTGGTCGAAACTCGGAATGAGGATTTTCTGAATTTTCTTAAATGGAACACCCTGTATTTTACTATTGCAATGAAACGACATTTTATGGTACTTTTTTATTTCTTAAGCATTCCCTATACCTAAATGCTTTAATTTGTGCTTAATTGTTAATCGCGCCAAGAATGTTAACTACGTAGGTATTTTGATAGCTCAACCATTATTGGCAATTTTAAAGATCAGTCTAGATTAATATGTATTTATTTCCCAAAAATTATTTGTGATTGAATATTTTCACGGCCAACCTAATAAAATTTCACGTATTTTTTGTTGAAATTAATGTTTGGCTTGAATCACCAATAACTCACAAATTAAAGTAGTTAGGTATAGGTAATGCTTAAGAAATAAAAAAGTAGCATAAAATATCATTTCATTACAATAATAAAATATAGGGTCTTCCATTTAAGAAAACTCAGAAAATACTCTTTCCGAGTTTCGACCAACCCTGTATAGTACAATTCAACATTTAACTATACTAACAAGTTTTAACAATAGTAGACTATATTCAAAATCATTTGAACATTAATAAAGTTTTTGATGTCAAACTACTACAATTCTACAGGGTGTGAATGCTGCTAGGAAATTAAGAAAAAAAACGTAATTATCTTTTATACTACCCTGTATAACATTACAAAGCCTCATATTTTAAGAAAGAAGACATCCAGGAAAATCCAAAAATGTAAAAATATACAGGGTGTCCCATTTAAAAAAACGAAGTTATAAGCCACTTCCGGTATAACCGGAAGTAGCAAATCGATGAAAATATTTTCATTAAAGAGATCACTCTTCAAAACCCCTTCATTCCAATTTTCATGATTCTGTTTCCTTTAGTTCACGAGATATTGCTAATAGGACTTTTATCTGCCTCACCCTTATACCTAATACATTATAAATACAAAAATGCCCGTCACAGTTCGGACGAGAAACTTAGTTATTAACAAATAAGGGTCAAAAATGGCAGTTTTTTCGTTTAAATCGCTACAGGTAAAAATAGGGTAATTAAATATCTTATTTATAATATTCCTCTTTTTGTAGATGAGCCAAGGTTTGAATTTTGGTCCCATCCTTTTTTGTTTCGGAAAATGCAAAATAAAACTAAAATTTTAAAAATAAAAAATGTGCTATAACTTTTGCGAAAATGGCTTTAAGACTTTCATATTGCACGAAAAGTTGAGTCAAACATTCCATATAATGCACCAAAAATTTTAAGACGATTCGTCAATTAGTTTAAATTTTATTCAATTTGTTTTGTCGCAAAGAGCTTTTTTTCGCAATGTTATTGTTCAGAAAATAATAATGACATAGCCATTCTGTGGAAACCACATGCAAGAATAATAGTCATCTTCAATCACATTTATTTTATATAAATGACTTGGATAGCAAGCATGGCTAAAACGTAGTCGATTTATAGTTGTTATATATTTACGTGGGGCTTTAAAACTTTTAAACCAAGTACTTTGTGGAATCACTGGTTGTAAAGTGGTGTATCTTGTGGGGTTTGTTAAGCAGTAGAGATTCCATTGATCTTTCCATATCAATAGTTGGTTTCTTTTAAAAATAGTAATAACATCTGATACACATAAAGAATATGACAATAAAGTGCCTGATGTTATACTGGATTTAGCTAAGTAGTCTACATATTCATTATCGTTGAGTCCAATGTGTGCCTTAACCCAAATAAATTTTATATTCAAGCCAGAATCTTCTAAACGCTTTAACATATCCTTTATTAAAAATATGTAAGGATTACTAAATGTTTTGGGCAAAAAATTATTTTTAATATTCTGTAAAGCTGATAGGCAGTCTGAAAGAATTAACGTTTTTTTAGTATAAGAGTTTTTAATATATTTCAACGCTTCGAGTATGGCCAATGATTCCGCAGAGAAAATTGAAAACTCATTGGGAAGTTTGTACTTGCATTCGAAGCCTCCTAAGGGTAAAAAATAAGCACATCCAGTCCCTTCTCTTGATTTAGATGCATCTGTGTATATGACTGTGGCATCACTGTAGCAGTTCAAAATAGATTTCAGGATATGGTTGCTGATTATGTTGTTTTCGTTGTATGTGGGTATTATTACATCAGTTTTATGGAAGAGAGCGAAGTAGTCTAAGTTTTTGTCTACTGTGTTTAATTCCTTTGAAAAAATAGGATTGTTTTGTAATGCAGTGCATAAAGGCGGAGATGGTTTTTTAATCCAATCCTTGTGAGTAAGATCTGATTCGTTAAGATGACATATACTGGAAAATAATTCGAAATTTGTAGAGTGTGCTTTGAGTACCCATTTTTCGCTTAGTAAATTTCTTCTAATCTCCAAAGGAGGCTCAGAAGCTTCAACATGTATTGGTTGTATAGGAGTAGATCTCATAGCACCTAAACAGATTCTCAAGGCAGAATTTTGGAAAACGTCAATTTTTCTTAAAAGGTTTTTGGAAGCAGAACCGTAGAGAGTAGAACCATAATCTATAATGGATCGTATATAAGCCCTATAAAACAATAAAGATGTTTCAACATCGCAGCCCCACCACACTCTAGTTGTCATTCTAAGGAAATTAATACCTTTGCTACTAGGTCTGGATCCCGCGGATGAAAAAAAAGTTGATTAATAGCAAGCTGAAAATTTGTTAATAGCTTAAGGGTGTCTAGTCGGACAAACTTTGATATATGGGAACACTGGAACAGGGGAAGTTATAATTGTGGAACAGGTTAAAAATTTGGAACGGTCAGTGTGTTCCACAATTAAAACTGCCCCTGTTACAGTGTTCCCATATATCAAAGTTTATCCGACTAGACACCCTTAAGCTATTAACAGATTTTCAGCTTACTATTAATCAACTTTTTTTTCATACGCGGGATCCAGACCTATACATCTATCCAGCATATATTTTATGTGTTGTTTCCAAGTTAGTTTTTTGTCCAGATTGAGGCCCATATATTTGACATTATTTTTAAATGTAAAATATTGATCACTAAGTAATACATCTTGGTTTATCGGAAGATTGTGTTTTGTAAAGACAGATACTGCTGATTTGTTAATTGATAAATTTAAGCCGTTCTCTAAGAACCATGGAAAGAGGGAACTACAAACTGTACTTAGGTTTTGCATACCATTTTCATATTTCTTGCTTTCCGCATAGACACAAATGTCGTCTGCATATTGTATGATTTTGAATGGTATGTTGTTTATTTGTATCTTATGTATGTCAGAGGTGTACAGATTGAATAAAATTGGTGATAATACTGAGCCTTGTGGTATACCGTGATAATTATATCGAGGACCTATTAGTTTGTTATTATGATCTCTGATGTAAATTACCCTATCTGTATAGAAACTGATTATTGTGTTAACGAAAGCAATTGGCATATGAAAAAAATTTACCATTTTATGTTTTAAGGTTGATAAACAAACGGAGTCATATGCTCCTTCAATATCTAAGAATAGTGCTGCTAAGTAGTTATTTTTAGTTAAGTTATTCTGTAAATCTACAACAAGTGTTGTTAAAGCGTCTAGAGTTCCAAAACCTCTTTTGTAACCAAACTGGTTTACTGGAAGTAAATTCTCTTTTTGTAACCACCAATCTAATCTAAATTTTATAAGCCTTTCTAAAGTTTTAAATATACAAGACAGTAAGGATATTGGCCTATATCCTATATGAACTTACGATGTTTGGGTCTTTTCCGGGTTTAAGGATAGGAACAACTAAGATGTTTTTGAAAGAATCGATAACTATATTTTTTTGGATGATATCATTGAAGATATTTAAAAGAAGTTTTTTTGCAACATCTGGTAGGTTGGTTAACATGGGGTATTTTATGTGATCGATACCAGGAGAAGTGTTTATGCGGTTTTTAAGGGCAAAATCTAATTCAGTTTCTGAAAATGGTTTTAACAAGAAGTGATTATTTGAATGATGACTTTGTGTAGGTCGTGTAGGTGAATTTTGAGCAAATGGAGGACATACTTTATTAAAAAAATCGTCTAATAGATTATCATTGAAGGGTTTTATACTAATAGGTGCTTTTCGATTCATTTTGTTGGCCTGTGACCAAATCTCCTTAGAGGAGGTATTTTTGCTTAAATTAGAACACCATTTAATCCAACTAGCTTTGGCTTTTTGTTTCAACTGCTTTTTAGTATGAGCAGTAACTTTCTGACAGTTTAGATAATTATCAAGGCTTGGTGAACGCTTATACAATGCTAATGCTTCTTTTCTATCATTAATTATCAGATCGCATTCTGGGTCCCACCATGTTGGAGGCGATCGATTTTTGGATTTAAAAATTTTGTATTGAGGAATAGATCTAATTGCAGCATCATTAATGCAATCTATTAGAAAACTATAATTTTGATAAGTATTGAAAGAGTTATTGTAGTTGGAAAACATGTTTTCAATTAAGGATGTATACAGGGACCAATTGGCTTTCTTGATATTCCATTTGCTTTTTGGATAAATTATTTCTTGTGAGGTGTTGGTTATTGAAAAATTCATAGTTATAGCAAAATGATTCGAGCCTAAGGTGTCAGATAAAACTGACCAAGTGAATTTACTGGCTATATTAGCTGTGCAGAGTGAAATGTCAATCATAGATTTTTGCGTACCATATCTGGGAAGATATGTAGGTTCTCCATTATTCAAAATTACAAGATCTAGGTCTTCGATACTGCTAACAATTTGGTTACCAACTGGATCATTACGCAGTGAGCCCCATAGTGAGTGATGAGCATTCATATCTCCGCCAATTAAAAAAGGTGATTTGATTTGTGAGAAGATATTTATCCAATCGTTTTTGGATGTACTAATATTTGGTGGTCTATATATAGATAAAAAACTTAATTCTATTGTGTTACATTTAACGATAGCACCGCAAACTAAAATTCCCTCATCAAAATTGTTTCTAATATTTATTTCACGAAATGGTATGGTTGTTTTAATTAAAATTGCAACTCCTGCATACCCGTCATATCTATCTTGGCGAATTACATTATAACCTTTAAATGTATAATTTTGATTTGGTTTGAACCAGGTTTAACTTAATAATACAATATCAATATTTTCAGTTATTAAACAATGAATTAAACTATTTTTATTCGAAACAAGGGATCTACCGTTCCATTGCAAAATTTTTAATGATTTAAGTTCTGGGTACATGTTATTTATTAGTGATATCCTCTAAAATCGTTTTTATACCATGGTAAATACAATCTTGACTCATAGTTTTTATATCATCTACAGTTTGAATCTTTGTGATCAAATTAAAAATATAATTGGAAATGAGTGTTTCCAATACTCTCTGGTATGATTTGTTTTGACAAATTGGGTTTTTTAAATTAGCAGGAAGGGGTTTGGAAAGCCCAAAATTAAAAGGAAACATGGGTGAATTGTTTTGTGATTGGTGTGGTGATATTTTTCGCTTTTTAACTATATTATAGTGGCTTGAGGAGGGTTGGGATTGGGATGTATTATTTGATGATATGTTTTGATTTTTATGTGTGGCAGTAGAAGGGGTTGATTTTTTTGAAGATGTTGGGAGGGGAGGAAAACTGTCTTCGATATTGTCTAGTGTGGAATATCTATTCTGAATGAACAATCCCGAGAAGGACGATTCACAGTAATTTTTTGCCTCGATAAAGGAAATTTTTTTCTCAATCATTACGTTCTTTATCTTCTTTTGATGTTCGTATTTTGGACACTTCTTGGATATGGAAACATGATCTTTACTATTACAATGTATGCATTGAACATCATTATCTTGACATGTATGATCTTCATTTTTGATTTTTCCACATTTTATACAATGTGCTTGTGGACTGCGACACTGCTTGGAAATGTGTCCAAATCTTAAGCACTTGTAACACTGTGTTACTTTGCCAATGTAGGTTTCAACGGGAAAAAACACACTATTTATTGAAATGTAGCTAGGAAGAATATTTCCTTCGAAGGTGACTATCATTGTCCTTTTGGGTACATAGTTAGTTTTTCCATCGGTGTCAACTTTTCTGTAAGTTCTTTTAAAGGCTGCTATGGGGGAGGGAGATTTACTATTATCTAACAAATACTTTTCATCGTATTGTGTATCAATATCTCTTATTAGGCCTCTAATTTCTAGTAAATGGTTAGGGACATACGCTATCAAGTTTTGGGCTTTTAATTTTATATTTTTAACCAAATTATTTGCATCTACGATTGACCTTAACAAAACTTTAATTCTATTTTTTCCAAGGGCTTTAATTTCAATAATATTAGGAATGTTCAATCTTTTATGCAAGATGTCTGCAACAGTAAGTGGATGTAAACGGCCAATATCCTGATTGTTTGATATTTCTATATATACATAAACGTTATTAAAATTGTACTTATCTGATGCAACGTTGAACAATTTTTTCTCTGCAACTTTTTGCGGAGGTGGGATTTGTTGTGTCGATACTTTAATAAAGTATCTGGTTTTAGTTGTAAGTTTCGCAGTAGAATCATCCAAATTTTCGATTAAACTTGATTCAATAATATCCATTTCACTATTCTCACTAGCACCTGAAAAGTTTTCACCTAATGGTGTCCCTGGGGAAAAAGCTTCCCCCATTGGGGGGTCGCTTATAGCACTGTTTATCGCACTCAATCAATATCAGTTTTTAAATCACACCAAGTGTCCTTTTTTCTACTAATTAACTCGCTAAATAGTTAATTTTATTAAGAGCAGATTTTAATGGGCACTGTCAGTTTGACGTTTTGCGTGACAATGATGTTATGAGTTTAATATTTAAATAAAATATAAATAAACTGTTTAAAGTATATTAATTTCGTTGAAATCATATAATAGAAGTATAACTTGTTACGTGCGTAAAAAGTACAAACACATTTTTTTTAATATGTTTGTCAGTTCTTTTACGATTTTTGAGCTATCGTACTTAATAAGCTCGTTATTGATACCGTCAGTCCTTGTAAATATAGTATGTTCTTTAACGGTAAAATATTGCAAAGCCTATAAATTTTAAAGAAACGCTTGGATTGACATGAAATTTGGCATAGACATAGCTAACAAGTGATATTATGCCAAAGAAAAAGTGATATTATGCCGATGTGTGTTTTTGCCCTAGGGCTGAGTTTGACCCCTTTTGGGGGTAAAAAATATATGTTCGAAATAAGTCCGGAAATGGATAAAATGACTAATTCTAAGCAACTTTTGTTATATAAAGTTTTTTCATCAAAGTAATACTTTTCGAGTTATGTGCGAGTGAATATGTTAATTTTTCTACAAAATAACCACGTTTTCAGACGGTTTTTCGCAAATAACTCAAAAGTATTTGGTCGAAAAAAAAATTCTTATCAAAAATATAGCACGTAAAAGAGTGAAAAATTATTATATATTAGGTCAATATACCTAGTAGAAGCAGAGTTTTAGCTAATGAAAAATAGGTTCATATTCGTCAAATTCCAAGTCGTATATTTTAACGTACCATAACCAACAAACGAAGCATTTTTTTGGGAAAACTCATTTTAACTTTTTTAAAGTGTTTAAAAAATGCTTATTTTTGTTTTAAAAAAAATTTTGCCTAAAAACTAAACAAGTTACGCTCAAAATAAAGTTAGTCCCTTTTTTTGGTAAGACATCGGGAAAATCACCCCCTAATTAGCATTTCAAATGAACTTAATTGTTACCACTTCGCTAGTTTTTTACTCGCGTATGTATTGGTCATATGATGTGTAAGTTTCATTGGTTCAAAGTCCTTATTTTTTAAAGAGCTGTAGTTAAAAGGGCTTGAACGAGTCACTTATCACGAGTGTATGCAAATTTAAAAACACCGAATCTTAACCAATTATTGTCTTACAGAAAAACAAAAACATAGAAAATATTCAGAAAAGTAAAGCCGACTTTTTTTATTGTTTAAGATTTTTGGAATCTCTAACATTTTTTAAGTTATTTTGAAAAAAATAATTTTTTTCAAAATTAAAATTTTTAAAAATTTTACTTTAAAACCACAATTTTTCAAAAATAAGCACTTTGAGTCGATAAAAACTTACAGATCATATAAAAACAACATAAGTGAAGTAACTTGTGAAGCGATAATGATTAATTTCATTTAAATTACTAATTGGGGGCGATCTTCCTGATTTTTTTTTGCCAAAGCAAAAGGGACCAACTTAATTTTGAGCGTAACTTGCTTACATTTGATGCTAGAAATTTTTTTTATAAAACAGAAATAAAGCTTTTTTTAAACACTTTAAGAAAGTTGTAATGTATTTTCCCCAAGAATGCTTCATTATTTAAATATTTCACGTTGAATTATTCTATTTAGAATTTTTCGAATATGAACCTATTTTTCATTATCTATAACTCTGCTTTTGCTAGGTATAGAGACCTAATTATACACCATTTTATTCATTTTATTATAGGTTATAGTTTTACGAAGAGTATTTTTTTCGACAAAATGCTTACGTTTTGAGTTATTTGCGAAAAACCGTCTAAAAACGTGGTTATTTTGTTGAAAAATGAACATATTCACTTGCAAATAACTCGAAAAGTATTGATTTGGTGAAAAAACTCTATAGAACAAAAGTTGCTTAAAATTAGTCAGTTTATCCACTTCGGGACTTATCTTGGACATATATTTTTTCACCCCCGAGATGGGGTGAAAGTCACCCCTAGGGCAAAAGCACACATCAGCACCATATCACTTTTTTTCTTTGACATGTTAGCTATGCCTATGCCAAATTTCATGTCAATCCAAGCGGTTCTTTAAAATTTACAGCAAAAACCGTGAAAGAATGTACTAATAGTGGAATGTAGCGTTTGATTAATTGCTCTTTAAATCAATTTTTTATGACTCTTTGCTAATGAACTAGCATTTGAAATTCGTTGCACTAATAACAATTTTAATTTTTTTGTAATCACTTCTCCTTATGAGGAATCAGATTATTTTTAAAAATAAGTACTGAATTTTTCAATCTAAACGATCCATTCTTTTCGTTCTTATAGTCTTCTAGATTATGTAGTTTCTGTTAACATGGACATGTACTTTCTGTTAATTATTTGAGCAGTTATGCTAGACACTTTTTTAATACAACCCCATAATAAGTTTATATCACACTCATTGGTACAATAACTCCATGTTATAACGGACGCCCCTATCTTCATCAATTCAAAACATGCAATTACGCATGAAGTAAGTTTAAATCAATGTGTCCCTGAAACAATTTATTTGAAAGCACTTTTATGGGATGCTGCGACCGTTTAACAATAAAGTCTTGATTGCCTTAAAGAAGTACAATACAGACATAAATAAAAGAGATTTTTATATTTAGAAGAGTAATAAGTAGTACATTAAAGTAGAAAGTAGAAGAAGTATAGTAGAAGATAATAGTCCTGTCGCCAGGGGGGGTACAACGGCCTCCTGTATTCAGATGGACTTACCCAAGTTTTTTTTATGTATTTTGGTACGTAGAACACGAATTTTTTGGGTAACAGTTGATCCGGATGTCGATAAGATTGTTATAAACAAAGAAGTTGAGGAATTACATAACAGCGATTTCTCGCAAAACAAAACATTTTTTTGTATTTTTTGGGCCATTCTAACCAAAAAATGTTCTTACAAATTTTTTCGTAGGATACATAGTTTTCGAGATAAACGCGGTTAAACTTTCAAAAAATCGAAAAATTACAATTTTTGAACCCGAATAACTTTTGATTAAAAAATAAAATAGCAATTCTGCTTACCGCATTTGAAAGTTCAAGTCAAATTACATCGGTTTTAATTATTTGCATTGCTAAAAATGTATTATTTTATTGTTAAATAAAGCTATAAACACCTAGTGCTTGAGTGATGTTTTCAATGATTTCTCATTTAAAATCGAACCAGTAGCTAGAGTAGGTACAAGTGCAAGCGAGTCTATTTCTACGTAGCATGCGTTAAAACGCATGTATTAGGCACGGGAAACACTATGTGTTTATAGCTTTTTTTAACAATAAAAAAATAAATTTTTAGCAATGCAAATATTCAAAACGTGTATAATTTGACTTAAACTTTCAAATGCGGTAAGCATAATTGCCATTTTATTTTTTAATCAAAAGTTGTTTGGGTTAAAAAATTGCAATTTTTCGATTTTTTGAAAGTTCAACCGCGTTTATCTCGAAAACTATGCATCTTACGAAAAAACTTGTAGGAACATTTTTTGGTTAGAATGGCCCAAAAAATAGAAAAAAATGTTTTGTTTTGCGAGAAATCGCTGTTATGTAATTCCTCAACTTCTTTGTTTATAACAATCTAATCGACATCCGGATCAACTGTTACCCAAAAAATTCGTGTTCTACGGACCAAAATACATAAAAAAAACTTGGGTAAGTCCATCTGAATACAGGAGGTGGTTGTACCCCCCCCCCTGGCGACAGGACTATAAAATAAAAGAAAAGAACAAGCTTTATAATACTTGGCTATCAAATAGTACACAAGAAAATCGATTAAAATACAAAACCATCCAAAGGCAAGTTCGAAATGAAATAAAGAAATGCAAGAATGAAATGTGGTCTAGGAAGTGTGCTGAAGTAGAAAGCAAATTAGGTGGCACCCAATCGACAGAAGCCTGGAGACTATTACGAACGATGAAAACTAATAAAACAGATAGACGCCCATCCACAATCCGAACTCAAGGCTGGAAAGAATACTATCAGGCCTTATTTAGTGAAGATCGACAAGAATTTATAAAGCAGGCGACACAGGTTGTACGTAGAGAAGAAGATAGCCTTATAATAACTAAGGCAGAACTAGTTAAAGCACTTAATTCGATGAAAAACGGCAGGGCTCCAGGCCCAGGAGGAATCATGACAGAGATGATTAAATATGGAGGGAAAATGCTTATAGAACGCTTAACTAAGTTAATGAATAGATGTGTTGCAACTAATTATTTTCCTCGAGAATGGAAAATATCCCACATTTCGAGCATCTACAAAAAGGGGAAACATAGTAATCCGTCTAATTACAGAGGCCTTAGTGTTAACAGTACTATTAGTAGACTATTTAGCAGAATAATAAAGAACAGATTAGACGTAGAGACAAGAGGGAGAATAAGTGAAGATCAAAGTGGTTTTACTGCGGGACGCTCATGTGTGGACAACCTTTTCGTCATCCAACAACTTATAGAGAAAAGGACGAGCGTAAATGAAGAAACTCACATTGCCTTCATAGACTTGGAAAAGGCATATGACTCCGTCCCTAGAAACAAGTTGTGGCATGCCCTTGTTGAAATGAAAGTTAGTCCGGCTATTATACATATTATCAAATCATTGTACAGCAATAATGTGGGATATGTCAAGATTGGCACACAACTATCTGAAGGAATAAAAATAGAAAAAGGATTGAAGCAAGGGTGTAGCTTATCACCGTTGCTATTTAACATATACTTGTAAGTCGCTTTAAAAGAATGGAAAAGAAGTTGTGGACTAATGGGAATCATGATCGGAGATGACTGCCTGTTTAACATCCACTTTGCTGACGATCAAGCAGTACTGGCACAAGATTCGTATGACATGGAATTCATGTTAACCCGCCTGTATTCAACCTACAAAAAATGGGGATTAAATATAAATATAGAAAAAACAGAATATCTAGTCGTGAATTCTGACGCCCACTTTGAAATCCTAATAACAGAGAACACATCAATTAAACAGGTTGAAGAATTCAAATATCTGGGAGCTGTAATAAACAGAGAAGGCCTAGGCAACAAAGAAATTCAAAGGCGAGTTGAACAAAGTAGGAAGGTAGTAGGTTGCTTGAATTCCGTGTGGTGGGATAAAAATATATCCAGAACTACAAAATTTAGAATAGGGAAGACATTTGTGGAATCGGTACTTATGTATGGAAGCGAAGTCTGGACATTAACAGCAGAGTCCAGAAGAAGGATCAATGCTGTGGAAATGGACTACATACGTAGAAGTGCTGGAATTTCCCGATTGGACAGAATACGTAACGAAGAAATAAGAAGAAGGATGCAGGCACACGATACAGCGGTAGACAGGCTCGAGAGAAGAAGCCTAAAATGGTTCGGTCACTTACTTAGAATGGACGACCAACGATGGCCAAAGAAACTCCTGAAATGGAAACCCCCAGGTAGGAAGAAAAGGGGAAGACCAAGACTATCCTGGAATGACACGATAAGGAAGGCCATGGAACACCGAGATTTGGAAGAGGAAGATGCCCAGGATAGAAATAGATGGCGGTTAGGTGTGGGGATGCGGCGTCAGCCGATATGACACCCCGTATATATATATATATATATATATATATATATATATATATATATATATATATATATATATATATATATATATATATAAAAGTAGTACATAAAGTAAACATGCATTGAAACACATACACCTATACTAAAATCACAACAAAGATACACTAGAAATAAACAAACCAAGACACGTTGAATGTTACGAGGAGCACTCCCGAATCATGATTTACAATGATGTATAGACTTTGTAAATCACGATTTGGGATTTGGATTTTTCCAATTATAGCGCCATCTATCCATAATTCGAAAAAATGCCTCGAATAAAAGTTGCTTATTTTTACGTCAAAAATCGAAATCTGCAATAAAAATTGAGGCTCCTATTTAAGACTTTAAAGTAACCCCCACCCCAACTCCGTAGGGGCCGTATTTGGTTCCATTCGATAGATTTTTCAAAAATATTGAATACGTGTGTATTTTGATTCAGTCAATTTGTACTCTACGAGATCCTTGGTAAGATAGACCAGGGCGCATCTGTAAAAATATTAGTACATTTGGACGTTGAGAGGTGACTCAAATTTTTTTGCAGAAATTGCTTGAAAATAACTCAAATAATAATATTTGAGTTATCCTCCCTCTCAAAAAGGTCCGGAACATTGTTTAAATAATCAAAATGTCAAAAAATTAAGGAAAAATTCGATTTTTTTCTTGGTTTTTTGATTATAACTTTAAAAGTATTCATTTCCGAGAAAAGTTGTACTGACATAAAAGTTGCGCAATTAAATTTCCTACAATATAGAATTGGTTAAAAATTTAAGAAATAGTCACCCTTGTTGCAAAATAGCAATAATTGTGAAAAAAACATACAAAAACAAGTATTCGCATTTTACGTTTTTCAACCATTTATGCTACACTTCGGGCCTTCATATTTCACCCTGAAAAATTTTATGATTCAGTAAAACAATACTGTAAGTTTCATTAAAATCGGTTCAATAGATTTTGCAAAATAAATTTTGCAATCCAGCTTTCGTAAAAAAAAATGCATTTTTTCAAAATGTTACAGGACTGAAAATAAAGCAGATAGCAAGTTGAAATTTTTTTTGCATATAGAAGTGCACTGTACCTTTCATTTTCAATTTTGCAAAATTAAAATCGCTTAACACCACGGCGTCAGGAATTTTTTTAAATAAACATTAATTATTGGTGCTACACGCAGGACAGCGGATAGGTTGCTATGATTGGGCATTCCAATGACCTTTGATAATGATTACTCTATCCTTTGAAATAACACTTTTATTAGCAAAAACTTTCTTTGTTCATATATTTTAACTTAAATAATAAAAGTTTATTATTTTTAAACATATGCAATTGTTTAAACAATATTTCACAAACAATAATAAAATTAGTTTGATTTTTGTGGAATTAAAAAATTAAAATACAACAAAATATAGAGTAAGAAAATAATATATTAGATAAAGATTGGAAGAAATTTTGGTGGAAATCAACCTGTGTGAATCGAACACCGCTGTCCTGCGCGTAGCACCAAAAATTATTGTTTATTTCAAAAAATTTCTGACGCCGTGGTAATTAATCGATTTTAATTTTGAAAATTGCAAATGAAAGATACAGTACACTTCTATAAGCAAAAAAAAATTCAACTTGCTATCTGCTTTATTTTCAGTCCTGTAACATTTTGAAAAAATGAATTTTTTTTGCGAAAGCTGTATTGCAAAATTTATTTTGCAAAATCTATTGAACCGATCTTAATGAAATTTACAGTATTGTTTTACTGTATCATAAAGTTTTTCTGGGTTAAATATGAAGGTCCTAAGTGTAGCATAAATGGTTGAAAAACGTAAAATGCGAATACTTGTTTTTGTATGGTTTTATCGCAATTATTGCTATTTTGCAACTAGGGTGACTATTTTTTAAAGTTTTAACCAATTCTATGTTGTAGTAAATTAAATTACGCAACTTTTATGTCAGTACAACTTTTCTCGGAAATGAATACTTTTAAAGTTATAATCAAAAAACGAAGGAAAAAGTCGAATTTTTCCTCCAATTCTTGACATTTTGATTATTTAAACAATGTTCCGGACCTTTTTGAGAGGGAGGATAACTCAAATATTATTATTTGATTTATTTTCAAGCAATTTCTGCAAAAAAATTTGAGTCACCTCTCAACGTCCATCTCAAAACAGATCCGCCCTGGACTAAGAAAGTTTTGGGGTAGTTCTGATTTCTTTCATTATATATGGATTTTGGGTTGCTAAATCCGAATATGAGGTTTGCGGACAAAATTTCCTGGCGGAACATAGAAAAAATCGCGAGAAAATCGAAAAGTTTCAGCTATTTTCCGCTTTTTTGCTCAAATCTCGAGAACTATTAACTGTTAGTAAATGATCTGTTAACAGAAATTAAAGTACATAAAATTATCTACAGATATCACTATTTACTTTTTTTTCAGACGAACCGTTCGGTCTAAAGTGCAAGTTGAAAATTGCCTATTTTTAACGGTCTCGGCAAAACCTACTTTTTACATTGCAAAACTTTGTTTTAATTAGAATGCTATCATTTGATAAATTTCTCCTAGTTTTCTGTACAAATAATAAATGTTAGTTCATAATATGAATATGGTATGCCTCATCTCACAGCTTCCATGAATCCATTCCATCCTAAAATACCGAGAATGTCTCTGCTTTTCCCTTAGAGCCACAGAAGATCAGGCACAGATGAAGTCACAGTTTCAGTTGGTGTGAACATTCCCTTCGGATCTTAATTTCTGATAAACCTTGAGGTTTTGTCCTTTCAAAATGTATTACAGTCTAACCCGCTTATTAAAATACCGCTTAAAAGAATATCCCGGTTTAAGGAATAGAAATTGCAGGTCCCGAAACGATTTTACCAGCCACCAATGATCGGTTATTAGAATATCCCGGTTATAGGAATACTTCTGCTTGGCACAAAGGCTATTCCAATAAGCGGGTTCTACTGTAGTTATTAGTTGAACAGCTCTCTGACTTCCATAAACCTCAGGTGCGGGTTTAGTTTTTAGCCGAGGAATGAATTGGTTAGGAGCTATTGCATGTTTTGGTGCACTACAAGAAATGCCGCCCATGACGTAAAAAGTGTCGTATCCGTCGATTGTGTGTACGTTAACCCTTTCTGTCCCAACGTTGCATATATATGTTTTTGACAAAGTGGGTCTTTATTCTCAGCCGCCGTATACGTGCAAGGTGTTATGGTCTCAATTTACCAAAGCCGAAAATATGCGTTGATAAAATTTTAGACTCATTGGTGTCCCAATGCCGTAGAAATATGTCCGAAAATGCTAGATTATTGTTCCCAAAGCCTCAAAATGTTGGCACCTAAGACAGGTCATGCGGACCCATTGCCGTATTTGTTCACATATTTTAGATATAATATGCTATATTGTAGCACTGGTGGCAACGCTTATAGGTAGCTGCTAGAAGGTGAAGCGTTTGTAGCCACAGAGAAGACAAAAAAAACGAAGCGAATCGAGATACATGTGTGCAAGATGCGGAGTCAGCCTTTACGTGTCATGTTTTGAGGAGTACCACACAAAAGAAAACTTTTAATGTTAATTTACATTACATTATTTTTTAAGTTAGTTACATTTTTCAAGTTGGTTTTGCTCTCTGATGAGTACTTTTGAAAAGAAAACGTTCAAGTTGGTTAAAAAAAACTCATTGAAAAACATGTTTTGGTCATTTATTTGTTTATTTATATGCGATGGCATTGCGTATATATATGGCAATGGGACTCTAAGCATGAAAAAACCTTTGGGATTGAGGGACCAACATGCAAATTAACGCCTGGCATAGAAAGGGTTAAAATCAGCGTTTTCGTACACCTGTTGTGTAAAGCACGGCTGGTCAATTTTCTGCGGATCGCCTGCGATTGCTGACACTTCCAGATAAGCAACGCGCTTGCTCAAAGTCTTGTAGCGGCAGTAAGGCCCAGATAGTTGATCTCACTATTCCTTGCAAGGTTGGCAGTTTTCTCTACAAAAAGTACGGCTCAAGAAAATAGGTTGATGTTGTTTCCTCTTTGGGATTTTCAGCATTCGCAGACGATCGGCAGAAAATTGACCTGCCGTGCTTTACACAGCAGGTGTACGATAACGCTGATTTTAACATACATAAAATCGACAAATACCACACTTTTCACGTCATATGTGGCATTTCTTGTATTGCACCAAAACATGCAGTAGCTCCTAAGCAATCCATTCCTCGGATAAAACAGAAACCCGTGCCTGAGGTTTATGGAAGTCAGGGAGCTGTTGCCTAAAATGTGAAGTAGAAATGGCACTTAGAAATTCCAAAACTGGAAAGGCAAATGGACCCGATGAGGTTCCTACTGAATTACTAAAGCTCTTGAATGATGAATCAATAGGTATAATATTGCACTTATTTAACACAGTACACAATACTGGTATTATACCTCAAGAGTGGCTGCTGTCTACATTCGTTACACTGCCAAAGAAATCCAATGCAAAAGAATGTTCAGAACATCGAACAATATCTTTAATGAGCCATCTACTAAAGATATTTCTAAAAATCATCCACAACCGAGTTTATCAAAAGTTGGAGTCAGATATTAGTAATACACAGATGGGGTTCAGAAAAGGACTAGGTACTCGAGAAGCTCTCTTCGGTTTGAATGTTCTTACACAAAGATGCCTAGACGTTAATCAAGAAGTACATGCATGTTTTATCGATTTTGAAAAAGCGTTTGACAGAGTATGCCACGATCGGCTAAGAGACATTCTTGAAAGAAAAGACATAGATAATAAAGATCTGCGAATAATTCTCAACTTATATTGGAATCAGAAAGCTAACATCAAAATAGAAAACGAGATATCAAAAGCAATAGAAATACGTAGAGGAGTAAGACAGGGATGCATTTTGTCACCACTGCTATTTAATGTATATAGTGAAAGCATCTGTCAGGAAGCCCTTTTGCAAGCAAATGAAGGAATCGTAATCAATGGAGAGGTTGTAAATAATATTCGATACGCAGACGACACTGTACTAGTTGCAAGAACAGTAGAAGAATTACAACGATTACTTACAAACATAAATATTGCTTGCAACAATTATGACATAAACATTAATATCAAAAAAACCAAGTATATGGTCTTCAGTAAAATCATGACACAACCAGCACATATTAGTATAAACGGCATTCAAATTGAAAAAGTATCAAGTTATAAATACTTGGGAACTTTAATAAACGAAACTGGAGACCAAAACAATGAAATAAAAAGACGTATCGAAATTGCCAGGGCCACCTTTATAAAGATGAGAAAATTCTTCTGCAACAGAGATATAAGCATCCCTCTACGATTAAGAATGCTAAGTGGCTACGTATTTAACACGCTATTATACGGTGTAGAGGCCTGGACTCTCAAACAGAACAACATAAAAAATATTGAAAGTTTCGAGATGTGGTGCTACCGTCGAATGCTGAAGATAAGTTGGGTTGAAAGAATCCCAAATCTTGAAGTAATACGAAGGATAGGAAGAGACCCAGAAATTTTATTAACGATAAAACGAAGAAAACTCGAGTATTTGGGTCACCTGATGAGAGGTCATAAATACGCATTACTTCAAAATATAATGCAAGGAAAAATAGAAGGAAAACGGAATCCAGGCCGTAGAAGAATGTCGTGGATGCGGAATTTGAGAGAGTGGTTTGGCTGCACCACTAATGAACTTTTTAGGTCAGCTGTAAACAAAGTCAGGGTAGCCTTGATGATTTCCAATCTCCGATAGGAGTGGCACAAGAAGAAGAAGGGGGAGCTGTTCAACTAATTCATTTTAAAAGGACAAAACCTCAAGGTTTATCAGAAATCATGATAACAGATCCGAAGGAAATGTTCACACTTCACACCAACTGAAACTGTGACTCCATCTGCCTGATCTTCTGTGGCTCTAAGGAAAAAGCAGAGACATTCCCGGCCTCTTAGGACGGAATGGACTCATGGAAGCTGTCACAAGAGACTAACCATACCTATGAACTAACATTTATTATACCCTATTCCACGAACATACGCCTGTTTTGGATTACTTCGATAACGAATATTTTACTGTGCAAAATAAGAAGAATGAAAGTAAATTGCAAATTACATTGTTGTTTATTGGAATAATTATTAGCGCCATTTACTTTCGTAATTCTTATGTTGCACAGTAAAATATTCGTTGTCGAAGTAATCTAAAACAGGCGTATGTTCGTGGAATGGCCCATATTTGTACAGAAAACTAGGAGAAATTTATCAAATGACAGCATTCTAATAAAAAATAAAATTTTGGAATGTAAAAAGTGGGTTTTGCCGAGACCGTTAAAAATTGGCAATTTTCAACTTGTACTTTAGACCGAACGGTTCGTCTGAAAAAAAAAGTAAATAGTGATATTTGTAGATAATTTTAAGTACTTTAATTTCTGTTAACAGACCATTTACTGAAAGTTAATACTTTTCGAGATTTGAGCAAAAAAACGGAAAAAAAGCTGAAATTTTTCGCCTTTTTCGAGATTTTTTCAATGTTCCGGCAAGAAATTTTGTCCGCAAACCTCATATTCGGATTCAGCAGCCCAAAATCCATATATAATGAAATAAATCTGAACTACCCCAAAACTTTCCTAGTTAAAACACAATTTTATTGAATCATTTTGCAGTTTTTCGATCTGACGTTCATTTCACGAAATATCACGGGGTTCATATTTAAAATTTTAAATTTACCCCCACTTCTCTCCATGTGGAGTAGTGTTTGGTATCGATCGATAGATTTTTGAAAAATATTGAACACGTATTTTTTAGTTTTTCGATCTGACGTTCATTTCGCGAAATATTCACTATTTTTGTGAAACATTCCCTTGCTCAAATCATCAGGTTTTTGAAATATACACTGTTTTGCATGTACTTAACTTACCTTATCTTAATTAATTAATCTGACGATTTGGAGTTTTCCTAAGGATTGATTTTTTTTCGGACCCCCTTAACGAACTCCCCTGTATTAAGAGCCAATATATGGTAGAGGTACATATACAGAGTACAAGTTTTCTCCCCATGTGATAATCTGACGCACTCGAGTAACCGCAAAAATCCCCGCTTGGGCTCCCCTACCATTATGTCTGCATATTCATATTTTAACATAAAATTACTGCATTTTATATATTTACATGAAACAATCTTTAAGTAAGTCTAGTATAGGTACCTACTGCACTTTATCATTATTTAAAAAAACGAAAAATACAAACCACTTTTTATTTCAAAATGTGTTTGCGGACGTTATCTTTGGACTTTGCTCGTCAAAAGTACAGTAGTTATAAAGTTCACTCATACATATTAATGACCAAAATCAAAAACAATGTTTTATTATTACTTAGATAATTTGCATTGGTAAGAGATAGTCATCTATCAGTCACCTCATAAAACAAAATTTTAGTATAATTAGAATGGACGGACTAAAAATAGAAACAAATAAACTGTCTCCGTGGAAAATTTTCCAAAAAATAATAGTCCAAGAAATGAAGCTTAAAACAGGACAAAACCTCGCAATTTTTACAGAATGGACCGATTTGCATGAAAATTTGGAATTAAGTTCACCTTACCCTCTACTTCAAAATGTATATTGTGCCAAAGGGCGCTTTTTATTTTTTTAAGGGTGCAAACTACTCTTTATTGCCAAAATCTATAAAAAAGCTTAAGATAAGTGAAATTTGTTCAGAGGCATTAAATATTATTATCTAATACTTATTATAATTATTAACGATTTCAACCCTTTAAAAGTTCATTTTTAAGGGTGACAATACCCCTAATTTCTCAAATTTGCTCAAAAAAGCTTAAGGACGATAAGACTTGAATCGGATGATTTAGGTAATAACGGTTTGATATTCTTAATATAATTTCAACCCTTAAAAATGTATTTTTTAAGGGTGAAAACTACCCCTCATTCCGAACTCTTTGATGAATTAAATAATTATTTTTTGGTGCTCTAAGGGCCGGTTGTTCGAACGCTAATCAAGAAGTTGATTATAATCAAGTCCCCTTAACAACCATCAAATAACAAAATCCGTTGTTCGTTCGCCAATCAGTTGGTTGTAATCAGTTATATACTTGATTGATTAATTAATTATTAATTATTAATTAACATAACAATTATTAACATAATTGGTTAACTAATCAATTAATCTCATAATTGTAATCAATTCTGTTTTTAGCAACCCAGTCAAAGTTGAGATTGACAGTTGGTGACAGTAATTAAATATTTGATAATGATCAGTTGATTCCATTTTTGATTAGCGTTCGAATAACCGGCCCTAAGTATAATTTTTAAATATTTCAACCCTTTGAAAATTCATAAATAGTTAATCAAGAAATGTAGACAAGTAAATATAGACATATTTATTAAATTTAAACATGCCACAAGAAAACACTTTTAGAACTTTGCATCCCCTGGAGTGTGTATTTATTGTCAATAATTGATTGGCATGGTAAAAATTCTTATAGTAACTTTTTGTTTTAGTTCAAAGTCCTTCAACAAGTAGACATGTCCAATCCACACACATCTTTCAATCATTCGATACATTATATATAAGTACGTAACATACATCATAAATACATTATTATATAAGTACATACTTATATTTAATGATTTGTAAAAAATATATACAAAGACATTTGAAAAATACTGGCGAGCACCTCCAAAATGAGAAAGATGATTACTTAAACAAATAAACAATGTTTCTACTTTCACCTAGCGCTGCGGGCGTAGATTCGTCGAGCCGAAAGTTTACGGATACACGCATACACAAACATGTATTATATACGTATTTTTGCATTCTATGGTTCCAGGAGTCGAGTATGAACCAATGTATGAATGTATATAAGTTTCTAACGTACACAATACAAAAAACACCGCTAACTTACATTATCTACAAATGTACAAATCTACAATTTCGTATATAAGTATGTTTTCGTATCTCTGATGCTAATCTTTCTATTCTGAAGAAAAGGGCATTTTTACCAAACTACAAAAATTCGTTATTCGCTTTTAACTCCATGTTTTTTAACTAATCATTAAAAGCCAGTTAAACTTCTCGAATCTATTAACAATACATAAATAAAGAAGACTGAACAAGGCCAATGACTAATTTTATTTAGGGTGGCAATTAGGGGGTTTTTTCCGCTTACTTTCTCGCTGAAAAAAATAAGGACTGACTTTTTTTTCATCATAAGTCACTCAATTTTTGAGTTAAAGACTTCCTTTTTATTTTTTTAATATAGACCTTTTTAGTTATCCTCGAAAAATGCATAGTTTTCCCGTCTTTTAACTTTGAAACTACAAAATTTGGCATTTGACGAAGAACAGCTAACCTATAATAAAGTATAGCTCGGTTACTATTAGTCTTAAAGAAAATTAAAATAAACCATTTGGTTTATTTTTTCAAAAGGTATATTTTTATTAATTACAGTTGTTTTGATAAAACTAATAATTTTTGAGTTATTAGCAGAAAACTGGGTAAAAACATTGACGTTTTCGATATAAAACTAACACTTTCGATAGCGAATAAATCTAAAACTATTTATTTTATCAAAAAAATCTATAGAACATTTTTTGCTTAGAGTTAATCTTTTTACCAATTTTTGTGGTTGCCACCCCGAGATGGGGTGGCAACCACCCCCATGGTAAAAGCCCCTTTCGGCATAATATAGATTTTGATCCTTGGACTATCCACTACTTAATCTCAAATTTTCAAGAAAAAATCGATCCATTCTGTAAAAATTTCGAGGTGGAGACCTTTCGGTCGCTGGACTATAAGTACTTTTGTACTATGCACTGTTAATCTTACATGGTAACTATACTACCGTTCTGAAATTTGTTTTATTATGGCAGTTGGTCCTTAGTTTTCAAGAGGTTCAAAGTATTTTGTCACTATCATTATAATTTTTTTATTAAAGTTTATTTACTACATGCAATCAATAGATAAAAATTGCAAGCATGTTTTTTGTTTGTACAAAAGGATGTATGTATAAATTTGGATTTGTTATCCAGTGATAACAAAAACTCCACTAGTCTCTTTGATTATTGAAATGTGCCTTTAACGCCAAGTATTTCACTGCTGCTGCTTAGAACCTATATGGTAGCTTCAATGGTTTGTGCCTCTTCAGTCTGCTCACTATTATCTAGCCTAGCAGGTTTAGCGCAAGATTGGGTGGTTTTCCAATTTTACCGAATAGTGGCTGCTGTATTCACTTACTATTTCCTTAACTGAGATTACTTGGAGATCGTCTCGGATTTTCTTGATTGGTATTAACTAAGGTGCATTTGTTCTGGTCCGTACTGCCTTCGACTGAAAGCGTTCCAAAATATCTATGTTTGAGTTGGCGGCCGTACCCCATAGTTGTACACCATAGGTCCATATTGGTTTTAAGGCTACTTTATAATAGCCTTACTACGTTTCGTACTACGTTTTCAATAGCCAATAGTATTTGTTGAGATTCAACACAAGTTGTTTTCTTTTAAAAATGAATAACCATTTTCAATTTCGTTGCAAAACGAAAATACAGCCGAACCATATTATAGTCCAATTAGAGTGTGCAGCAAGCACCTCTACCGGTTTCGAAACTTATTAGTCTCTCATCAGGAGGCACATATGCTGCTCTCCCTGATCCAACCAAAACAAACCCCAGCGTGCAGTCCCGGATTGAAACGAACGAAATGGCATAGATGCCCTAGCGGCAACTGCTAGCAAAAAGACTAAGTTTTCACTCTAATGGCATATAAAACAACATAATGCTATTCTACATCCCACCAGAATGAAAACAATGGGAACCTTCTCTGGTTACACCTCCGAGGCTTCTACAATTTGCAAGCCATACGGATGCTGAGACTAAGGAAGATGAGGGAATTCTACAATTTACAATTCACGTCCCATCTGCTCAGCGCGGTAAAGTTCCAACGAGAATGGTTCCCTTCGTACTCCAATCAGAGTAAATGTAAATCAAAAATGAATAAACATTTTCAATTTCGTTGCAAAACAAAAATACAGCCGAACCGTATTCTAGTCCAATCAGAGAGTGCAGCAAGCACCTCTACCGGTTTCGAAACTTATTAGTCTCTCATCAGGAGGCGCATATACTGCTCTCCCTGATCCAACCAAAACAAACCCCAGCGTGCAGTCCCGGATTGCAACGAACGAAATGGCAATTGTAAATTGTAGAATTCCCTCATCTTCCTTAGTCTCAGCATCCGTATGGCTTGCAAATTGTAGAAGCCTCGGAGGTGTAACTAGAGAAGGTTCCCATTGTTTTCATTCTGGTGGGATGTAGAATAGCATTATGTTGTCTTATATGCCATTAGAGTGAAAAGTTAGTCTTTTTGCTAGCAGTTGCCGCTAGGGCATCTATGCCATTTCGTTCGTTGCAATCCGGGACTGCACGGGGTTTCTTTTGGTTGGATCAGGGAGAGCAGCATATGTGCCTCCTGATGAGAGACTAATAAGTTTCGAAACCGGTAGAAGTGCTTGCTGCACTCTCTGATTGGACTAGAATATGGTTCGGCTGTATTTTCGTTTTGCAACGAAATTGAAAATGGTTATTCATTTTTTATTTACATTTACCCTGATTGGCGTACGAAGGGAACCATTCTCGTTGGAACTTTACCGCGCTGAGCAGATGGGATGTGAATTGTAAATTGTAGAATTCCCTCATCTCCCTTAGTCTCAGCATCAGTATGGCTTGCAAATTGTAGAAGCCTCGGAGGTGTAACCAGAGAAGGTTCCCATTGTTTTCATTCTGGTGGGATGTAGAATAGCATTATGTTGTTTTATATGCCATTAGAGTGAAAACTTAGTCTTTTTGCTAGCAGTTGCCGCTAGGGCATCTATGCGATTTCGTTCGTTTCAATCCGGGACTGCACGCTGGGGTTTGTTTTGGTTGGATCAGGGAGAGCAGCATATGTGCCTCCTGATGAGAGACTAATAAGTTTCAAAACCGGTAGAGGTACTTGCTGCACTTTCTGATCGGACTAGAATATGGTTCGGCTGTATTTTCGTTTTGCAACGAAATTGAAAATGGTTATTCATTTTTGATTTACATTTACTCTGATTGGAGTACGAAGGGAACCATTCTCGTTGGAACTTTACCGCGCTGAGCAGATGGGACGTGAATTGTAAATTGTAGAATTCCCTCATCTTCCTTAGTCTCAGCATCCGTATGGCTTGCAAATTGTAGAAGCCTCGGAGGTGTAACCAGAGAAGGTTCCCATTGTTTTCATTCTGGTGGGATGTAGAATAGCATTATGTTGTTTTATATGCCATTAGAGTGAAAACTTAGTCTTTTTGTTTTCTCTTGTTGAAAATGTGTTTTATTCAGGTCAGTCGTTTGTCCAACTGCATTCCTAAATACTTGACGCTGTCAGATTGAGGCATATTTTGTCCATTTAGTGTAACAGGTGGCACTGTACTTCTGCATTTGGTAAATGTAACCTACACTGATTTTACTTCGTTGACTATGATTCTTCAGTTTCTTGTCCAATCCTGAATTTTCACTAGATGTTGTTGGAGACTTCTTGCAGCTATGACTGAGTCTTTGTGTTTGACCATTGTCGTTTTATCATCTTGAAAGGAAGCTGTCATTGTTTGGTTGCTTACTGGAAGGTCAGCTGTGTACATAAGATAGAGAAGTGGACCAAGAGCACTGCCCTGTGGTACCCCTGCCTTTATCAATGTGATTTCTCATGTTGTCTGTACGTACCTCACAGTAAAATGTCTTTCTTTTAGGTAGAATTCCATAACAATGTACAGTTTTTGGGGGAGTGATTTTTTTTTATTTAAATAATAGACCATCATGCCAAACCTTATCAAAGGCTTGACTCACATCTAAGAAAGAAGTCGTGCAGTAACTTTTTTGCTCAAATACCATTATAATAGTCTCGTAGTGAAACGCCCAACATATCACTTTCCATCCCCCTTTGGACACACGGATCTTTTGCAATGTTCTCTTTGTCATAATACGTTTCCGCTCCGTAAGTCAACACTGGTAAAACACACTGATTAAAGGTTTTTCTTTTAAGACATATTGGTATGTCACACGATTTGAAAATATGGTTTAGCTTGCCGAAGGCGGCACAAGTCAGTCTTATACGACGGAGAAGCTCAACGGTTTGGTTATCTTTTCCTATGCGAATAAAAAATAAAATAAAAATAAAATAAAAATAAAATAAAAATAAAATAAAAATAAAATAAAAATAAAATAAAAATAAAAATAAAAACGTTTATTGCCCTAACTTATATGTACATTTCAACCTTAAGATATTTTATTTCTTCTTAGAAGTTCCGCATTTGCACCATCTCCTTTGGTCTTCATCCTCTCGGTGTTGGTTCTTCTCTTGTTGTGTCCTGGACGTCTTCTTCTGTAGGTACTTTATTTGGCTCTGTACCTACTTTCCTGACCGGTTTGCAACCACCTGGCTATTGTCTGATCATATGGTCGATCAGACGATGTGTTTCTCGAAACATCCTGTGGGCCCTGTTATTCTCGAGGATGTTCCTGGTCTTTAGGAGTCTTCTTGTGGCCTGGTGGAAGAAGTACTGGGTCCTTTTCTCGGCCACCTCCCTCAGTGGTGTGTACTGGAGCCTTTCTTGGATGGTTGCATTCGTCACCCGGTCCTGCCATGCTGTACCGTCGATTATCCTGTAGCATGACGTTTCTGTTGCTTCTAGTTTCTTCCAGTTGCTGTTGGCGGTTGAACTCCATATTGGGACTGCATAAAGCATAGTCGACCTGACGTATGCTTGGTAGAGTTGGATCTTCTTCTTCTTCGATAGTGGTGATGACCTGAAAATGTAAGGCAGAATTAGTTTTTTACTGACTGTGGCTCTCTTCTTAATTTGCTTTGTATGCAGATGGAAGTTCATTTTTCTGTCTAGGTGGACTCCTAGGTACTTCACTGATGGTGTGGCTGGAATAACGTTTCCTCTCATCGTTAGTTCTGCCGCTGGTGGGTTGGGTTGCTGCGTAAAGATGGTGAACTGTGTCTTCTGCGCGTTTATCTTGATTTTCCATTTATCCGTGAATTCTGCAATCCTCTCTAGGTGGTTTTCTAATGTTTGGATGATTCTTCTGTCCTGTTTGCCTGAAGTGTAGATTGCTGTGTCATCTGCATACAAAGCTGTACTGGTTCTTGCATCTGTTGGTAAGTCTGAAACAAAAATGTTATATAAAATAGGAGATAAAATACTGCCTTGTGGCATCCCTTCTTGAATTTGTTGTATCCTGGACATCTTTTTGTCAGCTGTAACATGAAAAGTTCTATTAGTTAAATATGTGTCACAAATATTAACTATATAATGTGGTAATCTAGCCTTGTCCATTTTGAAGATGAGTGCTTTCTTCCAGACCATGTCATATGCCTTTTCGATGTCCAGTATTGCCATCCCTGTTTACTGTTTTCTGTTGAACCTGATTTTGGTGTCGCTGACAACTCTTGCGAGTTGTAGTTCACAGTTTCTTCCTTTTCTGAATCCGAATTGGTCTTCTTGGATGATGTTTCTTCTATCAGCGTGTTTGATGAGCCTCTTGAATATGATTTTTTCCAGGATTTTTCCTAAGGGTTCCAGCAGTGAGATTGGTCTGTAGCTTTCTGGTCTTCTTCCATCTTTTCTTGGCTTCAGGAGAGGTATCGTCTTTGCATGTTTCCAGTTGTTTGGGTCTCATGACCTAGGTATTTATAGGCCATTACCTGATCTATGGATCTTGTGCCTACGCATATCTCTTCGCTAACTACAAGATTTGTCATCACCTGGATTTTAGATATTTTAATTTAGTCCATGTGGTGAGACCGCTCCCGTCTGGAAAAATTTCTGATTCGGTTTCTTTGTGGATTACTATTCAAAAATGTCCCCTTTTAACAAATCTGAAGGATGCCGGGCGGAATTTTTGGGCAGAAATTGTTTAAACAATTTTTTTAAACAAATACAAAACATCACGTTTTTTTGCTCCGGAACATATATTTAGGACCTGGAGACATCCCAATTGAGTTGGTAAAGTACGGACCAAACATATTACATGAGATGTTGGTTCAACTATTTAATAAATGCTTAAAAGGACAAAATATCCCTGATGATTGGAATGTTGGATACATCAGCTCAGTATTCAAGAAAGGGGATAAACGCATATGCTCTAATTATAGAGGAATAACTGTTACCAGCTCAGTAGGGAGGTTGTACGGTCGAATAATAAAGAAAAGAATATAATCAGAATACGAAGACATGGAAGAACAAAGTGGATTTCGTGCAGGAAGATCGTGCACTGATAATATATTCGTTCTGCAGCAGGTAATAGAAAAACGGAAGGCAAGGAATCTATCTACCCACCTATTGTTTGTAGATTTGGAGAAGGCATACGATACGGTACCTTTGAAAAAAACTGTTTCAAACATTGACGAAGGTAGGTCTCAGTAGAGAGTATGTGGATGCTATCGCAAATATATACAAAAATGCAAGAAGTGTCGTTAAAGAAGGAAACTTTATATCTGAATCATTCCCTATATCAAAGGGGCTTAAACAAGGATGTTGTCTGTCTCCGACTTTATTTAAAATATATATTCAATCATCGCTAGAGCAGTGGAGGAAACAAGTATCCGGAATGGGAATAGACATAGGCAGTGGTAAATGTCTAACAACTTTGTTTTTTGCAGATGATCAGGTAGTCGTAGCGAATGATGAGGAAGACATGGACTACATGTTTAGAAAACTAAAGAACGAATATGAAAAATGGGGCCTTAATATGAATATGTCAAAGACAGAGTATCTTAAAATAGGGGATGATGAAGAAGATCCAGAGTTAGAAATTAGAACCACGAAAAGATGTAATGAATATAAATATCTCGGATCTATAATATCTAAAGAAGGCACTACCAAAAGAGACATCGAAAAGAGAACGCAGCAGGGCAAAAAAGCGGTAAACATTCTGAGCTCTCTACTGTGGTCTAAAGATATAAGGCAAGAAACGAAATTGACAATCTATCGTACCTTGGTAGAGCCTATTATGACTTATGGGGCAGAAGTTTGGCAGATGACAAAAAAAGATAGGAAAAGATTAGAAGTAGTAGAAATGGATTATCTAAGGAGAGCGTATGGTATATCTAAAAAAGATCACATCAGGAATGAAGATATTAGAAGGAGGACACATAATGTATATTCCAGTGGAGATAAAATAGAAACTAGACAACTAGTGTGGTATGGTCACGTGAAACGAATGAATGAAGATAGATGGCCAAAGAAAGCTTTAAATTACATACCACACCAAAGAAGAAGAAGGGGAAGACCTTCAGTTGCCTGGGAAGAAAATGTACGGCACATCATGAAAGATAGAGCCATCAAAGAAGACGAATGGATGGACAGAAAACGATGGCGGTCGAAATGCGAGAAGCGGCAGAGGCTGTAGGAACCTCGCTGATAGATAGATAGACATATATTTTTGAATTTTGTCGGTGATTCCGAACAAGAAAGGTATCTTGTAAATTTTCTCAAAAATTGATAGTTTTCGAGTTATAGGCGATTTAAAATCTAAAAAATGCGAAAATACGCATTTTCGAGACTTAAAAACTCATATTCAAATTAGTATTTTTGAGGTTTCCAGATACTTAAATGGAAGGCTAAATATTCAGCTTCCAGATTCTGAAGAGTGATCGTGTCTAACTTTAATTTATACCGTTGTTTTTTAATTGTTAAATATGCGTGTTTATCCGACTTTTTTGCCGGTGCGGCGCGCTCCGTTTCAAAAATCTCCTATTTTCCTCCGAAAAATATGTTTTCTAGATTCTTTGGAACATTGTAAATAAAATAAGTTTCTTGACATTTTTCTCAAAAGTTAATAGTTTTAAAGTTATAAGCGATTTAAAATCCGAAAGTGCGTTTTTTGTCATTTTTCGAATATTCAATCGCTTATAACTTAAAAACTATTTTTGAGAAAAATGTCAAGAAACCTATTTTATTTAGAATGTCCCAAAGAATCTAGAAAAAATGGACATCTTGGATATTAAAGCACCCTAATATGTCTGTGTAGATTTTGGCGTTCGATCCGACCATCACTTGTGACATCGTTGCCGTATCCTCTATTTTTTCATATTATCACGTTACAATTTTTGTGATATTATACACGAGCGTGACACCCTCAAAAAAGCGCTTAGTTTTCGAGATACTGACCACAGAGGGATGAATGGCTAATTTTATTCATACTTTATATTTTCGAGGGTGCTGAAGACGAAAATGAAGTTTATGTTGAATTTTATGGGGGGAAACATTGTCAAAATCGCAATTTTAACCTAAAAATAAAAAAAAAGAAATCATGTTTTTTGCGTTTACCTCGCTACAACGCTGTTCCATTTTAATATTTTTTTCTGAAATGTTTACACTATATAACTGTAACATTTCTGAAGATAAAGGTATCTGCCTCAAGTTTTTATTCTTATCATGATAAAGGTTATGAATTTTTCAAAGAAAAAGGTGCGGATTTGTGCATTGCAAAGTTTAATCGCAAAAGTTGTGTGACGAAGTTTAAAATTTAGCTTCTCAATCACGTTTATTTTAAAGTAAAGAGTACAAAGAAGTTTTCTGGTAAGTTTAAGATCAAAATGTTTTATAGAAAAAAAATAGTGCAACTTTTAATGTCAACATTAGAAATCCCCAATATAACGCTTATTTTTTGAGGGACAGACAATCTAGGTCTAATTTCTCACATTTAGCTCTATCTTTGGATTATAAGCTTTCATTTGACACCTCATTTGTCATTTTACCTAATATAATGACGGAGAAGTAAACGTTATCATTCTATTATTCTTGTAGGTACATTTAACATTGATTGAAATTATGAAAGAAATATATAGAAAACAGCATGGCAACACTGTGACGGACAAACATAAAAATTCGGCCACATTCAGCTGTGCGTTACATAGGGTGCTTTATTATCCAAGATGTCCGAAAAAATATTTTTCGGATGAAAATGGGAGATTTTTGAAATGGATCGCGCCGCACCGGCAAAAAAATCGGATAAACAAGCATATTTAACAATTAAAAAACAACGGTATAAATTAAAGTTAGACGCGATCACTCTTCAGAATCTTGAAGCTGAATGTTCAGTCTTTAATCTAAGTATCTGGCAACCTCAAAAATACTAATTTAAATATGAGTTTTTAAGCCTCGAAAATGCGTATTTTCGCATTTTTCAGATTTTAAATCACCTATAACTCCAAAACTATCAATTTCTGAGAAAAATTACAAGATATCTTGTTTAGATTGACCCAAAAAATCTAAAAATATATGTTCCAGAGCAAAAAACATGATCTTTTGTATTTGTTTAAAAAATTTGTTTAAACAATTTCTGCCTAAAAATTCCGCCCGGCACCCTTCAGATTTGTTTAAATAGGAATCCACAAAGAAACCGAATCAGAAATTTTTTTCAGACGGGAGCGGTCTCACCACATGGACTAATTTTCAATCCCCCGTTTAGCGAGGAAAGTTAGAGCTGATTTAAAAGTTCTTTGGTCTCATCTATCCTATCAGCTATTCGCCGTGTGCAAGTACTTGGAGGGGATACGAGAAATGATCGTGCGCGAATAGCGGAGAAATCTTGCAACTTTCTTAAATAATTCATATTGTCAATTGAAATTGTCAAATTGACGTGTATTTCATATCTACTGTCAATGAAGAAGAAAAATTATATGTTGCTCCACATATTGATATGATATGCAATTATTATATAAAAGTGAATTTAATTAATTGTATTTTGCTTGTAGTAGTGCATTCTAATAATTAATTTTATTCACTACATACAATTGTCTACCTTTTAATAACATAACCTTAATATTACTTTTTCTTCTTATAATTTTTTTGGGCTATGGCCTTGACAATTGTCCAGTAACCAGGACCAATATGATTGGCCAATATAATAAAAAGTGCGATAAATGTTGCCCAGCTATGAAACCAGGTGTCGCTTTTCCGAACTTACACGGTCCCAATAAGCACAGTTTCATAATATAGGTATTCAGAATATTATGTTGTATAATAATGGCGATAGTACTCAGTGATTTCGTGTTTAGTTTTCATTATCTAATATTGATAACATGTTTAATCATTAAACATAGATTTTCTATAAATATAAGATTCTTTAGTGTGTAATTTTCTATATTTTTAATATATGTCTGTTCTTTCTACACAGAAGTCAAAATGGTTGACGAATTTTTGGGAAAGAAATACAAACTCTACCAAAGCGAAAACTTCGATGCATTTTTGAAAGAATTAGGTAAGTTTTGACAAACTTTATTTTGATTAACTTCATTTAAAAAAAAAATATTTTCATTAATTTTTAGATAAACTCGAATATAAAAAATGCTTATGTAGTAATTAGTATGTATTGTCCTTTTCATGATCATTTTTCAGTGCGTAACAAATGATAGGAAAAAGGGTAAGTCCGTGATAATACACATTTATGACATCTATTCTAACATGACATTTTAGTTAAATATGACAGTTGTTACATTTTATTGTTTTCACCCATTTTGAAAAAATGTGAAATCTTTGTATTATCCACGTCCGTCTGTCCGTCTGTCCGTAACCACAACTCCTCCGGCAATATAGCAGCTAGAATGACAAATGAGGTGTCAAATGAAAGCTGATAATCCAAGGATGGTACTAAAGGTGAGATATTTGACGTTGGCGGTCTGTCCGTCGGTCTGTACGACCGCGAATATAACTCCTCCATCATTATACCAGGTAGAATGACAAATGAGGTGTCAAATGAAAGCTTATAATCCAAGGATGGTACTAAAGGTGAGATATTTGACCTAGGCGGTCTGTGCGTCGGTCCGTACGACCGCGAATATAACTTCTCCGTCATTATACCAGGTAGGATGACAAATGAGGTGTCAAATGGAAGCTGATAATCCTAGGATTGTACTAAAGGTGAGATATTTGACCTAGGCGGTCTGTGCGTCGGTCCCTCCGACCGCGAATATAACTCCTCCGTCATTATACCAGGTAGAATGACAAATGAGGTGTCAAATGAAAGCTGATAATCCAAGGATGGTACTAAAGGTGAGATATTTAACTTAGGCGGTCTGTACGCCGGTCCCTCCGACCGCGAATATAACTCCTCCATCGTTATACCAGCTTAAATGATAAATGAGGTGTCAAATGAAAGCTTATAATCCAAGGATGGTACTAAAGGTGAGATATTTGACCTAGGCTGTCTTTCCGTCAGTCCGTACGACCGCGAATATAACTTCTCCGTCATTATACCAGGTAGAATGACAAATGAGGTGTCAAATAAAAGCTGATAATCCAAGGATGGTATTAAGGTGAGATATTTGACCTGGGCAATCTTTCCGTCGGTCCGTAGGACCGCCAATGTAACTCCTCTGCCATTATACCGGGTAGAATCACAAATGAGGTGACAAATGTCAAAGTTTAGTAAGAATGACTCAACATTAGTAAATTCGTATATCAATCCACGCAAAGTTACACGTAAAATTCAAATATCGTCTTCCAGTTCTACTTTCGATTACTTTGGGTGAAAACCTAGGACTTACGAAGTCCAATTACTTGTTTTCAATTTGGAATAAAAACAAATCAAATGTGTTTCTTTCATTTATAAAATGGTATTTTCTTTGATTTGTATAGTCTTATAAATTATACAGATTATATTTGTAATATTATTATCTAATTAAAAAAAAATATTTTTTTATTATGGCGCCATCTATCGACAACTAAAATAACTAGAATAAATGTTATAAAAATGTCACCGACGAAATGTAATCACCGACGTGCCTTTTTTTCTGTCACATACAATTTAATGCGTTAGAAAGAAATCGAAAAACTGTGACGCACTGAAAGATGATCATGAGAAATACTATAGTAATGCTTATGTAGTGTCATAGTATTAGTGATAATCTTTAAAATACTATATCAATAATGCCTATTAATAAATAGTTGAGTTCCTGTTTTATATCAAAATAACTCAAAAGATTCCTTAAAAAAGAGAAGTCTCAGATCTAAACAATAAATCTGAAACTTCTCGTGGACGTGGAACCACTTTCTGGTAACATCCTTAATATCTGCCTTTTACCATTTATAAGGCAAGGAGACGACGAATAAAGCCCTGCAGTCCCACTGAAGACGTCTGGGGATGGTGCATCCCCTCTGAACCGAATTGAAGCATAATCTTTAATCCTTAAAATTAATCTAATTTTTAATCCTTAAAAAAAATTGAAAAATGCAGTGACAAAATTTTAATATGCAGTACGCAACAATTCCATGGAGGTATACAGGGTGAGGCAAATAAAGGGCCTATTAGAAATATCTCGAGAACTAAAGGCAACAGAATCATGAAAATTGGAATAAAGGGGTTTTGAAGGATGATCTATTAAATGAAAATATTTTCATCTCTCTGCAACTTCCGGTTATACCGGAAGTTGCTTATAACTTCGTTTTTTTAAATGGGACACCCTGTATATTTTTACATTTTTGGATTTTATTCGATGTCTTATTTCTTAAAGTATGAGGTTTTGTAATATTATACAGGGTATTTTAAAAGATAATTACGTTTTTTTATTAATTTCGTAGCAAAATTAACACCCTGTAGAATTGTAGTAGATTGACATCTAAAACTCTACTTACGTTCAAATGATTTTTAATATACTCTACTATTGTTAAGAATCATTAGTATAGCTAAATTTTTAATTTTAGTATACAGGGTTGGTCGAAACTCGGAATGAGTATTTTCTGAGTTTTCTTAAATGGAACACCCTGTATTTTAGTATTGTAATGAAATGATATTTTATGGTACATTTTTATTTCTTAAGCATTCCCTATACCTAACTGCTTTAATTTGTGCTTAATTGTTAATCGCACCAACAATCTTAACTACGTAGGTATTTTGATAGATAAACCATTATTGGTAATTTTAAGAACCAGTCTGGATTAATATGTATATATTTCTGAAAAATTATTGGGGATTGAGTATTTTCACGGCCAACCTAATAAAATTTTACGTATTTTTTGGCGCAATTAATGTTTAGATTGAATCACCAATAACTCACAAATTAAAGCAGTTAGGTATAGGGAATGCTTAAGAAATAAAAAAGTAACATAAAATATCATTTCATTACAATACTAACATATAGGGTGTTCCATTTAAGAAAACTCAAAAAATACTCGTTCTGAGTTTCGACCAACCCTGTATACTAAAATTAAAAATTTAGCTAGACTAATGATTCTTAACAATAGTAGAGTATATTAAAAATCATTTGAACGTAAATAGAGTTTTAGATGTCAAACTACTACAATTCTACAGGGTGTTAATTTTGCTACGAAATTAATAAAAACAACGTAATTATCTTTTAAAATACCCCGTATAATATTACAAAACCTCATATTTTAAGAAAGAAGACATCGAAGAGTATCCAAAAATGTAAAAATATACAGGGTGTCCCATTTAAAAAAACGAAGTTATAAGCAACTTCCGGTATAACGGGAAGTTGCAAAGAGATGAAAATATTTTCATTTAATAGATCATCCTTCAAAACCCCTTTATTCCAATTTTCATGATTCTGTTGCCTTTAGTTCTCGAGATATTTCTAATAGGCCAGTTATCTGCCTCACCCTATATACTCGTATTAACATAGAGTGAGCCTACATCAGTGAGCCAATATAACAAAAATACTACTTTGCAGTAGTATTTGTTGAACGAAAATGATAAGATGAAATGAATGAAGGAAGGGTGATGAACTGATAATGGAAGTATGGAGAGACAGAGGCAAACTAAATAGAATTGGCTAGCAAGAGATGCAAGAGAACAACTTGACACTCAAGGATGGGTACGGCTCATTTGCATGCCTGTCGAAGAACAGTAGCTCAACCTAAAGAGGGATGATGACTAGAAAAGAGAAATCTTAATATAAGAATATATGTTCAGAAAATAGATTAAATAAATATAATAATATAATAAAAATAGAAGAATATAGAAGATAAATACAATAGACTGAATTATGGGCGCCAGAAGTTGAGATCGACCAAACTCCCAGGTATCTTACACTGCTGTTAAATATTAAATATATTAAATTATTAAATTATTAAATTCAAAAATGGGAAAAAAATAATTGATATACAAAACAAATAAATATTTATTAAATATAACTACCTAGATTATTGACAACCTCTGAGTTATGACAAGTGAAACTATGTAACTCTAAAATGACAATTTGACTCAATTACCTATCTGAATATAAATATATAAGAATATAAGTATAAAATTATAGTTACATTAGTACTGGAGTAGCTCTTATATGGAGCGTACCCCCCAACTTACATATACTAGGTTAAATAACAACCTTCACCAAATAATTGTACGATTGCAATACGTACAGCAACGTTAAATCCTAAAGAAATATGAATAATAAAAATACCTCAATAATATAAATAATAAATACATATAACTCTCAATGAGTTGACGGGCAGCAAGCTCCTAAGTGAACCAACGAGGTACTGGATGCAAAGATCCTTTTGCTGACTCGTGGTTCTGAATAATGAACAAGTGAAACTAAAAGCTATCCTGAGGGGATAGGGATTAGGGATTGAATTTAATTTGATTACAAACGAATTTAAGTTAGGCAAACAAAATTTTGAATTTAAATTACAAGAAACAAGCTAATAATATTAAAGTATATATAGTTATACGAAAAATATGGGAAACAAGTCTAATAATGGTAATAAAAAAATAAATGCAAGGAACTACTGTATGGGAAAATGTTATTTGGGCCCAAATTATCCTCTTTTACAAAGAGACATACAGGTGTGGGAGCGCTATTGAATTATGTGTATGTTAATTAATTAAATGTTCTGGATATTATAAAAAAATAAGTGTATAAGTATTCTGGTATATGTAGGTAACTATTGCACTGTTAAATATACAGGGTCTCCCGAAAAGATTGGTCATAAATTATACCACACATTCTGGGGTCAAAAATAGATTGATTTAACCTCACTTACCTATATACAATAGTGCACACAAAAAAAGTTACAGCCCTTTGAAGTTACAAAATGAAAATCGATTTTTTTTCATATATCCAAAACTCTTAGCGATTTTTTATTGAAAATGGACATCTTAAAAAAAAATTAAAGTGAAATTTGTGCACCCCATAAAAATTTTATGGGGTTTTGTTCCCTTAAATCCCCCCCAAACTTTTTTGTACGTTCTAATTGAATTATTATTGTGGCGCCATTCGTTAAACACAATGTTTCTAAAACTTTTTTCCTCTTAATACTTTTTCGATAAGTCAGTGTTTATCGAGATATTTTGAAGATTTGTCGAATCCACCACATATTTGTATATTAGGTCTGGATCCCGCGTATGAAAAAAAAAGTTGATTAATAGCAAGCTGAAAATTTGTTAATAGCTTAAGGGTGTCTAGTCGGACAAACTTTGATATATGGGAACACTGGAACATGGGAAGTTTTAATTGTGGAACAGGTTAAAAATTTGGAACGGTCAGACTACGAAAACGGCACATGTATTTTGTCCGACAGAACAGACTTAAACTCTCCGAACAGAGATTAAACTCCCATGCAAAAATCAGACTGCTATTTATCACCAAATGGGCGTTTTAATGAGTGGAACATGTAGAATATGTCAAATGACAGGAATTATGACAGGTGATACAAGCAGTCTGATTTTTGCATGAGAGTTTAATCTCTGTTCGGAGAGTTTAAGTCTATTCTGTCGGACAAAAAAAAATGTGCCGTTTTCGTAGTCTGACCGTTCCAAATTTTTAACCTGTTCCACAATTAAAACTGCCCCCGTTCCAGTGTTCCCATATATCAAAGTTTATCCGAATAGACACCTTTAAGCTATTAACAAATTTTCAGCTTGCTATTAATCAACTTTTTTTTCGTACGCGGGATCCAGCCCTATATGGTTAAGTACGGTTATAGAGACCTGTTAATAATCTGAAAATTTATTTATAATTTACATTTTTAGGTATATTTTGAAAAAGAAGCTACATCTCGATAAAAGGTGACTTATAAAAAAAAGACTAAGAGGCAAAGTCTTAAAAACACTGTGTTTAACTAATGGTACCACAATAATAGTTTAATTGGAACGTACACAAACATTTGGGGGGTTTAAAGGAACAAAACCCCCATAAAATTTTTACGTAAATATGTTTAAAAAGAAGCCGAATCTCGATAAAAACTGGCTTATCGAAAAAATACTAAGAGGCAAAAAAGTTTTAAAAACGTTGTGTTTAACTAATGGTACCACAATAATGAATTAATTGGAACGTCACAAAAGTTTGGGGGGGTTTAAGGGAACAAAATCCTCATACATTTTGTATGGGGTGGACAAATTTCACTATAATTTTTTTTAAGATTTTCCTGCCATAAGAATGATACATGTCCATTTTCAATAAAAAATCTCTAATAGTTTTTGATATATTGAAAACAATCGATTTTCATTTTGTAACTTCAAAGGACTGTAACTTTTTTTATGAGCACATTTGTACTAAGGTAAGTTAGGTTCAATCGAACTATTTTTGACCCCAGAATGTGTGGTATAATTTATGACCAATCTTTTCGGGACACCCTGTATAATAAGTTCCCGAAACAAACCCGATTGACCTGATATTGTCCCCACCAGTGTTCCTTGCTACTTCTCAGTAACGTCTTCGATCCCTAGTCCGTTACTCGCACACGGTGTATGAGACCGGCCCTCTAAATAACTTCCTATAACTCGGATTGTAGTGGAGATTTTGAATTGCTGTTGCATATACCTCTTCAGTTATCAGTCAACTGTGGGTGAAGTCCACGTGCAGTGTAAAAAAGAGTATTGTACTTTTATTATTAGACAACACCTATTAATTAGTAAGGTATTTAAAAGTAGAAAGCTTTAATTAGTACGGTAATTTAAGATATTTTTCTTACTTTTATTGTTTATGTATTTGTTTATTTATATTTAGATATGCATTACGAGAAGGAGAAGCAAAGAATATTAAAATTATTTGAGGAAGTATCGACTGACGAGGAAACGTATGAAGATGATGATGAACAAAGTTACTTTTTGTTAAAGTAATATAATGTTGACACAAATGCATATCTACAAAAACATATGATCATATATTCATTAAATAATATAATTGTACACAATTTTGCAAAAAAAATTTTGTTTCAAACATTGCTGACCCATATTTTTGGACCCGGTCTTCTGCACCGTGCGCGAGTATTCGATCACAAAAAATTGGCGCGAGTAACGGAGGGTTTTAAGCACAGAATGGTGCTACACAGCTAACAGTAACACAGCAATCCCCCAAGATGCAGGATAATGAAGTAAAAAAAAATTACATGGGTTGTTAGTACTTGTCCCCTAGGTGACTTGGTCGTAAGGCGGTCCCTCTCAGGTGGTAGGAGTAGTTAAAGATTTTCCCCAAGTGGCTAAAAAAAATAGAATCCCGGTTTTACTTCATTGTAATAATGTAGGGAAAAGTCAGATCTCATGGACTGGTTTGCGGCATCTCTTTCTAACACATTGTATTGACAAACTAAGATGACATTAAGTGCGAGTATAGGCACGAAAGGGGAAGACAACTGTCGCAGCTTTACTATGCGTAAGAGTGAAACAGCACTAATCCAAATAAAGAAGATGGTGTCTTCACTTCGCTCGGAATGACACTCTCTCTAAGCTAATATATAACTCTATGAACAATTCAGAATTGACAACAATACGTAAACTATATGCTCCACCTATGACACACCAAACGTCAATCAAAAATAAATTGGAAAATGTAAACAACCATTAAACAACGCGATAAGTTTGAACGGAAAAATATTATGCTCATATTGCAATTGAATATTGTCATTGTCTCTATTTTTATCTGATGGAATAAAGTTTCAATCGAAAACTATTTATTCGTTACAAGTCAGGTATTCAATACATGATTAAATTCCACATAGAATGAAACATTTTTATTAGCACTGCCACCATAAAATAGAAAATTGTTTTAAAAAAAATGAAAAAAAAATATTTTTTTGTTATTTGAAATTTGAAACCTGCAAATTTACAATCTACTCTGTACAAAGGAGCAGTGCCGGTTTAACATAACTTCGGGCCCTGGGCGCTGAATATTTAGGGGCCCCCTTAATTGCTATTCGTTGTCAGATTTTTTTACAATTAAACACATTCATGTATTTATACCCGTAAAATCCATACACAATTTTTAGCAACCAAGAAGAATAGCAAATGTAAAAAATATTCCAAAAAATACATTTAAAAATGTATAAAAAAAACAGAAAGTTACACAAAACAACACATGACAAACAAAAAAATATATTCTAAAAAATACATATGACAAAAATTAGATAAATTTTTTGCTTGACTACTAGGCCAACTAGGCATTCGCAATCTGTCAGATAATACTATCACAATTCAGTTGCTCCAGGCTCCAGGTCTTCATTTTCTATAATAATACAATAGGGATATGCGTCTAGATTTTCTTGACCCAAATTTGGCGTTAAATATATTTTTATTCTTTTTAAAGCCGAAAAAGACCGCTCGCCTGATGCATTAGAAGTTGGTATCGTGAAATAAACTTGCAGTAAAGGTAAAATATAGGGAAATGATGCCTTTACAATCTTTACATCCTGGATGACACCAAATTTTATAAATGTTTATTCAACTTTTGGCATAATGTTATAGAATGGGTAATTTCATTATGCAAGTTCTCTTTGGTTTTATCAACATATTTTTTATATTTCACATATAAAGTATTAATTGACGTCTTGACTGCTTCTTTATCTAGCGTAGAAAATCATCTAATAGCTTGTAGCATATATCCTCTATCTTTGTAGCATATATCCTAGTCTTCGCAATAAAATATTTTTGGCATCTAGTTCAATTTCGCTTGGCATATTTCTTACGTCTCCAACAAATCTCAAAATAGATTTCATTATTTCTACTCCAATTGACACTCCAATTGGCCCAATCTACAAGTCCACAGTTTCTTCACGTTCACGTATTGCTTTTGCATTAACTCGTTCCAAAGTTTTTGTCCAAATCAGTGTCAATAGAGCTGTCTCAAATATTTCATTCTGCAATGTCTTGGCTTCATTTTTAATTGCTGATTTTTCGTCTCTGTTATTGCTTAACTGGAAAAAATAGGTTTGGTGGATCCCTAGTTTTTAACTAAAACATTTACAGCGTCAAAAGTTTCGACAAGCATTGATTTCATTACTTCCAAGAATTCATTGCAAATTTGGTAAGACAGATAGCTAACTGAACCTTTTCATTTATTCGCATTCCGTTGTAAATGCTCAGCTAAGAAGTAGTCAAATAGCCTAGTACACAAGACAAGTAATTTCCTTTATGATGACTCGTTAAATCCTCATTGCATCAACGGAAAGCTAGTCCTTGAGAAGCAAGTCATTTAGTAGTGACAACAACTCTTCTTAGGACGTTTATCCAATAGTCAGCTTCGCATTTTACTTGCTCTTTTAAGGCAGCGTCTATAACTCCAATCAATGATGATCTTGTTATTAATGAAACCATAGAGTTCAGATGAAATTTACTTTCTTCGTAAGATTTGAGCAAAATATTCAAATGTTTCCAGTTTCCATCCAAACTCAGTTAAACTATTTTTTCAAATGAAAATAATTTGCACGGGTAACAATAAACAGCTTTAACATTTGCGGAGTATATTAGCCAATCTCTCTTCTCTTTGCCTCCATTGGGTTTTCCTCTATAAAAGTTGCTTTTATTTAATCTTCTATAATAAGCTTTTTCTCCATCTTCAAACTTTTTTTACAGTGTTCTATCTAAGGATTCACTTTTTTGTTTAAAAGTTCACAGTTTTTATAAAGTCATCAGTCTTAAAATCAGACCATTTCGAAAACGCAGGTATTTCGTCGTCTTTTTTTTTCTATTTTGGAAACTACGTAGATTATTTAGAGGACTTTACTTTTTTATTAGTAAAAGGAACGGGTCCTGACGGAATTGTCAATTTATAACTTTATTATTTCTGCTCCGATTTTCAAGATTCTTTCACCAGTTTGTGGGTACATGTATTAATATCGTTTGGTATTATTCCGGTAACACAAAAATTTTGCTTGCATGGCATTACACAGGGGTGAAGGGAAGCGTTATATTTTTTTCTAACTTTAAAAAATTCTGTGGAAAAATGGAACAGCTGATTTTGTTTCATTGTCCTGTCATATTATCCCGGAGGCATCACTAAAATTTTGTTTTTTTAATTATCCGAATATCTGTTTTCTTGTAAGAGCTGTACCATTTTTTGTAAATAAAATCACTGATTGACTCATAAAATAGAGCTTGGATTGATTAGATTTGAATGGCCCGCATGCAGCCCAGATCTCAATCGTATTGAGCATTTATGGGATGAATTTAAAAAAGGCTATTCGCCGTCATCCTAGGTCTCCAGGAAATTTGGTACAGCTATGGCCCTAGTAGAGGAATATCGGGCTATTCCCCAGGCAAGGATAACACATCTTTATTCGATGCTAAACAGATTGCGAGCAGTCCTTGCTGCAACATGCGGACATACCCGCTATTGAATTGTTTTGTTTTATTGTTAATTTTGTTTTGTTTTGTTAATTTTACTGGGTTTGATATTTTTAATTAAAAAAACCTTCAAAGCAGTGTTTTTATTTACAGCTCTAACAAGGAAAGAGATATTCGGATAATTCAAAAAACAAATCCTTAATGATACCTCCAGAATAACACAAACGGAGTATGAAACAAAATGAGCCATCCACTTTTTCCACAGAATTTTTTTAAATTAGGAGAAAATACAACGTTTCCATTCACCCCCGTATAATGCCATAAACAAAAATTTTTTGTTACCTGAATAATAACTAGACTTATTGCATATTGGCAAATATGCAAATTGCATATTTTGCATATAATGCATAAAAAATACAAAAATTTCAAATTTTGCATATTTTTATAAAAGTGAGCATAAAGTGCATATAAATTGAAAATTTGGTGTTAACTATTAACTATACAAGGTGTCCAGAAACTCTACCTACAAACGAAGACAGGAGATTCCTCAGATAATTTTAAGACAATTTAACTAAATTCACTTAGTCCGAAAATGCTTCCTAAGGGAGCTAGAGCCCTTTGAAGATGGCGTATTGTAATTAGTTTTTCTTAAATACCTTCAGAACACTTCTGGTTAGAAAAACGAAAATTGGTACACATATTTATCTTCCCGAGATAAATCGATTCCATTCATTGTGAATTTCTAGTACCAGTCATAGGCGTCCGTTTTGGGTGGGGTAACGGTTATTTTATCGCATAACTTTTATTTCTTTAACTTTTAATAATTTTTGATATTGGATTAGTAAATTGTGAGATATTGTAGTTCTAAAAGGTACTCTTGCTTTAAGTCAGTAGGACACACCATTTTCTAGAAAAATCGATTTGAAAATTTTTCGTTTCCTGAGTTAGAAAAAAAATGGAAAAAATTTTTCAAAAAAAAAACGATGTATTTTACCAACTTAAAGCAAGAGTAACTTTTAGCACTAGAATACCTCATAATTTAATAATTTAGTGTCAAAAATTCTTAAAAATTGAAGACAAAAAATGTATGCGATAAAATAACCGTTGACCTACCCAAAACGGACGCATATGACCGGTACTAAAAATTCGCAATTAATGAAATTGATTCATCTCTGGAATATAAATAAACGTACCAGTTTTCGTTTGTCTAAATAGTTTTTTTTTTTAATTTTTTTTTTTTGATATTCAAAAAACGAAAAATTTTCACGTCGATTTTTCTAGAAAATGGTGTATTCTATCGACTTAAAGTAATAGTACCCTTTAGTACTATAATACCTTACATTTTAACAATCCAGACTCAAAAATGCTTAAAAATTAAAAACAAAAAAGGTATGCGATAATATACTGTTGCCCTACCCAAAACGTACGCCTATGAACGGTACTAGAAATTTGCAATGGATGGAATCGATTTATCTCTGAAAGATAAATATGTGCGTAAATTTTCATTTTTCTGAATAGAAGCGTTCTGGAGATATTTAAGAAAAACTAATTACCAGACGCCATCTTCAAATAGCTCTAGCTCCTTTAGGAAGCATTTTCGGACTAGATGAATTGGGTTAAATTGTATTAGAATTATCTGAGGAATCTCCTGTCTTCGTTTGTCGGTAGAGTTTCTGGACACCCTGTATATTCTTATATTCAAACTTACAGATAGCATGAAAATGCCAATATTTAATTTTGTTTTATAATCACTTGGTATTCAAATCTTGGTATAGTAACTAATAAAAGACAGCGGCTTATAGTTTTGTCACGTTTTGTCCTGGAATTAAGGGTTTGTGTTTGCCAGTTTATGTCTCTAGGTAAAAATTTTTATTTTGACGGTCAGTTTTACTTAGTTTCACTTTTGTTGTAAAATTGGAGGCGTAAACAATGTGTATTTCTAATTGTGAATAATTATTGTGCTTTTAAAATGCCGAAAATAAGCAATGTTTCAACTTGGATAAAACCTTACAAAGAGCTATTTTTCTTTAAATGTAAACAGAAAACACCAAAAGAGCCTCTTGTAAATATTTGGGGGTTCTTCCTTCTTGCACAGTCATTTCTTTACATTTTCAAGATTACTTCACCGATTTTTATTTGATTTAATTTAAATATTTTAATTGTTATGCAAAAACGGTTCATTTTTAGTTTATTTCTACAATCTTAGATTTTAAAAATGGGCAAAACTATAGAATATTTATATTCTTTTTTAGATTTCACCTAAAAAAAAATTTCAAATAGATCAGCATGTCAGAACCGCGAAACATTTAGCTAAAAAAGTAAAAACCACATCCGGTGAAAAATATCAACCTTCAGTGCCCAAGTGCTTTCAGTCAAGTTAAAAAAAAAAACAAACCGAACAAGAAACTTTTAACGAAGACTTGTGTCGTGCATTAGTATCTTCTAATATACCGCTTTCAAAATTATCTAATGAAAACTTTAGTTCTTTTTATAAATATATTGCAAACAAAACATTCCCAGTAACCGAACTCTAAAGAGAAATAATGTCAATTTGTTATACTCCTCAGTTATCCACAACATAAAAGCTGAAATAGGTAATAATTATAATTACTTTTACATATGTGTGGACGAGACCACTGACTCGTCAGGAAGATACAAAATCGTATTTAATTACCTGTAAGCAAGTGGAAAAAACCAACGCTCTAACAATATCACGGTTTCTACAAGAAGCCAAACTTTTTTCTTCCTGCTGCTGTGCCTAATGATAAATTATTGCTTATTTTATCTGATGCCGCACCATATATGGTGAAAGCAGGACAAAATTTAAAAATATTTTATCCAAACTTAATATATGCCACTTGTTTAGCGCATAATCGCGAAGTAAGAAAAAAATTTCCACTAGTTAACAGTTTAATAGCGACCGTCAAAAAGGTATTCCTGAAATCACCTGTAAGAATACAATGTTACAGAGATATTATGCTTCCTGCTGTTCCACTGCCACCGCAACCCATTTTAACACGTTGGGGAACATGGCTGGAAGCAGCTAATTTCTATGCTGATCATTTTGTTGATTTAAAAAAATTAACCTTTTAACGGATGATAGTTGCCAATCTTTATTGGAAGCTAAGCAAGCCTTCCAAAATAACATCCTCCAACAGCAACTGTCATTCATAAAATCAAATTATAGTTTTGTCCAGAAAACTATAACTCAATTGGAATTCTCCAAATTATTATTGTTAGAGAGTACAGTTTTAATAAAAGAATTTGAGTCATTGTGTCAAAACGTTAAAGATACTATTGGAAAGGAAATTTTTCAAAAATTTAAAGTAACCATGGAAAAATAGTGGTTACCAGGTTCTTTCTGAAATGGTTCAAGTATTAGCTGGGACTTTTTCCGAACCACTTAATTTAGAACCATATATTATAGTAAATTTGAAAAATGCCCCAGTTACATATCAGTTGATATCGAAAGAAGTTTTTTTATTTACAAATAAATGTATGTAGATAGAAGCCATAAGTATTTATTAGAAAATTTTGAACATCATTTGATAATCTATTGTTACCACAATTCAAAATAATATTTATATGGTAAAATAATTGTATATGTTATGTATTTATTATATTGTAAGTATTTTTGTAAATAAAAAAATATTGTAAATATTTTTTATTGCATGCATTTTTTCTAGATAAATATGCATATTTTGCATAAAATACTGCATATTTTTGCATAAAATACTGCATATTTATGCGCATATTTCATACTTTTTTATTTGCATATTTGCCTAAGTCTAATAATAACTAACGACATCAATACATGTACCTACAAATTGATGCAAGAATCTTGAAAATCGGAATACAGTAAAACCTCCGTTAACCGAAATAATTGGGGGAAGGCCGTTTCGGATAACAAGAATTTCGGTTAAAAATAACATTGTTTTTTGTATCCTTCTTGCATCAAATTACATAATATTCTTGGTCAAAGTTGGTATTAAAAAATACTATGAGGTGATTTCGTAATGTGTTGTATATTTACTAATTCCTTTCTTTAGTTGTATAAAAGCAATGTTGACAAATTAACATCGAATTGTTTCCATTTTGCGATAAAAATTTACTTTTTCTGACAAAATTATTGAAACTGCCATCCGTTTCGGTTAAACGATGTTTCGGTTAAAAAGGTTTCGGTTAAAGGAGGTTTTACTGTACCTACAAATAATAAAGTTATATATTGTTAAATTCAATCAAAAATTTTGGCTGGCTGAATTTTGTGCCGGTGAGTTTATAAATAAAAAAACAATTCGTCTACAATATAAGACCATAATAATGTTATAAGTAAGAAAAAACAAGAAGAGAACGCCACTGATTAAAATCATTTCTTATTCATATTTAACTAGTTGGAAGTTGTTGTCGCGTGATGAAAAAAACTTAGACTTGGATATTTATTATACTAAACGGTATTAGCTTTTCTTTGCGATAAAATATTTATATTAATTCATATCTAATATTACCCCTTTTTTATTTCAGTAAACAGGCTACTTTATTAATATTTGATATTAAAACGATATCATTATAACTCTCCGTTACGGGGTAAAGTTTTATTATGTTATTGACAAAATTGTCCTATTGGATATTTCCGAAGCTTTCATTAAGTTTTCTAGCTAGACTAGACCAGTGATACTCAACCTGCGGCCCGCGGGCCGCATGTGGCCCTCTAGCGTTTTTTATGCGGCCCGAAGGCCGCACTAAAGGGACCTGTGATCAAATTGTTTGTCAAATTGCACGTGTTTTTCAAATTATTTGATAGTGTGCCGATGTGTTTGAGGCGTGTTTGGGCGTGAGGCAGACAATTTAATGACTTTAATTTTAAATTATATTGAAATTTTTAAGAACTCTGATTAAAAGCAGGGTATTATAAACTTGTAATAATAAATTATTAAAGTTAATGAACAAATACTCATTTTAAAAATAATTAATACTTATTTACTACAAAAAAATTTAAAGTAATTGTGTCCTTGAAACAACACCCTGTATATTAAAATTTTCAAAATTCGTCTGCACATTTGAAAAGAGCACAAAAAACTAAGTTTAATTGTTCGCTTTAATTTTTTACGCAGATAATTTAATGACATTAATTTTAAAATCATATCGAAACTTTTGTTTTGAAAGTTTGAGTTCTTAAAAATTTCGACATAATTTCAAAATTAAAGTCATTGAATCGTCTGTGCAAAAATGAAAGCTCCATTAAAGCTCTTTTCAAATGTGCAAACGGGTTTTGAAAACTTCAATATACAGGATGTTGTTTCAAGGTCACAATGGATTTATAATTTTGTTTAATCCGGAACTGGATTTTTCTTGTGATTAGTAGTTGGGTGGTTTGGGTTCTAAATGTGATATAAGTGTACCAAATATCAAAAAAATATACAAAGTGGTTCTAAAGTTATGGGTCCAGAAAGAAATAAGCAAAATCGATGAAACACCCTGTAACTCGGTTATAAAGTCAGTGGAGCAATAAATTTAGTATGTCTAGAACCGCCTTATTTACCTCTATTCAACATTTAAGTATTTCCGTTTCCCAATGAAACACCCTGTATACTACTTCATCTTGATTGCGGCCCGCAAGCTTGGGCAATAGCTACTATGTGGCCCAGGAAAGAAAAAGGTTGAGTATCGCTGAGCTAGACTATAAATTTATTATGTAAAGTACATGTAGAGTGTCTCGAGAAATACTTAATAAAATAATGTACCAGAGAAATTAGCAATTTTTTTACTAAACACCACTGAAATCTGATCACAGTTGACCAATTACCAATTCTTCTTTGACTTAAATTACCAAATCATACATAAATTCTAAGAGCTTAATCCTATGGTATCCTATTATTTTATCTAACAAGTTTTATTTGTTTATTTTTTTATTTTTATTTATTTATTGTTTATACATATGACCTGGCCTCTAGTGACTAATCCAGGTCGTTTTTTCCTGATGGGATTACAGATATTTTTTTATATTTTTACATTTTTTACTAAACTACTTAATCTATTTTTACAATTTATTAATTAATTTGCCATAATCTATTAATTACATTTAACAAATACATTTAACAAATTTAAATAAACAATATATATTTGTTAAAATATTTTTGGTACTATCAACTCCCTTCTAAGTTATAAAGACAGTCCCTCTATTTTCAGAAGAGAGTTGGTAGTCTTTTTTTTAAATTTAATGAATTATTTATTGAATTATTATCTTTATTTATTTATTTTATATTGAATTATTATTATTATTATTATAATTGTAAATATCTATTTTTGGAATTTATATTTAATTTTATTTATTTTAACTTTATCTTACCCAACTTCATCAGGGTTGGATTATTTGTTGTCTTCTTCTATTATTATAGATTTCTTGTTGTTTTTTAGATATTATTTCTGTTAGATTGTTTAATATTCCAAAATATTCTTCATTTTGTAATATATCTTTTATTTCAATTCTTTCTAATCTTCTTCTCATTTCTCTATGTTCTTCATTTTCTATAGTATTTTCACGATGTAACACTATATGTTCTGGTGTACCTAGTTCTCCACATTCACAATATGCATCATCTTTTAAGTTAAATCTTTCCAAATATATTGGGTACGGTCCATGTCCTGTTAAAAAGTGTACTAAGTACTAATCCTTGTTTTGGATTAAAATAATTTGGAATGTTTTCTAATATTGGTATAAAATTGTATAAACGTCTAGATTTTGTTGAATTTTCCCATTCAGTTTGTCTTTTTCTATTTATTATTTCTTTTAATTCTCTTTTATTTCTTATATTTAATCCTATTATTTGTATTATTTTTTCATATTTTTCTTTTTTTAGCCAATAATTACATGCTCTTTTTTGTGTTTCTAAATGCATTGGCATTACTCCAGTTAAAACTGTGAGTGCCTGTGTTGCAGTTGTTCCAAATGCTCCCGTCATTCTTACAAGAAATCCTCTCTGAGCTCTATTTAATTTTTCTGCATTTTTTTTATGTATTAATCTATGTGCCCATACACTTGAACCGTACCCTACAATTGATGCAAGTATTGTACTTAGGTATATTCTCATCTGTCGGAACGAAATTCTATATTCCTTCTGTGCTAGACTAGCAATGCTATGCATGATCTTTGTTGCTTTTTCACAGACACAACTCATGTGTTTTGTAAATAATTTTTGTTCGTCTATTATAATACCTAAATATCTTGTTTCCATTTTTCTTTTTATTGTTTTCCCTCTAATTTTTATAATTGGATCTCTTTCTAAATTTCCTTTTATTAAACTATATGTTGTTTTTGAATCTGATATTGTTAATTTTACTTTATTCATCCAATCATTTACTCTTATTAATACTTCATTTGATTTATTTTCTAATTCTCTTCTTGAGTTTGCATCTATGATCAACAACAAATCATCTGCATATGCTATGCTTCCAAGCACTTCAGCATCTATAGTCAATTGTTCCAACAGTTCCTCTAGCATTACATCCCAGAACATAGGTCCACATACTGATCCTTGTGGACATCCTTTTGTGATAAGTTTTGTCTTTTTTCCTGTTGGACAGCTTAGGCTTGCATATCGGTCTTGACAGTAGTTTCTGAGACTTTCTAACAAGTATGCACTATAGCTAAATCACAAATTAAAAGATTAAAAATTCAAGTTTTAACCAAAAATAATTCAAAACGATTCCTTAAAAAATGAGCCATGAGCTCATGATGCGTCCATGAGTCCATGATGTGCCAAAAATAAAGAATTTAAAAGGGAAGCGATTTGTACTCTCGATTTTACTATTTCAAAAACTGAATGAACAACTGAAACTGACTAAACAACTATTAAAACTAATATAAAAAATAATAAAACAAAATAGAATACCACAAGAATGGAGATCAAGTACCCTAATCATCATCATCATCATCATCAACCCGTACGCGTCCACTGCTGGACATAGGTCTCCCTCAGCTCTTTCCATTCATCTCTATTTTGTGCGGCTTGCATCCAGTTACCGACAACATGTTTCAAATCATCGGCCCATCTGGTTAGTGGGCGTCCTCTGCTCCGTAGTGCTTCTTCTCGCGGCCTCCACTCGACAATACGTTTTGTCCATCGGTTGTCTGGCAATCTGGCGACGTGTCCTGCCCAATTCCACTTAAGCGACGCGATTTTTTCGACAGCGTCTGTTGTTTTTGTTCTACGGCGTATTTCTTCGTTTGGGATTCGGTCTCTCAGGGAGACACCCAACATCTGGCGCTCCATAGCCCTCTGAGTTACGCGAATCTTGTTCACTACCTTTTTTGTTAGTGTTAATGTTTCGGCTCCATAAGTGAGTACAGGCAACACACATTGGTCAAAGATTTTCCTTTTGAGGCATATGGGCAAGTCCGATTTAAATACATAGTTAAGTTTACCAAACGCTGCCCAGGCTAATCCTATGCGACGTGTGAGTTCGCACGTCTGGTTATCTCGTCCCAACCGAATTTCATGTCCTAAGTACTTATAAGATGCAGTCTGCTCAATATCCATTCCATCAACAACAATATTACGATTTAGCACCAGATTAGTCATTATTTGCGTCTTGTTGATATTAATCTTTAGTCCGACCTCTAAGGAAGCGTAATATAATTTGTTCAACATTATTATTGCATCATCCATACGATCGGCTATAAGGACAATGTCATCTGCGAATCTCAAATGACTGAGCTTCTCTCCATTTATATTGATACCATATTCGTTTAGATCTGCCTTCTTAAATGTGTGTTCTAAAAGGGTTGTGAACAGCTTTGGTGAAATGGTGTCTCCCTGCCGTACTCCTCGCTGTATACAGAATGTATTTGTTTGTTGTTCAGACAGTCTTACGCTAGCCGTTGCCGTTTGGTAGATATATTTGATCATGTTAATGTAGCGATGGTCTATTCGGCATTCTGTCAATGCTTTTAACATTTTCTGCTGGCTTATGGTATCAAATGCTTTCTCGTAGTCCACGAATATCAGTGCCAATGGTTTGTTGTATTCCGCAGACTTCTCTATTAGATTTTTTATTACCAGTAAGTGGTCGTTAGTGCTATATCCAGATCTAAATCCAGCTTGTTCTCTAGGTTGATAGAAGTCTAACTTAGCCTCCAGTCTTTTTTTGATAATTTTTGTGAAAAGTTTATATATGTGTGATAGCAAACTGATAGGACGGTAGTTTTTCAGATCTGTTATGTCACCCTTTTTGTGTAATAAAACAATGACTGCATTGTTCCATTGAGAAGGAGTTTTTCCTTGGTAAATGCATTGGGTGAAAAGTTTGGCCAAAGCCTGGATAATTTTATTTCCACCTTGTTTGATTGCTTCGATTACTATTCCGTCATCGCCAGGGGATTTATTATTTTTCATTTCTGAAAGTGCCTTTTTAACTTCATGTGGTGTTACTTCTGGCATTAATTCTGATCCCTGGTTTGTGATTTTGGGCAGGGGCTGATCTTGCCTTTCGTTGGTGCTCTCATACATTTCGCGATAAAACGATTCGACAACCTTGAGGATTTCGGCTTTATCCGTGGCAATGTTGCCATCTTTGTTTCTGATTTTGTACATATTTTTGTTACCGATGTTATTCGTATTACGCCTCAAAACTTTTAAACCTTTGTTTTCTTGAATTATGTGAGTTATTTCTCTTGTGTTGTTTTCTCTTATGTCTTTTCGGATTGATCGGTGGATATCTTTATTTAATTTCTTCAGTGTTGTGTAGTTGGAGTCGTATTTTTCCGTCAATTGTCTTCTTTTACTTATTAACTCTTTGGTATTTTGGCTTAATTTTTCTTTATGGGTCACGACAGTCGGGCAGCACTCCCTTTCTGTTTCTTTTAGTGCTTTCGTTATGACATTATTTGCTTGTTCAATGTCTTCTATGTCGTTTTCAAGGTCTTGTATACGTCTGGTTAGTACATCTTCATAGAGGTTGTTGTTTCCTGGGGGAATCCATTTCGTCTTTCGTGTTTTGAAGATCATCTTGGTTCTTTCGAAATTGACATTTAATCGTATCTTTGCTCGGATTAATCTGTGGTCGCTTCCTACCGAAAATTTGTTAAGTATTTCAATGTCTTTAATGATTTCTTTTCTGTTTGTTATGATAAAATCTATCTCATTTTTGACACTGCCATCTGGGCTTATCCATGTCCATTTACGCTGAGGCTTTTTATCGAAAAAAGAGTTCATCATGGATAAATTTTCCTGGTGTAAGAAATTAAGCAGTCTTTGTCCTCGTTCATTTCTGTCGCCATACCCATACTTGCCCATTGCTACTTCTGCATCATCTTGTTTGAAGCCAATTTTCGCATTAAAGTCGCCCATAATTATTGTATAATATGCTGGTGTAGTATGTAATGCTGTTTCTAGGTCATCATAAAATTTTTCAATTTCTTCATCGGAGTGGCTTGTCGTTGGAGCATATGCCTGGATTATCTTAAGGTTATATCTTGCATTTAGTTTGAAGATGAGGTATACAATCCTGGGACTTATGCTGTTAATTTTAGTTATATTTTGGGTGTGTTTCTATGTATAATAAATCCTACTCCACCGTGTGAAGTGTCTTCTTCTCCTCTAAAATGAAATAAATGTCCCGATTTAAGAGTAATTTGGGCTTCTCCTCTTCGTCTGATTTCGCTGAGGCCGATGATGTCCCATTTTATTGTTTTCAGCTCTTCCTCCAGTTCCATCATCTTCTGGTCCGATATAAGGGTTCTAACATTGTATGAGGTGATATGCATTTGTCGTTCTTTGTGGTAGCCTGATCTTTTCCGGGGATTCTTAGCACCCTCTGCTCCAACCCTTTTCCATCCGCTACCTTGGTTGGGGGTATTGGAGCGGCCGGAGACTGAGGGCCGTTCAGTACTATCGTCTTTCATGAAAATTTGCCTTTGGGGTTTTAAGCCATTAAAACGCCACGCTTGGCTAGTGCGTGTTGGCGAGTTGGACTGGATGTGGAGGGAGGAAAGGATGGAGATGGGATTGCTTTGGGATAGGACATGGTTTCCCCGGTGAAGGGATGCTGGGGAAATCCATGAGCTCGCGTGGGCAGGTGTGCTATTCCTGAAGTAGATCTATTCCCTGCCGGGATCGCAGAGAAGTATCTACCCGCTACCACCTAGTACCCTAATACCTCTCTTTAAAAAATGAAACAAATTGGACCCGGAGAATTACAGAGGAATTAACTTATTAAACACAACATTAAAATTAACAACCAAAGTGATAACAAACAAACTGAATGAAATTATAACATTAGCAGAAGAACAACAAGGTTTTAGGTTCAGGCCATGCATCGACGCTATACAGGGTGTCCCCGAAAATAGTGTGTTCCTTTAAGGTGTGGATATAATACATAATGTAGAACAAAAAAGTCCTATAACAATTTTTTCTAAAGTTAACCGTTTCCAAAAAAAATTACATTGTTCTCCATATAAGCGAACTTTTATTTTCATAAAATTAACTAATCTGACATCACTGTACAAGAACTGTTTGTGACAGGTTATTGACACCAGCAATTTCGGTCAGACAGTAGACATTTGCAACATAGTTATACCACCCTATGTGTGAAAATCAAACAAAACAAGAATAAGACTTTTTTGTTCTACATAGTGCCTTCTACCTATACCTTTAAGGAACGCACTATTTTCGGGGACACCCTGTATAATGAGGCAAGTTCAGGAGAAATCGTTAGAATACAACAAAGCGGCATAGTTATATTTCGTGAGAAAGCATTTGACAGGGTCAAATTAAAGGACGTTATCCATTTGTTATACTCAAGAGTACCTCTAGGAATAATTAAAACGATCGAAAACATCTACCAGAACAACACAACAAAAGTAAAAGTGGAAGATGAACTAACTGACCCAATTAAAGCCGCCAATAGGATAAGACAGGGAGTTTCCTTGAGTCCTTTATTGTTCAACCTGATCATGGATGAAATAATAAAAAAAGTAAGAACTAAAAAAGGATATCAAATGGGAGAAAAACAACTTAAAATAATCTGATATGCAGACGATGCAATACTAATCTCTCAAAGTAGGGATGGGAAAAACCTGCCTGTTATAACTTAAAACCGGTTTTTTTTTTCTTTGCAATAATCGGTTTTTCCGGTTGTTTTTTGTCCCGGTTATAACCGGTTTTTTCGTTTTAAAGTAGTAACCGGTAAAAAACCGGATAAGTGGAAAATATACTGAATTTAGAGGAAAAATGGGAAAATATTTAGCCCCCGTGCATAAATGAGAAACTTTAAGCTGACTGAAACCGATTTTACAACACTGATGACTGATTTCTATACTGATATGGACTGATATCGATTCGAATATAGTATCGCAAACTAAAGCGCAATGAAAATGTAACTTATTTGGTATTGGCTATGACTAAAAAAACCTAACACCCGTTTTTGGAATAACCGGTTTTTTTGACCGGTTATAACCGCCAGGTGAAACTGTAGGTAAAAAAAAACCGGTATATCCGAAAACCGGTGTTTTTGTCAACAACTGCCATCCCTATCTCAAAGTGAAGATGATTTACAACGTATGCTGCACTAATTTAATATAAATGCCAGAAAATCTAACATGTTAATTTCCCCATAAAAGACAAAATGCGTGGTTTTAATAGCAAATCCAATAAGATGTAAATTGAAGCTGGAGGGTCAGATAATAGAACAAGTGATGGAGTTTAAATATCTAAGCATCACACTATCTAGCTACGGAAAGCTCGAAACAGAAGTGGAAGATCAAGTGAATAGAGCAAACAAAGCCGCAGGTTGTCTCAATGACACAATATGGAGAAATAAAAATATCGGAAAAGAAATAAAAGGCAGAATGTACAAAACAGTCATCAGACCAATAATGACATACGCGGCAGAAACACGACCCTACATAGAGAAGACAAAAAGATTGCTCGAAATAGCAGAGATGAAAACCCTTCGAAAAATCGATGGTAAGACTCTATGGGACAGAGCTAAGAAGTACAGATATACGACGGAGATGCAAGGTGGAGAACATTAATAACTGGGTAAGAAACGGAAGAGTAGAATGGAATGACCACATAAGCTCAGCGCCGGATAAAGGGGCGGGCGAGCCGGGCGAGCGCCCGGGGCGCCAAATTTTGAGGGGCGCTAAATTTTGAAGGACGCAGATATAATATTTTTTTCATTCATTATTTTTTTTTTTTTGATTTTATGTATTAACTTTGAACATTTTTCCTATGACATTTTTTGAATAATTCTAATATTATTTATAAGAAAAATATTTCTATCTATAGTGAGAATTCATAACTCAAAAAAAGGATTAATAGACTAAAACCAAAGCTCACTAATAAATATAATACCACCAAGAATTCTTATGGTTTTTATCACTCATACAAAATTGATGCAGACAAATTATTTTTACGATCTACAAAGGTTGTTCATTTTTTTGGGTCATTTGTCACGTAGGTATCACCTTATGTCAACAATCTACTTTAAAAGTGGACGAAGATCAAATTTTAAATTATCAACAAAATTATGAATAGTCAGTGATACTATATACCTACTGTATTACTATGTCATAAAACTCTTTGGTTAAATAATTTTGTCTTTCTGTAAATTTGCATTAACACTGGCGCGTGTGCTTTAAAGTGAAATAAAAAAAGTTTTGTAAAATATTGATTGTGGAATTAATTAATTTTTATTATTTTTCCGTTACCTACATAAATTTTGGTAAGTAGCTATCCACGTAATAAAAAAGTTTTCAGAAAATAATTATGGAACAGTTTTTGCTTAAAATTAGATTCTCTAGCCTCTTCCGTGGCTATTTTAACCAAAACATTTTCCACCCGCGAGAAGGGGTGGAAACCACCCCCAAGATAAAAGCGCACATCGGCATAGGGTAGACTTTGTTTATTGAACTATTCCCTACTTACTGTAAAAATATCAAGTAAAGCTATGTAGTAGGATGGAATTCGGAGCCAAATATCCTCATTGACTGCCGTATTACTAAAACAATCGGATATTGTTAGCTTCTGATCATTTTCTTTGATTATGTAATGTTAAAATCAGTTAGGCCACTCTGGCTCTCATGGCCTCATGGATGAGTGCAATAACCAGAAAGGGTAATATTAAGAGGTAGTATATTAGAGGAAGTCTAGGAGTGAAGCTTTGGTGCTAAAATGAGAGAGCATAGGTTAAGATGGTCAGGGCATGCTCCACGTCGAGACTTTAATCACTCAATAAGAAGAATTTGTACGGGAGTACTGGAAGAATCAAGAAGGAAGACCAAAGAAGGGTCACTTAGAGATACTTGGCCGAACGTCGGTAAAAGGGATTTATATTGATATGACCCAAGATAGACACCTATGCAGAAATCTAATTAGAGAAGCCATATAGGGATAAAGACAAAGAGAATGAAGCTGATGATATTCCAATGAGGAAAAGAAGCAAAAGCAGGAAGAAATAGATACCAGCAGAGAAAATCTAAGATAAGAGCTATACCTTAAGAGGAAACAGTAGCGATCAACAGGTAGCGAAAACGCGTTCCAAGATTGCGGCTGTAATTTTGAATATTTTTTCAAGGTATTTGGCACACGTATTCGTAATATAATAAAGAATGGCGGTACAGAGCCCAATTTGAAAAATATATTAATATGTGGAAATTACTCTGTAATTAAATACAATATTAAAAAAACGAGCCTGTACCGCCATTAAGAAGAACAAAAAAATACACTTTCTTCAAATAAACTTTTTTATCCGATGCCTAGATTTTGTGTCATTTTGGAACTGCTAAAATTTTTTATTTCATTAGTAGTTCCAAAATGACACAAAATCTAGGCATCGGATAAAAAAGTTTATTTGAAGAAAGTGTATTTTTTTGTTCTTCTTAATGGCGGTACAGGCTCGTTTTTTTAATATTGTATTTAATTACAGAGTAATTTCCACATATTAATATATTTTTCAAATTGGGCTCTGTACCGCCATTCTTTATTATATTACGAATACGTGTGCCAAATATCTCAAAAAAATATTCAAAATTACAGCCGCAATCTTGGAACGCCTTTTGGCTACCTGTTGATCGCTACTGTATCACCTTAAGAGTACCTAGTAGAAGACAATTTAAAACAATGGAGGTACGGGATAAATCTACGAAAAAATGGAAAATAGTAACAGAAGCGACAGGATACCAAAGATTGCGAAGGAAAATTTAGCCTATCGGTGGTATTTTAAAAATAGGAGCTATTTTGTATATCTGTTTAGTAGTTGTTGTTTTTATACTTTACAATTTAAATATATTTATTCAAATAGAAAAACTAGGTTACACTCTATAAATATTAATAGCCCTTCATTAGTGTTTTAACAATTATTGAATATGTAGATGTTCGAACATTCTAAACAGCATATAATTTAATTTTGTTGTTAAACAATTTCAGTATGAAGTATCAACACGAAGTAAAATATTTTTGGATTTATTATTCAAATAAATCCAAAAATAAACAGTCTATTAATCGCATGAAAAGTGAGGATAGATAGTATTTTGTTAATTAAGATTTCGGCTTAAAGTAGTGTAGCACATACAGACGGATTTGTTTGAAACTTTTCTCATAAGTTGAGAAAACGATATTCTTTTTTTTTTCGGAAATGTTTAGTACCTGCGATGTCGACGATGGAAGTTGAAAAAATAGAAAAAATGGTTACTTGTCAAAATACCTGTAATACTAATTTATTTGAAAGATGCATTTTCTGGTCAATTTGATTAAGAAGTTTTGTGATCTCTCTTAAAGGTACCGAAATATATCAACAAAGATGAAGTTAGTTTTCAATCCTAATAGCAAAATTAATAATATTGAAAATATTAAAAATATTACTAAAAGATTTTTAAATTGAAAACTTATTGGTTCATTTCCCAGTTTTCCATTTTGGGGGAAGAATAAATTAATAAATAAATAATAAAAATAAAGAATAAAATAATAAATTTTTCTCTTCACCTCTCAAGAATAAATTAAAGGTATAAGCTAAAATCTGAAATCGTCTGTCAGGTACATATTTCTATTGAATAGGGAACTTGCAAAAATTTTTAAATATTAAAATGATATTAAAAAACATAAGGTAACATGATCTTAAAACGCTTGCATGCGAAAAAAACAAATATTTTTAACCCGTACGCTAATTACGACGTTTTGAAAATGCTATAAAATTCAAATATCTTAGGAGGCTCTTGAACGTCCTTCTATTGGCTCGATGTCACCGGCCACGGTGAACCGGCGGAAACAACGCGATTAAGGTAGGTATGTATCACGGGTATATTACATTTTAATCGTCTTTAATGAAAAATTCCTAGGTATTATTTATGTTCATCTTATATATTGTAATAAGTAGTTCCCCAATCAGCTTAGTTTTAAACTGAAATTGATAAAGTTGAGTGCTACCTTGTAAAGAGTTTAAAACGCATAATATGACGGACGAGGGTTTTTCAAAAGGTCAATCTGACTAACTTACCTACCGTTGATGTCTTCATCGTGGTAACTTTTATAAAAAGTAGTAAAAGCTATTCTATTGGAGAAATGCGAGGTGTCAAGGCAAATAAGTAAGAGTTATTAATAAGCATGTTTAAACCGTTTATAACAATAGTTTGTACCATTATATTATAGTACTTATACGGTTTACCCCGTGGGTTTGATCTACCTACCTCTAATCGAAGGATTTCGTATATCCTGGAAAATATTACGGTGTAATTTGCATTATAATAAAGATTATATTTTATTGTAATGTTTATTAGTACCTACTGGAGCCTTTCATTATTGTGTTCAAAGCCTTCTGAGAAAAGATTATGGTGATTAGCAGCAACAAAATCCTTCTTTACAAAGTTAGTAATACGCATAAATAAGAAGAATCATTATTGTAATTTTACAAGTTAATATCTTTATCATCTCAGCTTATACTTACACCGCATCCCTCGGTAGGCCGCAAGCTATAGTAGAAACCCGACTGTAGACCGCATACTATAGTAGCACCAATACTTTTTAGTTACTCTTACTTTTATTACTAAAAGTTTTGTTTATTTTTAAGTTACTTGTTTCTTCTTTGTTCTTCAACACAAGAAACGAACAAAGTAATTTCATAAAAAAGAACTTTTTGATACATGTCAACAGAGATAAAATGTTAATATTTTGCCTGTCACAGAAAAAATCATTTTTGCCACAGAGTAAAATAAGATATTTCAACTATATTATTTATCTATGGGCATTGATTATAAGTATTCCTAGTTATTAATCAATGCTATGGGCAAACTGCATTAAATACAATGGCCCACCCCGAACGGACAAACAATACGAGTGGCCTGTGACGTCAGACCACAGGTCTCGCTTTTGAAGTTGTTTAAAACGGAAATTTTAGGCGCGGAACTTTGATTAGATGTTGTACGTACACTATTCATTGCTAAGACGTAATATTTTGAATATAACATTTTAAAACATAAATTAACAATTTTATGCAAAAAAAATTTTTAGTGCAAGTTCCCTATTGTGGCCTACAATTCCGGGGGTGTTAGGGTTAACTTACTACGTTCATATATACACATAGGGGAAAGTCGCTTATGATGGCATAGTGCCTATGATGGCATAGTGAGTGTATTTTGGAACGCAGTTCACTTATTCTGAAAATTTTTTGCTCAATTAGAAATCCAATGAAATCAATTAATTTGTGGTCATCTGATTGAATACAACCAATAAAACCAACATAAAACTGAAAACAGATCCCATGGGCTGTTTTCACTCAATCATGTAGCTATGGATACCTACATTTCGTTTCATTTCGATTTTGACATTTCAAATATTCAATATTTCAAAATGTCACGATTTGGTTGTAATACTGATGAGAATATTAATGAAATTATATATAAAATAGATTATTCCTAAGAACAAATCGTTACTGGAAAACCGAAAATGATCATTGGTATGATAATATGCCCATTGGAAAAAATATGATTCAAAATTGGACAAAAACGTCTGCCGAAGCGATTGGCTTGAAAACCAAGGAAAAAAAATTACTAATCACTCCAATAGATCGACCGCGGTCAGTTGGTTGGCCAAAAGTGGTGTTCAAGAGCAAGAGCTTATAAAAATTACGGGGCATAACAATCCCAACTCAATAAAACCGTACTTGATAATTATTGACGAAGAACATCATAATAAAATTATTAACAGCATGCGTAGTGGAAATACATCTTCATCAGTTATAGAAACTAACATGTCTGGATCTTCATTAAATTTTTCTAATTGTTCCTTTGTTATAAATAAATTGTTTCTGCTCTGTATTTTTTTTCATAACCAGCAAAAAATTTTCTATCCGAATAACCCTCGAACATTGATAAATGCTCAAAAAATTTTTAACAACTTTCTCAAGCTTGTTGCTTACAGGCAACAGACCTCCGCCTACGGCGTCGGTCTGTTTCCAAGCAACAAGCTTTCGAAATCTGTTATAAAATTTTTTCGAACAATTATCAATGTCCTTGGGTTATTACTACTGAAAACTGATGTATTAGTGTACCTATGCTAGATAGTCGGTTTGTACTTTCATATTTTATAAAGTTTATGGTGCTCTGATGCTTTTTGTGAGAGTAGGAAAATTATGCATTTTTCGGCAAGTCCCGTAGTAATATTACACAAAATGAGAATTTAGAATCCAGTACAGTAAATAGAAAAAAATATTAAATAACGCCTTGAATATATTTGTTAAACATATTGTTTATTGTGTGCGTTATTTTGAAGTTATCTTTCGATTTAAGATATTTTCTCTTCTTTTAATAAAATGCCGGTTTTTGCCTATGATGGCACACTTCAGGGTATCCAATGATGGCATAGGTATGCCGTCATAGAAAGTCCAGAAGAAAAGCGTTTAGAAGCATCCATTATTCACTCCAAAAATACTAATGATGAAATGTCTTCGAAATCTGAAATTAAAATGCCAAAGCTAATGTGCGTGGACCTTCATTTGTACAAATAGTAAGGACCAGTATTGTAAAATTGTAAACCAGAAAATGAAAAAAAGCGAAAACGTGGGAAGAACGGTATGCTCAATTCTACTCCAGACCTGATTTGAGCTCAGACAGAAGTAAGAAGAAAAAGCAATTTAATAAAGAAAAAAAAGTTAGTAGAACATTACGAATTTATTTTTTAATTTTTATTGTTATTTTTCGTAATAAAACATAAAAAAAATAAGTTCTTTTGTTTTAAAATAAATGGTGTGCCATCATAAGAAACGTGTGTCATCTATGACGGCATACTTGCTAATTCAAAAAAAAATTAAAAGCGTGCAAAAAACGTTCAAAATCAATATTATATTGTACAAAACTTAAAATGTAGCTTAAGTTCGAATCACTTGGCACCACAAAAATGCTTAGAAAATTTTAAATACACTTAAAAAATTGAGTTAAAGTTATGTATGTCATCATAGGCGACTTTCCATAGATGCATCGCCCCGTGCTTACAAGATAAAAAGGCTTTCACAGATTTATCTTATCCACATCCCGTTTTTATTTTCCTTATCAAAAAGATTCAACTAAATATTTACATTTTATTGTTTGTTTAACAATTTTATTAAATATCTTAATCTCTTGAAAAACATTTGTTTGCTAAAAATAATTATTAAAGTACAGTTCTAGACTTCCACGCCAGTGAATTTTTTTACATATTTATATGTCACATGTGCACAATATCGCTAAAAAATCTGAATATTGTATGTTGCCTTTTGTCATTATAGTTTTTAGATTAATGTTCTTACGAAGTCATAAAATGCAGAAGAAGAAAATTACTGCTTTAAATCTTTACGCAAACTTTAGCTTGCAGGTAAACGTGAACAGGAGGAATTTTTTTATGGCTTTGATCCATTCAGCCACGATAGATAAGAAATACTGTTTGCTACAATATTAAATATTAAATATGAAAAGAAACAAGAAAAATGATACGCACAAAGAAAAGAAACTATGAACAACAAAAATATGAAGCTATGAAGAGAGACCGACCCAAACCAGGCTCCAGAGAATTCTACAAAGCAATCTCCACAGAGAAAAGAGGACATAGAACCAATTCTATCCATACGCTGAGATACAATCAAGGCCATATGATAATCGACGATAAAGAACTAACAGAAGCATGGAAAGGGTATTTCAGGGACCTTCTAAACATCATACAGGAAGAACAGCACAAAGAAGAGATCTATATAACAGCAGACATGCATGTCGAAAATCCCTCTTTTGAAGAAACCCGAAAGGCCTTAAATAAGGTAAAAAATCACAAAGCGCCGGGTACGGACGAGATACCAGCAGAATTTCTGAAATATGGTGGAGAAACACTACATCACCAAGTCCACCAATTAATAAAACAGATATGGTTAGAAGAAAGGATACCAGCAAGATGGAAGGAAAACATCATAGTGCCCATCCACAAAAAAGGGGACAAAACAAAATGCGCGAATTACAGAGGAATTTCACTCTTAAACACGGCATATAAAATCCTCTCAAACATCATTCTTAGTAGACTAACCCCTTATGCTGAAAATGTCCTAGGAGAATATCAAGCCGGTTTTAGGGCAAACAGATCCACAATAGATCAACTATTCACGCTGAGACAGCTTCTAGAAAAGGGATGGGAGTATAACAAACCCATACACAATCTCTTCATAGACTTTCGACAGGCATATACAGGCTATGACAGACATGGCGGAGTTCTCAATACCGAAGAAACTCATTCGGATGACTAAAGTCTGTATGGAGGGTGGAATATCAAAAGTACGTGTAAATAATAAACTATCTGACAGCTTCGAAATCAACAGTGGACTCAAACAGGGTGATGCGTTATCTTCACTACTTTTTAACCTTGTATTAGAGAAAGCCATGAGGTCGGCCGAAATAAAAACAGAACTGCTATCGGTTCAAGGTCCCAAGTTATTACTAGCATACGCAGATGACATTGATCTCGTTGGAGACTTCATCCTATCCCCAAAAGCCATTTTCAACAAGGTGGAAGGAGCAACAAGCGAAGTAGGGCTGAGGATTAATGAAGAGACAGGATAGGACAAAATGTGACGGTCAACACCTTCAATTTCGAAAGAGTACAATGTTTTAAGTATCTGGGGGCCGTAATCACAGCTGACAACGATGTTACTGAAGAAATAAAAGACAGAATCCAATCAGCAAATCGCTGTCTATTCGCACTGGATAAGCTTATAAAATCAAAAAATCTTACAAGAAGTTCCAAGATCAAAATCTATAAATCCATCGTCAGACCTGTACTAACATATGGTTGCGAAACGTGGACCATGACCAAATCAGGCGAAGAAAAGCTCAGACGTTTTGAACGAGAAATACTTAGAAAAATTTTCGGACCTAACCACGACATTAACACAAACCAGTATAGGATCAGAACCAACATCGAATTAAAAGCACTTTACAATGACACCGATATTGTCCAAGAAATTAAATCACAGCAACTAAGATGGCAGGCCACGTGCACAGACTTCATAACGAGAGACTTGTAAGACTGGTATGGGAGGAGATTCCTACAGGCAAAAGACCACTCGGACGTCCCAGAATGCGATGGAGAGATAACATGATCAGATCTCCGAAAAATGAACACCCTTGTAGCGCTACGTGATGATGATGATGAGTTAGGTCTCTTCATTCTGTTTATTTATCTTCTCTGACCTGATTGTCCCATCTGCACTTTGGTCTCCCTCTAAGTCTTGTATTTGTTAGTTTCCATTTTAATATTTTCTTTATTAATGTATCTTCTTCACTACTTAGTGCATGCCCTAGACATTTCAACCTTTGAGCCTTTTATGTCTGACTATTTATCTTTTCCATTTACCTCATTATTTATCTCTTCGTTAAATAATCGTCTAAACTCTAATGCCCGGTTGCACCAACAGATCTTAGGCTTGGATCTACGAAAAAAGGTCGCCAACAATTGGTCGAGCGAAAAAATGTCGCGCACATTTGAGCGCGTATCAAAAGGTCGCCGGCGAAAAAACAACGCCGACGAAATAAGGTCGCGTGCAATTGATCGCGCGAAAAAAGATCGCGTCAGAAAATATGTTTTCATTTGCATACTTTAACTTTCCTTCACACTTAATCCAGGCTTAGGTCAGATTTAGATGATGCAATAGAACTAAAGGATTGCTGTTAAATAATGACCCAAACAGTTAAATATTTTCTTATTAGTCATTTTAACCTATTGGTAAAAAATATTTCGTCAACCCAATATTGACTTCTAAATGACTTTAGTTTTATTTTCCACTTTAAATAATAGGAAAATAATTGGAAGTAAATAATCCTATTTGAAATTGATCATGTAAAATGTTCGACCAATTTAATGGTCGAATTAAGGTAATTTTAACTGTAAATGTTGTAGGGAAAGTACCTAGAGGTATTATTTCACGACTTGGCAGTGTCGCAAAATTTACCCTTGGTTATTTAAGAGTAAGTTTTAATATAAGCTTAATATATTTTACAGGGTATATACTACATATAGATAGGGTAGGTTAAGGGCTACCATCTTTATTAAAATAAAATTTCCCAAATAAAATAATGATATTGTGGTTAAAAATTATATAACAGGCACAATTTCATTAATACATTGTCACTGGTGAGTACTTATTGAAGATATCATAGTTAAAGAATACATTTATATTAATAACAGACTTGCATACTTTAACTTTCCTTCACACTTTATCCAGGCTTAGGACTGGCAGTTAGTAACTGGCGTGTTTAAAAGTTTTTTTAATTTTAATTTTTTTATTTTTTTCTAATTTTTATTATTTTTTTTTTATTTTTATTTTTTTGTGTTTTTTTAATTTTTATTTTTTTTTTGTTTTTTTTAAATTTTTTTTTAATTGTTTTTTAGTTTTTTATACTTGCAGTTGAAAATTTTGGGCAATTCCTCTTAAATATTCTAGATTTGGCCGGTTCCCGTATTGCAAACAAATCGTTTTTATTCGCCGCGCTGTATCTTTATAAATTTTTTTTTGAGGTTGTTGGTTTCCAGCTATGTATTGCTCCACTTTTAATCGATTTAAACTCTCTTCTTTCTTTAGCCCCGTAATAAACTTCCATAGATTTGGGTGTGCTGCATTTAATATCGAGGAGAAGCTGTTGTGCCAACCTTCGACAGCATTATTAGTACGCGGTAGATCTTCCTCTATAAATTCGAAGCAATTCCAAAGATTCCTTGGAAACATTGGCGGTCTTCTTTGTTGTCGTCGATCCAATCTGCCTATCCATACATCCTCAAAGTAGTTTATTAAAGGTGTTAGTAAATTTTCATTTTGAGTGTAAAACTCGCTGTCCAGTAGCTCTCCGAATGTTGCAACAACATCTACTTCAGGTACGAAGGCTAGGGCTGCCAATTGTCGCAGATGTAGAGCAAAATTCGCGTCTTCTGTATAAACTTGTTGCAGTCCTGTACCTTGCATGTTTCTCCACAAACATTGTGTGAAATGAAAGAAACATCCACGGATTCTGACTTCAGGAAACTCTTGTTGTAAAGCATTAATTGCTGCTTTTTCATAATCCACCATTATTGTTGTAGGACGTAAACCTAGTCGTAACGTTTTTAATTCATGGAAGAGTCGAGTGTATGTTGCCTGAGTTTTATTAGGAAGTAGAGCAAAAACAGTTGGAATAACGTTGCTATACTGTACGCCATGTATTGTATACAGCTGACCAAACAATAGAGGAGTACATGTGAATGTTCCATCGGCATACCAGTGTTCACAGCTCGCCATCAAAGTTAAATTTCTTTCAGTGGAAAATATTAAAATTCTCTGTTCGTTTGGACCACTGTCAAATAAAAGAAACGGTTCGCCGTTATTGTTTCTGGTGTATTCTTCCGGAATAATAAGCTCTGTTAAGCTTATTGGATTTGCCGGAATAGCTTCCACTCTTTGGCGTGTGTTCTGAATAGTTCGCTTTAGGGATGAAATAGAAGGTAGCTGCCCAGTTGCACCCACAGATACTTCTTGTGAAACGGTAGCTATGATTCCTTGTGTTGTTAGTTCAACTTGATGAGCCAGTTCTTTCATTCTGTTACAAGCCTTTTTTGCTTCTAATATTGACGCATCGGCAACGTGGTTGTGACTTGTACTTTTCACTACTTCATCTCCCACTGTGTGAACTCTCCCGGTACATTTATGCTTATTGTACTGAGCGCACTTCCAAATTGTCTTTTGATCAATCGTTTTTTCCTTTCTATGGATATATCCATTATACACCAACATATTGGCACCTTTTTGACTCTTTACGTAAGTTAAGACCATCTTGACAAATCGACAAGCTAATGAATAATGAGATATACGATATTTTTCCCATCTTCTTATACATCCAAAATACATTAAAAAGTAATAAAAGTACGTTTCACGAATATGGAATAATAATTACCACATTAGTGAATAACGCACAATTAGACAAAGAACTTTTGTACAATATTTATTTTAGCATTTCCAATAATGTCTTATCGTAATGACTTCATGGAATTCCTAATAAATACCTACACAATAAGGTGCCCTTATCTAAACTACTTATTCTTCACTAATCTGCATAACGACTTTCTACTAAGAACCAATTATGCTAATTACCGGTCTCTGAAAATACCAAAAATAGGTAAACTGGTACCTGGTATTCGTTTGTATGTAATATATACTGTAAATAGAACTATTATTACTGTACATTTTTAACGATATCCGATTAGGAAGAGCAAACACTTTTAAACACGCCAGTTTTTTGCTGACAGTCCTAAGCCTGTAAAAAGTGTGAAGGAAAGTACCTTTCTGAATTTAGATCCATATATTAAAATTATTCACGTAGAACAAAAAAAATACTTTCTTCATGTTAAAAATTGTTCAATTTTCAAGTATATTCACTTGAATAACCTGAAAATACCATATGAAATAATTTCCCATTCTCCTATATTTCCCATCTTCCTACACATCCAAAATACATTAAAAAGTATTTAGATATACGTTATTTTTCCCATCTTCTTATACATCCAAAATACATTAAAAAGTAATTAGATGGAATTCCAAGACTAATCGGCTCATAATGCATAAAGTTAAAGTATGCAAATAGAATTTCTTTAGAACCTTTTTGAAAACCAATTGAATGGTTTTAATAATGTAAAACATGACGCGATCTTTTTTCGCGCGATCAATTGCACGCGACCTTATTTCGTCGGCGCTGTTTTTTCGCCGGCGACCTTTTGATACGCGCTCAAATGTGCGCGACATTTTTTCGCTCGACCAATTGTTGGCGACCTTTTTTCGCGACACCCTTAGGCTTAAGTCGAGAATATCATAAGAATTAATATAATATAATTATAATATTTTACAATAAGAATACCATAATATAATAATAGATATAATTGATAATAAGGTAAGAATCTAAAATTATGGTGCAACGTAAGGGATACTCAAGGAGGCCCTATCTATAAGTAGAGCTTAGCTAAGCTGGAGCTTAAGATCTGTTGGTGCAACCAGGCATAAATCTTGGATTTTTTTCGACCAAGAATTCTTTAAGGATTTTGTTTTCTATTATTCTTAGCTTCTCTTTTGCTGTTTTCTGTATTTTAATTTTGGTGTTTTTGCTGATATGTCTGTCGTTTAGTAGTTTTTGGTATTTCCAATATACCTACTCTGTTGCCGTTTCAGTTGCCCCTAACTCTATTGCCCCAAACTATTTCAGTTTGTAGAGTAACTGTTTGAGCAAGAACAGTGTTATTTAAATAACCGCTCTCTGAGAAAAACAAATTTAATAACATACACTATTTGATTGATCTGTTTGAAATTCAGCAATAATAATAACTCCGTAATAACTCATTAACTGCCATAATTTTGAGTAGTTATGTGTCTCTATACAAAAAACAAGGTATAGTCGGTTTGCTAAACTCAGACACAACTGGCTAGTGATTTTAGTATGTCAGTTTTATGTTTTTGGCCAATTTTGTGAAAATTGGCAAAATTACTAACTACTTAGTAATTATTAACTATTTATTAATTTTTTTTGCCAATTTTACTAAATTGGCAAAATTACTTACTAAAATAACTAGAAAGTGGTGTCTGAGTTTAGCGAATCGACTATATTAACATTTATAAATCACTGTAAGTAAAAATAAGGTTTTTTTTACAATTATCTCTAACAATGTCAGTGAAGAAATTCAAATAAAAATAGTGCTCGCCAATAAGTGTTACTACAGCTTAAGAAGTCAGATGGCCTCAAAAATACCTAGAAAAATTAAATTGACTATCTACAAAATACTAAGAAGACCAGTGCTAACATATGGTTCAGACACTTGGTCACTTACACAGAATGACCAAGATCTGCTCAAACGTTTTGAGCGAAAAATCCTAAGAAGAATACATGAAGGGATAAAAGAACAAGGTTTGTGGCGCAGGTGTTACAACTTTGAGTTGTATAGAAGTTTTGGAGAACCTGACGTTGTAAAATTCATTAAGGGTAGCACGCCTTAGATGGATAGGGCATGTAATCAGGCGAGAGGAAGATGCCCTAGTCAGAAAAGGTTTTGACCGAAGAGGGCCGATAGGATAGGATAACGAGCAAGATGAAGACCGAGACTTAAGTACCAAGACAACTTAGAGAATGATTTAACGCCATGGGCTGTAACGCCACTGATGATGGTACAATTATGTCGGTCAATTGTTTATAATGTATTTTAATTTTGAAACTTAATGTTAAAGAACTTTTTATGATCTACAAGTTTTGTTTGAACTAGTTTTCTCTAAAATGCATAAGAAACGTTTTATAGGTAAAAACTATTTTTTTTTTCACGTTTTACGATTGTTTAAAAAGACACAGCAAAATCAGCTATACGTCTTCACAGATTTTTCATCAGCTACCTCTCTTAATAGAACCTTCAAAAAATACACAGGCCAACAGTGAATTTGATGTTTTAAAATAAACATCCTTTGTTAAGTAATTTTGACCTCCTGAATCCGAAACTGACATTAGTTTTTTTCTATCACCTTCCAATTTTTCGCAAATCGAGATCTTATAAAAATTCCTTGATTATACGAAAAGTTTACATATAAAATTAGAAAAACGGTTTTTAGTGTAAATATATATGGCACAAACAGTTGTCCTAAAATAGTTTAATAAAATTCTGAATTGTGGCAACACTGTAAAATTAGTGAGCTAGTGCAATGGTGCAATACCGCGGCTGCACCTCTCCCAGTCGTAAATAAACGCATTAAAATCAGTTGTTTGTTTTTAGCAGTTCGAGGAGGTTTATCGCTGTGTTTCGAATTATTATTCGCTATTTATTTGTTATTCTATTCTTTTTTCGAGCTATGGAAAGTAGACATTGTGTTAATAATGCAGACTGATTTTGTTTGTGGCAGTTTTGTGGTTGCAAAACAAAGACATAACATAACCTTATTTGTTCTTAATGCGTATCATGCCTATTTTGGAGTGAAAATAGGAGAATTAGACAAATCTTGGGCACCACATATTGTATGTAAAGTTTGAGTAGAAGCTTTAAGAAGTTGGACAAAAGGAAGAAAAAAGTCATTGAGTTTTGGAGTTCCCATGGTGCGGTGTGAGCCACAAAACCATTCTGATGATTGCTACTTTTGCTCCTGCGATTTAAAGGGATTTAATTGTAAGAAAAAAAGAGTATTTTAATACCCAACCTAAAATTTGCTATTAGGCCTATTTCTCATGGCCCTGATGTACCCATACCTATTCCACCAAAGGAATGGCCCTGATGTACCCATACCTATTCCACCAAAGGAGTTAAAGAATGTGTTATCATCTGATTCGGCACAGTCTGCATTTGAGTCCACAGATCCCGACGTTACTTTTGAAGCAGAAGAAGGACCACAACTATTTAATCAAATTGAATTAAACGATTTAATAAGAGACTTAAAACTTCCCAAAGATGCCTCAGAACTTCTAGCCTCTAGACTTCGTGATAAAAATTTGCTGGCTCCAGGTACATCAACCAGTTTCTACAGAAATTGAGAAAAGGACCTGAGTCCATATTTTACTCAAGAGGATTCTTTAGTATATTGTAACAATATCTCCGACTTAGTTATTAAGCTAGGAGCTGCCTCTTATGAAAAGGAAGAATGGCGACTATTTATTGACTCTAGCAAAAGTAGTCTAAAAGGTGTTTTACTGCACAATGGTAATACACTGGCTTCTGTTCCGGTCGCTCATTCTGTTCACCTTAAAGAAACATACGAAAACTTGGAACTTCTCTTAGAAAAAATTAAATACCGAGACCATAACTGGATGCTTTGTGGAGATCTAAAAATTCTGTGTATGCTACTTGGGCAACAGTCAGGTTATACTAAATATCCTTTCTTCATTTGTGAATGGGACAGCCGAGCACGAGATAAACATTGGACCCAAAAAGAATGGCCTACAAGAGAAAACCTTACGCCAGGAAGTAAAAACATTAAAACACAATGCCTTAGTTGATCGTGAAAGAATTTTATTGCTCCCTCTGCATATAAAATTAGGTTTGATGAAACAGTTTGTTAAAGCTATTGACAAAAACGGAGAATGTTTTAAATATATTTGTTCAAAATTTTCCAAGTTGTCCGATGCAAAATTAGAAGAAGGAGTTTTTGTTGGTCCCGACATTAGATTTTTATGCAGAGACGAAAACTTTCAAAAATTCTATGACGCTTATCGAAAAGAAAACGTGGACTTTATTTAAACAAGTTATCGAAAAGTTCTTGGGAAATAAGAAAGTTCCAGACTATGAGAACATTCTCACACAAATGCTACAAAATTTTCGTATTCTAGGATGTAATATGAGTTTAAAAGTATATTTTTTATTCGCTCATCTAGACCAATTTCCAGGAAATCTTGGAGCTGTTAGCGAAGAGCAAGGGGAACGTTTCCACCAAGACATTAAGCAGATGGAAATACGTTATCAGGGTAAATGGAGCGTATCCATGATGGCAGACTACTGTTGGATGCTACAACGTGATAATCCTGACAAAATTTATAGAAAAAATTCTACCAAACGCAGTTTTTTGACGAAAAGGAAAAGATTTCATTAAGTTGTGCATACAAAATATGTAGTTTTCTTTATTTTGAGCATTACTCTTATTTTTAAAATATATTAATAAAAGTATTTATAAGCACATTTAGTGTTTTTTTTTTATTTTTTAATTTGCTAAAATATCTTGGTGATAGAAAAAATTGGTTTGCAGATTTGGAATCAGCGCACCAAAATTATATAAAATCACTTGTCAAATTTAAAACATCTTTCAAAAACTTTTTTTTGTAGACCTGTGATCTGTATAAGATTGTGAATCCAATGATTTTTTCAGAGATAGACTGGTCTATAAGAAACCTTTTGAATGAACCCCGTAAAGTAAAAAACAAGCTGCATGATAAAAAATAAATATTATAACACGTAGCGTACCCATCCTTATCGCACTAGTTTTCTACTATCAAGTCAACAATACGCCTTTGCCTTTAAAAACGTGAGTGACCTAAACTGAACGACATACAGTGCAAACGTATACAACACAAACCAGAGATATCGTCCTGACCCGGTATTTTAAAGCATATACGGCTATTGCTTAGTTGAAGCATCGCGCTGGAGTTCCAGAGGTCAGTTGTTGTCAGTTGATATTCAAAGATCGAACGGGTCAATTGATCACAGTGAATCTTAATTAGTTTTTGTGTACAGCCGGCAAATCAAGATGACTTTAACAGAACTCCTGGGAAAGAAATACAAGCTTGACAAAAGCGAGAATTTCGACGAATATATGAAAAAACTAGGTAAACGATTTCTCTTAACCTTTTTTGTATCAATTAGAAAGGCTTGCCGGTTTAAGAAATATTAAACAGGTATTACATACAATTCCTGAATTACTATTATCAGTATTATGTTTCTTATTACTCTGTCGTTGTAAAAACATTCTAAGTTTCATAATAATAGTATTTGATTCATGACGATTAGGTATATTTTATAGGTCTGGATCCTGCGTATGAAAAAAAAGTTGATTAGTAGCAAGCTGAAAATTTGTTAATGGCTTAAGGGTGTTTAGTCGGACAAACTTTGATATATGGGAACACTGGAACAGGGGAAGTTTTAATTGTGGAGCAGGTTAAAAATTTGGAACGGTCAGACCACGAAAACGTCACATGTATTTTGTCCGACAGAACTTCTAATTAATTTGTTACCCTTTCATTAAACTCTCATGCAAAGTCAGACTGCTATTTATCACCTGTCATAATTCCTGTCATTTGACATGTTCTACGTGTTCCACTCATTATAATACCCATTTGGTGATAAATAGCAGCCTGATTTTTGCATGAGAGTTTAATGAAAGGGTAACAAATCAATTTGAAGTTCTGTCGGACAAAATGCATGTGACGTTTCCGTGGTCTGACCGTTCCAAATTTTTAACCTGTTCCACAATTAAAACTTCCCCTGTTCCAGTGTTCCCGTATATCAAAGTTTGTCCGACTAGACACTCTTAAGCTATTAACAAATTTTCAGCTTGCTATTAATCAACTCTTTTGTTCATACGCGGGATTCAGACCTATTAGAAAATAGCTACTGATCTAGAAATGGAATAATTTATTCTTTACAGATGTAGTTTACTCCAAAAAAGATATTTAAAAAATCTATGTTTTGCACCAAAGTTTACGTACCTACGTTTATTGATTTGTACTATTGTATTTTAGTTTTTAGACTCAATTTCATAAAAGGGTAATTTGTCTAAAACAGATTATTTCTATATTCAATAACAGCCAATCCATGTAAACTTGAATTTCTAGAATATGTGCCTGGGGGCTATAATAAATTTCCATTTTAAACAACGGACTGATTTAAAAAGATTGAATAATGAATGTTTATGTTTATATAATATATTAATATATCTTTATATTGTTACAACTTCTTTAAAATACTTTATTTTACTTCAATTACAATACAAACTCAATGACAACTATCAACTTTAAATACTCAATTACAACTGAACTATAGAATGTCAAACACATAATGTTTATATAGTTTTCTGACGTTCTAGATGTCACCAGACATTTCTGGGTTATTCCATGACATCCAGAATATTCTCGTACGTGACTACTTCTTCTTTCACGTCGAGGGACTCTTTCTATGTAGGAACAATCTACGGAACTGTCATAACACTGCTCCCTCCTTTATAGTTATTCGCTCCGAATAACTGGTCTATCAGGGTCTGGTTGAAGCCAACAGGGTGGATCAGTTCCATGATATGGGGCTAATCTCTCAATGTGAACTACCTTGGGTTTACTTCTCGCTGAAAACTGGATGCGGTAGACCAGATCATTTATTTTCTTTAAGACGGTGTACGGGCCTTCCCAGTTTCGTTGAAGTTTCGGACAAAGTCCTTTCTTGCGTGTGGGATTGTATAGCCATACTGGATCACCTCTTTCGAAAGTTGTCCCTGTAGCTTGCACATCGAACCTGGACTTGGCTTTATCACTTTGAAGCTTCAAACTTTTACGAGCAAATTCGTGGACTTTTTCCAGTTTTTCTCTTAAGCTTTCTAGGTACGTCAGGGATGAAGGTTCTTCTTCACAGGTAGGCAATTTTCCGAAAATAAGATCTTGAGGAAGCTTCATTTCTCTTCCGGTGATCATCATTGATGGAGAATAACCGGTTGCTTCATGTTCAGAACTTCTGTAGGCTAACAGGAATAGAGGTATTAGGGTATCCCAATCTTTTTGATTATCAGCAACAAACATTGAGAGGTATTGACAAATAGTTCTATTATGTCTTTCGATCATTCCGTCTGATTGTGGGTGGAGAGGCGTAGTTCGAGTTTTCTTAATACCCAAGATTTTCATTAATTCTTGCCATAATTCGGATTCAAAATTTCGTCCCTGATCAGAATGCAACTCTAAAGGAACTCCATGTCTTGATACGACGTGTGTTATGAATGCTTCTGCTACAGTCGTCGCTTCTTGATTAGGAAGAGGTGCAATTTCAGGCCATTTTGAAAAATAATCCATTGCAACCATTAAGTACTTGTTACCTCTCTCTGTCGTTGGAAGTGGACCGAGAATATCAACTGCAAGTCGTTCAAAAGGCTCTCCGGAAAGATATTGTGCCATTTTACCACGACTTCTTGTTCTAGGGCCTTTTCTACCGTTACATAAGTCGCATTTCTTACACCATTCTTCTACATCTCGGCGACAATTGATCCAATAAAATCTGTCTCGAACCCTGGCCAGTGTTCTTTTTACCCCAAAATGTCCTCCAGACAGGCTGCTATGAAGTTCTTCCAACACACTTTTAATGTGTGATTTTGGCAGTACCACCTGTTGAACTATACGTACTCCATCGGAACTTTCCCACTTCCGATATAACAAACCATTCGAAAGATGCAAGGATTCCCATTGAGCCCAGTACGCCTTTATAGTTCGACTGTATTTAGATATTTCCTGCCAAAGAGGTCTTACTCCATTTTTAAGCCAATCTCGTATAACTCTTAAGTCGTTATCTTTCTTTTGACTCTTCTTAATGTTTTCCAGAGAAATCTGGTCATTATTTTCTTGCTGTTCAACTGTGGTCATCCGCAGACTAACTTCTTCGGTTACATTCTCTTTTTGTGCTAGCTGACGTTGGTTTTGAACTTGTAATTCATTTAATGCATTTTGGTATTCTTGCAATTGTTTATTTAACACATTCTTCTCTTTCATCAGTTTTTGACATTTGTTTTCCAGATTGGACTGTGTAGTTTTTGCATTATTTTGAATTACCTTACACTCTTCTTGCAATATTGTCACCTGTTCTCTTAATCTTTCTATTTTATTTTTACTAATCGCTAGTTGTTCCTTCAAATGGCTAACTTCAAATTCCAGTGTATTTTCTTCCTTTCTATGGTCAGTTGTGGGAAATCTGTTTCTTAGTGACCATCTACCATCATTTCTAGTGAGACTTTGCGACAGGCTTCTGGATGTCGAACTAGGCGACCTTCTGATCTCATTCTTGTATTCTTCTTTTCGTGCTTGGGATCGGCTTCTGCAATTGGATTTTAGATGTCCCATTCTTCCGCAGTTAAAACATCTTCTGTTTTCATTTCGAGGTTTTTGTTGGATATTTTGTAGTAAGCTTAATATCTGGGATAAAACTAGTTGTTCATTATCTGTGGTAGTGACTTGCTTATTTTCTGTAAATCTTATTTCTTTTAATTGTGGAAGAGATCTAGAAATATTTTTCGCCGCTTCGTACTCCTGAGCTGAGATTAGTGCTTTATCTAGCGTTTTGTGGTGTTGTAATCGCAGAGCCTGTTGCATTTCGATATCATGCAGTCCATCTATGAAAGCCTGTATACCGATTTGTTCCAGAAAATCTCTTGGTGCCTGAGGATATGCCAAATGTAATAATCTTTTAATATCGGCTTCAAATTCTTGCAGGCTCTCATTATGTTTTTGATATCGAACTTTCAGCTGACTTTGAAAAACCTGCTTCAGATGTTGCTGGCCATACCTTGTCTCTAAAGCTTGTACGAGAGAGGTATAATTGGGTGCATCCTGGGGAAGAAATTGCAAAACGGTCGCTGCCTGACCTCGAAGCGACACCACCAAGGAAGCTGCCATTTCGTTCTCATTCCAGCCATTTACTCTAGCTGCAGCTTCGAATTGAAAACGATAAGTTTCCCATGCTGTTTGGCCATCAAATGTCGGTGGTTTTAAGATTTTGCTCGTTCTGACGGTACCTGGATACACTATCGAAGATGAAGGGGCTGTTTGTTCAGAGTCGATATTAGTTACTGAAATATGTGATAATGAAGCTTGGGTATTAATTTTGGTTTGTAACTCAACTATTTGTCTTTCTAAATTAGATTTTAAATCGTTTTGTTGTTGCTCTAAATTAACTAAAGAATTTTGTTGTTGCTGTATTTTATTGACTAAAGAGTTTTGTTTTTCATCTAATGTGTCTATTCTATTATTAAGTTGGCTTACCTCTAATTGAAAATTTTCATGAATTTGGGTTAAACTATTTATCATTTCTACCTCTGCTTTTCTACGCCTCTCCTCCTCTTCTTGTCTAAGCTGCTCCTTCGCCTCCCTACGCTTCTCCTTGTCCTCTTTCTCTTCTTGTCTACGCTTCTCTTCCTCTATATTTTCTTCTTGCCTACGTTTCTCTTCATCTGCTTTCATTTGTAAAAACCATTCTGGGGGTCCGGACTTATCCATTTCTTTCTTAAATTCTGTTGATCTCGTATTAACCATTCAAAATGTAGTTATGTCTTCAATCCCACCGCTGTCACCAATGTTACAACTTCTTTAAAATACTTTATTTTACTTCAATTACAATACAAACTCAATGACAACTATCAACTTTAAATACTCAATTACAACTGAACTATAGAATGTCAAACACATAATGTTTATATAGTTTTCTGACGTTCTAGATGTCACCAGACATTTCTGGGTTATTCCATGACATCCAGAATATTCTCGTACGTGACTACTTCTTCTTTCACGTCGAGGGACTCTTTCTATGTAGGAACAATCTACGGAACTGTCATAACAATATAATAAATTTGCGAAAATTACATAGGAATCGCACTATTAAAATAGGTGGAGGAGCCTTGGGCGCTAGATTTGCAGTTATTAAAGCGTCATGGGGACAAAAAAAGTTAAGTTAAGATTTCCATTTTAGTGGGTATTTTCCGTTTTTAATTTAATTTTCCATTTCCAAAAATAGTTTTTTCCGATTATTGCCCCATTTATCCACAATTCGAGTAAAAGTTACTCATTTTTAATTAAGGAATCCAAATCTGCAATAAAAAACGGGGGTTCCTATTCAAGATTTATAAGTTCCCCCCCCCCCCCCACCTCACCTTTTCATTCGGTAGATATTTGGAAAATATTGTGCATGTTTTTCAATTTTTCGATCTGATGTTCATTTCGCGAAATATCGCGGCCGGGATTCCTGTTTAAAATTTGAAAGTTACTCCCCACCCCCTCCGTGTTTAATATTTGTTATACAGGGTGTCTGCGTAACTTTGCACCATATGGGAAACTTTTTTAATATCAATTTTACGAAAAAAAGTCATTCTTTACAAAGTGCTCTGCATAGTCTAAAACCTAAGGTGCAATCATCAGATATCAAATTTTGTCAACAGTATACGAGGTATGTCAAAAAATATTAATTTCGCTCAAGAGCAAACTACATCAAAAAAATTTATTATGAAAAGTTATTTGTAATTAAAAACCATATTCAAATATGCAATAACAGCCATCTACGAGAAAAAAAATTTCTGAGATTTTCCTAAATTACTGATTTCGAACATCATTTTTATTTATTGGACCTGTAATAACTCTTTTATTAATAATTTTAGGAAAAAAAGGTATTCTTCATAAAAATCTGTGCATGGTCTAAACCTCAAGATGCAACCATCAGTTATCCAAGTTTGTTAATTTTATACGAGGTGTATCAAATAATATGAATTTAGAAAGAATTCTTTCTATATTCTTTCTAAATTCATATTATTTGACACACCTCGTATAAAATTAACAAACTTGGAAAACTGATGGTTTTATCTTGAGGTTTAGACCATGCACAGATTTTTATGAAGAATAAGTTTTTTTCCTAAAATTATTAATAAAAGAGTTATTACATGTCTAATAAATAAAAATGATGTTCGGAATCGGTAATTTAGGAAAATCTCAGAAATTTTTTTTTCACGTAGAAAACTGTTATTGCATATTTGAATATGGTTTTTAATTACAAATAACTTTTCATAATAAAATTTTTTGATATTTTGAAGTATAAAGGTAGTTTGCTCTTGAGCGAAATTAATATTTTTTGACATACCTCGTATACTGTTGACAAAATTTGATATCTGATGATTGCATCTTAGGTTTTAGACTATGCAGAGCACTTTATAATGAATGACTTTTTTTCATAAAATTGATATTAAAAAAGTTTCCCATATGGTGCAAAGTTACGCAGACACCCTGATCAAACAAATGAAATAGAGAATGTGGAAAAATCCCCTTACGAATAACTCACACATCCACTATTTCTATATATATATATATATATATATATATATATATATATATGTTACAGTTCAAGTTGATTCTCAGTTAGAGTTGACTCCAACTAGTTGGAGTCAACTCCAACTGAAACGAGCAGTAAAAGTTGATTTTAAAAATTTAAATCAACTTTTACTAGTTGGAGTTGACTCTTCCTGGATCGATTCAGTAAATGTTGATTATACGAGAATCTCAAGTGCATTTTTGATGAGTGTGCGTTTCTTTGTTTTGACCGTTTCAACTACTTATTAGTATAGTCTGTAACGTCGGCCCCGTTAGGTAAATTATTCTGATTCGATTTTTGCACAAACTTACTCAAAGAAATACATCCGTATAACAATCATTATAACAAATACACAGGGTGTCACGCGGTACCGCGGTTGAAAAATTGTTTAACCAATTTTTGTTAACCAAATCCACAAAAATAATTTTTATCTACTCTATCTCATATTATGTAAAAATGTAAAGGTTTTATTGTGTGAAAATTGTAAATATAGATAGCAGTACATGAAGAGTTTAAAGTGTGTCTGAAGTAACAATGTATTTTAAATGGGTTTTACTTATTCGCACTGTTTTTTAGCACACTTTCATATAATTAAACATCCTTAACTTTCGCCTTCGGGTGGAAATCAGACACGCCCTTACAACGGCAACTGAAATGCTCACAAAACAGCGACCACGGAAGCAAAGATGGATGACAGAGGAAATATTGGATTTAATGGATGAAAGAAGAAAATGCAAACAGCACAAAGCAATGTATAAAGCATTAAATAGAACCATTAAACAAAAAATAAAAATTGCAAAAGAAAAATGGATAACAGAACAATGTGAAGAAATCGAAAACTTATATAAAAAACATGATGACTTCCACCTGTATAAGAAACTCAAGGAATTCACAGGCACGACATACTCACAAGGACCAAATAATCTAATCAACGCAGAAGGCAAACTGATTTTAAGCCCTGAAGAACAAATAAACATGTGGGAAGACTATATAAAGGAACTCTTCTATGACATCAGAGAACCTCCTACATTAAATACCGAAAACGACGAAGGTCTTCCAATACTAAAGTCCGAAGTGGAATATGCTCTACGTCAACTAAAAAACAACAAATCTGTAGGAAAAGATGAAATACCAGCTGAGCTATTGAAGTTAATCAACGAGGAAAACTTAGACCTTCTTCTTGGACTATTTAATAATGTTTACAATGCAGGGACTATCCCTAAAATATGGCTTGAATCAGTCTTCATACCACTGCCTAAAAAGAAGAACGCCAAATTATGCCAGGACTTCCGCCTTATAAGTCTATTAAATAACATTCTGAAGCTTTTCTTGCGTATCATACAGAACATAATATATTATAAAAAATGTGATGAGGTCACCGGTCAAGAACAATTTGGCTTCAGGAAAGGTATGGGGACACTAGAAGCAATATTCTGTCTTCAAACTCTGGCACAAAGATACAAAGATCAGCAAGCAGACCTTTTTATCTGTTTCATAGATTTTGAGAAAGCGTTCGATAGGGTGAAGCACAAGACCTTGATAGAAAGATTGAATTACATCGGAGTCGACAAAAGAGATTCTAAAATTATGGAGGCTATTTATTGGAATCAGACAGCAATCATAAAGACCAATGGTAATACGTCAAGGCCAATTGAAATACAACGAGGTGTTAGACAGGGTTGTGTGCTATCACCCATACTTTTAACGTCTACTCTGAGGTAATATTTGCGAACTCTTTATCGCACCCTTCGGAAGGAATCAGGATAAACGGTCAGAGAGTAAATAACATCCGCTATGCAGATGACACAGTATTAATGACTGATTCGGACCATAGTCTGCAGATACTGTTGGATAGGGTTACTGAGAGTTGTGAAAAAATGGGGATGAAGATCAATACTGCGAAAACCAAAGTTATAAGAATATCAAGGAACAAAAATTTACCTCTTCCAATAAATATGTGAAACACCAACAGCTTGAATACGTAAGCCAGTACAAATATCTTGGTTGCTGGTTTAACAATCAACTTGATTAAAAACAAGAAGTCAAGAGCGAGAATAGAGGTAGCCCTACAGGGGTTTATCAAAATGAGAAGCTTATTTTGTAACAGTAGCATTAATATCAGCCTTAGATGTCATTTTCTGCATTGCTATGTGTGGTCAATACTTTTGTATGGAACGGAGGCCTGGACACAAGACAACACTGATGAACAAGTTGGACGCCTTTGAACTCTGGCTTTATAGAAGAGACTTGAAAATACCTTGGACAACCCACACCACCAACGAATATGTTCTGAGGAGAATAGGTACAGATAGGGAACTGCTAAAAATCATTAAAGTCAGAAAAGTTAGCTACCTGGGACACATAATGAGAAACGAAAAGTACCGCCTCACGCAACTGATCATCCAGGGTAAGAGTGAAGGAAAACGGGGTCCCGGTAGGCGCCAGATTTCATGGTTTAGAAATATCAGAAACAGAGACAGAGACAGATTTGCCAGTGTAGTCGCTAACCTCCACTAAAGGAGAAAGCACCACAAGAAGAAGAACTTTCGACTTGTCATGGTGATGACATGTGAGCTATAAATTACAAAAAAAGTTTTGACAGTTTTGTGGTTTGACAGAAGTTTGAATTTTTAAATGTCAAAATGGTGCAATGGTGCATCTCACTCGCACTCACATTAATAGCTGCGTCAATACGCTTCTAGCGCTCATTGTTAATAATTAAAAATAACCGCTTAGTAATAAAATAATAACAAAAATTTCTTCAGTATCTTGTAGGGGGGTCGTTAAAATTTTATTTGGTGACTTTCGGACTTTCATAATAATAATTTTTAACTGAGTTATTAAGCCTTGAGAATGGTCATTTTCGTATTTTGCAAATTTTAAATCGCGTATAACTCGAGAATAACAAAATTTTACAGAAAAATCACAAAAGACCTCTTTTGTTCCGAATGACGAATGACCCAAATGATGTAAAGAAAATTGTCCTAAATAATTTTTTTTTGTGTTTGTTTAAAAAAATTGGTTAAACAATTTTTCGACCAGAGTACCATCTGACACCCTGTGGATTCGTTATTTGGTCGAAGAGGACCTCTTTTTTAGTAAGTTTGTGCAAAAAAATCGATCTGGAATAATTTACCTAACGGGGGCGACGATACAGTCTAGACTAATTTGAACATATTCAGTAACATTTAATTTCTAGAATCGGCTGTTTGTGTGAATCAGAATCAACTTTTACTAAATGGCATTGGGAAGAGTATACTTTTCCTAGTTGGAGTCTACTTTTACTAGTAAATGTTGAATATAAATCTTCATTTTATATTTATAATCAACTTTTACTGAAACCAGCCGTTAGAGTCGACTCCAACTAGTTGGAGTCAACTCCAACTGGATAATCAACTTGAACTGTAACATATATATATATATATATATATATATATATATATATATATATATATATATATATATATATATATATATGTTTGGTATCATTTAATAGATTTCTGAAAAATATTGAACACGTATTTTTCATAGTGTTTCGATCTGATGCTGATTTTGCGAAATATTGGCTTTTTATGTGAAACTTTGTGACTCACCCATTTCCTTAGCTCAAATCGTCAGATTTTTTAAATATACACAGTTATTCATGTACTTAACTTACCTCGTCTTAATCTGACGTTTTCGAGTTTTTCTAAGGATATATTTTTTTACGGATTGTCCCCAACGCACGCCCCTGTATTAAGAATTTGCATGGGACAAAGTTTCTCTATGTGATTTTCTGACACACTCGAGTAACACTCAAAATCCCCGCTTGGGCTCTCCTACCAAAAATAGTACGTATACAAGTTATTAGCAAAAATGATAAGAAGTAAACTAAAAACCTACGAAACAGAGATAATAGGAAAATACCAGGCTTGTTTCAGACAAGGAAGAACAACAATCGAAAAAAATTTTTATGCTAAAATTATTATTACAAAACAATAGTTATGAACAAAATCTAGGTTGTCATATGCTCTTTATTGATTTTAAACAGGCCCACGACTCCATCTCGCAAACGGACTATACGAAGCAATGAGATCCCTAATCCCTAGGAATACCAGAGAAACTGAAACAATTAGTTAAAATGACGCTAACTATTACAGTCAATAGACATGATAGAAGGAAATCTTTTAAATCAGCTTAACGTCAATAGAGGATTAAAATAGGTAGACCCCTGTCAACAGACTTATTCAACCAAGTACTAGAAAAAATAATTAGAGGAGTCTGACACATTCTAGAATAGAACTTCGAAAAATGTTTACAAAATTTTAAAAAGGAGCTAGAAAAAAGGGCATAATACTATAACTAAACTTTATTTTTTTTTATTTTTATTTTTTATTTATTGACGGGCTAAACCCTTTTTCAGTTTTTGTACAATATGTATAAAATACAGTAAGATACCTAAGCCTACAACAGTCTTTTAACATGTGTTTTAAATGATGCAGTTGAAGTATTAAATAATTCTAAATATGTTTGGTAATTGTTCGCCGTACGTAACATCCCAGAAATAACTTCATTAAGTCCCTAATTACTAGAATGAAAATCTACAATAAACAGGTCAGAATTACGGGTTCTTCGCATAGGTATATTAAATGAGATTAAACCTAAAATTTCAGGGCAATTAATAAATCCATTTAGAAGCTTATGTAAAAAATATAATTCGAATTCAGCTCTTCTTGTCTCTAATTTGTTCATTTTAAGTTGATTAAGAATATAACTGTAATTATAATCTCCACGTCTTAAACCCATTTTATAACCACATATCCTTAAAAATCTGTTTTGAACTTTTTCTAATTGAGTTTTCTGGGTATTATAAAAAGGACACCATATAATACAGCAGTACATATTCTATAATTGATCGCACTAGCGAACAGTATAATATTTTAAACGTGAAAACTGAAAAGTCCTTTGAATTTCTCTGGATAAGTCCTAACATTTTAAGGGCACGTGAAGTTATGTCATTAATATGATCATTAAAGTTCAGTTTTCTATCCAGTGTTATACCCAAATCCCGTACCTGATGTATCTCTTGCAGAACAGTACCATTAAGTGTGTAATTATTATTAAAAGAAGCCTGCGTTTTATTAAACGTGATTTTAAAACATTTTTTTAAATTCAAGTTTAAAACATTTACTTCACACCAACGTGAAAAATGATTTAAGGACAACTGCAAACATTCACAATCAGAGAGGCAAGCAATAGATCTAAAGATTTTTATGTCATCAGCGAATAAGAGAAATTGGTCGGAGTTAATTACTGTTTGTAAATCGTTAACAAATATATTAAACAGCAGTGGACCCAAATGAGAACCTTGTGGAACACCTGATGTTATATGAATTGGTTTTGACAAAAAACTACCGTATTTAACCATTTGAGAACGATTAGCCAAATAATGTTTAATCCAATTTGAGATGTTATCGCTAATGCCATAGCCACAAAGTTTGGCAATCAAGATCTCATGATTGACTCTATCGAAAGCTTTTGAAAAATCAGCATAGATTGAATCGACCTGAGAACCAGACTCCAACGAGTTAATGATAAAATTTGTGTAATACACGAGAATAGTAACTGTGGATTTACCTTGGCTAAAACCATGTTGTTCACCAATTATTATGTTTTTACAATCAAAACTTAACATTCTATTTACAAAAAAAATCTAATAGTTTTGGTAACTCTGACTGTATACAAACTGCACGGTAATTTTCAGCTTTATCTTTCTGACCAGACTTGAAGATTGGTTTTAAAAAACTAGATTTCCAAAAATCGGGAAATATCTCTGATGTTAGTGATAGGTTAAATAAATGGTGTATTGGTTCTGCCAAAGTGTATACACATTTTTTTTTAAATACAATGGAACTTCGTCAGGTCCCCTGGTAAGCTTCCATGGGCTACTCAGAATCTTATCAACTATGTCCTTAATGTCAACAACATAATTGCTTACATTCGCAGATTTCTCAAATTTAAAAATAGGAATTTGATTAACTACAGCATCATTGTAGACAGTTGAAAAAAAGTTCGCAAAAATATCAACGATTTCTTGACTATTTTCCCCAGTATAATCATCATACTTAATAACTGATGTAACATATGTGAGTTTCTTTTACTATTTATAAATTTCCAGAATGATCTAGGGTTTTCAGATATATTGTTTTCAGTTTCCTGAACATGTCGTTTATATAGTGAATTCGTAAGCTCTTTACACTGAGTTCTAATACTTGAAAATATATTATAATCATCTTCCCTACCAGTCTGTTTGAATGTTTTATGAGCAGTTTTCTTTCTTAATATTAACGATTTTAGATCACAGTTATACCAATTAGGATATGTGGATGTTTTATATTTTTTAATGGGTACAAAATTATGTATTAAATTGTATAGAATTTCATAGAAGGTTCCAATAGCCTCGTTGATATTTTTGTTGATGAATACTAATTTCCAATCAATCTCAGCCAAAAGATAAGTTATGCTAAAGTAATCACCATTTCTGAAATCTAAAAAGTATTCTTCATAATTTAAAGTTGATGAGTTAACATTAACAAACAATTCCAAAGAAACTGGAGTATGATGGACACTTTTGTCAAACAAGGGATCAGATGGTTCCGACACAATTATATTAGATAAACTAGAAAAAACTAAGTCAAGAAAAGTATTTCTGCTATTAGGTATAACATTAATTTGAGATAAATTACAATAACTACTTACTTTACTTTATCGTGTCCGGACATGTAATTCATAAAATTTCAGCCCAGTGTCGGGCTACGTCGGTTCCGTGTTCGTTGGCGAGCCACAAATCTTCGAGGGTACAGCGATAAGGACAGTTTCTGCATGTAAAAAGATGTTCCATATTCTGCCTTTCTCCACAGTCACAGTTCACATCTTCTTGATCTATTTTTCCACATTTTACCATGTTCGATTTCACTGGACCCCCGTTCTTATCCTATTCATAGTTTTACAAGTTTTAAAGTCTAGAGATTGGTCGGTCCATTGAACCTGAGGAAAGGAAAATACTCAGGCGGTTCATCCTGCACTGTTCAAAGGAAACTTTTCCTGGATTTGAGTCGCTCTCGTGGTGTTCGAGCTTTGTATAGGGCATGTCGCTCGTCCGCAATCTGTTTAATTTTCACTATGTGTTCAGCAACGCCCCTACGTGTTGAGGGTTCTGCAAAACCCGCTGCTTTATATAGGTTTGAAAGTGGCGTTGGTTTCATGCACCCCGTTACTATCCTGAATGTTTCATTTAGCGCAGTATTAACTTGTTTAGCGTGGGCACATCTGCCCCAAACTGAGCACGCATATTCAGCAGTTGAGAAACACAGTGCCTGTGCAGTTGTTCTTAAGACGCCAGGACATGCACCCCATTTACTTCCCGTTAGCTTTCTTAGTAGGGGAAAGGCTGGCAAAATGGGGTACTTAAGGTTGAAAGATCAGTACAAAAAAAATTTGTATATTTACAATAACATCATATGATTTTATTAATAAAAGCATATTTGGACATCCAAAAAAAACATAAATTATTCCTAGCAAGAAACAAATACAACATGAAAACAATAAAAAATTAAGAAAAGTCCTTTTACCCCGTTTTGCCCGTCAGGTAGGGTAAAATGGGGTAGGATCAAAATAAGGCATAATAACCCAATAAACACGTAAACTACCTATTTGCAGAGTTCACAAACAAAAATCTCTTCGTCATCTTCTTCAATCCCAGCGCATGACATATGCGCCCAACGAATGCACCTGGAACATGAAGCCCATCCTTCAGAGGATGTAGAATAAAGATCTCCACAATAAAGTCACTCTGCATCACTAGCACAGGATTCACTATCACTTGAAGAATCACACTTTTTAGAAATTTTTACTTTTTTCGTGATAGTTTTCCCTTTATTGCATTTCTTTTCGGCTTATTTTTTTCTAAAGCGTCTTCCAGCTCTTTCTTGTAAGGAGTAGAAGTCAAAATAGCAGTTTTTCCCTTTCTGTGTGAACTCCGTTTAGTTGCAGCACTGGCTTGCGGAATAGGCATAAAAACGGTTGGTGATACTATCGGAAAAGCTGAATCATTGGAACTAGAGGTACCTGGCTTCGCATTTCTGATTGGTGTTGTATTCTTTTCAGGGGTTCTTTCGCCGAATGGAACAGTAGCTCTTGATGTGTCTGGTTATGGGCTAACGGTGGGTATCGTTTTCTTTCTTGGTGTTATTTCTTCGAATTGAGTAATAGCTTTTGAAGTTGATGGCACTGCATCAGAAAACGTCGGATTATTATTTGTTTGCTGGTTTGTCTTACTGCTAGTTCGATAGACCTCACAATTTTGTTCAGGAGTTCTCTCTCTTTTTTCAATCTCAGTTGTTGCAGATGGCAAAAAATCAGCGTCAGAAAAAACACCTAAGTCTACAGGCCACACCCCAGTTTTTTTAAACCCATTTATAGCAGTTGTCATTGTAGCCGCCCTTATAAAAGCAGCACTAAATAATGATGAGAGTTGGTGAAATGTCACTACTCTACCTGGATTGGTTCTCAGCCATTTTCTCACTTCGTCATCCTAATAAGTGCTTAGCGGCTTCATGAATGAGACGTCAAGAGCTTGCAGCCGATGAGTTGTGTGAGGAGGGTAACATAAGAGAATTACACCGATATCTCTTGCATAATTTATTAATTCCAAATTCTTTGTATGTGTGATTTGTGGGACATTAAACTGAACCGATGCACGGTAATGTCCCATTTCGCCGTTGATTACAGCTCTGACCGCCCCTTCCATAGACTGTGTAGACCAGCTCTGCCTCTGGGTGACACGTTTGTATTTAAACACCATCTGAAACAAAGTACCTAATTTAAGGAAGGGCAAAATGGGGTACCCCATTTTACCCTACCCTACTCTACCCCGTTTAGCCCGCTTTGCACTACTTTTAGGTTAAGTGTTAAAAAATTCTTAAAACATTGTTTATTTGAACAACCGCTACGACATATTACGCTCAAAATAGTACATGTTTAGCTGAAATGAAAAAAATAATGTGCAAATAACCTAACAGTACTTACCTTAGTTTAAATCGCTCTTAACAATTACAACTAGTACTCGTCCGTTAGTCACACAATACACTTCAGTCGCCTATAACGGTATTGTTTGCACTACCGGTTTAAAACTCTTACAGAGGCTCGTCTCCTGCAAGTACCTGTTACGGTACAAAGTAGATAGAGTTGGGGGTTTCGTTCTCAATCGCGGTACCCCGTCTTGCCCGTCCACCCCGTTGTGCCCGCCCTTCCCCTATGCTGTTCCTAGTTGTTACTTTCCCTCTCGTTTAACTATAACTAAAGAAAAAACCAAGTACATACTTATATATAAATTAGAAAGGAAAATGCAGAAACAAAATAAAAAGATCACTTTAAGTACGAATATGAGAGAGTATAAATTTGAGAAGGTAACGTAATTTGAGTACTTTAGAGTAAAAGTTACAAATAGAGGAGGCAAGGAGAGAGAAATATATAAACAGGTGTTGAAAGGTAGCAAAGTAGTATGATCATTAAAGGCACTGTTTAAAGAAAAAAACGTGTCCAAAGTAGCGAAGATTCGACTTTATGAAACATCAGAGAGACCAACGGTATTCACGTGTAACCTGGACAATGAATCAGAAAGAAGAAAAAATGTTAGAGATTTGGGAAAGGAAAATCTTGAGAAATGTTTTTGGTGGTATTAAGGAGGCTGGTGGGGAATGGCGCAGAAAAACAAACCAGGAGCTAGGGTGTATAAGAGACCCAAAATAACACAGAAAATCAGGGCGCAGAGAGTTTTATAATTGGGATATGTTTTAAGAGTGCCAAAAGAAAGAAAAGTCCTAAGAGGTTTGCAAGCAGAAGAACAAGGGAAGAAAAGAAGAAGGAAACCACAAAGGAAGTGGTTTGGTGCTGTTCGGACTGCGATAGAAGAAATGAGAACTGGAGAAAATAAGTGAAGGACAGGAAAAAGTGAAAGAAATTAGTCAAGACTACACAGACCGGGCAGTATCGTCGCCCCCGCTAGCGAAATTATTCCGATTCGATTTTTTTGTCCAAACTTACTCAAAAAGAGGTCTTTATAACATATCCACAGGGTGCCGGGCGGTGCTGTTGTCGAAAAATTGTTTAAACATTTTTTTTAAACAAATTCACAAAAATAATTTTTTTATTTCGAACAATTTTTTTTGATAATTTGGGACATTCTGAACAAAAAAGGTCTCTTGTCATTTTTTTCTAAAATTAATTGTTGTCGAGTTATATGCGATTAAAAATTTGTAAAATGCGAAAATGGCCATATAACACCACAACAATCAATTTTAGAGAAAAATCACAAAAGACCTTTTTTGCTCAGAATAACCCAAATTATCTAAAAAAAATTCGTTCGCAAAGAAAAAATTATTTTTGTGAAATTGTTTAAACAATTTTTCGACCACGGCACCGCCCGGCACCCTATGGATGTGTTATAAGGACCTCTTTTTGAGTAAGTCTGTGCAAAAAAATCGAATCGAAATAGTTTCGCTAACGGGGGCGACGATACAGTGGAACTATAGCGCTAATTGTTAATAATTAAAAATGGCAGCTTTGTAATAAAATAATGACCTAATAATGACCTCTTCAGGACCTTGAAGAAGGGGTTTGAAACTTGATTTTGCCACTTTTTGGATTTCATAATAATAATTTTTAATCGAGTTATTAAGTCTTGAAAAGGAACATTTTTGCATTTTTCAAATTTTTAATCGCATATAACTCGACAACAATCAATTTTAGAGAAAATGACAAGAGACCTTTTTTGCTCAGAATCACCCAAATTATCTAAAAAATATTGTTCGAAATGAAAAAATTATTTTTGTGAATTTGTTTTAAAAAAATTGTTTATACAATTTTTCGACCACGGCATCGCCCGGCACCCTGTGGATATGTTATAAGGACCTCTTTTTGAGTAAGTTTGTGTAAAAAATCGAATCGGAATAATTTCGCTAGCGGGGGCGACGATACTGCCCTGTCTAACATATACCTGTCACAGATACGATTTATTAATTTGTATTCGGACTATATTTTGAAACTGCTAAAATATGGTTTTTTCCCCAGCGATAAAATTATTGTGCATTTAATGACACAAGTTTTCAGTGATTTTATAAACTTTGTACAACATGGTATTGACTTTGAGATTCATACTTCAATTTAACAATCAATTAAGATAAGCACTGCAAATATTATGAGGTAGGTATTTAGAACTTTGAACTGGTAAATAAAAACATTTGATAATGATTTAACGTTATTGTTGGATATGTTCCGTTCACATGTTAAACATTATAGTTCTATTGTTTGTTTAAATTTATTCTTGTTAAAGTCGTTGTTAACCTTTAAATCGTTTTAATATATTCGAAAAATAAGTGGGTCGTAATGAACCGTTTAAGTTGTTTAGTATTTAGAACCAATTAAATAATTTAGCATACTTGAACCAGAACTTACTTAGTCTTTCTACCTTTAGGTGTAAGGCTGGTTGAGTTGAGTTTGGCATTGTAGTCTCGTCTCCATGCTTTCCGATCTTGTGTTTCTTGCACTTTCCAATGTCAATCCTTTTTTCTCGACTTCTTTCCTGATTTCATCTACCCACATAACTCTTGTATATTGGTCTTTCTCTTTTGTTTTTCCCTTGCACTCCCGTTTTCGAACACTCGTTTTGTTAGTCTCTCAGTTCCACATTCTACATACGTGCCCGAACCATCTAAGTTGTCCCTCTACTATGTTTTCCTTAATTGGTTGTAGTTTTAAGTTTTGTCTGATTCATTCGTTTCGTATTTTGTCTATCCTTTTCTGTTTGCTATTTTCCTCAGGAACCTCATTTCCATAGCATTAACCCTGGATTTTTCTCTCCCCGTCAATGTCCATGTCTGGCTGCTATACATCTGCTGCATACAAGCTTCCTGTTCGTTCCATTCTCTCGTTTATTTCCATGTCTTGCTTACCATTTGATTCAATTATTACTCCTTGATATTTAAAATATTCCACTTGCTCTAGTTGTTCTAATTCTAATTCTAATCTAATTCTATTGCGTGTGTCTCCCTCGTATTTGAAATTATCATTGTTTTTGTTTTCTCTACATTAATTTTCATATTTATATTTGATAGTTCTTCTTCTAGGATTTCAAGATTGTTCTGTAAGTCTTCTCTGTTTTCAGCTATCAATACCATGTCGTCTGCAAATAGTAGCTCCGATAGTTGAGTCTGTTTCATTTGCCAGTATGTATCATAATGTAAGTTTTCTCATTCTTCTCTTGCCTTTCTTTATTGCTTCATCCAGTAACACTGAGAATAGCAGTGGACTCAACACGCATGCCTGTTTGACGTCTTGACTTGTAGTAAATTCTCTGGATTCCGCGTTATTGGTTCTTACTGTATTTGTATTATTTATGTATATATCCTTTATTACTTCTATTATGTGTCTGTCGACTCCCCTTTATTTTACTGCCTTCCATCCCTCCTTTCTTTGGATTCTGTCAAACGCCTTTTCCAGGTCGATGAAGCATATATGTATCTCTCTATTCTTATTGATTATCTTCTCACTTACTGTCCTTCCTGAATCCACACTGTGTTTCTTCCATAGTAGTTGTTTCTATTTGGGTTTTTATTCTTGTCTCTATTATTCTTGCGAATACCTTCTCAGGGATACTTCATATAGTGGTACCTCGGTAAATATTACAGTTTCTCTTGTCTCCCTTTTTGTGTATTGGTAAAATAATGTATTTCTTCCAGTTCTTTGGTATGTCTGCTCTATTTATGATATCATTCATTAGTTCTTTCATGCTGTCCATCCCTCTATTCCCATGAATTTTATCATTTCCGGGGTGATATGATCCTTGCCTGGTGCCTTGCCTAATTTTACTCTTTCTATTGCTTTCTTTAATTCCTCTCTTGTTATGGATTCCACGTATTATTCTTCATTCCGTTCTTGTATCTCCCCTATGTTGTCCAGGTCTGCATTTGTTAGCTCTTTGAAATATTCTCTCAATCTTTCCATTATTTGTTTTTCTTCTGTTAATACGTTTCCATTCTTGTCTTTTATTTTCGGCATCGTGTGCTCTTTCTTTTGCCTGAGTTGCTTTAATGCGCCGTAGAAGAGCTTTTGGTTTTCCCTATAATTTTTTGTCATTTTTTGTCCAAACCTCTCCCATGACCTTTCCTTACATGCTTTCACCGCTATTTTAACCTCTTTCCTTTTCTCTTTATATGGCTCATAATCTTCCGGGTGCTTTGTGCTTAGGTATCTCTTCCATTTGCCTTTTTTTGTTCTTTATTTTCTCTCGTATTTCTTCCGTCCACCGTTTCGTTCTTTTCATCTTTCTTCTCTTTTCTTCTTTTTCCTGTTGTTCTTATTCTCAATATTACTAGATGATGTTCACTGCCAATCTCTGAGCCTCTTTTCGTATCTTCTTAGTTCCATTGTTTGTTTAAATTTATTCTTGTTAAAGACGTTGTTAACCTTTAAATCGTTTTAATATCTATATTCGGAAAATAAGTGGGTCGTAATGAACCGTTTAGGTTGTTTAGTTAGCAATTAAATAATTTAGCATACCTGAACCATAACTGATGACCGAATACTCTCACAATGATGATGTAGAACACACAGAACATGGACTATTGGAAGAATATGAAAATGAAAAGAAGGAGATAACAAAGCCGCTAACAAGAAAATAAGTTGAAAGGGCAATCAAACTGCAGAAAGATAACAAGGCCCCTGGATGTGATAAAATACCCCCAGAATTGTCCCAAGTTGGGAGTAATGAAAATTATATACAGTCTGTTCCAACGAAAATAACTCAGAAATCAAGAGCTTCTTCAAAATTTTAAAAAATACGTCAATTTATAATGGGATGGGGACGAATTTTCATGTAAAATTCATACCCTCAAATGTAACCCCCTACTGCCCCGCATCAACCCCCACTTTTTTTAAATAGCAAGTGTGGTCGAGTGGCACATCATTTGAAAGGTAATTTTTTTCTCTATACGACATTCTATTTTTTTTATTTACGTAATAAGTTTGAAGATAATTTTGGACTTAACAAATTTATTATAAATTAGTTAAATCAAAAATTATCTTTCCAGATATTCCGCAAATAAAAAAATATAGGGTCGTGTAGAGAAAAAAAATACCTTTCAAATGATGTGCCACTCGACTACACTTGCTATTAAAAAAAGTGGGAGTCGATGCGGGGCAGTAGGGGGTTACATTTGAGGGCAGAATTTTGCATGAAAATTCGTCCCCCTCCATTATAAATTGACGTGTTTTTTTTTATTTCGAAGAAGCTCTTGATTTCTGAGTTTCTGAGGGGTCAAATTTTCGTTGGAACAGACTGTATATAATTTTCATTATTCCCAACTTGTGACAATTCTGGGGGTATTCTGTCACATCCAGGGGCCTTGTTATTTTTCTGCAGTGTGATTGCCCTTTCAACTTATTTTCTTGTTCGCGGTTTTGCTATCTCGTTCTCTTCATTTTCAGATTCTTCCAATAGTCCATGTTCTGTGTGTTCTACATAATCATTGTGAGAGTATTCGGTCATCAGTTCTGGTTCAGGTATGCTAAATTATTTAATTGCTAACTAAACAACCTAAACGGTTCATTACGACTCACTTTTTTTCCGAATATATTAAAACGATTTAAAGGTTAACAACGTCTTTAACAAGAATAAATTTAAACAAACAATGGAACTAAGAAGATACGAAAACAGGCTCAGAGATTGGCAGTGACTATCATCTAGTAATAATGAGAATAAGAACAACAGAGGAAAAAGAAAAGAGAAGAAAGATGAGAAGAACGAAATGGTGGACGGAAGAAATACGAGAGAAAATAAAGAACAAAAAAGGCAAATGGAAGAGATACCTAAGCACAAAGCACCCGGAAGATTATGAGCCATATAAAGAAAAAGGAAAGGTCATGGGAGAGGTCAACGGACAAAAGAAAAAGCACACGATGCCGAAAATAAAAGACAAGAATGGAAACGTATTAACAGAAGAAAAACAAATAATGGAAAGATGGAGAGAACATTTCAAAGAGCTAACACATGCAGACACGGACAACATAGGGGATGAAGAACGGAATTTCCAAGAACGGAATGAAGAATAACATGTTGAATCCATAACAAGAGAGGAATTAAAGAAAGCAATAGAAAGAGTAATATTAGGCAAGGATCATATCACCCCGGAAATGATAAAATTCATGGAAATAGAGGGATGGACAGCATGAAAGAACTAATGAATGATAACATAACTAGAGAAGACATACCAAAGGACATCATTTGAAATTCTGTTTCTTAAAAAATAATATTATTTGTGTTTACATTATAAATTACTTTAAATTTATATTTGTTGTAGGTGTTGGATTGGTGACCCGCAAAATGGGAGCAACAGTTTCACCTGTAGTGGATCTACAAAAGGAAGGCGATGAGTATATTCTGTCATCGATATCAACCTTTAAAAATGTAATTCTGAAATTCAAACCAGGAGTGGAATTTGACCAAGAAACTCCTGATGGCCGTAAGGTAAAATCTACCATTACAATTGATGGAAACACTTTGCACGAAGTCCAAAAGAATCCTAGTGGGACAGAAACTGTGATTGATAGGACATTTTCCGCTGATGAAATTAAAATGGTGAGTAGATTTTAATATTTAGCCTTGTGTAGTAGACAAATTATAAATATTTTGTCGTTTGTGTATATTGTCGCTCGATTTGACAACCTAGAAGATCTACAAGTACAGTATAGCAGAGTTAACTGAAACCCTCAAGGTCACTTGCACCGCATAAGCAAACGGCTGCCATCTCTTCTCCTCACGGTTGCAGTTAAATCGGTTTTACTGTACCTCCTTATGAGTAAAATCACGTATTACAGTCAACATTATGGACTCAATATAAACGAAAAGAAGACAAAGCTCACGATAATAAGCAAGAAAAGATAACATGAAGTCAATTCTACGTCAACTAAATCCCAGTAGAAAGAGTGACGCACTGCAATTACCTAGACACCGTAATAAATTAAGACCCGTGTTGAGCTGCCCCCCCCCCACTTGCAAAAATTAAAAAACAAATAGCCCTGATTTATGAGCTATTTATGAGCTTTCATATTCCGCAAACTAAAAATTTTGAGCTCGTTCCACTGAGCAGGAATTTAATACTTTAGTGGGGGGCTGAGTCAGCCCCCCCACTACTTAAAAATAGGAATATTGAATCGGTTTTTGCGGTAGAATTACGAGCTATTTATGAGCTCTTGAAATTATGTAGTTTCGATTTTTGAGCTCATCCTCTTCACCCCCAAACAACCCTTTAATTGATTTAACTTAAGAGAAAAATGCTGAGAAAACTTAAAATATATCGTATTGCGGATATAATTCATATAGCTTATATACTCTAAGAATAAACTATTAAATCACGTGCATTTCGATTATTGAGCTACAACCCCTTCGCAAGAAAACCACCCTATCTTCCCGGCTTAAGAGAAAGTTGTACTTAAAATGCATTAAATTAATTATTTGGCGACTACATATCATTTAATAATTTATAAGCTTCCAAATTACGCGCACTTAGATCAGTAAATTGCAATTTATTTTGTATAGTGCAGTCACTGAAGGTAAAAATCAACGATTACCTTCAATTTCGGTGAATCTTCATCGATTTTCACGAAAATTGGTCAGTGGTTAGAGGATACGTCAAGAAACAAAGGTGACATGGTACCACCTTGCGCCTTTACCCTAAGGGTGGATACCGCCCCTTCTCGGGGGTGAAAATTATTTTATAAAAAATAACTGCACAAATCAATAAAAGAACAAAATTAAAAGCAAGATTTATTATATAAAGTTATTAAAATAATTCAATATTTTAAATTATTAAAGATCAAAGATTTTAATTATTCGTGAAAAAAAATGCATGTTTTGAAGCAGTTTTTCGTAAATCACTGAAAAACTGTAAGTTTTTACAAAAAAGTTAATAGTAGTTTAATTCGTATAGCTTCTATTCTAAGAATAAACTCTTAAATCACGCGCCTTTCGATTATTGAGCTACAACCCCTTCTCAAGAAAACCATCCCATATTCCCGGCTTAAGAGAGAGTTGTACTTAAAATAATTTAAATTAATTATTTGGTGACTAGATATCGTTTAATAATTTATGAGCTCGCAAAATATACGCATCTCAATTATTGAATTGCCAGTTTCTTTCTATAGTGCAGTCACTGAAGGTAAAAATCAACTATGACCTTCAATTTCGGTAAATCTCCATTCATTTTCACGAAAATTGGTGAGCGGATTTTGATGCTATCAACTTTTTCTGGAGCTCATTTTTGATAGGTATTTCTAAGTACTTTGACAAGTATGTATTTAGTACCTAAGTGTTATAAAAATGCACCTCTTTCCCGTTATATAAGCTTGAATCCTTAGATTTGAGCAGTCGCAGAAAAAAATATACATTTAATTACCAATAACTTACTTTAAATTAACATTAAAGGGTTTTTCAAGTAAGCAATTTATTATATTTTTTATTAGCTTCAATTTTAGTGATGAAAACTTTTTTGTAAAAACTTAGTTTTTGAGTTATTTATGGAAAATCGCTTTAAAGCATGCATTTTCTTTCACAAAAATTAAAATATTTGATCTTTAATAACTTAAAAAGTATTGATTTATTAATAACATTGTACATTGCTTACAATTTGTTTCTCTCTCGATTTGTGGGGTTATTTTTAATAAAGTAATTTTCACCCCCGAGAAGGGGTGACATATACCCCAGGCTAAAACCGCAAGTTGTTATTGTCAATTCGTGAAAATTAATGGAGATTTACCGAAATCGAAGGTCATAGTTGATTTTTACCTTCAGTGACTGCACTATAGAAAGAAAATGGCAATTCAATAATTGAAATGAGTATATTTTGCGAGCTTATAAATTATTAAACGATATGTAGTCGCCAAATAATTAATTTAAATTATTTTAAGTACAACTCTCCCTTAAGCCGGGAATATGGGATGGTTTTCTTGCGAAGGGGTTGTAGCTCTATAATCGAAAGGCGCGTGATTTAAGAGTTTATTCTTAGAATATAAGCTATACGAATTAAACTACTATTAACTTTTTTGTAAAAACTTACAGTTTTTTAGTGATTTGCGAAAAACCGCTTCAAAACATGCATTTTTTTTCACGAATAATTAAAATCTTTGATCTTTAATAACTTAAAAAGTATTGACTTATTTTAATAACTTTATATAATAAATTTTGCTTTTAATTTGTTCTTTTATTGATTTGTGCAGTTATTTTTTATAAAATAATTTTCACCCCCGAGAAGGGGCGGTATCCACCCTCAGGGTAAAGGCGCAAGGTGGTACCATGTCACCTTTGTTTCTTGACGTATCCTCTAACCACTGACCAATTTTCGTGAAAATCGATGAAGGTTCACCGAAATTGAAGGTAATCGTTGATTTTTACCTTCAGTGACTGCACTATACAAAATAAATTGCAATTTACTGATCTAAATGCGCGTAATTTGGAAGCTTATAAATTATTAAATGATATGTAGTCGCCAAATAATTAGTTTAATGCATTTTAAGTAGGTACAACTTTCTCTTAAGCCGGGAAGATAGGGTGGTTTTCTTGCGAAAGGGTTGTAGCTCAATAATCGAAATGCACGTGATTTAATAGTTTATTCTTAGAGTATATAAGCTATAGGAATTATATCCGCAATACGATATATTTTAAGTTTTCTCAGCATTTCTCTCTTAAGTTAAATCAATTAAAGGGTTGTTTGGGGGTGAAGGGGATGAGCTCAAAAATCGAAACTATATAATTTCAAGAGCTCATAAATAGCTCGTAATTCTGCCGCAAAAACCGATTCAATATTCCTATTTTTAAGTAGTGATGGGGGGGCTGACTCGGCCCCCCCACTAAAGTATTAAATTACTGCTCAGTGGAACGAGCTCAAAAGTTTTAGTTTGCGGAATATGAAAGCTCATATATAGCTCATATAGCTATTTGTTTTTTGATTTTTGCAAGTGGGGGGGCAGCTCAACACGGGTTAAATTAAGAATGGACCAACAACCAGAAGATGAGAGCCATCGGAAAAGCTAGATCCAATTTCAACCGAATGAGGGTCATCTTCAACCTTTCTCTTGGTATAAAAGTAAGAATTCTGCGATGCAACGTGTTCTCTGTCCTTTTTTATGGTGTTGAGTCGTAGACCTTACACGAAAATATGTGCAGAAGATTGAAATCATTTGAGATGGGGCTATATCGGAGAATACCTACTTAAGATCCCATGGACTAACCGAGTCACAAATGAGGAGGTCCTCAGAAGAATCAGAGAGGTACTGACCGCCATCAAATCTCGAAAACTACAATACTTCGGACATAACTGTTTCTGATCCTGTCTACTGAAATGCATTTTCATTTGCCTTGTTTTTAGACTACTAGTCAAAGACCTTCGAATTAAGTCTCTAGAGAGACGGATTCTAGCGCATTGAAACTACTCACTCTCTATCTCCCCCACCAAATCGTCATGGATATCGTCACTTAGCTCTACCAAAGAATACACCATCCACCGGTGGGTGGTGTATTCTTTGACTCTACCGACAGCTCAGTCTATGTTAATATACAGGATGTTTCATTGGGAAACGGAAATACTTTAACGGTGAATAGAGGTCACCAAGCCGGTTCTAGATATACAACATTTTTTGCCCTGCCGACTTTTATAACCGAGTTACAGGGTGTTTTATCGATTTTGTCCATTTCTTTCCGAAGCCATAACTTTAGAACCACCCTGTATATTTTTTTGATATTTGGTATACATATCTGGTACACATATCTGATTCAAAACCCAAACGACCGACATACTAACCATAAGAAAAATCCAGGTCCGGATTAACAAAAAATTATAAAGTAATTGGAACCTTAAAACAACACCCTGTATATTCAAATTTTGAAAATCTCTTTGCATATTTCAAAAGAGCACAAAAAAGTAAGTTTAATGGATCGCTTCAATTTTTCGGCCAGACAATTTTATGACTTTAATTTTGAAATTATATTGAATTTTTTAAGAACTCTGACATTAAAAAGCAGGTATGTATTATTAACTTTTAATTATAAATTATTAAAGTTAATGAATAAATACTCATTTTAAAAATAATCAATACTTATTTACCACATTGGAACGACCCAATTACTAATGACAAGGAAAATCCAAGTCTGAATTAACAAAAGAATATAAAGTAATTGTGACATTGAACCAACACCCTGTATATTGAAATTTTGAAAATTTATCTGCGCATTTTAAAAGAGCATAAAAAACTGTGATCAAAGGTTCATTTTAATTTTTTCGCCGTTGATTTAATTACATCAATTTTGAAATTATATTGAAATTTTAAAGAACTCTGAGATTAAAAACCAGGTATGTAATAGGTTTGTTCTAGCAAACAGTCAAAGTAGTTAGAAACCATCAGCAAAGAGTTGGTCAGTGAGAAAACATAATACAGTCACCAGTGCTATCCCCTCTATTCTCGCTGGTCCACTATTCGCTGATGGTTTCAAACCGTTTGAAACAGATGCTAGAACAAACCTATTATTAACTTTTAATAATTTAATGTTAATGAATCAATAACTATTTTAAAAATACTTAATACTTATTTACTACGGATTGCTTCATGGATTCTCTGGATTTGTAGCTGTATGCACATCATTAAAAATTAGAATTGCGAGAATTGGGATATTTTAATGATTTAGTAAAGAATTAAAAAAACAGCTATATCTACTAAAAAAACTCGTTTAAACAATTCAACAATTTAACATAAATTAAAAATATTTGAACTATAACAGTTGTTCAAAATGTCCGCCATTTTGTTCGATGCATTTCCTTGCTCGTTTTAAAAGATTTCGAATCGATTTTCTAATTACATTGGGATTGTTCTTCATTTTTCTGATAGCTTCTTGTGACCTTGACAGAATTAATCAATATGATTTCAAAATTGCCGTAATTAAATTATCTGCGCAAAAATTTGTCATGCACCTTTTAACGCAGTTTTTAATACTCTTTTAAAATACGCAAACAAATTTTCAAAATTTCAATATTATACAGGGTGTTGTTTCAAGGTCACAATTACTTTATATTTTTTTGTTAATCCGGACCTTGATTTTTCTTGTCATTAGTAATTGGGTCGCTCTAATGTGGTAAATAAGTATGGAATATTTTTAAAATGAGTATTTATTCATTAACTTTAATAATTTATAACTAAAAGTTAATAATATCTGCTTTTTAATGTCAGAGTTCTTAAAAAATTCAATATAATTTCAAAATTAAAGTCATAAAATTGGCTGGCCGAAAAATTGAAGCGAACCATTAAACTTACTTTATTGTGCTCATTTCAAATATGTAAACAGATTTTCAAAATTTGAATATACAGGGTGTTGTTTTAAGGTCACAATTACTTTATAATTTTTTGTTAATCAGGACCCGGATTTTTCTTATGGTTAGTATGTCGGTCGTTTGGGTTTTGAATGAGACATAATATGTGTACCAAATATCAAAAAAATATACGGGGTGGTTCTAAAGTTATGGCTTAGGAAAGAAATGGGCAAAATCGATAAAACTGTAACTTGGTTATAAAAGTCGGTATTTCAAAAAATGTAGTATATCTAGAGCCGGCTCGGTGACCTCTATTCACCATTAAAGTATTTCCGTTTCCCAATGAAATACCCTGTATTCTGTATACGTCTATGGTTTAACTACTGAGTAAAGCACTTAAAAATTTAAGTATTTTCTTGAGTGTAGACAATTCTTATATAGTAAATGCTCGAGATTTATCTCCAAAATCGGCCATTCACGACAAAATGAATGTATTCCAACCTAAACGTCCTCACTGTCTTTTTCTTCGAATATTGGCGATCATTCTGGCTATATTTATTTTATTAACTGATGCTTTAAATAGATAGTGTCCTCACTGTACATTCAAGTTGTTCCTCAATGAGAGGTGCAGGACTCGTTTATGTCATTTATGTTGCATATAAAAAAATCTGTAGAAATTAATAGCAAAGTTGAATGTCTAAAGTCTAGCTTTTAAAATATTTAATTGCATAATAATACCTTAAATTTTTTTGTTTCTTTTTAGGAAATGTCGGTGAACAACGTCAAGGCCACCAGGATCTACAAGATTCAAGTTTGATAGTTTATGCTTACCTAATAAGTTATTATATTTTTTAATTTTTTTGTACTGGTCCGATACGTAGTGATTATACCAAAATGAGTTTGTTTATCTATACTTTTTATTACTTTATTAAATTTGTACTGATTTGTAATTATGTATGTAGTGGAATATATACTCATGGAAATAAAAGCATAGAATAAAAACATGTGTTATTTTTTATTGTATGGGTGAGGCAAATAAAGGGCCTATTAGAAATATCTCGAGAACTAAAGGCAACAGAATCATGAAAATTTGAATTAAGGGGTTTTGAAGAGTCATCTGTTTAATGAAAATATTTTCATCTATTTGCTACTTCCGGTCATTTTTGGATTCTCTTCGATGTCTTCTTTCTTAAAATATGAGGTTTTGTAATGTTATACAGGGTATTTTAAAAGACAATTATGTTTTTTTATTAATTTCGTAGCAACATTCACACCCTGTAGAATTGTAGTAATTTGACATCTAAAACTCTACTTACGTTCAAATGATTTTGAATATAGTCTACTATTGTTAAAAATCATTAGTATAGCTAAATTTTTAATTTTAGTATACAGGGTTGGCCGAAACTCGGAATGAGTATTTTCTGAGTTTTCTTAAATGAAACACCCTGTATTTTAGTATTGTAATGAAATGATATTTTACGGTACTTTTTTATTTCTTAAGCATTCCCTATACCTAACTGATTTAATTTGCACTTAATTGTTAATCGCACCAACAATCTTAACTACATAGTTATTTTGATAGCTAAACCATTATTGGTAATTTTAAGGATCAATCTGGATTAATATGTAGATTTCTGAAAAATTATTTGTGATGGAATATTTTCACGGCCAACCTAATAAAATTTTACGTATTTTTTGTTGCAATTAATGTTTAGCTTGAATCACCAATAACTCACAAATTAAAGCAGTTATGTATAGAGAATATATATAAAATAAAAAAGTGCCATGAAATATCATTTCACTACAATACTAAAATACAGGGTGTTCCATTTAAGAATACTCAGAAAATACTCATTCCGAGTTTCGACCAACCCTGTATACTAAAATTTCAAAATTAGTTATACCTACTAATGATTCTTAACAATAGTAGACTATATTAAAAATCACTTAAACATAAGCAGAGTTTTTAATGTCAAACTATTACAATTCTACAGGGTGTGAATGTTGCTACGAAATTAATAAAAAAACGTAAATATCTCTTAAAATACCCTGTATAATATTACAAAACTTCATATTTTAAGAAAGAAGATATTCAGGAAAATCCAATAATGTAAAAATATACAGGGTGTCCTATTTAAAAAAACGAAGTTATAAGCAACTTCCGGTATAACCGGAAGTTGCAAAGAGATGAAAATATTTTCATTTAATAGATCATCCTTCAGAACCCCTTTATTCCAATTTTCACTATTCTGTTGCCTTTAGTTCTCGAAATATTTCTAATAGGCCAGTTATCTGTCTCACCCTATATACAGCTCAACAGGCCTTAAAGGCCCATATGGCTTGGAATTTTTCCACTGTTTTCCTACATTTTCTTCTGTCCGTGGACGCAGTTCTCCAATTTGTTATCCCGATTGTTTGCAGGTCTTCCTTACACGCTTTTAGCCACTTTTTCCGTGGTCGTTCTCTTTTCTTCTTTGCTTCCCCTCTCACCAGTGAGTTTTTTGCTCACCTTTCGTCGGCCATTCTCGTAAGATGACCTAACCAACTAAATCTCTTTGTTCTGACGATCTAGCTAATTTCTGGTTTCCGGTAGAGCTCTTTGATCTCTGCATTTGTTCGTCTCCTCCAAAGATCTTCATCGTCTTTTACTCCCCAGAATATATTCCTAAGGCAGGGCCGCACATCAAAGAAACATGAAACGTGAAACATGAAACAAATAAATTGTAAAAAAAGTAACCGTTTCATGTGATATGCTAATCGATGAAACAAAAATAAAATTTGTATAGTCGGCAATGGATAGTGACGTGGTTGTTGCTGTCGGCGCCGCCCTTTAATTGCTTGTTAATATCAAAGAAACGTGAAACATGAAACAAGTAAATTGTGAAGAACGAAACCGTTTCATGTTATATAGTGTAGGAAACAAAGGTTGAACTCCGCAAATAAGTCCGGTTACATTTTTTTTCAGTATATCAAGGGGTGCTTTTAATGAGACTAACTTTTTCTTAAAAGATTTCGCCCCGGAACACCCATTTTCATCCCTTTAAAGGGGGTAGTTTGTCGTTTTTGCGAAACGTAGCCCTTCCTGTACGTCATTGCAAAAAATTCCTCAATAGGAATATGAAGAGGACTATATTTCCTACAATTTATTCCGCGACAGCATATATCTATCACACACCGTTTAGCGGAGGTGGCGCCCCAAAGTTGACAAGTTTATAAAAAAGATGTTTTAAAATAAATTATTTTTCCCCAACCGTAATGGGAATCAAGAAGCAACCCAGCGGCAATTAATCACAAATAAATGTCTGATTTTTTGGTATAGGTTTCATTTAAGGGCAATTGTCCATTTTTTAATTACAGGGTGTTAAATTTTAAAAAGCCTCTTTTTATATATACCATCTGAATCGCTTATGCTAGCGTAAAAAAACTTTCAGCGATTACCCATGTACAAGTATGATTTACAAATTTGTATAATTCACCCCCATATTTTCCCCGAAACCACCCCCAAAAAAAGGAAAATGAATAAAGAAAATATGCAAAATTGACTCTGGGCCACCACTGTGGCTTTAAGGCGCAAAGAAAGTTAAATATATATAGGTCATAATATGTAGCAGACAGTGTGTTCTTTTATTTGTTATAAGTATATTATTAATAAAATGAATAGGTGACGGCATTTCTGAGGTTTGTGGCGCCACTATGCCGTAACGGTTGCTTATACGAAAAAAATGCATAGGACCTTATTTGTAGAGCAAATAGTGGTCTTTAATTATGTATGAGCGTTGTTTCAAAAAAAATATATAGGTATGTAATGAGAAAATCGTAAAAACATGCTCGCCAAACTTATTTTCAGGGATAGGGTAGTTTCCGCACGGATGTTGCAATAACCATATTATATAAATGTATTTATAAAAAACCCTACTGATGGAGTAGGATTTTTCCCTACCCCCTTTAAAGGAATGAAAAAGGGTGTTCCGGGGCAAATCTTTTAAAAAAAGTTAGTCTCATAATAAGCACCCCTTGATATACCAGAAAAAAAATAAAACCGGACTTGTGTCGAGTTTGCGAAGTTTAACCTCTGTTTCCTACACTAATATACCTACTAATCAAAGAAACAAAAATAAAATTTGTATAGTAAATAATGGAAAGTGATGATGACGAGGTCGTTGCTGTTGTGGCAACTCTTATTACTGTCCAAAAATCATAACCATAGTACATAATATTTGGTTGCAAACGAATTAAAATAATCATCTTTCTCAAAAAATAATTAGTTAAAACAATGAAACTGATATCGAAAAATAGAACACGTCCTATTTCATGAAACACGTTTCAAGAAGATAAAAATGTTTCATGTGCATGAATCACGCTTGTTTCATAGATATGCGAACGTATATTTGTTTAGCAGTGTTTTATTTCCATGAAACGTGTTGCACGTTTCATGTTTCTTTGGTGTGCGCCTTCGGAAGATAAAAATGTTTCACACGCATGAATCACACTCGTTTCATTGGTATGCGGACTTCTATTTTTTATAGCATTGTTTTATTTTCATGAAACGTGTTTCACGTTTCACGAGGACACTCCGATCCCAGATGTTCAGCATATTTCCTTCGTTATTGTTCGTAACCCATCTTTCGCTTCCGTAAAAAACTGTTGGCTGAATCATATTAGGTATAGTTTTAATTTTGCCTCTCTGGAGATGTTTTTTGCTCTTAGTAGTTTGTATAGAGCACCGACACTATTCCTTCCTCTCGAAAATCGCTTCTGAATTTTTGGCTTTCTTCACATTTACTTGTTACTTGTTACAGTTACCTCTAGATACTCAAACTCTGTCACCTTTTTGAAGCAATATGGTGAAGCCATAGCCACCTTTACTTAACAAGCCATGAAGTTGAAACTTGGCAACATCTATTGGTAGACCGATTAATTCTGACAGTTCTCATTTGTTTTTAAATAATTTTCACTGTACTTACAAAGAAACTGAAACATTTTACAATATTTCGTGCTCCAAATTATAAAGAACATTAAAAGGTATGTTATTAAGATGATTTTAGTTCAATATAATATATTTTTATATGTATAAACTTGCGTGCATATAGAAATCCGTCCACTTAAAAATTTTGTCATTTTTAATGTCTCATATTTCCTAAACCTGTTGGCAGATTTAAGTGATTTTTATAATATGTTATAGCCTAATTCTTTAACAATACCTCTGTAATAATATTGTTGGTAAACAGTTAAATTTTTATGGTGTACCGGGCATTTAAAAAATACTGAAATTAAAACCCAACTATAGACTCCGGTTTTCTTAACATTCTGTTTTTTTGATTAATTTGCTTATGTTTAACAACTAGATTTGTTCTTTATCAATTCAGGGTGTTTCTAAATAAGTTCGACAAACTTTAAGGGGAAAGGAACAAAATGAAAAATTTTGACGCCTGTATTTTAAAGGTAATCATTTTTTTCGAATTCTGAGAAAACTAATAAGTATTTTTGAAAAATTGAAACGCAGAATAAAAGATACTTTATTACCGAGGGCCAAAAGTCCCTTAGAATGAATAAAAAGTTTTTTTTAATGACATATTTGAAACTAAAAATCACACTAAATTTTCTTAGGTTTTCACCCCTGTAACTTATTAAAATAAACATAGAAGTTTTCAGGAACTTTGAGTCCTTGGTCCTAACGTAATCTTTCACTCTGCGTTTAAATTTTTGAAAAATACTTAGGTATTAGTTTTCTTAGAATTCGAAAAAAATGAATCCCGTTTATATTCTTGTTATTGGTTTTTTTTTTGTATAATAAACGTTACTTACAAGGAATTACTTTTAATATTATTTTGTACAAACTTCCAATTAATAATATTTTCTTGTTCGACTCAAAAAATACTATAAATTTTACCAGAATTTGTACTTTAAAATCGTAGTTTCGAAAGCGGTAGTCCGAAAGTCAGACTACGGACGTCATCAATTGCGACGTTGCCTTTTTCTCTTCATGACTTGTAAAGTAAAGGTAGCTATGGTGAAGCGGATGACACTAACAGTGTCATCCGCACATCTAATGTTTTTAATGAAACTCCATTTACCCTTATTCCAGCTGTTTCATCCTCAAGAGCTTTTTCAAGATCTCTCCTGAGTCGGTATTAAAAATAATTGGCGACAATACGCATCTCTGTCGCACCCTACGCCTAATTTCAATTTCGTCTGACAACTCACTTGCTATATATTATATACATGCAACTATGTATCGAGAGATATAGTATTTTTCAATGTCAAGATAATGTGTCTATTAAAACTGCCCAAATTTGTTCAAAAACAGCTTTATTTGTATAAATCATGTTTACAATAATAACAAAATAAATGTATAAAAAATACAAAAATGCAAATAAAAAGTTTTATCACAAAATGGAATGTTAAAGTAAAATTAATATCGAAAAGACAAATACGATAAACAATAGGAGAAAATAACTAGCTGATATTGTAATATTTTTCTCATTTTTACTTTATTACATATGAAGCTCAAAATGGCCATAATCCTGAGATGCATATATCCTCCTTTAATACGGGATATGTATTGCTATGTGAATATTCTTTTAGAATAAACATATATAATATTATTCATTTTGCGCATTATTTCTTAGACTATGTAGTCATCAAACTCTCTAGTTTATTGGTTGGGTTCAAAATAGGAAGTTCTGCAAATAAAATATTAGATTCATAGATTTAGTATATGTACCAATGTACCTAAGTGGTTTATTCGCTCTGTGCGTGACCATGGTGGGGGTATCGTGACCATAGACATAATAACAATAGACTAGGTAAGGTACGGTTTTTAAGTCCAAGTCCTTTTAGGAGTCCGTGTATGGAGAAGAACAGCCACAGCAAGCAAGGGTGGAGGCAAAAAATAAAGGAGGCCAAGGCTCAATTTGGGCTGTAGTGCCGTAGAAGAAGAAGAAGATAAGGTATGGGCCGCTCTGTGCATCGAGGTGTAACGCCGATATCAAGGACATCATTGGTCCATATTCACTTTGAGTGGTCTAGCCATCTTTGTCTGTCACATGCGCGGGATCGCTTGGCTAAAAGAGATAGATAGACCACCTATCGACTGCCCGCGCGTTACGCTATCTGCTCAGTATGCCTTGTCTATCCTTATTATGTCTATGATCCTGAAACAGTGCCAGCGTGAGTAGAGGCGAAATATGACAATATTGGATGTACCTTTGTAATCTCATTGTCATTGTTTGTATAGCAAATTTAATCAAAAAGGGCAAATAAATGTTGGCGTAAGTATTTAATTGTGCTAATAATATCCAAAATAGTAAGTGTAATTTCTATAGATCTCCAATAATGACAAATAAATTAGAGAAACGATTTCAACTAGGAGCAGTAAACTCAAAAGACAAATTCACACCCAAAGAATACACCAACGACGTCGTTGGTGTATAGGGCTTTTCATCGATTGTCATTTGTTTCGAGCTTCTGTCAATATGCTGTATAATCTGTGTATAATATTAATATACACGGATTATACGACATATGGTTCTTTTCATGAGCATTTTTCAGTGCGTCACAGTTTTTCGATTTCTCTCTAACGCATTAAATTGTATGTGATAGAAAAAAACGCACGTCGCTGATTACATTTCGTCGGTGACATTTATAACATTTAATCTAGTTGTCAATAGATGTCGCTAATAATATAATATTAAATAATATTATATTATTCTATATGAAAAAAATTAATCTGTACAATGTATAAGACTATACAAATCAAAGAAAATACTATTTTATAAATGCAATAAACACAATTCATTTGTTTTTATACCAAATTGCAAATAAAATATGACAACTGTCAGATTTAACTAAAATGTCATGTTAGAATAAATGTCATAAATGTGTATTTATCACGGACTAACCTTTTTTTCTATCATTTGTGACGCACTGAAAAATGCTCATGAAAAGAACCATATCGTCGTCCTAATCTGTAAACTGCGTAACTCCACAATAGGGAACTTGCACATTTTTTTATTACATAATAATGTTCAGTTTTGTATAAAAATGAGATTTACAAAATTTCACGCTTCAAAAACTTATAATTTAGAAGTACAAATTTAAAGTCTTCTTTATCTTAAAATAGTTCAAACGACCCGTAACGTCACAGAGTTTAACTATGTGGTTCTGTTTATGGTTATATTTACGTATATTCTTCTTCTTCTTCTTCTTTAGTTTATTGGCCTCCACCTACTTGGGTATTTGACCAGCTCGTCATCGGGGAATAAAGGAAAAATATTTATATTCTAATGACATTTATCGTATGTCGTTGTAATAATATTATACCAGTTTGTTGAGATTGGAGTTTGATACAGTTTTTGAAGGAAAGGAAAGAAGGTTTACTATTGAAAATAAAACAATTTTGTAAAGTACAAATTTTCTATGAATAGTTCAAACGATCAAAAACACTTTTAACGTCACATAACTGTATTTTTTACTGACGTTTATAATGTCTAATTTAAAATTATATATACAATTGGTGTAGAATGTAAACATACAACCCTGTGACGTCACGACGCGTTTTGGGGTGGCTGGTATAAGTTGAATTTTTAGTCGTCTTTAGGGGCCAAACGAAAGACAAACAAAACTTTTTTATCTTTGATACAGGTTCTACATTATGTTCTGTTGTGATTTATACCATTTTTTTTCGATTTTAAAATTTTATGCAAGTTTCCTATTCTCTGAAAATGAGTTATTATTGCCATCTGTTTCAAAAGGTCCCTACTTATCATTTGAAAAAGGTAGCACATGCATATTTTTACCAGATGAGTAAATACCGACCTCTTCGTATACACTGTATCTCCCTTGTCGCCAAATTTAGTATGAAGAATACGTAACTCCCTAGTTTGTCATCCCACACAACAGGAAAAAGTTGTTGGTAAGTAATATTAAATACTTAAAACAATATACAAATGTCAGTGATATCTGTATCTATACAATATTTCCGTTTTACCATCCTATCTTTTAAAATGGGAGATATGTAGTATTCGCATTAGTCTTTAGAGAGATAGTTTTTTGTGTCTCCTGTAAAATTTGGATAAATGGAGTTACGCAGTTTACAGATTAGGTCGACGATATGACAGAAGCTCGAAACAAATGACTGTAAATGAAAAGCCCTATTCTTTGTTCACACCAAATAATGTCACTATAAAAATCACCAGATTCATCTTCTTTTTTTGGTTGACCATGTCGGCCCTCGACTGTAAGCCAGTAATCAGTATCGGACAACTAATAAGCAGGGGCGGCCCGTCAGGGTAGGCAAGGTAGGCGCTGCCTAACCTCGTCAAATGTACAATGATAAATTATTTATTAATATAAATTACTTATTTGAAAACTGTAATTTATAAATTTTGAGAAAATACCGAAGTATCTAAAAATCTAAAATAAAGCAAAGCTACTTTTTAATTCATCTCTGAAGTTGTAATAATTATTGTACGCTCCCCGTAACGTAGCATTACTACGACGGCTTTACCCTAGGGCAGGCTCTCTAAAAAGTAGCCGAACAGAATTCGCATTTGTCTCACTCTTTACGCTAAGCACAGCGGCTGTATTGTCGCTTGCCTGGCCGTGTATTTTCGGGCTATAGGTAGGCTAGATTTTTTTGAGCCTTTGACATTGGTTGTGTCGAGCTGCATCTCGGAACTGCCAATTGCATGTTTTAGGATCTTGACTACCAATTCTGAAAAAAACGAAAAGTTCGAATTTTGTCATGAAATTTGGTATGTGTGGTCAGAATAATATTTCTAACGATTTTTTCAAATAACTTTTTGCGATATCTCTAACGCGAAACAAAATATTGAAAATTCGCCCTGTTTGTGAATTCGCAGTAGGCCGCGTTTAAAATTTAAATTTCAGTTGACTATCTTAAAAAGTGTAAACCATCAAAATCAATGACTGCAAAATTTCAAATCTGTATTTATTTTAATAGCCGAAATATAAGGGTGTCTTCATCTTAAATGCGACACACTGTATACAGGGTGTTTGGTAAAGAATGGGCTATAGCTTAACACTAGATTCCTGAGGTTAAAATATGTCGGTTTGAGCTAACTTACCTTAGTACGAAAGTTGATAATAACCGAAATACAGGGTGTCAAAGTTAAAACTTTTATTTTATTTATTCTTGAATATTTCCTAACAGACATGGGATAATAACACAAAATTTGGTAAGCAGGGATTTTTTGAGACGAGAAATCTAAATTCGTCACCAAAAATGATGTATTATACAGGGGGCGCCACATACGCCTTTCAGCGCTAATTTAATAGGTTCAATTTTTTTATTACCCACTCTACATACTTTCTAAATAAAAAATTTTATTCTATTAATATTTTTACTTAAAAAAGGTATACTACATTCATCTCGCTAAACTCAACCGTTTTCGAGATAAACGCATTTTAAATCTGCGAGGCAACATAATTTTTTGCAGCATATCATTGTAGTTACAGTTACAAAAATTCATACAAGAATACAAGTTCGAAAAATAACTTAAAATCATAAAAATTTACAAAAATGTATCTCAAATTTCTTCAAATGGAATTTGCGACATAAATATGAGAACTGGCACAATTATTATGGTTTCAAGTTTATTTTTCGGGTCTAACTACAATGATATGCAAAAATTATGTTGTATCGCAGACTTAAAATGCGTTTATCTCGAAAACAGTTGAGCTTAGTGAGATGAATGTAGTATACCTATTTAAAGTAAAAATATTAAGAGAATAAAAATGTTGATTCAAAAACTACGTGGCGTGGGAGATAAAAAAAATTGAACGTATTAAATGAGCGCTGAAAGACGTATGTGGCGCCCCCTGTATAATACATCATTTTTGGTGACGAATTTAGATTTCTAATCCCAAAAAACCCCGCTTAGCTACCAAATTTCGTGTTGTTATTCCATGTCTGTCAGGAAATATTCAAGAATAAATAAAATAAAAGTTTAAATTTGACACCCTGTATTTCGGTTATTATCAACTTTGGTACTAAGTTAAGTTAGCTTAAATCGACCAATGTTAAGCTCAGGAATGTAAGGTTAAGCTATGGCCCATTCTTTACCAAACACCCTGTACCTATATAGGTATATACATATTATTATACACCATATGTGTTGCCTACCCGGATACTGAGGTCACCAGCCGCCACTGCTAATAAGACAGATAATAATTTGCTAGAGTTCTAAAAACAACAGTTTTTTTTATAAATGCAGACAAAAATCTAAAAATTAAAGGAATAACCCAGAAAACACTCAATAGTGTCAAAATAATGTCAATAGTGTCAAAATTTCATAATTTAGTAAAGTAAACTTGCCTGCGGTTGGACCAAATTCAAACAAGCATTACAGCGCGGTAAATTTGAATTACTCCTCCTAGTTCAAAATCGAGAATAGATTTTTCCCTTTTTGTTCCGTTTGGGGTTGAAAATACACTCACCGGCACAAAATATCGCCACCCAAAATTTTTGATTAAGTTTGACAATCTATAACTTTATTATTTGTACTCCGATTTTCAAGATTCTTGCATCAGTTTGTAGGTACATGTATTGATGTCGTTTGTTATTATTCCGGTAACAAAAAATTTTTGCTTAGATGGCATTATACGGGGGTGAATGGAAGCGTTGTATTTTCTCTTAACTTTAAAAAATTCTGTGGAAAAATTTTGAGGGCTGATTTTGTTTCATACTCCTTTTGTATTATCCTGGAAGAATCACTAAGGTTTTGTTTTTTGAATTATCCAAATATCTCTTTTCTTGTAAGAGCTGTAAATAAAAACACTGCTTTGAAGGTTTTTTTAATTAAAAATATCAAACTCACTAAAATTAACAAAACAAAATTAACAATAAAACCAAACAATTCAATAGCGGGTATGTCCACCTCTTGCAACAACGACTGCTCGCAATCTGTTTGGCATCGAATAAAGATGTGTTATCCTTGCCTCGGGAATAGCCCGATATTTCTCTACCAGGGCCATAACTGTACCAATTTCTGGCTTTTTTTAATTCATCCCATAAATACTCAATAGAATTGAGATCTGGGATCTGTGCTGCATGCGGGCCATTCTAATCTTATCAATCCAACCTCTATTTTATGAGTCAATCAGTGTTTTTATTTACAAAAAATGGTACAGCTCTTACAAGAAAAGAGATATTCGGATAATTCAAAAAACAAAATTTTAGTGATGCCTCCGGAATAATGACAGGACTATGAAACAAAACCAGCCCTTCCATTCACCCCCGTATAATGCAATGCAAGCAAATTTTTTGTGTTACCGGAATAATACCAAACAATATCAATACATGTACCTACAATCTGGTGCAAGAATCTTGAAAATCTGAGTACAAATAATAAAGTTATAAATTGTCTAACTTAATCAAAAATTTTGGGTAGCGGAATTTTGTGCCGGTGAGTGTATAAATTGTGATGAATTTTTAGAAACTCAATTCTTAATATTACATCCATTTTATAAATAAATTGGAAAAATACCGTTTAAAAACTCATTATTAATAACTTGAAACTTCAAAATACAGTGGAACCTCGTTAACTCGGATTAATCGGAACCGCGGCCGATCCGGGTTATCGAAAATCCGGGTTAGCCGGAGAAAATGGTAAAAATTAATAAAATACGATATATTTACAGATAAACTCTGTTATAATTGAAATAACATGAAATATATATGCACAGTACACATCTGAATTACGTATCAATTACGCCTTCATCAATTCAACCTAATGCTTCTAGTTTCTTTTCCATTGTCACTACAACATTTTTACGTTTTGATGTCATTACGTAGACAAAAAAAAACACGCAAACACAAAATCTGAATAGATTTACGAACGATTACAGAACGGAAGAGAACAATACGACTGTACTACACACAATACGGTCTCAATCGCAACGATGTTGTTATTTAATAACAGTGAAAACTAAGACCGGTGTTTAAAAAAGAATTTTTTGTCATTTGTCATTTTTACTATCATATATGTAGTTCAAATTACACAAATAAGCACCCATTATCTCTCAAATATTATATTACATACATTTTTATTGTTGAAACGTTTGTCTGATAAAAATTGGTCCGGGTTAGCCGGACTTCCGGGTTATCGGGGCCGACTTATCGGGGTTCCACTGTATGTATTTATCATAATATGCTTAACCTGAAATTGTGAGATTCAAGATAGGTGTCACGTCAGTCATGCACGGAGCAAATACAGGATTTACAATTGTTATTTCCAATCAATTTATCCAGTGAATAAAGTACTCTGGACATGTAAACTGGATAAAAAACTTTTCCTGCCCATTGACTGTGTATGATACAAATTAGACCAGGGCGGATCTATTTTGAGCGGTGTTCTCGAGTTGAGGACCGCTACCTGAACAGCCAAAATAAGTGCACCGAATTACGGACCGTACGAGAGATTAGAGAATTAAGGTAGGTAATTAGGGTTAATGAGGGTCCGATTCTTTAACGAGATTTTAATGAGTAAGGAAATATTTAATAATAAAATAATATTTTAGATTTAGTTTTACTTAATATATAAATATAAACAGCCTTTTGCTTATTACCGAATAAACTTCGGTCAACATATGAAAAACTTTTTGTTATTCTTAAAGAAAAGTGTCGCAATTCTAATTTAATATTTGCTCCAAAAATTATTGTAGCTGATTATGAATTAGCTATTCATAAAGCAATTTCTGCACAATAGCCCACCACAAAGATCGTTGGATGCAGGTTTCATCGTAAACGTTTTAAACAATTTTCAAACAGATACTTACATTCGTATTCAAAGCGTTAAGGAGCCTGTTAAATGTAAGAACAAAATTGTTAGGCGAAGATTAAACATGTTAACTTCTAAAATATCGGAATATAATAACGGTTTGTTGAGACGAATAGATTTAAAAAAATTTGCATCATGTTTTCATAAAGTATAAATATTAAATGTAAATATGTGTAACTCTTTTATTTGTATAAATATGTAAATATGTGTAACGCTTTTATGTTTTATGTTTTATGAAATCGTAAAGCAAGTATCACGGAAATTTATCCCTAGAGGTTGTCGAACTGAGTACATAGCGGGGCTCAATGAAGAATCTAAACCCCTACTTAAAAGATACGAACAGCTATATGAAGAAGACCCTTTCTCGGAAGCGACAATACAGGCTGGGGAGGAAATGTTACATGCGATATCTGCCAACAGAACGGAAAGGTGGTGCAAGCTGGACACGAGTCTGGACATGAAACAAAACAGCAGACGTGCCTGGAAGCTGATTCGGAATCTTGGCAACGATCCCGCTGCTCCGGCAGTCAACATGACAGAAGTCACACCCGATCAGATAGCCCATCATCTTCTAATGAACGGTAAGACGACATCAAGAAAGAACAAGGTGAGAGCTCAACGGAATATCGACGAAGAAAGAGATGTTCTAGGTACCTCTTTTTGTCTAGAGGAGATGAGAGGCGCGATCCATCAAATGAAAGATAATAAAGCGGCTGGCCTGGACGACATACGAACAGAGCAAATAAAGAACTTTGGACTAAAAACCGTAGAGTGGCTCGTAAAAATGATGAATTGCTGCATCCGTACATTACAAATCCCCAAAATCTGGAGAAAAGCTAGAGTGGTAGCCCTCTTAAAACCAGGGAAGGATCCGGCGGATACAAAGAGTTTTAGACCTGTATCTCTCTTGTGCCACCTTTTCAAGGCCTTTGAAAGAATGATACTGAACCGGATCGCAGAATATGTGGAGACTAAAATTATTCCAGAACAAGCAGGATTCAGGCCCGGAAAGTGCTGCTGCAGTCAAATTCTTAATCTCACCCAACATATTGAAGATGGTTTTGAACGGAAGGAAATAACAGGAGTAGCGTTCATAGACCTAACTGCCGCCTATGATACAGTTAACCATCAACGGCTACTCGCAAAACTCTACGAAACTACAAAGGATTTCCGACTAACAAGGTTAGTGAAATGTCTCCTCCAGAATAGACGCTTCTACGTAACGCTCCAGTCCAAGAACAGTAGGTGGAGGGACCAAAAAAATGGGCTACCACAGGGAAGTGTCCTCGCGCCGATTCTATACAACATATACACCAACGACCAACCCATACACCAACAAACAAGGCAATTTATTTACGCTGATGATACAGCGGTGGCAGCTCAGGGAAGAACCTTCAATGAAGTCGAAGTGAAACTGACAGATGCCCTGGGAGACTTAGCTCTATACTATGATAAAAACCATCTGAAACCCAATCCCACAAAAACCCGGGTATGTGCTTTCCACCTGAGAAACAAGCATGCCCGAAGGTCGCTGGAGGTGGAATGGCGTGGTCAGATGCTGGAACACAACAAGACGCCAAAATACCTTGGCGTCCGTCTGGATAGAACTCTGTCTTACCGATACCACTGTCAAGATGTCAAGAAGAAAGTAAGTGCCAGAAATAATATCATCCGCAAGCTAACTAATACAAAATGGGGAGCACAACCACACACTCTCCGCACTTCTGCCTTGGCATTATGTTTTTCGGCCGCGGAGTTTGGAGCACCAGTATGGGCAAACTCTGCTCACGCAAAAAACGTCGACGTGGCTCTAAATGAAACGGTCCGTATAATATCGGGTTGCCTGAAACCGACACCTATCGAAGAGGTATACCCCATTGCTGGAATTGGTCCACCACCAATCAGGAGGAAGGTCACGTCAGAGGTAGAACGGAAAAAGCAGGAGACGGACCGAAGACACCCCTTATATGACCACCAAACTCAGCCAAGCAGACTAAGATCTCGGAAAAGCTTCCTGAAAACATCAAGATCCATCCCCGAAGCGCCAGAGACGCGCCGAATACACCTATGGCAAGCGTCAACTACCGCGACACATTTTCCTCCCTCGGAGGAAATGGCTGCTGGACACAATTTACCGTATCCGACTTGGAAAGCGCTAAACAGACTAAGAACCGGCGTTTCACGTTGTGCTAGTAACCTGAAAAAATGGGGATACCAGGAGGACGATACCTGCGACTGTGGCGCGGTTCAGACCAGCCGGCATCTACTATCATGCACAGAGATGAGAGAGACCTGCACAGAACAAGACTTAATTATAGCAAATGACAGGGCCATCTATGTGGCCAACCATTGGAAATACAGAATTTAAAGTTGTTGGTGTTCCGGACACGGAAAGTAAGTCAGTATGTTTAAAATATTGTTTCTTAAATAGGTAATAAGTATCTACGATTATTGGGATTCCTACTTTTAATAATATTTTATGCCTGAGTATAATGATTTCTTTATCAGAAGTCTTGGTCCTCAATTCGTGCGATTTTTTTCAGGTATAAAAGTAAACCCTTACTTAAAATTTCATTTTGGTCCTCAATTCGTGTCTGCCCGTTTTGAGGTGGATGTGAGATGTGGCATTCTGATTTTTGCAGAAAAAGTTGTTTAATAGGTTCAATAATAATAATTGACTTTTCCCTCACAAATGGTTCGAGAATATTAATCAAAAACTCAAAATATTTAAAACGATTCATTTGGGAGCAAAGTCTTACTGAAATAAAATAAAGATAATTAAATTTTCTATGGGATACGACTCGGTAAAATGTTCTAATTTATTACTCTTGCTGCAAAATAGCAATAAATACAAAAAGGGGGACAAACAAGCCTTTTCTTGTTCAATTTTTTAACCACTTGCACTTAAGACCTTCATAATTCGCATAGAAAATCTTTATAATAATAAAACAGAATGAAATGTCTCACATCTACCTCAAAATAGATCCGCCATGGTCTAATTTGTATAATTCATACACAGTAAATGGGCAGGAAAAGTTTTTTATCCAGTATACATGTCCAGAGTATACTTGTATACTCTGTACATAATAAGTATACATGTCCCCTTGGTATACTTATTATTGATCTAAGTATAACTTACAACATTACTTTATATTAACAGAGTACTAAAAATTAAATTCGAATTTCCCAACTTTAGTTTAAAAACAATCGGTACTTCTTAAACAACAGATTACAAAAAAATTCTGTTAAACCTTATTTCTTGCACCTACCAGCTATTTAAATTAGCACAAAAATAAAGAAGACAACATCATCTTCGGTAAGACATTATCACACTACCTTAAAACACATTAACTGCAGAAACTTCGGGAAATAAATGGTGAAACTTATATTAATGTGTAAATAATGGACGGAAATTATGCACTAAATGGCTAAAATATAAAAGTGGAATGTGGAAGTATTAAATGTGTGACTTGAAACTTGATATACATACTGATTGTTTAATGCTTCATTAGATTATGAAGGAAGCACTAAAATCGCCAACATTGCTTATCAGAGAGAGAGAGAGAGAGAGAGAGAGAGAGAGAGAGAGAGAGAGAGAGAGAGAGAGAGAGAGAGAGAGAGAGAGAGAGAGAGAGAGAGTTGCATTCTCACTGTAGAATGACGAATGACTCAATGAATCGAAGCGAATTAGGTGGGCTGCGGGGCAGCAATGTTGCCATTTATAGTATGTATATCTAATTGAAAACTAAACAGTCTGTATCATGATATTGCATTATGTAAGCCTAAGCAACACAAAAAATACCAAAATGTTTATAAAGAAATATAACAATTGCATAAGGCTTACTCGGACACTTTACTCGCAATTTCTTATATTTGGCGTGTCGACAAGACACGTCCTTATATTTAGTAGGTACTGGGAAATAAGCAAAAAAGACCCTGTTTGGGACAGTGACAAATCCAGTTCCATTGAATTTTTTTAGTTATTATAGGCAATAAACTTATAGGAAACACTTTCCACTGAGGCCAATAAAATAGATTTGAAAATCAATATTAGTAAAACCAAATCCATGAGAATAAATGCAAAGAATAACACGCTATTTAATATCGACAACATGCAGATTGAAAATGTGGAAAACTTTAGGTATCTTGGAAGTGTCATAACAGAAAGCGGACGTACAAAAGACGATGTTTGTATGAGGATACGAAAAGCTCAACAATAACATTAATATTTAAAAAAATGGCTCCGAAATCTGCAGAAAACTAATCGGTTTTCGTTATATGTGCCTAAATTAACTATATAAAAATTTTCAGATAGGTACCTGGATTTGTCACATTCTCGAAAGATATCTTATTTCCCCGAGCTAACTATTCATTCATTGATCGAGTGGAGGAGTGGTCAAACACCCACTCAAATCGAACCTAACCTAACCTAAACTATTCATTATCGGAATGTAACGAGGTAAAATTATTACTACTCTCAACTCTATACAAATTCAAAGCAAAAAGGCTTGATAACCAGTTGAAATACTGATCTAGAGGCAAGGGAATGCAATTTCCTCGATACATAGGCTTCACAAAATCTAAGCAGTACATAGAGAAATTAGGAAATGCTTCAAAACTCAAATGAGGGCTAAATCTTTTAAGCAGATGTAATTTTAAATCTGTTTTCAATGAAGCATACTCTAAGTCATCTTCAAGGCTCCCTGAGATCAATAGGTACGTTTTGTGTTCATCCTTTTTCCCTAAATTAATTATAAGTTTTATCTTTTTCAGAATCAAGGAAAGGTCCTTAGAACCTTCCTCATAAAGAAATACCCGTTTTTTCATTGTACGGTCTACTTGACCTCGTAAGTACAGTTGATATTGCGATCTTTGTAAGAAAAACGATTCAGGCAACGAATATATGTGACTAGTAACAATATGGTACTCAGTACTGCTGGAGACTATCTTCATTTGCTGCGACAAATAATTTGTAGCTGAAAAAACTCCTCCTTGGTGAAGAAATCCATACAACAACGTAAGAATTGTATTAAGCAGTAACCATACCCTGAGAAGTACATAAGACTGCGTTTTCTTCTTAACTGGTACTACAGATGGAACCTTTGGAGCTTCCACGAGGTTATAGTCCGTCTCTGGCAACACTGTTGTAGCATGAAGGTAGACTAACGGCACTATCAATGGAATTAAAAATCTTGGTTCTTGGTGTGGAAAAATGGACAACATCGCTAAAGGCACAATGAATGAAAGCGTCATTAAACATTTTATGCTTCGTACTGTTGGTAACAGGTTAAATTTCTTCAAGCAGCATCTAAAAGCAGAATTAAAATTAGTCCAGGGCGGATCTGTTTTTAGATGGACGTTGAGAGGTGACTCAAATTTTTTTGCCGAAATTGCTTGAAAATAACTCAAATAATAATATTTGAGTTATTCTCCCACTCAAAATGGTCCGGAACATTGTTTAAATAATCAAAATGTCAAAATATGAAGGAAAATTTCGATTTTTTTATTGGTTTTTTTATTATAACTTTAAAACTATTCATTTCTGAGAAAAGTTGTTCTGACATAAAAGTTTCGTAATTAAATTTCCTACAATACAGAATTTGTTAAAAATTTAAAAAATAGTCACCCTTGTGGCAAAATAGCAATAATTGCGAAAAAGCCATACAAATTTTTTTACATTTTTTACATTTTTCAGCCATTTACGCTATACTTAGGACCTTCATATTTTACCCAGAAAAACTTTATGATATAGTAAAACAACACTGTAAATTTCGTTAAGATCGGTTTAATAGATTTTGCAAAATAAATTTTGCAATCCAGCTTTCGCAAAAAAATTCATTTTTTTAAAATGTTGCAGGACTGAAAATAAAGCAGATAGCAAGTTGAATTTTTTTTGCTTATAGAAGTGTACTGTACCTTTCATTTGCAATTTTCAAAATTAAAATCGATTAATTACCACGGCTTCAGAAATTTTTTAAATAAACATTAATTTTTGGTGCTACGCGCAGGACAGCGGTGTTCGATTCACACAAGTTGATTTCCACCAAAATTTCTTGTAATCTTTATCTAATATATTATTTTCTTACTCTATATTTTGTTGTTTATTTTTTTTTATTTAGCGTATGGCTTAAGTATATCACAGAATATATTTAGATTTATGCATTATACAATGCATCACAAACAGATGTCCAATTTTTTTATATATTCGATTGACCCTTCGGTTGCCATTACAAAGTCTATAGGGTCGCCTGTGTATGCTCTGCGTGGGCAGTCCTGAACAATGTGACTGATCGTCTGTCTTGCAGCGCCGCAGTCACAAGAAGGCGAGGGGAGTTTACCCCATCTGTGGAGGGAGTCGGCGCATCTTCCACAGTTTGTTCGAATTCGATTAAGGGCTGCCCAAATCTTACGGGGACGTTCAAATTCGCCAGGTTTCCCTATGATGTCCGGTAGACTATGGTAATGCGGATCTGTCCTACTTTCCCAATCTTCTCTCCATCGGGTATTTAAGTCAAAGTTGGATTGCTGCAGCGCTTGAGCAGATTGTAGAGGGGGTAACCTGGATCGGAGACGGTTTCCAAGAATATCGGGGATGTCGTTGTGGACTAGAAGCTGGCGACTGTCCATTATTTTGTTATATTCTTTAACCAATGCATGTTCGCGGCGTAGGTTGGGTGGTGCTATATTACTAAGGGTAGGTAGCCACATTGTAGGGGTGGGCTTAATTGTGCCTGTTATCATACGCATAGTACGGTTTAGTTGGGTGTCGACCAGGTGGGTATGCCTGCTATTTAGCCACACTGGAGCACAGTATTCTGCCACCGGATAAATCAGGCCAAGAGCAGAGGATCTTAATGTTGATGCTGTGGACCCCCATGTAGTGCCGCAGAGTTTCTGTATTATACTGTTGCGTGTTTTCAATTTTGCTGCTGTTTTCGTCAGGTGTTCTCTGAATGTGAGCGTTCTGTCTAGAGTAACCCCAAGGTATTTCGGGTATTTATTGTGTTTTAACAGCTTGTTATTAAAATACACTCGCAATTCTCTGTTTGCCAACTTGTTGTTTAGATGAAAAGCTGATACTTCAGTTTTTGTAGTACTTGGCTGTAGTCTCCATTTCTTAAGGTATTCGCTGAGGATGGATAAGTCATTCGTGAGAGTGATTTCTGTAGTTTCTAAAGATTGGTGGCTTATTGCAAGGGTCCAGTCGTCAGCATATCCAAACTTCCGAGATTCGGTTTCAGGCATGTCAGCAATATAGAGGCTGAAAAGTAAAGGGGCAAGGACAGAACCCTGTGGAAGACCATTGTTAAGTTTCATCTGTCTACTCGTCTCCTTTCCCATTATAACCTGGAAGGCTCTGTTGGTCAGCATGTTGTCAATGAGGTTAATTATCTTTTTGCAGGGGATAATGCGGGCCAGTTTATATATTAATCCCTGTCTCCAAACAGTATCATATGCTGCTGTTAGATCTATAAATACTGTTGCTGTCTTTTGTTTCTTTTGAAAACTAGCTTCTATAAAAGTTGTTAATGACAGCACTTGGTCCGTACAGCTTCGATGAGGGCGGAAGCCAGCTTGTTCAATGGGGACATTTTCTAGTATCCTGTGACTAATTCTGTTGAGGAGAAGCTTTTCTAATAGTTTATATACCATGCTGAGTAGAGCTATGGGGCGGTAGTTTTCTGGCTTATCGTTTGATTTGCCCGGTTTCGGAATTGCAATTATCTTTGTTCGCTTAAGTGAGAAAGGAATGTTACCTGACTGAAGTATATCATTAAAGAACATTGCAAGCCACTGTTTCGTGTATGCACCACTGTGTATCAAGAACTCTGGATGGATACCATCAAAGCCAGGTGCTTTACCTGATTTCATTTCTTTCAGCGCATGTGTGATTTCAGAAATAAGTATTCTTGCTGAATATTCGGAGTTCGTTCTGTTCATTTGTTTTAATTGTTTTTTAATTTGTAATTTTATTTTGTTGTATTTTAATATTTTAATTCCACACAAATCAAATTAATTTTATTATTGTTTGTGAAATATTGTTTAAACAATTGCATATGTTTAAAAATAATAAACTTTTATTCTCTAAGTTAAAATATATGAACAAAGAAAGTTTTTGCTAAAAAAAGTGTTATTTCAAAAGATAGAGTAGGTATGTGTTTTTATTTTGCAATAAACAAATTTATTTATTTATATCGAAATGTAATAAAATTTAAAATGTATCAATCATTATCAAAGGTCATTGGAATGCCCAATCAGAGCAAACTATCCGCTGTCCTGCGCGTAGCACCAATAATTAATGTTTATTTAAAAAAATTCCTGATGCTGTGGTAGTTAATCGATTTTAATTTTGCAAATTGAAAATGAAAGTTACAGTACACTTCTATACGCAAAAAAAAATTTCAACTTGCTATCTGCTTTATTTTCAGTCCTGTAACATTTTGAAAAAATGAATTTTTTTTGCGAAAGCTGGATTGCAAAATTTATTTTGCAAAATCTATTGAACCGATCTTAATGAAATTTACAGTATTGTTTTACTGTATCATAGAGTTTTTCTGGGCAAAATATGAAGGTCCTAAGTGTAGCGTAAATGGTTAAAAAACGTAAAATGCGAATACTTGTTTATGTATGGTTTTTTCGCAATTATTGCTATTTTGCAACAAGGGTGACTATTTTTAAAATTTTCAACCAATTCTATATTGTAGGAAATTTAATTACGCAACTTTTATAATAGTACAACTTTTCTCGGAAATAAATACTTTTTAAAGTTATAATCAAAAAACGAAGAAAAAAATCGAATTTTTAGTTCATTTTTTGACATTTTAATTATTTAAACAATGTTCCGGACCTTTTTGAGAGGGAGGATAACTCAAATATTATTATTTGAGTTATTTTCAAACAATTTCTGCAAAAAAATTTGAGTCACCTCTCAACGTCCAAATGTACTAATATTTTTACAGATGCGCCCTGGTCTAAATCTTAAAAATCTGAGTATAATTATTATGAATCTACTACAGTGCCGCAACCAGGGGGGTTTGGGGGTTAAAACCCCTTCTAGGGCATATAAAAAATATATAAAGAATACTAGGAAAATGTAACTTGTCTTTCACAAACAATACAAAAAAATTTCGGTGCCCAAGCCAACCCCCCTCTCTAGAGGAAAATTCTAGGTGCGCCACTGATCTACTAATATATTATATATTACAGTGCGCGCCAGAGAACACGGGTCACCCACAAAATGGATCATTTTGATGTCTCGAAGTTCCTAAACTTGTCCGATTTAAGTGATTTTTTTAATATGTTATAGCCTTATTCTTTAACAATATCGCTGTAATAATATTGTTGCTAGACAGGTAAATTATCATTGTATAACGGGTGTACCAATCACGGCCTGTGTTTTTTTTTTCTCAAAGTACACCACACCCGGTGGAATATTCTAGCATTTGTAAAATACTGAAATTAAAACTAACTGTAGCCTCAGGTTTTCTTAATATACTGTTTTTTTATTTATTCGCTTATGTTGGATAACAAAAAAGTTAGGTACTTTAACAAAGAGCCATGTTATTCATCAATACAGGGTGTTTCTAAATAAGTGCGACAAACTTTAAGGGGTAATTCTGCATGAAAAAATAATGTCCGTTTGCTTTATAACCATGTGTCCGCAAATGATTCGTTTCCGAGATACGGGATGTTAACTTTTTTCTTATAAACTGACGATTTATTTATTGCTCTAAAACCGGTTGAGATATTATGCAAACGAAATTTGGTAGGTTTTAAGAGGTAGTTATTGCGCAATATCTTTACATACCTCGTATAAAATTGATAAAATTTGATATATTATGATTGCATCTTAGATTTTAGACCATGCAAAGCGTTTTATAAAGAATAACTTTTTTCGTCAAATTAATAATAAAGTAGTTATTATAATTGTAATAAACTGACGTTGGGTATCCGTAATATAAGTAAAATTTGCAATTTTTTTTTCAATTAGAAGGATGAATCAACTATTTTCATTAGGAAATAAGCCACAATTTGACCAAAAAAAATGATTTTATTAACTTTCGACGCCCAAGTTCTGGTGTCGTCAAAATACAAAATAATACTAAATTAAACAAAATTGTTGTTGCTTAGTAAAAAATTCTTCTAATAATTTATTTAATCTGACTCATTTATATCGGCAATTCAGACATGTATTCTATTTAAAGTAGACTTTACTAAAAGATTTTTGTTCAAATTAAAATGATGAATTCACATTCACAGATATTTTTAAAATTATTTATACAAAACCAAAACAATAATTATTATTGTAAACCAATAGCGGATTAGCTTAGCGGCTAAATCTGTAGGTGGTATATTATACAGTCGACTCGCGTTAATTCAAACCTGCGATAATTCGAACCTCTCTATAATTCAAAGTTATCACGAGTTCCCTAAAAAATCTCTTTATATTTCGAACTAAATCAATACATTTTTATGCACTTGGTAATTCGAACGAAAATAATCATTGCTATACAGGGTGTCCCGAAAAGATTGGTCATAAATTATACCACAGATTCTGGGGTCAAAAATATATTGATTGAACCTCACTTACCTATATACAATAGTGCACACAAAAAAAGTTACAGCCCTTTGAAGTTACAAAATGAAAATCGATTTTTTTGCATATATCGAAAACTCTCAGAGATTTTTTATTGAAAATGGAGATGTGGCATTTTTATGGCAGCAACATCTTAAAAAAAAATTAAAGTGAAATTTGTGCACCCCATAAAAATATTATGGGGTTTTGTTCCCTTAAACCCCCCCAAACTTTTGTGTACGTTCCAATTGAATTATTATTGTGGAACCATTAGTTAAACACAATGTTTCTAAAACTTTTTTGCCTCCTAGTACTTTTTCGATAAATCAGTGTTTATCGAGATATTTTGAATATTTGTCGAATCCACCACATATTTGTATATGGTTATTAAGTACGGTTATAGAGACCTGTTAATAATCTGAAAATTTATTTATAATTTACATTTTTAGGTATATTTTGAAAAAGAAGCTACATCTCGATAAAAGGTGACTTATAAAAAAAAGACTAAGGGGTAAAAGTCTTAAAAACACTGTGTTTAACTAATGGTACCACAATAATAGTTTAATTGGAACGTACACAAACATTTGGGGGGTTTAAAGGAACAAAACTCCCATAAAATTTTTACGTAAATATATTGAAAAAGAAGCCGTATCTCGATAAAAACTGGCTTATCGAAAAAATACTAAGTCGCAAAAAAGTTTTAAAAACGTTGTGTTTAACTAATGATACCACAATAATGAATTAATTGGAACGTACACAAAAGTTTGGGGGGTTTAAGGGAACAAAATCCCCATAAATTTTTTATGGGGTGGACAAATTTTACTATAATATTGTTTTAAGATGTTCCTGCCATAAGAATGATACATATCCATTTTCAATAAAAAATCTCTAATAGTTTTCGATATATTGAAAACAATCGATTTTCATTTTGTAACTTCAAAGGACTGTAACTTTTTTTATGAGCACATTTGTACTAAGGTGAGTTAGGTTCAATCGAACTATTTTTGACTCCAGAATGTGTGGTATAATTTATGACCATTCTTTTCGGGACACCCTGTATAACAAAAGGACGCGTTAATTCGAACTCATCGGCGTCCAGCACTCGACAATTCAAAGTTGCAGAGAGAAAGATGCGGAAAGATTGTAGTAAGTACAGTTTTCTGTACTTTTTCTTCTGTACTATCTTTTTCTGTACCTGCTTCAAAAAATTCGGTTTCTTAAAAGAAGATCAGGAAAATCTTCCGATACTTATAGATGATGAATAACCAGCAATAGAACCATTAGTTGACATCAGCGGAGTGAGTTTTTCTAACTTTGTTCAAGTAGGTGAAGATGTTACTGTCTCAGGTTCACTAACCGATGGCGAAATTTTATCTGCGACAGATACGAATGAAAAAAGTAACGATGAAGATGAGTATAATACATAAGAACCTTTGGCAGAGGTGTCAGTTAAGGAAACAAGATCCTCATTCGATACCTTACAAACCTTCTGTCTACAAAACGAAAGTGATGAAAAAGCATTTCAGGCACTTTTTTCTCTTAAAAAAATTATTGAGCACTCGGAGCAGCAGCAATGTGCTTTGAAGCAAACCAGTATAATACAGTTCTTTCGAAAGATTGATTAATTCACATTATGAATACATACTGTATGTAGACGAATTCTAACTCTAAACTTTTGTCATCGTTATACAGGGTGTCCCGAAAAGATTGGTCATAAATTATACCACACATTCTGAGGTCAAAAATAGTTCGATTGCACCTAACTTACCTTAGTACAAATGTGCTCATAAAAAAAGTTACAGCCCTTTAAAGTTACAAAATGAGAATAGATTTTTTTCAATATATCGAAAACTATTAGAGATTTTTTATTGAAAATGGACATGTATTATTCTTGTGGCAGGAACATCTTAAACCAAAATTATAGTGAAGTTTGTCCACCCCATAAAAAATTTATGGGGGTTTTGTTTCCTTAAACCCCCCAAACTTTAGTGTACGTTCCAATTAATTCATTATTGTGATACCATTAGTTAAACACAACGTTTTTAACACTTTTTTGCCTCTTGTTATTTTTTCGATAATCCAGTTTTTATCGAGATTCGGCTTCTTTTTTAATATATTTACATAAAAATTTTAGGGGGGTTTTGTTCCTTTAAAGCCCCCAAACGTTTGTGTACGTTCCAATTAAACTATTACTGTGGTACCATTAGTTAAACACAGTGTTCTTAAAACTTTTTTGTCTCTTAGTCTTTTTTTGACAAGTCACCTTTTATCGAGATGTGGCTTCTTTTTCAAAATATACCTAAAAATGCAAATTATAAATAAATTTTCAGATTATTAACAGGTCTCTACAATCGTACTTAACCATATACAAATATGTGGTGGATTCGACAAATATTCAAAATATCTCGATAAACACTGGCTTATCGAAAAAGTACTAAGGGGCAAAAAAGTTTTAAAAACATTGTGTTTAACTAAAGGTGCCACAATAATAATTTAATTGGAACGTACACAAAAGTTTGGGGGGGTTTAAAGGAACAAAACGCCCATAAAATTTTTATGGGGTGCACAAATTTCACTTTAATTTTTTTAAAGATGTTCCTGCCATAAAAATGCCACATGTCCAATTTCAATAAAAAATCTCTAAGAGTTTTCGATATATGAAAAAAAATCGATTTTCATTTTGTAACTTCAAAGGGCTGTAACTTTTTTTGTGTGCACTATTGTACATAGGTAAGTGAGGTTCAATCAACTTATTTTTGACCCCAGAATCTGTGGTATAATGTATGACCAATCTTTTCGGGACACCCTGTAGAATAGCAGTTAATAAACAGTTAATAATTCGAAGATTTGTTTATTTTCTCTCTCAAATTTCGAACCATGTTCTCTTCAAACACTCAATAATTCGTAATATTTTAAGAGTCCCTCGAGTTTCGAATTAACGAGAGTCGACTGTACATAATATTTATAAACTCAAAAAAAGTTTTAGAAAAATATAAGCAGTTTGATTTTTGTTTATCCGAAACAATGCAAGTTTTCGATCTCCATTGACTCCCCTACACCCTACACCCCTAGCTCTTGCCTTGGTCCTACGGTCACAGCATAATAAACTAGACGTTGTTCTGAAGCTATTTTCTTGTGGCATTTTTACAATTTTAACTATTTATAATGGGAAATAAGCCACACCACAATATTATTAAAAAATGATTTTTATTAACGTTTCGACGCCCAAATCGGGTGCCGTTGTCAAAAAGTATTTTGTATTTTGACAACGGCACCCGATTTGGGCGTCGAAACGTTAATAAAAATCATTTTTTAATAATATTAATAAAAAATGATTTTTATTAACGTTTCGACGCCCAAATCGGGTGCCGTTGTCAAAAAGTATTTTGTATTTTGACAACGGCACCCGATTTGGGCGTCGAAACGTTAATAAAAATCATTTTTTAATAATATTGTGGTGTGGCTTATTTCCCATTATAAATAGTTAAAAATAATAAACTAGACTTTTTCTATGCTGTGCTACGGTCCTTGGACGAACCGGAGCGGAATCCATCCACTCATCGACTCATCCACATCCAAGTTGTGATGGAACTTTTTACTACAGTAGAGCGTCGATAATCCGAACCCTAGTAATCCGAACGATCGCTAATCCGAACGCAAAAAAAAATTAAAAAATATGATCGCGGACCGAATTTTTGGATTTAATATGACAATATGGGCAAAATATGACCGCGGATTTTTGTTTTCTTTATGCATAAATACATATTTATTATGCAGGTGTTTTACTCCTTGTAACTAAAACGTATGTACATGTACTATGTTTATGAGCTTTGTATGTATTTTGAACATATGTTCGATAATCCGAAATACCCCTGTACCAATTAGTTCTGATTATCGACGCTCTACCTCAATTCACTAGTATTTGCTTGCTGCTGGAAGCTGGAGCTACTGGAGTAATGATTTTGTTTAAATTATTTAATGTCGGGACAGCGCGTACGCAGTCCCGGCTACCAAAAATTACGTGCCCGAGTTATCCGCATTAGGGATAATCGCAGAGGTCAGCCTCTCCGTAGTGCAATGGAAAGGCCTCACTCTGGGGGAACCGCCTTATTGATCACGGTAACCCCTACACCAGGTAAGTATGCTTTTTGCCGCGCACTCCGAGGTACAACCGAAACAAAGCGGCAATAATCTACGTAGTACGCTACTCGCGACATCTACTTATGAGTAGAGCAAGCAAAGCAACGAAAATTCAATAGTATAATCGTATAATAATTGGATTTCTATCATCTAAAAGACTTAAAAATACTTTCTAAAGATAAACTTGTTACAATGGCATATTAAATTTTTATCTAATTTGTCTCGTTATGTATAATACAATTTTATTGTTTTCCTAGGACTGACTTTTAATAAGAATAAAAAATAAATTTGTTAAAGAAAGCAATGAGTGTAGGTATTTACTACATGTGTGGGCGGAGAGAGAGGGGGAGATGACATTAAACCGATTAAACAAAGATAAATATTTTTGACACAGTGTGTTGATTAAAGAAACGTTAAAGATGATTAAATTTTTATCTAGAATCGTTTGATTAAGTTATAATACAGCGTGACAAAACCAAATGGATTAAATTCATTATTTCGTAAGCCGGTGACTTTAAGAAAAAATCCCGAAATAGGTCGATTTTTATTTTTAAATTATGATTTTTTTGGCATATATATTATACTAGTGACGTCATCCATCCCTGCGTAATGACGTAATCGGCGATTTTTTTAAATGAGAATAACGGTCGCTTTTCTAGCTCATTTGAAAGTTTATTGAATTATCTATTAAGTAATATAAACATTAACATAATTATTTATACAAAGTGCTCTAAAAAATGTTTTTAAATTAAATTTATTGGCACAGAAAGAAAAATTTATGTAATTTTTTTTTTTATTTACAATTTGCTTCAACCACAAGGGTTATTAGCAATGATCTGTATTTACATCAAATTACAAAATTTAGGTATATTAAATTTGGTTAATGAGTCCTATAGTACGTAAAAAATTAAGAGTCTTACATGAATTACTTTCACTTAAACAATCTTTAATTGTAGTTGGTAACTGTTGATGTTGCCGTTCTATAACGTAGAGGGGACAGTCTATTATTATATGTTGCACTGTTAGTTCACTATCACACACATAACACATCGGAGGGGCTTCCTTCTTTAATAAAAAGTCGTGGGTGATCTTCGTATGACCAAGTCGCAATCTGGACATGAGCACTTGGTCTCTTCTCTTTGTAGGATGTTTCGACGGTGATATACTTTGTTTGATTGTTCTTAATGTAGAGTTTGATTCGTTCCAATTTGTTTGCCATTTTGTCATGATCTTGTTTTTAAAATAGGTATTGCTTTAGATCAGTATGAACAAAGTGCTCTAAAAAATGTTTTTAAATTAAATTTATTGGCACAGAAAGAAAAATTTATGTAATTTATTTATTTCAAAATACATATTTTACTGCTCTCACAAAAAATAATGGTTATTTCAAAAATAAACATTGCGTCCCGCATAAATTAAATGTTTAAATTGCCAAGAAGCAGGTGGGTGGCAGCTTGAACATTGAATTTAAGCGAAAAGCAATGTTTATTTTTTAAATACCTATTCATTTCTTACAAGTAAAATTTATTAAAAAAAATTTTGTCCTGGTTAAAGGTATATTTAGTTTAAAAAGCCCCTATAGGGCTATAAACATATAAACAAAACGTTTTCGCTCTGTAACAAGAGCATCATCAGTGTTACAAGGACATGGTGAACCACCCAAAAATACAAAGGTTGAAACCTGTTACAAATAGACTAAAAGTCGTATATAAATATAAACATGGATGGATAAAATTCCTATGGATGTGGCTTTAGGGCAACATATGACTCCCACAGGTGGTAAGTGGGTTAATTAATTAGGTCATTATGTTATAAGAGGTGACAGGCAACTTATAACATAATGACCTAATTAATTAACCCACTTACTTACCACCTGTGGGAGTCATATGTTGCCCTAAAGCCACATCCATAGGAATTTTATCCATCCTTTGGATTTTAGGATGTTTATATTTATTACACAACTACAAATAGACTTTAAGGGCCAGTTGTTCGAAAGCTAATCAAAAATGATCATTATCAAATATTTAATTACAATTATATTTGATTAAGCGTACTTCTGACAGATGTCACATTTTGAGGTTATGTTGACATTGTTTACTGATTTATTCTATTATTTTGATTTTAATTTAAAATAAACTATAATTAAACTCTTTCTGATGGTAATTTTATGTTTTTACTTACAAATCAATAATAATAATAAGCAATTTTTAATAATTTAACAGCTGCGGCTATATTTTAATTACTGCTTTACCTACAATCAATGAATGATTAGTGTGGTTTACATGTATTTTTGATGTCTCGATTTGATTCCCATCAAGAAAATTGATTACAATAAACTGATTGATTATAATCAACAATGATCACTATCAAATATTTAATTACTGTCACCAAAACTGTCAATGTCAACTTTTATTGGGTTGCTGAAAACAAAATTGATTAAAATTATGAGATTAGTTAATCAATTAACATAACAATTATTAACATAATTGATTAAGTAATTTCATATTATATTTTCAGCAACCCAAACAAAGTTGACATTGACAGTTGGTGACAGTAATTAAATATTTGATAATGATCATTGTTGATTAGCTTTCGAACAGTCTATTTGTAAAAGGTTTCAACCTTTGTATTTTTGGGTGGCCCACCATGTGCTTGTAATACTGATGATGCTCTTGTTACAAAGCGAAAACGTTTTGTTTGTATGTTTATAGCCCTATAGGGGCTTTTTAAACTAATACCTTTTACCAGGACCAAAATCTTTTATTAAATTTTACTTGTAATTAATGGTATACAGCCAGATACTGGAATTTCTTCCTTGTGGATTTCTTCTTTTCTGACAGCAGTAAAATGTATTTTGAATTAAACAATACATTCTTCTTTTTGTGTAAATTAATTTAATTCAAAAAATGTTTATAACACCCTGTGTAAATAATTATGTTAATGTTTATATTAATGTTGTGTTGTGTTTCAATAGAGAATTGAATAACCTTTCAAATAAGCTAGCACCCGACCTTTATTCTCATTTAAGAAAATCATCGATTACATCATCACGCCCAGATGGATGACGTCACTAGTATGCTATATGCCAAAAGATCATACATATTTTAAAAATAAAAATCGATTTGTTTCGGGATTGTTCCTCCAAGTCACCGGCTTACCAAATGAATTTACATATTCCATTTAGCTTTACTGTATAGATTTGTGAGAATAAGATAAAAGATTGCCGATTAATAGGGCTTTTCAGCGATTGTCATTTGTTTCGAGCTTCTGTCATATGTTGTATAATCTGTGAATAATATTAAAATATACACGGATTATACGATACGACATATGACAGAAGTTCGAAACAAATGACTATGAATGAAAAGCCCATTACGATTACTCCATACATTGTCAATTAACATAGGTAATCATGTAAGACTTCAGATAAAAAAAAATTAATTTAAATTTAGAAAATTAAACATATTTATACATTATAGTGGTGTTGTCTTATTTCATTACATATTTCCGGATTAGGTAAATCTTTTAAATGAAATACTTTTCCGAAATTTCAACATTTTAATAAGAAATTTATGTGTACGTATGTAATTTGTAACTCCTACTCATTTATCTTTTGTTATCATTAATTAATACTAATACATACTTGTGTTCCTTTATTAAAAATTAATGATCGTCCTCTAAACTATTTACCTACCTATCTTATTTGTAACCGTAACCACGTATTATTATAATTCCTCACAGACAACAGTTTTTAGAATTCCACGCTTTATTTAAATTCTACCAAAATAATACCAAATAAAATCCAATATAAATAAAAAGAAATCAAAACACGATCATGATCATAAGGCTTGGCCTATTTTATTCGAAAAAGCTAAAAAAATATTATAATAAAAATATTATTGACGATGGCGGCATGTTGTGAATATCGAATTTATTGCGCTCTCTATTAATAGATGGCGGTAGTTGCGTACCGCGCGCTAGAAATTGATTCTTTGCGGGAAAACATCCTCCACCAAATTTCATAATCACTCTGGTTTCCCTTCAGAGCGAATAAATCTTTCGCCTTTTACTAAAGATTTCCGTGGAGGGGAACAACTCAAATGAGTCTATAACCAATTTTTTGTGTCCAACGAAAGTTGGGCTTTTAATGTAATCAAAACATAATAAATAAATTAGAAAACCTCTTTTGCAAATAATATGCTCAATATAGCAACAGCCATTAGCAATAGCAAAGCAAGAACAATCAAAGGCAAAAGCTAAATTAGTTGTGTTGAAATTGAAATTGAGAACATGACGAATAAAATTACACATACACAATACATAACCTGGGTGTGAGTGGATGTGTTTATTTTAAATAATATAATTATTATATGTAGATTATTTCATATTCATAGGAGATTCTGACCAATAGAAAGCTACAGAAATCTGAATTAAATCGATAATTTTTGATAATCTCCCGTTGTTAGTATATTACGTCAGATGCCCTTCGTTGCTAGGAAAAAATACATTCAGTGACATTAATGACAATTAATGTTTTTTAAAAATTATAAAAGTGATGACTTAATCGTCAAATATTTATAAAAACTGTGTGTTTAATGGTACTTACATAAATAAATTACAATAAAATTTTGGTTTTGAACAGTTTTATTCATGAAATAATCGCAACAAATTGCACTCGACCTCTGAAATTAATATAGAATTTCAGAGCTCTTGTGCAATTACTACTGATAATTATTCTTTAAAATTTGGTGAATAAAATAATAAACAATAATTATTGGTGACATGACATGACAGCACTTCTCAGTGTAATCTTTCAGATGCAATTTAATTATACTGATCGCTGTTTGAACTTGCGAATTTTAAAGTGGAATAAAATGATTCACATCAAGTGCGTTTTTCCTAATATGGAAATAATTTAACAGGAGATTCTGGTACAAATTTCCAAAACTCAGTAAGTAATCGGCGTTGACTTATACTTTAATTGGTGCTACTATAATATGCGATCTATCGTCGCGTTTCTACTATAGCTTGCGGTCTACCGAGGGATGCGGTTTATAACCTGTAGACCGCATACTACAGTAGCACCAATTAAAGTATAAGTCGAATTTTGGAAATTTAGTAGCCGAAGTATCCTGAATTAAAAGCATTAATTAACTAGCACCTGAAAGAATTATTGAGAAGTGCTGTCACAAATAATTATTGTTTATTATTCACCAAATTTTAAAGAATTAACTTTTAATTATTAATATTTAAATTTACATAAAACATAATTTTATTTATGTTTCAACAAATATAACTTCTATACAAATAAAAAAAATTTAGGTAATAGTTTTTTCTTTTTTGTATATTTTTTTTAATATACACAACACATTAATTATTGCTGCTGCGGCCACGGCCACGAAAATTGAAAAATTACTAATTTTGAAAAATGACTCGGGCTTCGGCACGGCACATTCGGACTTTTCCACTATCAAGGGATTTAGTTATCCCTGCTTGACTGAATATTATTTTTTGATATTACATATATAAAATAGAGTTTTTTACTAAATAAGTTCTTATTTCTAGAGTTTCTATGTTTTGATTAAATAAAAAGCCCAACTTTCGTCAGGCACAAAAAATTGGTTATAGACTCATTTGAGTTGTTCCCCTCCACGGAAATCTTTAGTAAAAGGCGAAAGATTTATTCGCTCTGAAGGGAAACCAGAGTGACTATAAAACTACTTCAAGGGTATCTTATCCTTAAGAAGTAGTAGTAAGCGTACGGTATGTAACTACCGCCATCTATTAAAGGAGAGCGCGAGTAAATACATTTTGAATTTGTTATGGGGTCGTCCATGTTTCCCCAACTGTCATCAACACGACTAACTTCACGCGTAACTTTGATACGAGAATTAAAAAAAAATATGCATTGAAATCCAGATCCTGTAATTCGTTAAGCGTGATAAAGTGAGTACAAATACATACATATTTCCTTTTTTTTTTTGTAATTACAGCTTCAATTTACCGTACACTTTTCGTAGACTCTGCCGATAAGGTAGAGTCGTGTTGGGGAAACTTGGCGTGCCCGTTATTAAGGAGCGCCACCACAAACCATACATACTTATAGACGTTTCACGACCATGTTAATCTTTCGGATCGAATTAACGCCATCTCTTGATTGGAATGGGAACTAAATTGACAAATTTTAGTTATGTGAGAATTTCAAATTATAAATTTTGCGGTATTTTTGATGAAATTTCGCAGGAAATTAAAACAACAGAAAGACAATTCAATGTTTTATTCCATATTTTACTGAAAACTTCAAATATTCCAATTTGTTTTCAAAATGCTAAACACTACTGCTGTGTCACGTGAAAGCACTGATGTGTATCGAGTTGAATGAAAATTTTTGAAAGAATCTTGTATATAGGATGATTGTTTAGATAAATATTACCTTATAATCTTTTACAAACTTCCAAAAATATATAGGTCGGAAATGTTGATGACACACTTGTCTATTGGAATAAACTGTTTCAGGATCTATTATATTGTTTTTTTTTTAATGTGGAGAAACACAACACGGGATGATCAATGTAAACTAAAAATTCTACTTATAAACATGGAGAGGTTAAATACACTTATTAAAATTGTGATTAAATCTAATTAAAAACGTAACACCACTATAATAAAATAATTAAGCCACAAACTGTAAAATAAAAAGTAAATAACAAATTAATTTAATTGTCAACTGTCAGTTGTTAAATATGACAAGAGAATTGACTGACAGCGACATCTCTGGATTGGAATGGTAACTAATTTGCTGTCTTGACCTTGACAATTTACGTGAAACGTCTATAAGTATGTATGGTTTGTGAGCGCCACCATAGAGTTAAATATTAGCATAGAGAGAGTGTCATTCAGAGCGAAGTGACGACACCATCTTTTTTATTTGGATTAGTGCTGTTTCACTCTTACGCATAGTAAAGCTGCTACAGTTGTCCTCCTCTTCCGTGCCTATTATCACACTGAATGTCATTATAGATTCTCGATACAATGTGTTAGAAGGAGATGCAGCAAACCAGTCCCCGAGATCTTGTCGTCAGGAAGCGCGGAAGGTAGGCTCCCTCTATGTTAATATATACCTCTATGAGCGCCACCCGATTCATCAACAACTCTACCATATCGGTAAGTGTCAACGAGAAGTGCACGGTAAATTGAAGGTGGAATTACAAAAATAATTATACTTTGTACTCACTTTATAATGCTCAAAAAATTGCGGGATCTGGATTTCAATGCATATTTTTTATATCTAATAATTGTCGTATCAAAGTTGCGCGTGAAGTTAGGCGTGTTGATGACAGTTGAGGAATTGGGGTCGACCCGTTATTAAGGGCAAGCGTAGGTGCAAGTGAAAAATTTTTGTGACAATGATTTTTAAATGCATTTATTTTTTTCGAATCCTGAGAAAACTAATAAGTATTTTTGAAAAATTTAAATGTAGAATGAAAGATTGCATTATTACCGAGGGTAGAAAGTCTCTGAAAACTTCTATAATGTTGGTGTGTGTCTTTTGAACTGGCAAGACCCACGCGTTCCAATCGAGCAATGGTCCCTTATGTTGCTCTTTAGGTACTACAATAAAATCATTAACATCGATTTAGAGTCACTTTACTTTATAGAATTATAACACATTATAACATATAAACCACAGGCGTAACCGGAGGGGAAGGTTTGGGGGTTATAAGCTCCCCCCCCCCCATTTGGATGTACTTTGAGCTCTATACTCTTAACACCATTACTATTCCATACTACACCCCAGAAACCATCAAGTAGTCGTAACTCCCTTAGGATCATCCTGATTACACCTCTGATGTAAACCATATATTTCGATGTCACTAGTTTCTTTAGTGTGCTCATGTACATAACAGAATGCACAGGATGATTCGAATCAGATCGAAAACGTTTTGCTTAATCCATTTGGGCGACATTTTTAAAAAATTTTAATAAACATTTTCATACCAAGATACAAATTGAAGTTTTTACTTCTGTATTAGTTTTTTAACTATGGTACACAGGTACCTACATACTGGGATTTTCCTATTGATTTTGTCTATGTTTATTTTAATAAGTTACAGGGGTGAAAAAAAAAGAGCAGATTTAGCGTGTTTTTGAATTTCAAATATCTCATTCAAGAGAAACTTTTTGGTTATTTTAAGGGACTTTCGGTCCTCGGTAATAATATAATCTTAGCTTCTGCGTTTAAATTTGTTTTTTGTCTTAATTTGTTTTTTTTTTAGACTTCTGCAAATATCTTAAAAGCATTATTAACAAAATCGATCAAGTTGTCTCTAGTTATAAAAAAATGAAATTTAGTTTAATTTTTATATGCAGTACTTATGTCCCTGTAAGTTGTATCCATATGGACAACTTTTTTATTATTAATTTTACGAAAAAAAGTTATTCTTTATTAAAAGTTCTGCATGGTCCAAAACCCAAGATACAACCATCAGATATCAAATTTTATGAATTTTGTACGAGGAATGTCAAAAAGTTTGAATTTCACTCAAGAGTAAAGTAATCAACTATTTTCAATTGGAAATAAGCCACAATTTTACCAAAAGAAAATGATTTTATTAACGTTTCGACGCCCAAGTCGGGTGTCGTTGTCAAAATACAAAATAATACAAAGTATTATTTTATTAATAAAATCATTTTTTTGGTAAAATTGTGGCTTATTTCCCATTGAAAATAGTTAATTATAAAAATGCCACAAGGAAATAGCTTCAGAGTAAAGTAGCTTTGTTTTTCACAATATTGTAAATTGCTATTATGAAACGTTGTTTGGAATTAAACACTATATTCTAATATGCAATTACATCCTAATTGAAAAAAAATTTTTTGAACAATTATGGATATCTAACTAACATTATTTTCAGTTATTTCAATTCTGATAACTCTTTTTATTAATTTTACGAAAAAAAGTGATTCTTAATAAAAAGTTCTGGATGGTCTAAAACCTAAAATACAACCATCTAATATCAAATTTTATCAATTTTATACGAGGTATGTCAAAAAAGATAAATTTAGATAAAAAGTAAAGTACCTTTATAGTTCAGAATATTTCAATTAGAAGGATGTAATTACATTCTTCTAATTGAAACATGGTTTTTAATTCTAAATAACTTTTTATAATAACAATTTTCGATATTGTGAAAAATAAACGTATTTAACTCTTGAGCGAAATTCATATTTTTTGACATACCTCGTATAAAATTGATATAATTTGACATAAGATGGTTGTATTTTAGATTTTAGACCATGCAGAACTTTTTATTAAGAATCACTTTTTTTCGTCAAATTAATAATAAGAGTTATCTGCATTAAAATAACTGAAAATAATGTTACTTAGGTATCCATAATTTTTCAAAAAAAAATATTCTTTTTTTATTAGAAGGATGTAACTGCATTCTAGAATATAGTTTTTAATTCCAAACAACTTTTCATAATAGCAATTTTCAATATTGTGAAAAATAAAGCTACTTTACTCTTGAGTGAAATTCAAACATTGTGACATACCTCGTATAATATTCCAAAAATTTGATATTTGATGGTTAAATCTTAGGTTTTGGGCCATGCAGAGCTTTTTATGAAGAATAACTTTTTTTCGTAAAATTAATAATAAACAAGCTGAAAATGCGAGCATTATCATAACGAAAACTTTGTTTATTTACGTATTTTAATTCAAAATGTGGAAAATTGCTGTTATGAAAGTTGTTTAGAATTAAAAATTATGTTTTAATGTGCAATTATATCATTTTGATTTAAATGTTGTGAACTATAAAGGTACTTTACTCTTGATCGAAATTCATATTTTTTATATACCTCGTATAAAATTAATAAAATTTGATATATTATGATGGTTGCATAATAAATCTTAGACCATGAAGAGCTTTTTATGAAGAATAATTTTTCTTCGTCAAATTAAAAATAAAAGGGTTATAAAAAATGAAAATGTTGTTGGTATCCATAATTTGAGAAAAATCTCCAAATATTTTTTTCCATTAGAAGGATATAATTGCACATATCAGACCATAATTTTTTATTCCAAACAACATTTCATATAGTCAGTTCGCTAAACTCAGACACAACTGGCTTGTGCTTGTAGTCAGTAATTTTACCAATTTGGCAAAAACAATCATTACTAAATAGTTAATAATTACTTAATAATTAGTAATTTTGCCAATGTTGGAAAAATTGGCAAAAAACAAAAAAATTACCTATTAAAATCACTAGCCAGTTGTGTCTGAGTTTAGCGAACCGACTATAATAACAATTTTCATTTCATAACAAATGGAACAGTCCATTTATCATTACTCCCATTAAAGGGGAGGCCGTATACTCGTATAAACCTTTTTAAAATCGTTATTATTTGTTTTTTAACCGAGAGGAGTGATTCAAATTTACCGCGCCTTAATGCTTGTTTCTAATTGGTCCAACCGCAGGCAAGTTTACTCCACTGTTATTAAATTTTGACACTAATGACATTTATGAAATTTTGTCACTTCTGTCTTTTTATAGGTTAATTAAGTATATTGGCGATTTTTTTTTGTTTTCTGCATTATTCTTTAATTTTTAGATTTTTAGTCTACTTTATATAAAAACAGTATAATATAATATGTATGGATTATCATCGAAAGCTGATATGATCAATGAAAAAAGAAGATGAATTTGGTGACTTTTCTAGTAACATTCTTGGGTGTGAATCTGTCTTTTTAGTTTACTCCTCTTGGTTAAATATCAACATAATAAATTATTGCTTTCAAAATATACTCAAATTGTATTTTTGAACATCGTGTTTATTTTATATAATAATTATTAAATTCACTATCAAATCTCATTGATATTTTATTAATACTTAATTTAAAATTTAGTTTGACATTCACGAAGTGTCAAACTCAAATGTAAATAACCTATGCTTTGCTTAACAAATTCAGATTAAAAACTAGCCTACTTACTAGCAACGATTTCAGCTGTCGTTTAGTGTGTCGGCAGAAAATAAAAGGATTGTGACGTCACATTTTAGACTTTGAGGTCGATTATCTCGAAGACGGTTAGAGATATCGAAATGCCGTTTCAGATTTGGATTCAGAAGACAAAACTACATAAGAATCCATCGATAAATCTGCTTTAAGTATTGCAGTAGCGGCAACGCAATAACACACAGACTTTGCGAATTTATAAACGAAAAGATTTCTTTGAAAAGTTTTCCAAATGGATACAACTTACAGGGACATACTGTAATATGTAGATTAAAATTATCTACAACTGCAGATGTGAAGTCTAATTTGAGTTAACAATTAAAGACAATAAAAATTTTGAATTAACAATTAAAGACAATAAGGATCATTTATAGTTATAGCAGTTATAGAGATAAAAGATATCATATCTTTTAAGTTGGACAAAGCACTACACTTTCACAAAATTTCATTGGAATCGGTTCAGTTGAATATGACAAAATTAGGAACAAATTTCATTTAATTTCCTACTATTCTACTTCAATTGACATACACTTTCTTTTTTTAGGCATTTTTAAATTTAAAACAAAACTATACTTACAGATACAAATATTGTCCCACGGCAAAGACACCACAAACTCCCAACACGTTAAAAAGCAATGGAATATTCACCAGCGCATGCAAAAACCTTGGATGCAACCCATGTATCGCCAAATTTTTCAAATTGGTGTTATATCTTAAAAAATTTAAAGGAGTGAAAACGAAATTGTTGAGTGATACAGTCAACATTCCAATTTCACCCCAAGTAAGGTAGGCGTAATATAAGGAATCTATAAAAATGTTAAATAAAAAGGAGGGAACGGTACATAGGGCAAAGACTAGAAGTCTGGAATAAAACGTTACTGGAGATACTGATTTGCTGCCTATTCCTCTGTACAACCAGAAGAATATCGGTATCACTGAGAAAGCTAAAAATGTAGGTCTATTAAAGAAACCAAATACAGTTATGGTACTGATAATAAAACAACTTCTGTATGAATCAGACGTTAAATACAAACGTAACTTATGGAATTTTGCTTTATCTACAGTAGTTTTACTTTTATCATACCTAAAATTTAAATATTCCTTTTTCCTTAATAGAGTATTATTAAATATTAAGCTTTCACATACAAAATACAATAACAGAGAAAATAGCACCAATTCTACGGTATTCGAAAATGTTCTAGTACCATATACTATCATCACATATGAGCTAGCTAGTATTATTAGACGAGATTTGTACTTCTCGTTATTATTCAAGCAAAGTTTGTACAAACAATAGTCAACAAGGAAAGAACAAAGACACATTAGTATTCTGGGCACAATGAGCAGCATGTAAGGAGTTAGCAGCGCTTGGTTTAAATATTGCTTGCTGAGGGCATTGAAATTTCGCATTATTCCATATGGTATTCCTATTGTGAAGTATGGTATTGTCATACTCCGAATAGGAGTTGTTACATTGAACTCCCATGGTGGACTGCATTGTACATCGAAAATTTTACCTACAATAACACACAAGCAATAAGCGAAGCGATACATACACATTTATTAGCCAAAACATTACAAACCATAAGAAATGCAAACTGCATTTTTTGCATATTATCTGGCATGTTTGACAGTGTCGACCTTTTCTCGAAATATTCTCCGTACTAAAATCTGTTCCTTTGAATCATTTTGGGCATACCTGCTATATTAACAGATTTAGGTAAAATGGTACATACCAACAACCCAATATACAAACAAAATGAAACATATAAGTAGAAACACTTTTAGTGCGACGGGTTTTTCCGAAATCCATAAAAGGCGGACGTGTTGGTGAAGCTTTTAGGAATAAGTGGCTGTATGAATCTCGGAAATTTACATTTGTTTCATTTCTGGTTTTCGCGTCAAACAGTGTATTGAGGCAAATAAGTTAATTTACACTGTTATTTTAGTAAGTAACTCCTGACTTTTTCAATTTTTTTATATCGTGATGTCAAAACTATGTGCTTGGGTGCAACCATATCCTGAATTAAAGCTGGATGGAGGAAAAGTATTTTGTCGATGAGCTTGTTCTAAAGTTGTAAGTAACTATTTTCATTTTAAGACAAGTACCTTTGCGATGCCTTGTTATCTTCAAGAATTTCAATTTCAAAAGGGAACAATGTCATTATTACCTCATTTTTGCAGAATTATTGTATATTTAACATTCCTGAGGAATGACCATAAGAAAAATTCGAAAAATTGTTGCAGATAATTCGATTTATTTTATAGTTGACGAAAGTACTGATTCACAGAGGCGCTATATGGCGCATTTAACGATAGGGTTTTACACGCAGATATAAAAAAACACTTGTTACTTTATTGAGTCAAAGCAATTGAAGAAAAAAAAACAATTTGACCATAACATGTTTTGTTTATTAATGTATTATTTGTAAACAATTTACTAGCACAATAGGATCAAAATATGATAGTCATTATCATGGTGCTACAGTCCTCAAAGGGCTTCAACTTTCTCAAGCATTGTCCCTTGCTTGGATTTTCAAGTTGGCAACAACACTGATCTTGTTTCCTGTTACTACATCTATCCACCTCAGGTTTGGTCTACCCTGTCTTCTCATTCCCACTGGTTGTGCTGTATAGAATCTTTATCATGTTCCATTCCGGGACCTGGGTTGCATGTCCTGACCACTGCAGATGGTGTCGCTTGATTACAGTAGTAATATCTTTTCAACCAAACTTATGCTCGTAGATATTCTACAGTTCAAAGTTATATTTATGCCTCTATATTCCGTTTTCACAGATTGCTAAGAATATCTTGCCATAAGATAAATGATTATAATATATGAAAATTCTTACACTATTTTCACCACCTAGAAGCATTACAATTGGTACAGAAGCATTTGGTATGTAAAGGGGTAGTGAAGCGCAATACATGATGCAGTATCCCGTGGGCATCTCTTAGTTTCTCCTATTCAAGTCCTATCTTCACCTGCAGTGCTTCAGCTTAGGGATACAAAAATGTAACTACATTTTTTCCATTTTGAGATATCTACACCATTGAACTTACCTTATTGAGTTCTTTTGAGTGACACAAAATTGTATTTCTCCGAACACCTTAAACCCCAGTAAGGATTTTTCGTAACCGTAACTACATTTCTTAGCAATCTTTGAGTGTCACAGGTGATACTATGTTTTGACTGATGATATTGAGTTACATTTTTATGGCATAAAGTTTATTGCACTGAATGGTGGTTGCAGGTAGCAACAATGGATTTAATAATTTGTTTAGTATATTTGGCAGCGTGGTCTGTTGCATTTCCAGCTCTGTTACAATAAAAAGTGAATAAGTTGATAATTTCATCGGCTTAGGGACACAAAATTGTATCTCAGAAATGACTACTCTTCAGCAGAGCGTGTCACAATCAATCATGTGTGCAAAGTGATTGACACAATTAAAAATAATGTTTAAAAATGTTTTCAAAGTTGATGTTTATTTAAAAAAATAAATAAAAAACTGTTTATCGGTTCTATCAATATCTTAAGTCGATTACTTTTATTTTGTGATTTTAAATAACGTTATAAAATGAATTATGATTATTACTTTTCTTATTATTATTAGAAAATTGGGCAACTCTCAGTTGTTAAATTAGATTATAATACTATAGCAACAAAGAATTACAAATAAATTACTGATCCCAACAGTAAGTCTATAATAATAGATGTTTCATTTAGGGACACAAAAATGTATCTCCACCACGTTTTATCTAAATGTTGTTATTTTGAGAACACAATTTATCCATTGTTGGGTATGATTATATTACCTTAAAGTAAACATTTCTAAGATTAATAATTCGGAACAAAAATTTTGAGAATAAACTACAGATCATTACAAAATGCAAATCACTTTTTTAAAAACCTTAAATAAGCTCTGCTGAAAAGTAGTCATTTCTGAGATACAATTTTATGTCCCTAAGCCAACGAGTGGAAGGTGGGATCAGGACTGACGAAGTCTTATATTAGGCATTATGTAATTTAGCACTGCTATACAACCCTCTATAGTAAAAGTTCTACTGTAATGTATGCCACAGAACTCCTGAGGTACCGCAGTCACTACACACACACATTGCAACATTTACAATGTACAATAAGCCAATTGGATGAAATATAACAAAAAAAAAACAGCACATAAATCATAGAACCATTCACCAAAATGTATGTATAATTAATAATGACCTGGTCATAGTAGCTCCATTTCTTGCCACGATTCTTGGTGACTTTGTGACTAAATTTTAAAATGAATTATAGGATTTACTGTATTATTGATCAACATTAGATTAGAGATCATCATCATTATTGGCTCTACAACTGATGGTGAGTCTTGGCCTGTTCTAGAATCAGCTTCCATCCCTTCCTATCCTTCGCCTTGGTTTTCCAATTTCATACTCTTAAGACTTGTAAGTTGTCTTCCACCTGGTCCTTAAATCATGCTCTGGGCCTGCCTCTTCTCCACACTCCATTTGGTCTTTGATTATAAATGTGTTTCGATAGCTCCATCTCGTTAATTCTGTCTAGGTGGCCTAGCCACCCCAGCCTGTTTGTTTTAATATACCTACCAATACTAGCCTCTTTTTTTTATTTGTAAATGGCTTTGGCATAAACCAATTAGCCAGACTTATTTTTTATTTATAAAATATAAAAAGAGCATTTTTTTATCCAATATAAATAAATTGATTGTTCAAATTCTCACACCCTAGGATAAATGTTATTATGTTACTTAGTAAAATTTGTGTGTTTCTGTTTAGTGCATTTTTTATATTATGCATATTTTTTTTATTTTTTTTAATTATATTTTTTTTTGGTTTTTTTAATGCTTTGTGTACTCTTTTGTTTAGTTTTAATTCCTTTTTTTTCTTTGTTTTTTTTTGTTTTTTTTTTTATTTGTTTATCATTACTTATTTTACTTTTTTAACATATTTGTTTAATTTTTTTTTTAATATTAATTTTTTCATGAACACACTTACAATAATATTTTGTATCGCAGAATTGCTTCCAATGGTGTTAGTTTTTTACAATATCATTTTGCAACGAATTAAATGATTATATAGTATTTTTACTACAAAAACGTTATTACTTAGGTCAAAATTTTTCGCCATGTTTACTATAAACATGCCAATAATGAAAAGTCACATTCTAATGTGTTGACAGTTCTCTTACGTCAAAAATTTTCACCTACGTAATAACGTTTTTGTAGTAAAAATACTATACAAACATTGATATAAGTTAATATTATTACTAAAAATTATACAATTTAGATTGGTTGGCAGACAGAAGGTTACCATATCTTCGAAAAATGATTCAATGCTCTTCTTATTTCATGAACATTCTAGGATTACATGGTTCATATCACCAACTTCTCTGCATAGACAATATGGGTTTTCATCCAGTCCTATTTTATATTTGTACAAAGGAGTCATAGCATGATTAGATCTAATTCTGTTTGTTGTAACAATGAAGTTTCGTTTTCTTAATCTATGAAACCAGCTTTTTGATGGTATGTTCTTTTGGTGGCCGACATAGTTAAGCCCTGTCACTTATGAATTATATTCCTGCTGCCACAATTGTTTTAAATGTGAAGTAAACTTGGAGGTAAGATCTGTAGATGGAACAATATTCGTGGTTAGATATCCTGTGGTTAGATATTGGTATCCTGTGTCAGTGGCTGATTTGGCTAGTTTATCTACTACACCAATACCTTTTATTCCTGAGTGTCCTTTAATCCACACTACAGTTATTGTTTTCCTTTGTTTTGTTGCTTCAAAGTTCAGTTTTAACATTTCTGCCTCTATGCTAGTAAGGTTTTTCGATGATTTCAGGTTTGTTATACGGTCAATTGCACTTTTACTGTCAGTGAATATAACATGATTCTATGTGTTTCCAGACTGGGCGTATCTAAATGCTTTTGCTATGGTAATTGTTTCAGCGGTATATATGGAACACTCATCTGGTAGCTTGAACTTGTAATATTGGGAAGAGCTTGTGTCATAAAAAGCACAGCCTACTTTTCCATTCAACTTGGATCCGTCAGTATATACATATGTATTGGTGTTCAGGCCATCTTCCATTAATGGTTTCTAGAAAGTTTTATTTTGGGTCCAGGTAGTATGTTTTTATTTGTTTTGAAAAGAAAACATGGGGAGGTTCGGTGTAGATAGGTATAGTTTTATTGATTGACAGGGAGGTTTTATAGAACAGTAAAGCAGTATTTGGATCTGTTCTCCATTTGGTATGGGAGATACTAGGCTCTTAGATTAGAGATAATCAAGTAGGTTATTAGCAACAATGACAAGTGGAATGATTCATTAATTATAAATTCTCATTAGAGGTTTGATAGTTTTTAATCTAAATAAAAAAGATCTTACCTGCTAAGACTTCTACAGATTGAAAATATTCATCTGGATGGATATAGCCTGTTTGAGGTAGTAAAACTAATAATATCCTAATAATAATCTGGAAAATATATAGAGTATTCCGCTTGTCCTTTTTCTTCATTTTAATGTTTTGTTTACATTTTGGGTGTTATTTTCATGTAACATAACCTATTTATACACAATCACAATGATTAATCGGATGTAATCCAAATTGCCTAAATTGGGGCGTTAATTTTATGGGGAGATAAACCAGAAACCCATTCTGGTGTTTTTAATTTTAAATTAAATCATTATTGTTACATATTCTTTAATATATTAAACTTTTTCTCCTTAAAATGTAGTTTGCTCTATTATGTATGCTACCATACCTTAATTCCTCCAGATATCACCAACTTTTATTGGGTCAGCTTTCAGTTTTATTAGTTCATATTTCTACATTTTTTGATGTTATTCCTATAGGTGAGGGTAGGATATTGATACAATGGGGTTCGTTGTTATCTTTGAAGTCTGGTCTGTCTTCATTTAGAACTCTTTGAGGTACCAGTCCCATTTATCACGTGTAGTTGGTGATACTTATATCGCTTTTCTTTTCCTGTTATAGTGACTTTAATGCTCTCTAAGTTTCTGTGATTCTACGTCCTCCTAGATGTACTTTTATCATGTGACACTATTGTTGTCGGCTTTATTTTTCTTAGAACATAATATTCTTCATTCTTTGGCGTGTATCTCCTTGTGTATCAGCTTTCTTACAGGGTCTCCTGTAAGACCTTGATTGGGATCATTGAGACCTATTTTTTTTTGTATTTAGTCCAGAGACATAGTCCACAAGGGGGGCTTCCTTTTCGTTCTTTTTATATTTTTATTTGCAGATTCAGCTTAAACTTAACTGGCTAAACAGACGATTTGCAAAGCAAATACATTTCATCTAACGCCCAGTCAAATCAAGGGGCAAATATTTCTAATAAATCAGATGTGAAAGCGTTTTTAAACATTCTCCTAAGAAACTTCTCATTGCTCATGAGTTCGATCTATAATATTTTTAACATTCTGCGATAAATCCTTACCTCGAATATTTCTAATTTATTCTTCACTGAAATACTGAGTGTTCATGTTTGGCCAACATGCAACAAAAAGGAATAGGTGTATAACTGTTACGTCTTTTAATTTAGGGGACATTTTCGCTGTTTTTCTTCTTCCTTGTGTGCCTATCCGTGACGAATATTGGCGACTACATGGCAATATTTATCTTATTTGCAACAGCACCTACGGAAAAGCTGCACAGATATTGTGTTGAACAGTTGAACCAAGTTCAGAAGTTCTTTAACCAGGTTCTTCCTGGATCTCGCTTTTCAAATATTTTTCCTTGCATGATGGCTTGTAGGAGGGCATATCTGGATTCATTTCGCGTAATGTATCCAAAGTACATCGCTCGCCCTATACATCTGCATTTGTTCTCATTCGGTATTAGTTGCTATTAGGGTGGTGATAAGGTCCAAAGATTCGTCCGAGGATTTTTATCTCAAATCATTTAAATTTTCTTTCAATTACTTTGGTCAGAGTCCACGTCTCACACTTCTACATGAGCACTGGTCTAATCACTGTTTTATAAATATATTCTGCTCGTGTTAGGCTCTTAGATTGAATAGTATTATGGATGCTATACATACATCTGTTTGCTGTCTGAATTCTCCCTTTAATCTCTTCCGTGATATCGTTATCTGCAGTGATTGTTGCTCCGAGATATTTAAAACTCCACTTTTTTCAAAATATATCGGTCTATCGTAACATTTTGCCCTATTCTATCTCGTTCCTATATTATATGTTATAGACATATTAGGCATAAGCGATACACAATGGCCAGGAAATGGCAAATGCCCCACAACTAATCATGGTATGTTTTATTATGCCGGAAGGGACACCACAACCCATCGATACGGAGTTGGAGTCATCATCTCAAAAAAATGGAAAGATGCTGTAGCAAATTTTACTCCATTCTCAGAGCGCGTGATGTTAATACAACTGAAAGATAAGAAGAACATAATAAACATCATACAAGTGTACGCTCCTACAGCAGACAAAGACGAAGAGGAAATAGAACAATTCTATAATAACTTAGAAGAAGTGATGAGAACAACAAAGAGACAACACATTAACATAGTAATGGGCGATCTGAACGCCAAGGTAGGTCAGGGTAAAGTTGGAGAAAATGTCGGTAAATACGGCTCAGGTAATAAAAATGAAAGGGGTGATCGTTTAGTTCAGTTTTGTCAAAGCGAAGATTTAATAATAACTAATACATTCTTTAAATTACCCCCAAGGAGACTGTATACGTGGACGTCACCTCAACACACACAAGAAAAAGTAATCAGAAACCAAATAGATTACATAATGGTGACAAAAAGAAAGATACCGTAATGCCGTGAAATCTACTAAAACTTACCCTGGAACTGATATCGGTTCGGATCATAATCCAGTAGTATCTGTGTTAGAAGCTAGACCAAAGAAAATGAGAAAAACCATCATCCCAACGTTAGACTTAAGTCAGCTTAAAAGTGAACACCGACGACAAACAGTGCGCGAAGAAATCAACACCGACCTCAGTGTAGCAGAAAACCAAATCCGCAGAACAGACAACATAGATGAAAAACTGAAGTATATAAACACTATAATAAGAACTATGGGAAAGAAACACCTAACCAAATCTCCAAAGAAACATAAGGTGTGGATGACACCAGACATACTAGAACTAATGGATGAAAGACGCAAATTGAAGAATAATTCAGAAAAATACAGAGAGGTTGATAAGAACATAAAGCAAATAATAAAGAAGGCCAAAGAATCATGGATTACAGAACAATGTGTAGAAATGGAAGACTATGAAAGAAAGTATGACACATTCAATATACATAAAAAAGTAAAAGAACTTACAGGAACCCAAAGAAGACATCAAATAAGTTTGCTTAAGGACAAAGACGGAAATATTGTAGACTTAACAGAAAAAATTAATAGATGGAGTGAATACATAAGAGAATTGTTTGAGGACAACAGAAATAACATTGACAAGGTAAATGGTGAAACGGGACCTGAAATCCTAAAATGTGAAGTAGAAATGGCACTTAGAAATTCCAAAACTGGAAAGGCAAATGGACCCGATGAGGTTCCTACTGAATTACTAAAGCTCTTGAATGATGAATCAATAGGTATAATATTGCACTTATTTAACACAGTATACAATACTGGTATTATACCTCAAGAGTGGCTGCTGTCTACATTCGTTACACTGCCAAAGAAATCCAATGCAAAAGAATGTTCAGAACATCGAACAATATCTTTAATGAGCCATCTACTAAAGATATTTCTAAAAATCATCCACAACCGAGTTTATCAAAAGTTGGAGTCAGATATTAGTAATACACAGATGGGGTTCAGAAAAGGACTAGGTACTCGAGAAGCTCTCTTCGGTTTGAATGTTCTTACACAATTTTGCCTAGACGTTAATCAAGAAGTATATGCATGTTTTATCGATTTTGAAAAAGCGTTTGACAGAGTACGCCACGATAGGCTAAGAGACATTCTTGAAAGAAAAGACATAGATAATAAAGATCTGCGAATAATTCTCAACTTATATTGGAATCAGAAAGCTAATATCAAAATAGAAAACGAGATATCAAAAGCAATAGAAATACGTAGAGGAGTAAGACAGGGATGCATTTTGTCACCACTGCTATTTAATGTATATAGTGAAAGCATCTGTCAGGAAGCCCTTTTGCAAGCAAATGAAGGAATCGTAATCAATGGAGAGGTTGTAAATAATATTCGATACGCAGACGACACTGTACTAGTTGCAAGAACAGTAGAAGAATTACAACGATTACTTACAAACATAAATATTGCTTGCAACAATTATGGCATAAACATTAATATCAAAAAAACCAAGTATATGGTCTTCAGTAAAATCATGACACAACCAGCACATATTAGTATAAACGGCATTCAAATTGAAAAAGTATCAAGTTATAAATACTTGGGAACTTTAATAAACGAAACTGGAGACCAAAACAATGAAATAAAAAGACGTATCAAATTGCCAGGGCCACCTTCATAAAGATGAGAAAATTCTTCTGCAACAGAGATATAAGCATCCCTCTACGATTAAGAATGCTAAGTGGCTACGTATTTAATACGCTATTATACGGTGTAGAGGCCTGGACTCTCAAACAGAACAACATAAAAAATATTGAAAGTTTCGAAATGTGGTGCTACCGTCGAATGCTGAAGATAAGTTGGGTTGAAAGAATCACAAATCTTTAAGTAATACGAAGGATAGGAAGAGACCCAGAAATTTTATTAACGATAAAACGAAGAAAACTCGAGTATTTGGGTCACCTGATGAGAGGTCATAAATACGCATTACTTCAAAATATAATGCAAGGAAAAATAGAAGGAAAACGGAATCCAGGCCGTAGAAGAATGTCGTGGATGCGGAATTTGAGAGAGTGGTTTGGCTGCACCACTAATGAACTTTTTAGGTCAGCTGTAAACAAAGTCAGGGTAGCCTTGATGATTTCCAATCTCCGATAGGAGTGGCACAAGAAGAAGAAGAAGAAGATCTCGTTCCTTTTGTCTGTACCTAAATGCAGATGTATTTGGTTTTCCAGTTCTATTTCCATTCCTATTTGGAGCTCCCCCTGGAATGACTGTTGGGTGGATCGAGTAGCTTAACAATCTTTCTTGCCGGTCCCAAGCCCAGATAAACGATGAGGGTTAAGCGAAAGGCCAACAACCCGCCCTTATAAAAAGCGGCCTTTTATGAAAACTACAAATGTGTCTCGGAATCGAACAAATACATGGAAAACGACAATCACAATCGACAAGGACTTTGAATGTTGGAACGTTGAATGTTCTAAGTTACCCGACGGGAGCATCTATACACGCAATAAAACAGTAGTACCTCTTGAATAATAATTAATTCTGAGTACCTCAGTAAAATTGAATAATTAGAATTTGCCAATTGTTTAACTTTAAATATTGTTTTACTTCAAAAACTACGATCAACTAACTAAATAAATAAATACTATAAAAAATAATACTAAATAAATAATTTATTTACACATTACTTAACCGTCACAGACACAATTCGAATATCATCATATGGCTTATCAGTTTTTACATTGGTCTTAACATTACTAATATTTTGAACAACTTCCATCCCTTTCACAACTCTTCCAAATACTGTATGTTTGTTATCCAACCAAGGAGTAGGAGTCAACGTTATAAAGAACTGACTTCCATTCGTATTGGGCCCTGCGTTTGCCATAGAAACTGTGTAGGGTCTATCATGCTTTAAGTGTGGCCGGAGTTCATCTTCAAATTCGCCACCCCATATACTTTCGCCACCCGTACCATTACCAGTCGGGTCACCTAAAATCAATCAATAGACGAAAACTTTTGTCAAACGTAGCAGACAAAAATTGGTCGTACAGATCATTCCAAACCCTTTTTTCAGTGCGTCACAGATTATCGAATTTTCTCTAACGCATTACAGTTTGAAGTGACAAAAAAAACGTAACTCTGTGATTATTATACATTGAACTTAGAAAATTATGTAAAACGACTTATACTTGGTTGGTTGGCGATTACAATACTCTACCTAGATAACCAATTAATGATGCGAATAAAGATAATTTGACACAAAAGTTATCGATAGTGAAAGTATTTCCACAGTATCATATTATGGTAAAATGACAATTGTAATTTCTAGGTTAGTATTTTTCAGCGACGTAAATATAAATATTTTATGTCATTGGTATATTCAGACATTGTAAAGTGAAATTTGATTTTATATTTATTTATTTTTACATTAAAATAATTTAAATATTAATATTCTGGCAAATATTTGTATAAATATTTATGTTTATATAAATATAAATATTCTGACAACTATCAGATTTAACTAAAATGTCATGTAATGATTTGTGACATTCTTAAAATCATATATGACGTCAAAATTAATAACGCACTGAAAATAGTATATTGTACAACAAGAGAGAAAAAAGACATATTCCTCACGAGCGCAGAAGTTTGTTGGCACGAGCCGAGATACGAGGCGAGTACCGCAAATCAAGCGAGGGAGAAATGTGTCGTTTTCTCACGTGTTGTACACTGTACTTTTTCTATGGATGCGTTTTTGTCAAGAGTTCAAACTTCAAAATTAAATAATTTAGGTGCTTTTATGTAGATTATATGCCAAAATGGAAATAAAATACATATTATTAACATATTCTTTTATTTATTTAAGTTTGTAGTTACCAGTTATATTTGACCAGTTTTGAAAGGTAATTTTTGGTAAGTTTCGATTTGATACATTTTATTTGACAAAAATATTTGTGTTTGTATTGTGCATGTTACCAAGGAAACCGCGATTCTACGTATTGAACCCGTGAGAAAAAATATTTCTCACTGCAATAGCCGACTTTTCTCACAGCCTGAGAAATTGTTCGTTTTGAATGTATGTAAGTAGTGAGAGAAGTTGCACATTGTATAGCATCCATAGAAAAAAGAGTTTGGGATCCACTGTACTTAGTCTGATACTAGCAGACCTAGATTACTTTCAAACTTTCTAAGTCTACATACAAGTAAGTACTTGTAATACACTACGATATATTGTAAGACACTTCGAGAGTTGTGTCTTCAATTAACGTTTATCGACTGTGCTTTTATGACAATCATTATTTAACTGTCTGATGTTGTTTTTACATGACTTGGGTAACGAAAAAGAAAGCTGGTGGGTATATCCCAGGTGAAAGTATAAGGTAGAAAAAAATCTTATCAAAATTGCCTGCAAACAAATGACCCAGATATATGAACATATTTATGCAAGATCAAATAGAGAAGTAAAAATCTAGTAACTAAAGCAAAAAATATTTCTTGGGACAATAAATGCGAAAATGGTAAAAAACCTGAGAACAAATAGAAAAGAAATGAGTATACAGAAGAGATTTACTAAAAGAAAGATATTGGATGGATGCGGTTTTGAAACAAGACCGCAATTCTCGAACACAAGTACAACAACATAGGAAGTGGAATGCAATGACGACAATGAAATAACAGTACAGAAGACGAGGATGCAAAACCAACTATAAAAAATTGAAAGACATGCGGACCACAAGGTATACCGAACGAATTACTAAAACACATCCCACAAGTATTACGGAAATTACTAGCGTATATTTTCACCTTATTCTATAAAGGACATGACTAACATAGGAGTGGACAAAAGAACAAATTAACAACATCTACAAAAAAGGAGATAGTTCACTCCCAAGAATCTATGGAAAAATAAAAAATAAAATAAAAATAGAGATGACGCGACATTTAGAAGAACAAAATAGCGTGTAGGCAGCTCCTGTGTAGACAGCATATTTTCTCTAAAGCAAAACATATCCGAATGAGGTGCTCTCAATGTGGAGAAGAAAGTGTTGCAATGTGGGCATCCCAAGCGAAGACGATAGATTGTACACGAAACACTTCACTGACGACCAAGCCATTCTAGCTGAAGAAAAGAGAGTGATATGTATGGTTCTCTGGTCGATTGTAGCACACAGATTTTGGGAACTTCTTCTTCTTTTTATTTGTCGAAGGACCAGCTGAATTCAGCACCTGCAAGGAGTAATCTTTGCGAGGGATAAGGAGAGGATAATAGAGAATTAAAACACAATGTTTATGAACTAACAAAAAATAGGTATATTGAAGAGTTGAGTTATCGAAGAATAAATGAGAGATAGCAGATTGATATTATAAGTTTAAATTATATCGCAGTTTATCCCGCCTAGGGTTTTTGATAGAACAGCAAACCGTCTACACGTAATGGCAACACCGCGAACTTGGCGAGAGGTAAATGAATAAGATGTAAATAGGATTATCGTTGTACTTACAGTTGATACAGCTGATATTATTTTACTATTTGGCACTATCACTTACTGCCTAGTTGATAAGGCCACAGACATTAATTATCTTGTTATACTTGAGGTGGAAATAGACAAAAACTACATTATTTGAAGCTTCTTAAATGCGGTGTCCATTCGACGATGGTTGAAAACAGACAGACTTGTAGTTAATAGTTGGGCAACTTTTAGTTTCGTTGTTTGGCGGGAAAGATAGTTGGCGGGTATATGGGTAAGAAACTAGTTTTGAAGGGACAAGTACAAGGTTCTAATATGTTGAAATATTGAAAATATTTGTTAACTGTAGAAATGTATACAATATAGACTATATGCTTAGAAAACTGGAAGAGGAGTACATATACCAAGTGGGGCCTCACAATTAATATACGAAAAATCGAGTATGTAAGTACATACTTAGTTGTAGGAGAAAAACCAGAAAGCCTACAAACTGAAACGGAAACTATAAAACCAACAGAAATCTTCAAATACTTGGGAGTCCAAATAACATCAATAGCAGGGATTAATGAAGAAACACCACTACAGTTTATTCGCATAAGCTATTAGTCCAGGGTAATAAGGATTTTCTGGGGACACTCAAAGATCCAGGTAGCTGACTACTTTTTTAGTTATTGTAGACCTATAGGAAGAAAACCTATTTGTTTCCTGCCTAGAGTTCGCGTCCGTTTTTTAATTATTAACAATTTAGTGCAAAAATCGCGATTTTTTCGATTTTTTGCACTCCATTCAAAAACTAAATAGTTGCCATAAAATTACAAAATTCAGATTTTTAGAGCATTGAAAAACCTTCAAAATGCCGATTTTTGAAAGTTAAAAAGTTAATTAGTTGCTACGTAAACTGCAAAATAAGTGAAAATCGTTATTTGTTAATAACTTTTACTAAAACTACCTTAGAACTTTAGTGCTTCACCCAAAGTTGGATATTGGGGTGCTTAACAAACCCTCGAAATTTGAGACTGATCCATTAATTAGTTTAAGAGTTATTCTATTTGTTTATCCCAGAGACCTTTATTTTGCAATAAGATAAGACAGAAGATAATGAAGATAGAGCAATTCTGAGTATGCCAAATGAAAGTAGAAGAGTGATAGTATCAAAATGTATTAAAAAAGATAAAAAAATGATTAATATAATCAAAAATCCTAATGCCAAATTTTTAAAATTTTGTAGTTTATAAACATTTAGAATAACTTTAAAAATGTCCGTAGAAACAATCTTTTTATATATTCGAAAAGATAGTATTTTAACACGAATTTTCAAATAAAAAAATTTAGCCTGGGCTCATTTGGGACAAAGTTAGCCATATGTTTTTTTAATTCACAGCTAATTTGTTTATAATAATTAAGGAATCTCATTAATGCCATTTTAAAGAAGGGGATTTGTATTTTTTCTTCAAAAATTTGCACAAACATTATACCTTTACAACACCCTCTACGATTTTTCAAAAATGTAGTGCAAACGATTACTAGGAGGAACCTACAAATCCAGCGAGTTAAAATACCGAAAAAGCAATTTCAAACGAATATAATTTGCTGTATCTCCGGGTCAACTCAATGGACTTTGATCTTTCTTTTTTTAATTGGTATGCAATTTTTACGTACATTACAAATATGCAATGTGTTTCTAAATTTATTAATTAATAAACAGTTTAATTTGTTTAAACAATTCTTGAAAAAATATTTTTTTACAAAAATCTATTTTTTTAATTATAGTATCATTAATGATCACAGAAAAAGTTAAAGTACACTTTAATAAATAAATGATTTTTATTAGATAAATATTTATTAAAGATAATTTATTTATTAAAGTACCTATACCTTAACTTTTTCTATGATTAATAGGGATAGTATGATTAAAATCATTAATTTTTGGGAAAAAATTATTTTTTCAAGAATTGTTTAAACAAATTAGATTGTTTATTAATTAATAAATGTCTAGACAAATTACATATTTGTAATGTATAGAAAAATTACATACAAATTAAAAAAGAACGATCAAAATATATTAAGTAGATCCCGAGATATAGAAAATGATAGTAGTTTTAAGTTGCCTTGTTTAGTTTTTGAACTCGTGCATTTGTCGGCTCCCAGCTCCCCCTTCACTTACCACGACTAGTCACCAGTTAAACTACATTTTTAAAAATTCGTGTAAAATACCAGCTTTTGTAATATGTAAAATTACTTTTTTTACAGACAATATTTTTAAAGATATTCTAAATGTTTTTAAACTACAAAATTTCACAAATTTGGCATTAGGATTTTTGAATATATTAGATAATCTTTTTATCGTTTTTTAGTACATTTTGATAATATCAATTTTCTACTTTCATTTGGCATACTCAGAATTGCCCTATCTTCATTATTTTCTGTCTTATGTTATTGCGAAATAAAGGTCTCTGGGATAAACAATTGGAATAACTCTTAAAATAATTAATGGATCGGTCTCAAATTTTGAGGGTTTGTTAAGTACCCCAATACCCAACTTTGGGTGAAACACTAAAGTTCTGAGGTAGTTTTAGTAAAAGTTATGAACAAATAACGATTTTCACTTATTTTGCAGTTTGCGTAGCAACAAATTAACTTTTTAACTGTCAAAAATCGGAATTTGGAAGGTTTTTTAATGTTCTAAAAAATTAAATTTTGTAATTTTCTGTCAACTATTTAGCTTTTGAAAGGGGTGCAAAAAATCGAAAAAATCGCGATTTTTGCACTAAATTGTTAATAATTAAAAAACGGACGCGAACCCTAGGCAGGAAACAGGTAGGTTTTTATCCTATAGGTATACAATAACTAAAAAAAATAGTCAGCCACCTGGATCTTTGAGTGTCCCGAACATGGTCTATTTCTAGCTTATTACCCTGGTCTATAATATGCACTTGATGTACACATTAGTTGACAACGATGTCGTCACCAGAAACATAGAGATGGCTTTTTAGTTCAGTTTTTGAATATTTTTGGATAACAGCTACTCCTATAATAGGGATCTTGCACATTTTTTTTATTACATAATAATGTTCAGTTTTATATAAAAATGAGATTTCCAAAATTTCACGCCTCAAAAACTCATAATAACTTAGAAGTACAAATTTAAAGTCTTCTTTATCTTAAAATAGTTCAAACGACCCGTGACGTCACAGAGTTTAACTATGTGGTTCCGTTTACGGTTATATTTAGGTATATTCTTCTTCTTCTTCTTCTTTAGTTTATTGGCCTCCACCTACTTGGGTATTTAGCCAGCTAGCCGTCGCGGAATAAAGGAAAAATATTTACATTCTAATGACATTTATCGTATGTCATTGTAATAATATATACCAGTTTGTTGAGATTGGACTTTGATATAGTTATTGAAGGAAAGGAAAGAAGGTTTACTATGGAAAATAAAACCATTTTGTAAAAGTACAAATTTTCTATGAATAAAAAAATGAATAACCATTTTCAATTTTTTTTTTCTATGAATAGTTCAAACGATCACAAACACTTGTAACGTCACATACTGTATTTTCTACTGACGTCTATAACGTCTAATTTAAAATTATACACAATTTTGTTTACTTTGTTGGTGCAAAATGTAAAATATAATCCGATGACGTCACGACGAGTTTTGGGCTGGCTGGTATAATTTGAATTTTTAATCGTCTTTAGGGGCCAAACGAAAGACAAACAAAACTTTTTTTGATACATGTTTTAAATTAGGTTCTGTTGTGATTTATAACATTTTTTTCGAATTTAAAATTTTATGCAAGTTCCCCATTGCGTAAATTATTCATTAATTTAATTAATACGATTATTTTTTCACTATCTATGTATTCATTATATTCTCCGGTACACAGAACAAGCAAAAAGGGGTTAAAAAAATATGTAGCAAAAGAGAATACTGAACGATGCTTCAATATTTTTTACCAAAACACCTAGACATCCATTATATTTGATTATTAAGATCCATAAAGAGTTACTATTACTACTACATAACTATGTGACTATAATATTACCTGTTTGTATCATAAATCCTTTAATAACTCTATGAAAAATATGTCCATTGTAATACCCATTTTTACTATGGACACAGAAGTTTTCTACTGTCTTTGGAGTATCTTTTATAAATAGCTTTATATGAATATCTCCAAAAACAGTGTGAAGAATGGCATTCTCGTACAGCCTCTGGACTGCGGGATTTTCTGCAGCCGCTAGAGAATCCTCTTTGGATGGTTTTTCATTAAAGACGTCTCTATCTTGATCACTCTGTAAATCATCAGGTTCTCGACGACTAAAGAGATAGAATCTAGACTTTTTGTATGCGGTACAAATAAGAGTTGGATCTGGGAGTATGGCGTCTAAAGTTGGGTTGTTTGAAGCTTCTATTTCTAATGTAACAGCTGCTTTTGACTTTTTGGCTGAACCTGCAATATTAATAATGTATCAGAGCTATTTTTTCATGAAAAGTAGCATTTTATTTAGTTACATATTAGATGATTCTATTTATCAAATGTTTATGTTATCAAAAAGTCTAAATGACCTGAATATATTTTGTCGACAATAAATCCAAAAATTTAGTATTGATTGACATATAATTTGAATTGGATTGAAAGAAGCAGGGGCGTAACAGAGGCCCCCGCAGCATGAAACTTGCGGGGCGCCCCATCTTGTCGTCTGATATTATGTAAAAACATGTTATTGTTATATTATTTTACGTTGTGTTTAAATTTAAAAACATAAATTTCTAAATAGGCTTATTCGGCAAATGAATTATCTCATATCTAAAAACTTAATCCTTTCCGGTCTCTTTCCGAATTTTTATGGTGACGACAATAAACTATAATGCTTTGTACGTGACTATTGAAAGATTTGAGAATTGCAATTTGTCGAATTTTAGAACAATATTTCTAAATCTAGAAATGGGTTTTCTCTTTAATCTTTACCTACGTTAAGTATTTCGATACAATTATCCAGAGGCGTAACAGCGGCACCCGAAGCATGAAACTTACGGCGGGACCCCAATATGTCAGGGCCTCCATCTTGTCGTCTAATATAAAATATATAAAAATGTGTTGCTATATTATTCGCGTGCATACGTTTTTTAAGAAGTGCAGTATTGAAAATGAAGTTGCCCATCCGAATTAATAAAATTGTAGATATATTCGCTGATAGTAGTGCACGAAGAAAGTTGTTCATCTCATAGAATAATACTATAATACTATGTACTAATGTAATCATTTTGTTCTATTTTACTCTATACCAATAAAGCTGAAAAATGTAAGGCGTCATAAACAATGCATAATGTATTCATATAGTAACTCAGTAAATGACAGTTTTGAAGTGAAATTATCAGCGTCACGACGGACGTATTTGCTTGACAATTTGGATTTAGGTTCTAGTTACACTCCACTTTAAAGTTGGACTTACGCCGTTGGTTGTTTTTACTTCGGGGGTGAAAAACATACGTTTAAAATAAGTCCGGAAATGTATAAATTGGCTAATTATAAGCAACTTTTGTTCTATAGAGTTTCTTTATCTATATTAATACTTTTCAAGTCATTTGTGAGTGAAAATGTTTATTTTTCAACAAAAAAAACACGATTTCAGACGGTTTTTTCGCAAATAACTCAAAAATAAGTATTTTGTTGATTTAAATATTAGATACCGAAAAAATATTTGTAGCAAAAATGTAGCTTATAAGATACAAAAAAATGGTGTATGTACTTATTCATGAAGTCCATCGACACAGTAAAAGCACAGTTGAAGCTCATGAAAAATTATTCTTATTGGTCCAATTCCAAATCGAATATTTCAACCTGAAATAACCAAAAAATAAAGCACTTTTCGGGAAAAACTCGTTAAAACTTTTTTGAATGTTTAAAAAAAAGCTTTATTTTTATTTCGTATAAAAGTTTCTAGTGCCAATACTATACGAGTTACGCTCAAAATAAAGTTGGCCACTTTTTTGGTAAAAAAAAATCGTGAAAATCTCCCACTAGTTCGCACCCTAAATAAAATTTATCGTTAGCGCTCTACCATTTACACACTTTAAATATTTATTGTTTATATGATCTGTAAGTTTGACCGGTTCAAAGTTCTTATTTGTGAAAAAATTTGGTTTAGTAGTAAAAAAAGTTTTTTTTATTTTGGAAAAATGCGCTTTTTTCAAAATAACTTAAAAAGTATTAGTGATACGAAAAATCTCAAAGAGTAAAGAAATGTAGGTTTTGCTTTTATAAATATTTTGGCTTTATTTTGTTTTTCTGTAAGACAAAACTTGGTTAAAATTTGCATAGCTATACTCGTGATTAGTGACTCGTTCAAGCCCTTTCAACTAGAACCCTTTCAAAAATAAGCACTTTGGACCGTTGAAACTTACAGGTCATATAAAAAAGATAAGTAATTTGTAAAGCGATAGTGATTAGTTTCATTTGGGCTGCTAGATAAGGGGAGATTTTCCCAATTTTTTTACCAAAAATTGGAATTAACTGTATTTTGAGCGTAACTGGCTCAGTTTTGATGCTGGAAACTTTTGTAAAAAATAAAAATAAAGCTTTTTTAAATACTTTAAAAAAGTTCTAATGAGTTTTCCCCGAAAAGTATTTCATTTTTTGGTTATTTCACGTTGAAATATTCGATTTGCAATTTAACGAATAAGAAAAACTTTTCTTTTGAGCTATAACTTTTCTTTTACTGGGTCGATAGACTTCATTTTTGTTTTATTTTTTTATAAGCTACAATTTTGCTAACAATATTCTTTTCGATCAAATACTTACTCTTTGAACTATTTGCGAAAAATCGCCTAAAAACGTGGTTTTTGTTGAACAATAAACATTTTTACTCATAAATAACTTGACTAGTATGAAAAGGAAAAAAGAGAATTGAAATATGTTCTGTGAATCACTAAACCAAAATTATACAGACAACAACAGAACGCGGAGAAGTCAGAGACATATTCTACATGCCAGTGAGATTTGAGTTACAAATAAAAGACACGAAAGTATGATAAAGTTGAGAACGATAGCTAGAAAGACAAAGCTGAACAGGGAAATGACATCTTATCATTGATTTTTACAAGGGTTTTCGTCTCTGCTGTTTCTAGCATTCTAGCATTATTATCATAATCTTTAGCAAATAGGGACCGGAAGTAGTATGCTCATCTTTTGACTTTCGTCAAAGTAGTAAGTACATCGTAAAATAAGTTTCTTCAGTGCCGATATCAAATAAATATAATTATCGGTAAGCATGGAAAATAATATAAAAATAATGGGATTATCTGATTGAAATAAGAAATAAGCAAACATATTTACTGCATTTAATATTTTTAATACGCCTTACCTTGGTAGAGAGCAATATTTAACATCCGTAAATTTTCATTTTTTCCTATGATCTTAACACACCTATTAGTATGTATATTTACAAGTTTAATACCCAATAACGTAGCGTACATAATGAAATATCCACTTTCGTCGAATATTATATTGGCCAACTCAAAACTATCCGACTTTTCCAAATCCCTCTCTACAGCCATCCGTCTACCAAATTCCATGTTTGGCAGTTGCTGTGTTTTGTGCTGATGATCTGAGAACCTTGGCAATGATTCATCCAAAACTAAAATCTAAAACAATGTATTAAAAAAAAGTAATGTTCAAGAATATTTAACAAAAATAAAGAAAATACAATCACTTACCAGTTTACCTTTCAAAAAATTAAATACCCTAATTTTTCTATCTGTCGAAATTGTTGCAAACTTTTTTCCATCATTGGAAAAAGCTAATCCTGTTGGAACAGTCTTATTTTTGGCGAATTCGAACAGATCAGTGTCAAGTTTGGAATCAAATCCTATATTTTTGGGAACACCATAGTCATGCTTGCTTCCATGCCAATATTCTAAAATAATTTATAGCTGAAGTAACAATTTAAGATGCACCCCATTGTAGTGGAATAAATTACCCTTAAGTATTAACCAAAAATCTTACAATATAATATAAATAAATATGTTATAGTATAATACACTGCGATTCAGAGAAAATGGGCCACCCTCAAAATGGGTCATTTTTGATGTCTCGAGTTTCCTAAACCTGGTGTCCAATTTAACAGGTTAAGCCCATGGAGGACACGTGTGTCCGATTTGAAATTCGCCGTTATCATCCTTACACGGACGCGAGGACACGATTTTACGCAGTTTTAACATAGAAATGTGTTCGCTATGGCTCTGCAATATAGAACGTTGAACCAGGTTCAAAAACGCATAAAATCGAGTCATCGCGGCCGGGCACCGCGGCAAAAATTTAAGTCAAGAGGACACCAGTGTCTACCGCCCAGGTGAATTTCAAATCGGACACGGGTATCTGCGTGGCGCTTAACCTGTTAAGTGATTTTTTAATATCTTATAGCCTTATTCTGTAACAATATTGTTGCTAGACAAATAAATTGTCATTGTATACCGGGTGTACCAATCAAACTCTGTTTTTTCTCAAAGTTCACCACACCCTGTGGAATATTTTATTATTTACAAAATACTGAAATTGAAACCTAACTATACCCTCAGGTTTTCTTAACATTCTGTTTTTTGATTCATTTGCTTGTGTTGGATAATAAAAAAGTTAGGTACTTTATGTTCTTCATCAATACAGGGTGTTTCTAAATAAGTGCGAGAAACTTTAAGGGGCAATTCTGCATGAAAAAATAATGACCGTTTGCTTTATAAACATATGTCCGCAAATGCTTCTTTTCCGAGATACAGGATGTTGAATTCTTTCTTACAAACTGACGATTTATTTATTGATTTAAAACTGGTTGAGATATGCAAATGAAATTTGGTAGGTTTTAAGAGGTAGTTATTATACACTCTTTGACATGCACTTAAAAATCTTACAAACTAAAGGGAAAAATAGCATATTTTATGAAAAATGTTTATATTTTTTAGTATTTCTGCAAATTATTCTGAGCATTACTTTATTACTTACCAACCATGCCTTTCTTGTCAGCTGATATCACTACATCATATTTGGGGTTATACTTGATCAATGTAACAGGACTGGTATGAATTTTTTCAAAAACGGTAAGTGCTTTTCCATCTTTCCCATCGTATATATGGATCCTAGCAGTGGCTTTATCAGCAACAGCCAAAGTATGTATCGGTTCTCCAGATCCATGAATCCACTCAATTGTTCCAGGTACAAATTCTAACCTAAAATGGTTAGAATATAAATAGAGATGTTTCACTTACTTACTATATTCATTTTTTGGTAATATAACAATAAGCACAGCAAAAAGAAGAGGTACAGTTTACTTTCATATCTAATGAAATAACCCTTTCAATGCGGAAAGCGCACTTTTTTAATTGTTGATAAAATGCGAAAGGTGCACCGGTGCGACCTCGTCTCATTAACTTTTAATTAAGGAGAGCAGGGCTGCACAGCGCAACTCCCTACTATTTAACGCTGCACTGAAAGGGTTAAGGGAATATAATTTCGAAAGCGTGGTCCATTATAATATGTATCTAGGGTTATTATAGAAGAGAAAGGTTAGGAAGAGTGGGAACTGAATGACAGATTGGCAAAGGGAAATAAAAAGATGGGAAGACTAAGAACATTTATGAAATCCAAATATGTATAGAGAAAAACAAAGTTAAGGATATATAAAACTGTAATAAGGCCCACAGTGACATATATGGTAGCGAAGTATGTACAATGAAAAAAGCAAATAAGGAGAAATTGGAAAGATGGGAAAGAAAAATACTAAGAGCTATATATGGAGGCAAAAACATGGTGGAAGAATGGATGCTATGAACAAAAAGGGAGCTAGAGAAACTGTATAGAAACCCAAGCACCAGTCCCTTCATAAAAGCACAGTGAGTGAGGGGGATAGGGCATGTGATGAGAATAGAAAGGCAGAGGATGCCAAAGATAAAAAAAATTTTAAAACGGGGCCCAATGTATGGTATAATATACTATAACTATAATCTGTATAGGTATATAAAATTCTCCTGTCACAGCGTTAGTTGCCATACTCCTCCGAAACGGCTTTACCGATTTTTATGAAATTTTACACAAATATTCGGCAGGACTGAAAAGTTGTTATCTGAGAAAATAGAGAAAAGAAAATAGGAAAGTCCCAGATAAAGAATCCAGTATTAGATGTAATAATAAACACTAATTTAAATCTTAAACTTTCCTTATTAGAACCCCTTTCTGTTAACATACTAAATCTCTGCCTTTTACAATTTATAAGGCATAGAGACAACGAATATAGAAAGCAGAAAAGGATTCTACAATAAGCAATCACATTCTGTTTTCATTCATCTAGGTTAAAGGTATGAAAAAAGGTTCTTAGTTCTTACAATCTGAGTAAATTGTCTTTCAATTCAAGTTGTTATAGCCCTCCCAAACCCTTTTTTCAGTGCGGCACAGATTATCGAATTCTCTCTAACGCATTACAGTTGGAAATGACAGAAAAGAACGTACCTCTGTGATTATTATACATTGAACTTAAAAAATTATGTATTCCTTGATGAGTATTTGCATATTAAAAAGGATTTCTACCATATATGAGGCGCTCAGAGCAACATTGGCCTAAGCCACAAATTGAACATTTTTAGATTAATATATCAATAAAAGCAGAAGCATTAAATCTTCAGATTAACAAGGGTCTACACAACCTACCTCTATACTTGGCTAAATGGCGCTACATAATTTGTAGCACCATCCCATAAGCATAATGTAAGTATGAAGGCAAATATTGCATTTATCTCAAAAACTTCGTTTCTGGGGTTAAGCCACTGTTGCTCTGAGTGCCTCATATGTATAATTGATTGGCGATTACAATACTCTAAATAGATAACCAATCAACGAGGTGAGTAAAAGATAATTTGACACAAAAATAATTGATCATATTATGGTAAAATGACAATTTTAATTTCTAGGTTATAAATTTGTCAATGACGTAAATATAAATATTTTATGTCATTGGTATATTCGGGCATTGTATAGTGAAATTTGATATTATATTTATTTAATTTTACATTAAACTATTTTAAATATTAATATTCTGGCAAATATTTCTATAAATATTGATGTTTACTAAATATAAATATAAATATTCTGAAAACTGTCAGATTTAACTAAAATGTCATGTAATGATTTGTGACATTTTTAAAATCCTATATGACGTCAAAATAAATGATGCACGAAAAAAGGATTTGGGATCTACTATATCTATTTTTCATACTCCCAAGTGATAAGGGGGCTTTTGAGTTTACTCCTCCTGGTTTAAAAAAGGGTATAGTTTTCTGTAAACTTCTTGACCATACCACTCACTTTTCTGATTTATTAAGTCTTATCTACAATGCCTGGTTTCTATTCAAGATGTGCAAGTACCTGGAGGGGATACGAGAAACGATCATGTGTGAATAGCGGAGAAATATTGCAACTTTCTTAAATAATTCATATTGTCAATTGAAATTGTCAAATTGACGTATATTTCATACCTACTGTCATTGAAGAAGAAAAATTATATATTGCTCCACAATATCGATATGATATGCAATTAATATATAAAGTTAAATTTAATTAATTGTATTTTGCTTGAAGTACTGCATTTTAATAACTAATTTTATTTACTACATACAATTGTTTACGTTTTAATAACATAACCTGAATCTGACTTTTTCTTCTTATTATTTTTTTGGACGATGGCTTTGACAATTATCCAGTAACCAGGACTAATATAATTGGCCAATATAATTAAAACTGCGAAAAATGTTGCTGAGCGTAGAAACCAGGTGTCGCTTTGCCGAACTTGCACGGTCCCAATAAAACACTATCACACACACTATGGCAGATTCTCCCCTATTAACAGGATTCAAGATACTCAGAAATGACGTTAATCATTCTTATGTTCTGGTGGATATAAACTCTCTAAAATTGAAGCACTCTTTGACTGAGTATAGGGGACCTTTAACTTTAGTATTTATTATTTAACAATATTAAGATTTTTAGGTAAATTTAATTTATTTTAACCATTTGTTTAACATTTAGTATTTAGTTTAGCATTTTTGTTACATCTTGTAAAATATAAGGTGACTCTGGGTGATTTTGTCCACTTTTGTAAAAAATAAGTGGGAGTGCATTAGGTGAATTGTGTTTTTGTTGACTACACATCGTAGGTGGAGCCCAATCTGAATACGGTCAAGTATCACCATACATTTGACAAAGTCTCGGGTTAGGATATTCTATTTTTGTATAAATAAGAGTGAATAAATAAATAAATAAATACCTAATCATGTTGATCATATCAAAATTTACTACATCAAAAATCTTCAGCGATCTATCAACAGATGCTGAACAAAGCAGTGTTCCTTCACAATTGCAGGCTATTTTCACAATGGGTCCTAAATGACTTCTAAAGTGTTTCACGAACTCGATGCCATTTTCCATTTTTTTCCAAAATTTGATGTGACCATCACAACTAGCTGTGATGATAAAATCTGTGCAAGTTACCACAATATGAGTAATGACGTCTCTGTGCATGTAGCTCCTCTCATATGATTCTGCAGAAGGTAAACTGTCCAAATAAAGCTGTTCATGTGGTAATACTTTACGTTTTTTGGGCTTTTCGGCCTCTGGTATGGCAGGCCCGATAGCAACATCTTCATCAGAATTGTCTTCCTCTTTATTACTTCGCTTTTTACCTTTTCTTTCTTCAAAATCTTTGTTTTGTAAATGCTTATGCTTTTTGTGTGAATCTTCTGGTACATCCTGGTCTGAATCCTTGTCCGATTCATCTGATGAATTTTTAACCACACCTTCTGATTCACTCATTTTTAACTATTTTTATTAAATATTTAAAATAATATATGTATATTTACATTTAAACAATTTAAAGATATTTAATTTTTTAACCTCACTTTCTACTATCAACAAATATTTAACTGTCAAATTTCTGGATCTAGACAGGCATACCAACATATACATATTTGTTCCAGATTCAAATATTTTTCTTTAACTTGTTCCAATATTGGGGCATATATTACTTAACACCTGTTTTATTCAAACCCTTTTAACATATTTTATAAAAATGTAATCATACATTTAAATTCAGTGTTAAGTTTAACGATTTAATTCATTGTCAAATCTTAAATTTAAATCACCCGCTCAACTTCAGTATCTTTAATTTTGCAAGAAGACAACACTGACACGCATGCGATCGTCCACCTTTTATATTTGACATCCTGAAAGGTGAGTGTTCATGGAGAAGATTTTTAATAATTCTCAAATATTTAAATCATCCCTGACTAAAAAGTAATTTTGAAGAAGGAAAAACGTATCTGGCAGTTCGTATAATTAGTTTTAAGTGATATATTTGTTGTTAATAGTGTTGTTATTGAGAGAATTGTAAGATCATCTGTTTGTTGCCGTCTTCCTTGAACTCCCTAACAAATTTACAAAAATGTTTTTTCAACGTTCAGTTTATTATAAAAATTTTCATATATTTACAATTGACCTGTAGCTTTGTTCAGTGTTCATAAAACTATACGTTAAAAATTATAAAACATAACCTTAAAATTTATTTACACGCTGTACAATTCAATAATACTTATTTATTTTTTCAGATGGTTGAGAAAAAGGCTGTACAGAAGCCCGCTGGGGATGCACCAAAAAAGGTGCACAAACCAGGAAAACCTAGAAACTATGATTTGGGAAATGGAGTACTCAGATTCTCTAGGTCTAAAATGTTCCACAAAAAAGCATTATACAAATTCGTTGGCAAGAAAGTAGAAGCTACCAAGAAACCTCAAAAGCCCCAGGTTATTGAAAAACCAATTGGTGGAGAGAAAAATGGAGGAAAGAGATTTGTTTTGGTCAAGAAACGTAGAGCATCCTATCCTACCCAAGACAAGTAAGTTACATTGTATTATATGTTATTGTTATGTAAAATGTGTCTTGTCAATGCTGTCACAGATCCCCAATTTTCTTAACTGAATAATACGCTGATCATATAAACATACTAAATACGATAAATACCTATGTAATTTATTTTCTTCAAACTAGTGTTTTGTGTGTTTTAGCAAACAGTGTTAGCAAAGCTCACAATGACTTTTCACAATCAGAAACATCTTTCTCTAATAGCTTAAAGTATTTTGTACTCCGAACTTTTGAACTGGTTGTCACTGTATTGGAATACAGTATACTATTGCATAATTCTCAATTGTTGCAAAAAAACCTATTATTTTACAATGTTTAGCACCTATAGTCGATTCGCCAATCTGAGACACAACTGTCTACACTACAATTACAATAAAGATACACTAGAAATAAACAAGCAGAAGGAGCACCCAGTAGTGATTAACTTCTTGACAGCCCAGGGTTTTTTGTCCTGTTTCTAGTTTTCTTGATTGTTAACTTTTGTGTTTCTTGTAATATTTAATGTTGTCATTTGTAGTTTTGATTTGTATTGTTTGTTTTGGAACCTATTCGCAAAATTAAATTCCAACAGAGGGCGCTCAAAATTTCAAAGATGGACGACAACGCTAGGAAAACAATTCATTTTGTCATTTGAATTCACAGTTCTAAAAAGTTGAATTAAAATCATTTACAGGAGTGTTTTGCCAAAGTAAACACTAAGTTTTGCAACTAAGACATCTTATAAGTTAGACGACTCAAAATTATGTTTAATCTGTATGCATTCATTAAAATTTGATGCTAACTACTGATTTGTTTTTACCCTTTTTTCATGAAAAAATCTGGCCCCCGATAATCACACAGCGTTCTAAAAATTATTAATCTATCTTAGGATTTCTAATTTTGTTTTTAATTTAATTAATAGGTGCACTACAGTTTATTTTACACCGACATATAACAATTTTTAATTAAATAAAAACTGGAAACTAAGTAGGTGAATTTATTTTATAATAATTGTGTTCTGGAAATTACGAAGTGGTCGGGATATTTTTGATAACAATGTACATTCTATGTACATAATATATACTACATTTTATTCATTTATTTAATTTTGCAGTCGCTTAAACATTAAAAAATACTACGTTTAATACTAACGTTAAATTAACAAAATGTGTGATTTGGCATTGGTTAATTTAGGTCATTACGTAGAGTATAATAGGAATGAATACTGAGGAACACTGCAATAGTTTTTTGAAGTCGAAATTATTGTTAATTACAACATAAACTGACCGCAAATATGTACACAAGTTAATGGCAAAGTCAATGTTTTCCTTGAGTTGATGCTTTTCAATTACGCCATCAGGCATCGCCCACTTTGCGGTTCCTCGCCAATATTGTATTATGCCCATCCATGATAATCTGTGCTCATTTGATTCATAAAAGATTAGAAAAAGTGATATAGACAGCAAGTCATTCAGTGTTCATGTCACCTTTGAGTGCCATGCCGATACTATTTTGACCTGTTCATACTAATTTGACCAGTTTTTTGTTAGCGCTGGTAGGAAGTAGTTGTGACTTCATGAGTGCATTATGTTATAAAGTAACTGAACTTTGTAATATTGTTATCTGTTTTCAATTTCATTGTTTATATTTTACTTGCCATGGAATATAAGGCAGGTCGGCTCTACAGAAATTTCTGTTTTATCGTCATTAAGTTATGACTTGTTGGTACTAAATACATAACCAAGTAATATTCTGATTGTAATTCTGTCCTCTGCATGTTACAGAGAAAAGAGAGAGTTCAGTTACAACTGTGTAGTGTTTATTTATATACAGTAAGAGCCATCATACTAGACACATGGGTAGGTACCTAATTGCTATGCTTATGGGCTAATCTCGTCTGTTCTCAGATGTGACTTTCATCCCTGTAATGTTACTGTCAACAAACTATTCAAAATAATTATTTTTTGATACAAAAAATACATTAGTTAATAGTATTCTTAGTTTTAAAATAACTTTATTCAACCACCAAGAATAGAACAATATTTTAAAACTTTTACAACTTTAACAAAATGACGACTATAAATGTCAAAACTTTGTATGTTAATATTTAGTTTCTATACATTTTCTGACGTTCTAAACATCACTTGACATAAAAATAAACTTTGCAACAAGTGAAGGGTCCAGGGCCCAGAGCACGCCAAATAGAATTCTGTTTTGCTGACGTCACAAAATAGAATTTCATAATGGGAGAATCGACGGTTGCTAGGCAACATGACGTCACTAAAATATAATTCTATTTGGCATGCTCCCGCACCAGGACTGTAATAGCTTAATGTTCCTATGTGTCTAGCATGCACCGATTTCCATGCTTCCTCTTTTTCTATTTAGCTTGGTCCATGAAAATCAGTATGAGTTGTTAAGTATTACCAACTCATACATCTTTAAGTTGTAGGTACAAATCTTACTCCTATATCACTACAGTCAAACCTGCCATATCCGGATCCATGTGGTGAGAGAACGATCTGGATATGAAAAAATCCTGATATCAAAACCACTACTTCTGTTACAGTTTCTGAAACGTTTTCTCCTTCATACATTCCAGTAATCAACGCTGTCAATAACTTTCGTTGATAGACATGTTTTATAGATTCTATAATATATTATTTCGCCATCTTTTAGTTCTTCTTTTAGTGCGTTGTCCAACAGAGGACTGCCTTTCTCGGTAGATTTCGGTAGATTGGGACGGCGCAGAACTGTCTGGATATGGGGAGGTCTGGACATGGCAGGTTGTAGTGTACTTGGAATCTATAATATGCATTGAAGAGCAAAAGTTCAACACACAAAGTTACTCTCTCTATGGGCTCTTTCTTTATTTTCCATTTTGATCTTATAGCAATTATTGTTCTTTCTCATAAGGTGACTTCATAGATGTTCTGATATTCCATAGTAGGAAAGTTTTCAATATGTCTTTTAACACTTAACGTGCGGGTGGCATACATGTGAGTTACATAGTGCCTCCACCAATGTGCGGACTGCTCACATGTATGCCATTCGATATAAATATGAACTTCTAAGATGAAATGAAAATTTATTTCAGTTCAGAGTATAAGTCTTAACTCATTACATCTGCACACCACATGTTAATGACTTTTAAATCAGAATCCATTGTTTTGTCGGTCTTGACGGTCCAGTTAGCTGGGGCTCAGTCGATCGACAAGTTTAGTGGATTTGCGATTTGCGGTCGCTGGTTCGAGCCTCAGCTAGGTCATGAAATTTATAAAAGGCCAACGCCGTAGTATAAAACTCAATAGAGTCTACAGCTTGGTCTGGAATAAACTGGCGTCTGATCGACCTATGGAGGAGCGGTACGGGAAGGGATAAGGGCTTCCGGCTTGGTGATACTCCTCCATAGATCCCTACCGAAGGGCGTTGACGCCTAAGAACGGTGTATACATACATTTTTACCCCTTCTTTCTATCACTGCCAACAAGTAAACCTTATCATTTAAAACTGAAGGCATGTTCAACAACTTCTTTGTATAATATACAAGTTGTTTATATAAAAATAATTCCCTTCAGGCTCTCATTCTATTATTGCCACACATAAAAATATTATTTAGAACCTTTGTTGTTTTTAAACACTTCCAGCTTTTGCTCTTCTTTATTCAGTTACAGGAAATTACATCTCTACAAATTATTATCTGTACACAATATCGCACTACACTGAGAGCTATACAATCATTACATGAAAGGGCCTAGCCGGGTAAGATGGTGAAAAGTGCCCCCAGCTCGATATAAATTCCATATGGGCCACTTTTTAGCACATATAGAGGAACTCACTTTCTGAAATTTTTAGCCCCCTAGGTGGTCACGTGACCCCCCTAGAGCCTAATTAGGCATTTTATGTTTTTATTTTTTATCTCAGCCGCATCAAGAGCTAGCCAAAAACTTTATTTAAAAAAGTTGTAAGTTTCAAGAAGATCTATACGAAAAAAATTTTTTTTTATTTTTTGGCGGGAAATTCGAATTTTTAGAACAATTTTAAACATTTAAATAACTCTGAAAAAAAAACTAAGACACTCGTTTTTACGAAAATCAATTATAATATGTATTTTTGCACAATCTTTCACGCTGAATTTTTTCAGATTTTTAAAATTGGTGAAACGTACCTTTAAAAATAAAAAACCGCGTTTTTTCGGTTTTTTTTTCGTTTTTTTATACAATTTTATACATATTTTTCAAAAAAGGTAACACTGTCACTAGAATAGGTAAAACCTGAAAAATAATTGGGGTTTGCTTAATAAAAATTTTTTGTAACGCCATCGATTTTCAAGATACAGGGCGTTGAAGAAAATAAAATTTTACACATTTTTTACGATTTTGCTGAAACTACTGGCAACATTGTAATAAAACTTGGCGGGATTTAAGAGGTAGTTATTGTGCATGTTTTGACATACAATTAAGGATTTGATATTCATCATTGGCGCGCATAGGGGTAATTGTCTGAACTTTTTAAAGAATAAAGATAGTACGCCACTGACATATTTCAAATTAACAATAGTTTTTGAATTTCTCGTTCAATTTGTGACAAAAAATGTATCTTCTTATTTTTTCATCGGACGCGCCATTTTTATTCAAAAAATAAAAGATCTTAACCCTTACAAAGTATTCGAACTTCTAGTACTTTCTACATCTACATAATAACATCCATTATTATCAAAATTAATTCGAATACTTTGGAAGCGTTAAGATATTTTATTTTTTGCAGCAAAACAGCGCGTCGTATGAAAAAATGAGAAGATAGATTTTTTATTGAAAATTGAACAAGGAATTCAAAAATGATTGTTAATTTGAAATATGTCAGTGGCGTACTATCTTTTTTTCTTTGAAAAGTTCAGACCATTACCCCTATGCGCGCCAATGATGAATATCAAATCCTTAGTTGTATGTCAAAACATGCACAATAACTACCTCTTAAAACCCGCCAAGTTTTATTACAATGTTGCCAGTAGTTTCGGCAAAATCGTAAAAAGTATGTAAAATTTTGTTTTCTTCAACGCCCTGTATCTTGAAAATGGATATCGTTACAAAAAATTTTTATTAAGCAAACCCCAATTATTTTTCAGTTTTTTACCTATTCTAGTGACGGTGTTAAATTTTTTGAAAAATATGTATAAAATTGTATCAAAAAACGAAAAAAAAAACCGAAAAAATGCGGTTTTTTATTTTTAAAGGTACGTTTCACCAATTTTAAAAATCTGAAAAAATTAAGGGTGAAAGATTATTCAAAAATACACATTATAATTAATTTTCGTAAAAACGAGTGTCTTAGTTTTTTTTTCAGAGGTATTTAAAAGTTTAAAATTGTTCTAAAAATTCGAATTTCCCGCCAAAAAAATAAAAAAAATTTTTTTCATCTAGACCTTTTTGAAACTTACAACTTTTTTAAATAAAGTTTTTGGCTAGCTCTTGATGCGGCTGAGAGAAAAAATAAAAACATAAAAAGCCTAATTAGGCTCTAGGGGGGTCACGTGACCACATAGGGGGCTAAAAATTTCAGAAAGTGAGTTCCTCTATATGTGCTAAAAAGTGGCCTATATGGAATTTAAATTGGGTTGGGGGCACTTTTCACCATCTTACCCGGCTAGGCCCTTTGTGCATTTATACAAAAATAGTACAGCGATAATAACCTTCTGGCTCTGAAAATAACTAGCACTTGTCTTGAACTAGGAGGAGCAATTCAAATTTACTGTGCCTTAATGCTTGTTTATTTGAGTTTACTCCTCCGAGTTTAAAAACAGGGTAGATTAGTTTTTTTAGAACAGCAGTTCTCAACCTTTTGAGTGATGTACCACCTACAGTTATTTTTATTATTTTTGGTACCACCTATATTTTTAAATTGTATTATCAATACTTACTAAGTACTACTATTTTAATTTTTTCTGTGTTTTGTGTACCACCGCCAATAATGATATGTACCACCAGTGGTACATGTACCACAGATTGAGAACCTCTGTTTTAGAACATTCTTTGAGAATTTTCAATTGAATATTTTAATAATCAAAACTCGAAAGTATTTGTGTAGAGCTTGTTTTGACAGTAAATTGACAATATGTAGCATATAAAAGTAGAAAAAATATACATTTATTAAAACATTTTTAATATTTTTAAGAATTAAGGCCAGGCCAGCTAGGAGAACATTTAGCCAACACACGAGGTCTATTAGAAATACAATCACTCCAGGAACAGTTCTCATCCTTTTAGCTGGTTCTCACAAAGGAAAGAGGGTTGTATTCCTTAAACAACTGTACTCTGGTCTACTTTTGGTAACTGGTAAGTGAAATATACTTTGCTATACTTTTTTACTTCAGCTCTCTTTTTCAGACTATTATTGCCTATTTTTTTGTCCAACAAAATCCTTTATTACATCTACAGAGCTTAGATGTTAACTGAGTAGTTTTCTATTACTTGCTTAGTATTGTCTTATCATTAACCCTTTAGTTCATCAATTAAATGTCTTTAAGCTAAAAATCTGAAATTTACAATGTAGCGAGAATGATTCTTTGCGAATTTTTGAGATTAGTTTTACATTTTCAAAATGCACAGTCAGAGCCTATTTTATTTTCAGGCCTGAGGCACTACACAATTTTCAGGTCCCTAAATATAATTTAATAATAATAATAACTTTTTTAAATGTATTAATTATTTAATAAATAAATAAATAAATAAAATAAATAAAAAATAATAGAAATATAGTTGCACAAGAAAATAAAATTTTTATTAACAATAAATAAAATTTATATTTAAACAATTAAACATTGTTTAAGGGGATAGGCACAAACTTTCGGCTTCAATACTATTTAAATGCATTGGTTTTTTTCGAAGCTTGAGAAAATAATAAGTATTTTTGAAAAATTTAAAAGCAGAATGAAAGATTACGTTACTACCGAGGGCCGAAAGTCCCTGAAATCTTCGATAATGTTTATTTTAATAAATTACAGGGGTGAAAAAGGAGAAAATTGAGTGTGATTTTTTATTTTAACCCTTTCAGTCACGCACCTAGAAAGAGACATCCAAAAATTATAAAATTTGGAAGATATGCTTGAGAGAGGTAACTAAAACAATTCTTAACAAAAAAAATACTGCCCCTCCATCTGTTTTTTTTTTTGTTACGACTTGTACCTCACAAGGTACATGTTGCCTTTAAGGATATTACAAAAAAAACAAAATCAACTAATTAGTATTTAATTCTAATAGTAGAAGTAACTTTATTATTATCATCTAACAGAATACAAAAAAAAAAAGAATAGTTGTTTAGAAAATTACTTAAGAGCCTATCTAGTATGAAAATCAGCAAAACAATTCCTGCCATTCATAATACATAAATGAACTTGACATTTCTTGCAAAACATGTGGGTCCTGCCTTTACATCTCTCCATCTTGCACCTAGAATTTTCTTTCTTGTTATCATAGATTGGTACATGATTATAACCATCATGTCTAAATTCCATATAAGGTCGTTTTTCGGGGAGCTTCCTTTTCAACGATTGTGGAGAAGGTTGTTCCGCTGAAGGTCTACCTCTCTTAGGTGGATCTTTGTGAAGAAGTAAATACTCAGCTACTGACTGTCTGAATCCCATAAGATCCAAAATATCTTTCTTTGGAACGTGGAGGGCTTCGGCTTTAGATCTATATTCCAGCCATGAATTTACCAGTGCTAAGTCTATGACATGGGTAATCATTCTTATTGTCCACTTTCGTGATCTTACATGGGAGCGATAAATACTTAGCAAAAAGTCAATTTTGTCTACTCCCTTATTTGTGTTGTAGTGCTGTATAGCCTCAGGTCTTGGAACTTCAATATATTGTTTAGTTGCTTTATCCCATCTTTTACAGTAATCTTGTGTCCCTATACCTATATAATTTGATGCTACAGTGACCGGTTTGTTATCAAACCATTTCGTGATCACTATACCATCACTGCTAACAGAAACAGCGCTAGTTCCTTGACCTTGTTGTTTCAAGATTTTATCACTAGGAAGCAGTGGTTGAAAAAAACGATTTAGTCTTATGGTACCCACCGAATATATAGAGTTGGAGTTTAAATACTGAAAGAGGTGATACATACTAAAGTAATTGTCAAAGTACAAAAAATGACCTTTTTCTGCAATTCTGTCAGATAAATGCATTACAACGCCTGCTGATGCACCAAAATGGTTATATATGGACTTTAATTCTGTAGTGGACCCTTGATATATTATAAAGTCATATACAAGACCACTTTGGCCTGCTAAAACATAAATCTTGATTCCCCATTTTTTGGGCTTATTCTTGATGTATTGTTTTATATTTATGTTACCTTTGAATGGTACTATTTGTTCGTCCACACATAAATTTCTTTCTAGAGGCAGTTCTAGGCATCTTTTTCTGATACTATCGTACAGGGAACGTACCTTCCACAGTCTATCTGTATTATTTTCTGGTCGGTTATTTATATCCACGAGATGAATACTTTGCCTGAGTTTGGAAAATCTATTATATGGCATGTTATCTTTTATCAGTGGAATTCCAACATGAGGGGACCAATACATTCTAACTCGAGGATATTGTACATTTCCCATTATTACGTGTACGCCTATAAATTTTTTTATTTCATCAGGGGTCGTTGGAGGAAATGTTGCTATATACTTGTGCACGGAATAATGATTTGTCATCTCAGCCATTACTGAGAAGATATCATCAGATATATACTTATTGAAAAAATCAATTGGTGCTGGTAAATTAACAACTTGCTCTGGAATGGGATCATAACATATTACCTTTCTGGTCTCGAACTGTACATCCTTCATCCATTTTATCTGCTTCTTCTCAGTAAAATCATGGTTTTTAAAAAACACTTCAAAAGTTGTTTCTGGATTCACTTGATTGACTTCATCTTCTGTAACTTCTTGGTCGTTGTCTGGCTGTTGCTCCAAATCATCCTCTAGATCTTGAGAATTAGGTTCTTCTTCATCTGAACGGGCACTTTCATTCAAAAATTGAATTAGTTCATCATTAGTTTCCATTTGAGTGTCATCCTCCCATCCATCATCTTCATCGTCAAGATCCGGAATATCTGAGTCGTCGTCATTTTCAAGATAATATAGTAACTCCTCTTGTGTAAGTGGTTTTTTATTGTATTTAGCCATATCTGAAAATAAATATTTCATGAAAGACCATGTTTTACACGAAAATATGTATTATTCGTTTTGTCACAAAAACATCCTTAAAAGCAGTTTGTACCTCATAAGGTACATCTAATCGAGGTGCCCAAATTACTACTTTGTATCATCTACATTTTAGAAACTAATACATACTAACGTGTGATCCAAAATTATTGTCACCATAGGTGGCTCTGAACGACAGAGACAGCTATACAGTGCGTGTCTATTGTTAATCCAGATATACTTTCCAGTTTACATCAACTGGGACAAATACTTGTCAGTGTATGTACGTCAACTTAAAAAAACCTATAATTGAACATAAAAAGTAGCAGAGGAAGCAAAATTTTAACTTTATACGAATTAAACGGTCTTGAGATTGGGTATCTTTTCAACGTGTTTTCAATCTTAATTCTTTGTTTGGAAAAGTGATCATAACAACACTGAATATAGCCACAGTTGGCCGTGACGTCACATTTGGGCGGTCTTTCAGATTAAAATGAGACATACGTAATTTTTTGCACGGATAGCTTTGATCCCAATAATTGTGGCTCGCTCGTTATGATAAATTACAGTGTTTACTTACCTATCAAATATATATCTACGTTTATTCTTGAAAATAAACAGCAAAAACAAGATACAAAAACAGACTGTCCTAACCTCTTGCAAATTTCACTCAAACGAACTAATTTCAAATCAGGTTATAACTGTCAAGCAAAAACAAAATCGCGCGTAGGTGTCTACTAATTAGACATGACATTTGACCTGCAAAATATTTTCTTGGGTATAAGTCAATTCCCATTGATGTTTGAAATCATACATAATCAATGTACCTCGTGAGGTACAGTGTGACTGAAAGGGTTAAATACATATCTTATTCAAAAGAAACTTTAAGGACCATTCAGCCCTTGGTAATAATGTAATCTTTCATTATGCATCTAAATTTTTTTAAAAGATTTATTAGTTTTTTGAGGATTTGAAAAAATGAATGCATTTAAAGAGCATTGAAGTTTGTTTGTGCCTATCCACTTAATTATAACTCTTATGGTTATCATTTATCATTGCCTGTTCGTAAAAAGAATTTTGAAAATTTGTTTTGTTATTGTAATAGACATGTTTTGTTTGGTGATCTTTCCGGGCCCCATTCAAATACGGGCCCGAGGCAGGTGCCTCACGGGCCTAGTGGTAAAATAGGCCCTGTGCACAGTTTGGTCATTACAAGAATATTGTGAGCCAATGGAGTAAAAATATTAGATATTTTGCATTTTTCTGTTAAATACAGTAAAACCTCGATATAACGGACTAATTGGGGGAACAGGATGTCCGTTAAAGCTGAAAGTCCGTTGTATAAAAATAGGTTTAAAATCAATCAAAAAATTTTTCTTAAATTATGTAGGTACTGTAATTATATACAATGTACAAATCTGTAAGTTAAAATATGAATAAAGTTTTGTTCACTACTTTTTTACTTTTCTACTTCATCTAAAAACTTCCTGCAATATACTCATTTGGTTGAAAAAATTATTCACTGATTCATGGGTTGCATAAGCGACGTATTTTTTGGCAAAAATACAATTAAAGTTGCCATCTTCTGAATTTAGAATACTTTCAGGGGATTAGCAGGAGCTTTGTTTAAAATCAATAAACATTTTACCTCTTTAGGCAGTGTTACCAGTTTCTTCTCTTGAAATTTTCTCACTGCAAGTACAAATCTTTTAAAAAGAAATTTTTGAAAATATCTCTGGTGAACCATGCCCTATTAGAGCTATAATACGAAACGGGCAGATGATACCTGTTGATGATTATATCTTTGACAACACTAGGTTTAGAAACATTTACCAACAATTATTATAGTAGTCAATCCATGCGATCCATCGGCATTAGCAAATAGCAGTGCCGAGATCCTGTCCTTGTTGTTTTTTTTTATAGAATTTGATTTTTCATATTTTTTGCATTCAAATTTTTTTTACATTCGATCTGATTTTTTTGTCCGTTATATCCGAAGTCCGTTAAATAGAGGTCCGTTCTATCAAGGTTTTACTGTACTGACAAAAAACAAACAAGTATTTTATTCAATAAGTAATGTATGGTATCTTACAAAATATTTTTTTTTTTACTTATATAGAGATGGATTTGTCCCATGTCAATATAGAAATATCACATAAAATATAGAAATCTATATTTCAAAAAATTAAATATTTTGTTCAAAAGCTGTGAGATGGCAGCACAAGTACTCATTGGATAGAATAGGATGTCCATAATCGGGACAGTGTGTTACAAGGTTAAAAACACATGGAGCTACATACAAAAAATTATAGAATAGGTTGTCCTCAATTGAGGACACAGTGAATGAAAGGGTTAAGATAATAATAAATTCATTTATTAATATCTTCTACCTACTATTTTCTCTATTTACTTATTGTTGTTCTGAAGCTATTTCCTTGTGGCATTTTTATGATTATTTATATGGGAAATAAGCCACAATTAAAATGAAAAAAATAATTTTATTAACGTTTCGACGCCCAAATCGGGTGCCGTTGTCAAAATACAAAATATTACTAAAATAAACAAAAGAGTTGTTGCTAAGCAAAAAAATTCTTCTAATAATTTATTTAATCTCACTCATTTATATTGGCAATTCAGACATATATTATACATTTTAAAGTAGAAGACTTCAAAATGATATTGCCAATATTTATTTATTGATCTCTTTATTATTGCCATGCATGAATCTTTATCGCCTTTTGATTTTTTTTATAATTTTGAGAATTAAAATATTTTTATTCCAGGACCTTTTGGAATTAATGCCTGTCCATTGAGACGTATTAGCCAACGTTATGTAATTGCTACATCTACCAAAATTGACGTTAGTGGAGTACAGCTGCCAGAAAACCTAAATGATGAATATTTTGCAAGAAAGAGGCAGAAGAGATCAAAGAAAGAAGAAGGTGATATTTTCCAATCCAAAAAAGAAGTGAGTAATTAAAATTCGTACAAATTTGTGACATTTTAAAGTAAATTATTAGTTTTATTTGCTAAATTTTTCATTGTGTGTCATTCTTATGTAGGGCTGCTTCATGTAGGGATTTCCCATCACAATCTTCATTTGGTTTGCCCATTGTGTTGAAGATCTTCCTGTAGGTCTTGGCCTTCTATCTTTCCTTCTACTAACAATTCCCCATTCTTCTGGATATGAATCCAAAGTAATATAGGTATGCTTGCTTTTCTTTTTTAAGGCCATGGGTACATAATTCACAAATATTTTACGGCTGTCCCTACTTTTCCTGTCTTTACACAGCAAATTATGTGTAGTAAAATTCACACTGGTATGGATATGTAAACATTACTAGAATGTCATTCTACTTGACAATGTCATCATTAACTTAAAGAGATGGCTTTTGAATGTTCTTGGATAACTGTTATTTGTATAATTGCAAATTATTAATTCAGTTAATAAATGTGATAATTTTTTTAATAACTATGTATCTAGTGATTGTAATAATTTATATGTACAACAAAAACTAATACTCAATCGGGAAAAGAGGAAAAGTGAAAGTGATTTTTTAATAATATATTGTTACTATGGAACGCTTTCAATTATTTTGAACATCTTTAACAACAAAATACTTGGATCACAGAATATAATCCTGATGTATTCTCTGCTTGGACCTTCCATAAATAACAAACAATAAATTACTTTTTGTTAAGTTCACGTCTTTTAATCAATTATTTATCAAATACATTATCAGTAGTAATTGCACAAGAGCTCTAAAATTATCGAATTTTTCCCGAGTGACACTTTGACAGTTCTAATTTCACGACCCGAAAGGGAGTGAAATTATGTCGAAGTGTCACGAGGGCAAAAATTTGATAATAATTTTAGAGGTCGAGTGCAATTTGCTGCGATTATTTCATAAATAAAACTGTTCAAAACCAAAATTTTATCGGAATTTATTTATGTAAGTACAAATTATTACTTTTAAATACACAGTTGTTATAAATATTTGACGGTTGAAAGTCATCACTTTTATAATTTTTAAAACATTAATTGTTATTAATGTCACTGAATGTATTTTTTCGTAGCAACAAAGGGCATCTGACATAATAAACTTACGACGAGATATTATCAAAAATTCAGTTTAATTTTTATTTCTGTAGCTTTCTATTGGTCGGAATCTCCTGTGAATGAAATAATCAATATTATTTAAGGAACAACTCAAAATATTCCCGGTACCATGTCAAATATTTAAAACTGTCACTGTCATCTGTTCTATTTGACTCAGTGCGTTGTATGACAAAGATAGCGAATGTTCGATTTGGAAAATATCACCATGGACATGGTGTCCATTTTTTTTGGAATCCTAAGAAACTAATAAATGTTTTTAAAAAATTTAAATGCAGAATGAAAGACTAAATTATTATCGAGGGCCGAAAGTCCCTTAAGAATAAATAAAAAGTTTATATTGAATGAGATAACGTAAGCAATAATGCAATCTTTCATTCTGTGTTTAAATTTTTCAAAAATACTTATTGGTTTTCTCAGGATTCGAAAAAATGAATCCCCATTTGAATAGCATTGCAGCCGAAAATTCGTACCCATCCCCTTAATACCATGTCTTTTATATGAAGCTCTTCTAGAATTGATAGGTCGATTGTGTCCAGGACATGTGTAGAATTCTTCTGTAAACCCTCATTTCAAAGGCTTCGATCTTCTATCTACATAATATCCAGTTCTATATATACCTACTTCTATCAATTTTGTGAGAGTCCATGTTTCTGCTGCACATGTAGCAGTGGGAAAAATTACCAACCTAAGAGTATTCCTTTTTAGTCTTTAAATATATTAATTAATTTAACTGGCATTTTAGGCCATTGCTAGTCTACTCTTGATCTCAAAGGAGTAATTGCCATTCTTGGATATCAGGGAGCCAAAGTATACAAATCTTTCTACCATCTTGGAATTCTTTGCTTATCTGGCATAGTTGTTCACTAATGGTAATCATTTTCACTGCTATTGTAACTATGTCATCTGAGAATTGCAGGTTACATATTTTTCTGCGTCTTATAATGATTTCTCCATCCAATTCGTCAAGTACTCTACTCATTATATATTTAGAATAATGTTGCATTGTAATGGTGATAGTATGCCTGCATTTATTGTTAAATACTGTGATCCAGGGGGCAAGTCCATTGACTACAATCTTTCTAGTTGATCTAAACATATTTATAGATCTCAAAAATTACTTTCTCCTCATTGGTGTAGATTCTTTCTAATTCAATTGACTTTTAAAAATATTCTATTCCAACTAATGAACTTCTGTCAATTCCAATTTTGTCTCCATTTACCTCAAAATTCCTTCAGATTGTATAAAATTTGTTGTTGCTAGACTGCACATTTCTTACTAATTCTCCAAGTGCAAAAATACATACCTCCTATATAAGACCTTTTCCATTGTACTTCTAGAAATACATTTATATTTTTTTATTCCAGGGTTACAAAGTAAGCGAAGATAGGAAAGCTGACCAAAAGAAAGTAGATACACAAGTTCTGGCTGCAATCAAGAAGCAATCAGACCGCAAAGTACTTTTAGCTTATTTGTCAGCCATGTGGGGACTCAGATCATCACAGTACCCACACAGATTGAAGTTTTAGATAAGAGATACCATAAATTGTTTATCTTTTGACTTGTATAGAGAGGAAAGTGATAAATAAATTATGGATTTATAAATGAGGTTTTTTTATGTGACTGTTGTTATAATACAATAATTTAATTCTTTATTTTGTTTTATTAACATGTATGGTTCATAAATTAAGGAACAAAACTGTTAAGGTTGAGGGCTGTTGCTTTCTGCGCATACAATGACCTCTATACAGTGATGCGCACGCTAATAACCAGCAAATTAACGCAAAAGATGGAAAACGTATTAAGTTGTGAGATAAAAAGAAGTGAAACTTGTAGAGGTAGGAGATTAGTGATAAAACCTATAAACTTACATTCTATTTATTGTTTCCCACCTTTGATGCATCAGAGGAGTATGTCAACTAAAACTGTCACAGCCGCAGTGGCAGTTGCCAAACTCGTTTGATATGTCTAAAGGTGGGAAATAATAACTAGAATGTAAATTGGTTTTTGTTGTTAAATCTGCCACCTCGACTGGTTTCATTTCTTGTTATCTCACAACTTAATATGTTTTCCATCTTTTGCGTTATTTTGCCGGTTATTAGAGTGCTCGTCACTGTATAACATGAGACCATCAGAAGGGGAATATGGATAATATGTATGTTCAATCTAGAACCCACTGGTTTCTCCCCTTGGTGTTGAGATTTTATATTACTACAGACAAATAATAAGCAAGAAGTCTATATCAATCTCTATTTAAAACAAGTAAAATAACAATAGTATACATACATTTTTTAATGTTCTAAATCAGCGACATCCTCAGATTTATATACAAAGTGACGACAGTCTTTTAGCAGAAAAAACGAATACTATTATCAGAACAGCTTTTTACAAATTGTGAATAAATTGATCATAAAAGACACAGAATGTTCAAATGACGGCACAAAATGGGATAGAATTCTATCTATCACAAACAAATCTGAATTTGCAGCAAAACCGTATTAAACCAATAATGTAATTGCAATATCACAGCAACTATGTCTTCTTCTTCTACGGCACTACAGCCCAAATTGAGCCTTGGCCTCCTTTATTTTTTGCCTCCACCCTTGCTTGTGTGTGGCTGCTCTTCTCCATACACGGACTCCTAAAAGCGCTTGTGCATCGCTGTTTACTATGTCTTTCCAGCGTTTTCTTGGCTTTCCAACCAGTCTCTTTCCCTACATTCTAGCATTCAGTGCTCTTTTTGGTAGCCTATCCTCTCCCATTCTTATCACATGTCAGGCTCTTTGCATTCTAATGAAGTCTGACAGGGGTGTTTCCTTATAAAGTTGATAAAGCTCGTTGTTGTATCGGCTTCTGAAGATTCCGTTTACCCTCACAGTTCCTAGTATTCTCCTCAGTACTTTCCTTTCGAATGTGTCGAGTTTGTTTTTGTATGTTTCTTTCAGGACCCATGCTTCACTGCCATAGCATGCTATTGTTCGAATTAAGGTTTTATAGATTATCATCTTTGTATTTCGGTGGACATTTTTAGACAGAAATATATGGGAGAGGGCAAAATAAGCTCTGTTTGCCTGCGTTATTCTCTTTCGTCATTCAGCAACAATGTGGTTTGGTCCTAATATGTGATTACCCCATGGAATTATAGCCCGATCAAAGAACAATCTGACCCCAAAAAAAAAATAAAGGAAGGATGAAAATTTGGGAATAGGTAGTTGAAATTGTCTATTATTATATAAGAAAAAGTTTACAATTCTACATCCCCTCCATTTTTAAAAAATAGAGGGGAATACATACCCCCTCTCGAAGGTGAAAAATATACATTCAAAATAAGTCCGGAATTGGATAGAATATTTCATTCTAAACAACTTTTTTTCTATAGAGTTTTTTCCCTAAGTCAATACTTTTCGAGTTATTTGCAAGTGAATATGTTCATAACAGAAAAAAACATGTTTTTGGACGGTTTTTCGGAGATAACTCAAAAAGTATTTCAGCATAAAAAATATTAGCAAAAATTTTGCTTATAAAAAACTGAAAAAAATGGTTTATGCTTGAGGTCTGTAGACCCAGTAGAAGCAGAGTTGTAGCTAATGAAAAGTAGGTTCTTCTTCATAAAATTCCAAATCGAATATTTCAATGTGCAATAACCCAAAAACGGAGCACTTTTCGGGGAAATTCATTTCAACAAAGTGTTTAAAAAAAGGATTATTTTTGTTTTTAAAAAAAAACTTGTAATTAAAAGTAAGCGAGTTACTCAAAATATTGTTGGTCCCTTTTATTTTTTGGTAAAAAAAATCACGAAAATCACCCCCTAATTAGCATCACAAATAAATTTTATCATGACCACTTCACAAGTAACTTTGCTTATGTATTATTTATATGATCTGTAAGTTTCATCGGTTCAAAGTGCATATTTTTGAAAAAAGCTGTAGTTAAAATAGCTTGAACGAGTAACTAATCACGAGTTTAGGCAAATTTTGAACAGCCATAGCATAATCAGTTTTAGTATAACAAGAAAACAAAAAAAGAAAAATATTCAAAAAAGCAAAACGTACATTTTATTACTCTTTAAGATTTTTGGTATTACTAATAATTATTAAGTTAATTCCATGAACAATTCCATTTTTTTTCAAAATTAAAAAAAAATCAAAAATGAATAACCATTTTCAATTTCGTTGCAAAACGAAAATACAGCCGCATCATATTCTAGTCCAATCAGAGAGTGCAGCAAGCACCCCTACCGGTTTCGAAACTTATTAGTCTCTCATCAGGAGGCACATGCTGCTCTCTCTGATCCAACCAAAACAAACCCCGGCGTGTAATCACGGATTGCAACGAACGAAATGGCATAGATGCCCTAGCGGCAACTGCCAGAGAAGGTTCCCATTGTTTTCAGTCTGGTGGGATGTGGAATAATATTATCAGTGGCGGCTCGTGATTTTTAAAATAGGGGAGGCTATACCTAACTCTAAAATATTTAGACAAATTTGCACTAGCAAAAAAATGCGCCAAAAAATGTAATGTAAGGCCCCATTTTTTGACCATTTTTTATTTACATTTCATAATATCATTTTAAAAATAATTAGTCTAATTGTAAAGGTTTAATACCAAAGTTTGTGTCGTTTATTTGTTAACAATTCCATCTTTGTAAGTAAATATACATATCAAAATAAATACAGATTTGAAGTTTTGCAGTCCATACAGGTTGAAGGTTCACATTTTTTAAGATACTCAACTGAATTTTTTTAATTCTAAACGCGGCCTACTGCGAATCCAAAAACATTATAAATTACCGATATTTTGCTTTGCGTTACCAATATCGGAAAAAGTTATTTGAATAAGTTGTTCCAAATATTATTCTAACCCCAAATACAAAATTTCATAACAAAATTCGCACTTTTAGTTTTTTCATTATTTTTAGTCAGGACCCTAAAATTCGTTGTCCTGAGATGCACGCAACGGCAACGGAGCCGAGAAGCTAGTTAGCCTCCGTTGGTAAATCTCCGGGCAGCGTGTGATGGCACCGTAGATGCCACTGTTAGCAGACCGGGTCTCCCTAAACGCCTGCTGCGCTGCGCGGAGCATTAGCAACGGAGTGGCCGGCTTCTCGGCTCCGTTCATGCATCTCGGGATAACCCTGGGTCCTGCCTACAATAATAATAAAAAAACTGAGACGCAATCATGCGTTCTAATGCTAATGCTCCGTGCGTATGGATATTTAGTGATAATATGGAATTTACACGTTGTATAATAGTCAGAGTGCTTGTTGTTTTTCGCGATTCAAGATAAACAAAACAGTGTAGCGTGTGTAAACAATTTATGGGGAGGCTAAGCCTCCTCTGACGAGCCGCCACTGAATATTATGTTGTTTTATATGCCATTAGAGTGAAAGTTTGGTCTTTAAAAAAATGTTTTATTTTAAACCCAATTTTTTTCAAAACAGCACTTTGAATCAATGAAACTTATAGATAATATAAACAATACATAAGTACATTAAGTTGTGAAGCGTTTACGATTAATTTTATTTAGGAAGCTAATTAGGGGGTGATTTTCGCGATTTTTGTACCAAAAAAATAAACGGGACCAACAATATTTTGAGCGTAACTAACTTATTTTTAATGATAGAAATTTTTTTAAAAAACAAAAATAAACCTTTTTTAAACACTTTAAAAAAGTTGTAATGAATTTTCCCCGAAAAATGCTCTGTTTCTTGGTTATTTCACATTGAAATATTCGATTTGGAATTTGACGAAGAAGAACCTACTTTTCATTAGCTACAACTCTGCTTATACTGGGTCTGGATTTTTTTTCAATTTTTTATAAGCTATATTTTTTCGCTATAGTACTTACTTTTTGAGTTGTCTGCGAAAAACCGTCCATAAACATATTTTTTTTTTTGTTAAAAATGAACATATTCACTCGCAAATAACTCGAAAAGTATTGACTTAGTGAAAAAACTCTATAGAACAAAAGTTGCTCAAAATTAGTCATTTTATCCAATATACATTCATTTTATTTTGAATGTATATCTTTTCACTCACGAGAAAATATTTTTCACCCCGTATTTCCCAATTTTTCTAAAATGGGGGGATGTAGAATTGTAAACTTATTCTTATATAATAATAGACAATTTCAACTGCCTATTTCCAAATTTTCATCCTTCCTTTATTTTTTTTTTTTGATATTTTCGTAAAATTTTGTGTTCCCTGATCGGGCTATTGGTAGCAGGAGCTACCGGCCTGTGGTCTCACATTAATACATTCATGGGAAATATCCCAGATATCTGTTTTTCAAGTATGTACTAAGTTTTAAGATCGATGCACCAAAGTAGTACAGTCGAACCCCCTTATTGGAATAGCCTTCGTGCCAAGTAAAAATATTCCTATAACCGGAATATTCTAAAAACCGATCATAGATGGCTAACAGAAACGTTTCGGGACCTCAAATTTCTATTCCTTAAACCGGGATATCCTTATAACCGGTATTCTAATAAGCGGATTCGACTGTATATGCAGATATGTCAGATTTTGAGCTGCTAATTCTTGAATCAAAATCAGAAAACTACAAGAAGATTGTAGAATTAATAAAAAATGTGTCTATACTTCATTTCACGTTAAGAACGGAACGTTTGGCTTATGCCGATCAGTGTTGCCAAAACTCTCAGGCACGTGTTGCTGCTCTACTGCCGATATACGATTCATGCCAGTCAGACGGCTTGGCATCGGCGCACTTCTATCGTCTATAAAGAAAAATGTAGGCTTATTATTATTAACGTGAAACGCAATGTAGGAAAGTTCTCCCCAGGGGATGAAGACAACAATATGATCTTGGATGTCCAGCAAGCTAACCCTTTTAATCAAGAAACGGTTGACTGCGGACCAGCCCTTCTCCAACAGTTGAATCAAGCCAGAAAGGAAAAGTGGATTGAAACACTGAAAAACTGTACAAGATATTATATTAGCAAAATAGCATGAAACCTTCTTAAAAAGATTACTGCAAACTTGCAAGGTAGCAAAGTCGCTAGTCAACTCCTTGCGAATGGAAGAAATATGAACCGACAAAGTACTAGAAGATTGAATCAGGATAGAAACTCCATTCTCGATTTACATTACTGCAATCGCCAGTTAACTTGGCGACAGCGAATACGCACAACGTCACAGAGACTGATGATCATCCCCTAAGCCACTCTGCAATTTTGGGTCTGTGCGTCTCGCCAAGTTAACTGGCGATGACTATAAAAGAACTCAGCCGACCGACGCGACGGTGCATAGGTTAAAAAGGGGAAAGCTGCTTGAGGGGATGATATACAGGGTGGGGCATTAGTGTGACAAAGTCCAATTACTCGTTTGTCGTAAGAGATACGAAAAAAAGTTATTTAGGTAAAACGTGGGGCAAAGAAAGGATCATAATTTAAAAATATTTTCAAATATACAGGGTCGTCCGTATTGACAGGGTGACACAAACTTGTTTTTTTTTAATGGAACACCCTGCATATTTTTACATTTTTGGATTCTCCTCGATGTTTCCTTTCTTAAAATATATGGTTTTGTAATATTATACGAGGTAGTTTAAAAGTTAATTACGTTTTTTTGTTAATTTCGTAGCAAAATCTACACCCTGTAGAATTTTAGTGATTTGACATCAAATTTTTATTTTATGTTCAAACGATTTTTAATATAGTCTACTACTGTTAATCATTAATAGTATAGCGAAATGTTTAATTTTAGTATACAGGGTGGGTCGAAACTCGGAATGAGTATTTTCTGAGTTTTCTTAAATGGAACACCCTGTATTTTAGTATTGTAATGAAATTGTATTTTATGGTACTTTTTTATTTCTTAAGCATTCCCTATACCTAAGTGCCTTAATTTGTAAGTTATTCGTCATTCTTTAAGCAAACATTAATTGCAACAAAAATTACGTAAAATTTCATTAGGTAGCCGTGAAAATATCCAATCAAAAGTAATTTTTCGAAAAAAAAATACATAATAATCTAGCCTGATCCTTAATTTATTAATATTGGATGAGATATCCAAATACATTCGTAGTTAAGGTTGTTGGTGCTTAAAATATGAATCAAACATACAAAATTCTGCCTAGTTGGCTATGACACAAAATTTGCTTAAACATTTGACATTATACTATTTATATAGTTTCAGTTGATTTGATACCATTACTATATTCATTTTTCTAACGAGGAACGGATTAAAATGGCTTTGTGCTAGGAGAGTATAACAAAAATGAGCTACTAGCAATAAAAATTTATCATCAGCAGTTCCCTGATAGACGACAACCAAAAAGAGAAACTTTTGAAAGTATACTAAAACGGTTTCAACAGACTAGATACTTAGATTGTAAGAACGATTGTACTAATATGCAGATCGTCAGTGACACTAAGGATTACATATAATTGCTGTTTTCTTCACTTACAATAGTTTTTATTCGAGCAGATTTATCATAATCTAAGTGATCAGTCCGTTGAAACCGTTCTAGTGTATTTTTAAACGTTTCTCTTCTTAGTTGTCGTCTATCAGGGAATTTCTAATGAAAAATTCTTATTGCTACTAGCACATTTTTGTTATATTCCACTAGCACCAAAATCTTATTAGTCAGTTTCTCATAAGAAAAATACATATTAGTAATGGTAACAAAGCAACTGGATCTATAAAAATAGTATAATGTTAAATTTTTAAGGAAATTTAGTGTCATAGCCGACGAGGTAGAATATTGTATGTTTTTATTAATATTTTACGCACCAACAAACTTAACCACGAATTTATTTGGATATTTCATCCAATAGTAATAAATTAAGGATCAGACTAGATTATGATGTATTTTCTTTTCCAAAAATTATTTCTGATTAAATATTTTCACAGAAACCTAATAAAATTTCACGTAATTTTTCTTACAATTAATGTTTGGCTTAAAGAATCACGAATAACTTACAAATTAAAGCACTTAGGTATAGGGAATGCTTAAGAAATAAAAAAGTATCATAAAATATCATTTCATTACAATACTAAAATACAGGGTGTTCCATTTAAGAAAACTCAGAAAATACTCATTCCGAGTTTCGACCCACCCTGTATACTAAAATTAAACATTACGCTATACTGTTAATGTTTAACAATAGTAGGCTATATTAAAAATCGTTTGAACAGAAAATAAAAATTTGATGTAAAATCACTAAAATTCTACAGGGTGTAGATTTTGCTACGAAATTAACAAAAAAACGTATTTAACTTTTAAACTACCTCGTATAATATTACAAAACCATATATTTTAAGAAAGGAAACATCGAGCAGAATCCAAAAATGTAAAAATATACAGGGTGTTCCATTAAAAAAAACAAGTTTGTGTCACCCTGTCAATACGGACGACCCTGTATATTTGAAAATATTTTTAAATTATGGTACTATGTGTGCCCCAACTTTTACCTAAATAACTTTTTTTCGTATCTCTTACGACAAACGAGTAATTGGACTTTGTCACACTAATGCCCCACCCTGTATATTATGCAGTGAAAAAATCTAGCATCTAGGCAAAGGAGCAAAAAATGGATCTTGCAACTCTGTAACATGTGCTATAAAGTCTGCGAAATTTCAAAATCACACAGAAAATCTAAAATAATGTCCTAATACCAGGAAAGGACCAGGAGCTACAGACCTATTTATCTTTTATCACTTTTTCAAACTATACGAGAGAATCCTGCCCAGAATAGAATAAAAATATCGACAAGCACCTCATCCCACAAAAATCTAGCAACTGACCGGACCGGTGCAAATCTTGCACCAGTTAAGTCGTGCTACCGTAGTACCGTAGTACTAGTAGTGACTAGTACTACCAGTAGTAAAAGTCAACTCGTACTACCATAACAGATTGAAGAGGGCTTCAAAGAAAAACTTATAACAAGGACTGCTTTCGTAGATTTAAAAGCAGCCTAAGTCTGTGCCTTTCACCTTAGCGCGAAGGAAGCTAAACGAAAACTCCAAATTGCGTGGAATAGATTAGAATTAGAACACATACCAACCTAAATATCTTAGAATAACTCTGAACCGGTCCCTAGCCGCATCAAGGGCGGATCCAGGGAGGGGGCCATGGCCCCCTCCCAGAATTTAGAATAATATAAATTTAAATATTTGCAGTTCAAATGTTTTTAATTTCAAACCATATATATGTACAAAACAGGGGATAAATACGTTTTCTGGACTAGAATTGAAAAAAGGAAGTAACGGAGAAGCTTCAAGAATGACTTTTGGGTTTTTTATAAATCAAAATGTTGATAATTTTACAGAGTGCCAATTGTTAGAACGATCTTGACAGCCATCAAAATCGTATAAATTTCCATATTCTATACACACAAAGAATAAAAAAGAAGTGAAGCGTTACTTGGGTCCCTAGCACTTAGAACAAAGGAGTTGGTTGGTATTTTCGCACAGTCAAGGAATTCAAAGCATTGTCACGAATTCTTTAACATCTTTCGTCAAACTCATGAGCAAAGACGGAGTCATATAAACCCATGAAAAAACATCATACCACAAGGAGTGCGTTCAGGTTGAGCTAGATTTTGAGCTAGATTTTCTAAACGGTATAGCAACCCTCAAAAGTCAGTCATTAACCAGATAAACTCTCAGAGGTCTGAACAGAAACAAAAAATAAAAGACTACGACCAATGGTAGGGTCTATAGTGTTCTTAGGTCGACAAAATATTCCTCTAAGAGACCATCGTGATGAGGGCCTTATGCTTCTGGACGAAGATGCTGGACTTAGGAATGAGGGGAATTGCTGTGGTACTAAGGCAAAACCCGATATGTCAAAAATTATCGATTTTTCGTTTTTAATGCCAATATGTACATTGAGTGACGATGACAAAAATGTGATGACAAAACCCTACATGGCTAAACGCATCCATGTAACTAGTAGATAATAAAATTTTTTCCGATATGTCCACTATTACAACAACACCGCGAACTTTTAAACTCATCTGCTGCAAAATCATGTTTTTTGACATATCGGGTTTTGCCTTAGCACCACAGTGTTAAGGTTTAAAATTGCATCAGGAGATAAGACTCTTAAATAACATCTATCCACAGCGTCTTCCTGAGCAACATGCATTAGTAGCAGCAGTCAAAATCAATTAATAACATGTTGTGGTGAAGAAATAATTAAACAAATAATATTTGACGAAACGACTGACGTATCACACGTGGAACAGCTTTCTCTAAATTTGGGATACATACACAATAACAACATTCGTGAAGACTTTGTCAAGTTCATTGACGCTTATGAGAACCTAAAAATAATTAGTGAAAATGAAGAAATAGGGAAAGAACAATGCCTGGCAGGGAAGCATTGGAAAAAATAGTATTAAACTTGTTGAAAGAACTGCACTAGGATCCGAAGAAATGTGTAGGAATCGATACTATGGCAGGAATTCTGAGTTTTAAGGCACTTTTCAAAGTGTGTGAAAAGTGACTTAAAACTCACCATTGTAACCCTAATTTTTTAAAATTACCCCCGTATTTCTGGTACTCCTCCCAAAAAAAAGTTTATGGCCCCTCCCGAAAATCGGTCCTGGATCCGCCCTTGAGCCGCATTGCATAAAACGAGAGGAAATAAAGTAACAACTAAGAACAGCCAAATAGTATATGGACTAAAGTATTTGGAACAGAACAGCATACTCGGGAAGTAAATGGGGTACATGTCCTAGTGATAGTGTCTAAGAACAACGGCACTGGGACTGTCTTTTTTAAGTGCTGAATATGCGTGTCCCGTTTGGAGCAGATCTCTCCACACCAAACATGTTGATACTGCGCTAAATAAGACATGTAGGATAGTAACGGGATGCATGAAACCGATGCCACTCTTAAATCTATATAAACCAGCGGGTTTTGCAAATTCCTCAACACACATAAATGTAGCAGAGCACATAGAGAAAATTAAGCAAATCGCGGAATAGCGGCATGCCCTACACAGAGCTCTAATACTACGAATGCCTAAAATCCAGGAAGAGGTTCCTTGGAACAATGCAGGATGAACCTACCGAATATTTTCCTATTCTACAGGTTCAATGGACCGGTCAATCTCTAGATTTTAAAAAGTGAAAAACCACGAAAATTTAAGAAGGGGGTCGCATAAAAGCTTACAGGTGGAATTAAAGTTAGCAAGCATAAATATAATATTTTTTCTTTCTTAGCTTTAGTTTATCCAATTTTACAGAGGAATTATTACAAAAAGTGTTTTTTCATGAATAAGGATAGCTACCTATATTTAAAGGAAATTTTACAGGTGTATATATAAAAGATAATAATTTTAATTTCGGTTCACTTTGTTGTATTCAGTAATGTCGTTCTTGACCAAATTATAATTATTATTGATTTCAATCTCTTGGATTGAAAACTAAATTGTAGACATAAATCAGACATTTATTTGATGAAGATTAAAAATAAATTGGTCCTATATCACAAGAAATGTTTGTCTTAAATATTGATATCGATTTTTAATTGAAGCGAATAACAAAGAGTTCATTGGTATAAATTTAATTTTGATTGTTTTGATTGACACAAATTGGTTACACTAATATACTGTGAACTGTGATTATTGTTTAAGTTGTTTTTCTGCAGTGAAAATATATCAAATTTTTAAGTTCCGACATTAGCTTTGTGGGATTGTTTTCTTCCTTTAAAATCACGAACTTCATACTACAAATGGAAAGAATATATATAGGTTGTCAGTTAGAAAAATAAATTTTAAAAATACTCCCAATTACGAGGTTTCATTTAAAATAACAAAGTTGGTGTTTACTTCCGGTGTTGCCGGAAGTGGCATGATGTGTATCAAAATATTTTCTTTTCGGACAATATCTACATAAGTTCGTCATAACTTTTAATCCCCATAATTTAGTTAAAAACTGATCAACAAAATGCCCCCCTCACAAATAAATTTGACGTGTTTTGCATATTTTTAGTTTTTTTATAGGGTCCAAATTATACAGGTGGCACCTTTTCAAATTGACACACTATAATAATTTCTTGACTTGATACATATATAGGTACATAATACATAATACCTAATATAATAAAATAGATTTCGCTGGATATTATAAAAACAATTGAAAACAATTGTCTATCCAAACAAAAAGATGAAAATCAGAATAGACTGACAACTTACGGAACCTATATACAGTGCTAGTCAAAAGTCCGTACCCCCCTCTTATCTTTTGAACGGTTTTACCTATAATAGTGAAATTTGGATGGAGGAAATTAACTGACGTAAGCTTCTTAACTAGTTATGACAGGTGACGTAATAGTGACAGATGACGTTACAGAGCCACTGTGACCGATAATTTTAAATGGGACCTTATGGCAAGTGATACCTCGTTTGAAAGGTATTCAAAATACCTACTCAGCCATACTAATTTTTTTGTGTTTTAGTTGATTTTGATTTTGGTGAATAAATTAAATAAATATAATATTGTAGCTTCGCATTTATTTAATAAAAATTCAAATGTACGCCTATGGTTTTTTTGTCAAAAAAGTTGACGTTTTTCGATTCTCTAGTAGTTTTTACGTCAACGTCAACCTTTTTGACAAGTAATCATAGGCGGAATTTTGAATTTTGAATTAATTAAATGAAACTACAATTTTATATTTATTTCATTAATTCGTCAAAATTAGCTTAAACTTAAACAATATTAGTATGACTGAATAGGTATTTTCAATACCTTTCAAGCGAGGTGTCACTTGCCATAAGGTCCCATTTAAAATTATCTGTCACAGTGGCGCTGTAAAGTCATCTGTCACTATTACGTCACCTGTCATGACTAGTTAAGAAGCTTACGTCCGTTTACTTCCTATCTCCAAATTTCACTATTATAGGTATAACCGTTCAAAAGATACGAGGGGGGGTACGGACTTTTGACTAGCACTGTATAGATACCTACAGGTAGGAGGTTCGGACAAATTATTCCCACAAAAATTATCTCTGGACAAAAAATCACCAGACAAAAAATCCCAACAAAAAATCTCCACAAATAATCCCCAGACAAAAAATTCCAGGACAATTAATCCCCACAAATTTTTTTGTACAAAATATCCACAAAAAATTCTCAAGAAATATTTGCTGCCGAATAATTTTCTACAGTTTTCTCGTGAATCCAATCGACCCAAATGTTTTTCAGCCTCAGTGCATGAGAGTTATAGCATTATTCAGCCATCACTTCTTAAATGAAACAAATGTTAGGACATTCTGAGATACTTTCCTTATTTGCCGAAACGCCCCTGACAATGCTCTAGGAGCGAAAATATACTTGGGCAAGATTTAATAAACTAGGTGCTCGATATCTGCCTTTTATTTCCATAAATTCTATATACCTCAGTGGCGTAGGAATCCACCGGGGCGCCCCGCCGGGGCCCCCCGAGGTAAGAGCCCCGCGAGACTCCTGGGAAAAAAGGAGGGTCATTGTCTAGTTTATGTACTTCTCGAATTTTGAAAAACTAAATATACGTACGTGTTCAGAATGTTCTTTTAAACAAAATATCTATTACTATTTTCCCGGTATTACTTACTAAATTTTCTGGGATTTTTCCATTGCCCTTCGAGGATCCCATCAACTTCGTCGCAAATACGTAATTAAGTACGCAATTAGTGTGACTGTTTGCCTGCTCAGAACGTAAAAACATGGCACAAAACGGCAAAAATCTTATTTTTAATCGTCGATTGTGTCGTAAAAAAGCTTTACCGGCGAAATTGTAAACTATTTTTTGTTTATAAGAACTTCCAGAATTTTTAATTTGTGGCGAGTGGCTGCCTGGCAGGTAGTGGGTGGGGAATAAAAGACAAAGCTCCAAATGCGTACTTTGTACATTGTGCAGCACGGTACCCCGTCAAAATAGCCCCGTCAAAAAAGCTCCGACAAAATAGCCCCGACATAATATCCCGCACACAAAATAGCTCCGACAAAATAGCCTGCAGACAAAATCGCCGCGGAATAATAGCCCGCCGACAAAATAGCCCCGACAAAATAGCGCCGACAAAATAGCCCCGAAAAAAAAGCTCCCTTCAGAATTCATCATGAAATAATTCCTTAAAAATACATTTTTTCGGAAATGGTAATTATCCTCTATTCAGATGTTTATCTTAACCACATTAAATAAAAATTGTCTTTTCAGAGAACTCGAGTCCTTCTTTCCTGCCTCTTGGAAGTTTGAACAATAAAGTTAAGCAAAAATCAATGTTAATTTATGATATAAACATTTTTTTCTGTTTTCGGGCAACAGTAAAATGCATTTTAAATTAAATAAATACATTCTTCCTTTTTGTCAAATAATTTAAATTAAAAAATAGTTTTTGGACACCTTGTATAAATAATTATGTAATTGTTTATAAGAGGCTGTTTTAGCCGGGGCTATTTTAGCCGGGGCTGTTTTGACCGGGGCTATTTTGTGTGCGGGCTATTTTGTCGGGGCTATTTTGTGTGCGGGCTATTTTGTCGAGGCTATTTTGTGTTGAGGCTATTTTGACGGGGCTTTTTTGACGGGGCTGTTTTGACCGGGCTATTTTGACGGGTCACGGTGCAGACATAACCTGAATTTAGTTGTAAAAGACGCTGTCGAAGACAACAGAGAAATTTGTAATTTTTTTGACACAATATAAAGTGTCTATTGCTTTTTTGGTCACAGTATTGTTCGATGGGAAGAGTTACAGTCAACACAACAAAATGAAAGTAACAAAAAAGAGACGTTAAAATCCTTAAATCCTACTCGCTGGTCTGGGAGGTTAGATGCAGTCAGTGCTTTAAAACATAGGTTTTGTGACGTATTGAAATGCCTAACCAAGCTAAATTTGACACAAGTCAAAAGAAAAAGGAAAAGGATGAATCAATTCAGCTGAAAAAGAAGCTCGAATCTTTCAAATTTGTTTTGCTGCTGGTTATTCAATGTAAAGTTCTGGAATGTATTAATATAGTGTCTAAAACTTTGCAGTCGGAGACAGTAGACCTACTTTCAGCCTACAACTTACTCAATAACACTCTTCTAAAACTGAAAAAGATGAGAGAACAATTTGATGATTTCGTATGTGAGGCGACAACAATTTGCAACCGTTGGGGTATTCAACCTGGGTTTTCTCAGAAAAGACAGATCAAGTCAAAAAAACATTTTGACGAACTGTGTGAGGACGAGAGGTTGCAGGAACCGGAATCATGTTTTAAAGTAACAGTGTTTCTCCCTATGATTGACATATTGTGCAGCCAAATACAAGCACGTTTTCTAGGAATGAAATTTGTTTTAGATACTTATAAAGTAACTTTTCCTGAATTCCTGTCAAAAGCAAGTGAAAGTGAAATTCATAACTGTGCTGTTGAATTTGTGAAAAGGTTTCCTAATGACATCTCTCCTTCATTCCCATCACAAATTTGCTCCGTAAAAGAAACTTTCAAAACAGAGCTTAAAACCATGTCCACTGTCAAAGAGCTTGCAGATTTATTGCTCATTGACCATAGCTCTTTGTCTTCAACTTATCCTGATGTGTATACAGTGTGCGTCATATGTACCTACTTGACAGTCCCGGTCACCGTCGCTAAAGCGGAGCGCTCATTCTCAAAGTTGAAGATAATTAAGAACTATTTGAGAAGTACTATGGGCCACGAAAGACTCGCAAATCTGGCGATACTTTCAATTGAAAATGATCGTGCCAAACAAATTGACATTGATAGTGTTACAGATGATTTTGCTTCAGCAAAAGTTAGAAAGAAAGACTTTTTTAAATAAATACAACCTGACATGTCAACATTGTACATATTCAACAAATTATTAAATGATATGATATTTTAAACTGGTGTTTTAGTTTTAATCTATATTTCCTAAAGATTTAATAAAAAATATAAAAAAAATATTACACCTAAAAAAATATATTTAACTGAATATGCAGAGTTCAAGTTAAGTTTATATAAAAAAATCATTTTGAGGCTAAGCATGATTAGCTTATTTAAAAGTAGATTAAAGAGCTAGAACTGCAAAATAGTTAGATATTTTAAAATAAAAAAAAATAAAATCAATTAAAAAATTTGTATTCACCCAAAAGCAAGCTGAAATTTTTTTTGTAGTAGGAGCCCCGTGAGTGGACTTGCCCCAGGGCCCCCGGATTTATCGCTACGCCACTGATATACCTACCTATTCAGCATTCAACGATCTCCTGATTTATATATTTCAATTATCTTTAGTTTCGCCATTTTCATTTATTTTAGATAATTATAATATGAAGGAGAGGGGACGACCTGTAAAACCTTTTTCTAAGTCTCGAGTATTTTGTATAGTATAAATGTACGAATAAATCTGTTTGTAGAACATACAAACAGGGCTTTTTTAGTCTTTCATCGTTACCATATATATCGCAATCTAGGTCTTAAATCAACCATCATATATGAGTCAACACGTGTGTTATTAACATATGTCTGAGATTTTTTAAATTAGAAATGGAGAATAAGTAGGCAATAAAAACTATGACAAATTATGATTAAATTAGCAGACCAGACTGTTTTTTAAATAAATGGTGTTTATACGTAGTATGCATTACTTTGAAATAATTTATGGGGGTCACCATTTTTGGGTATATACTTACGTCTTCTAAAAAAAATTATTTGAAACACCGATTTACTTATTTTTAAAATGTTGGTGTTATGATGAAACATAGAAAAATGGACGCAGACGGTCAGACAAGTAAAAATGGACACAGTTTTGTGTTGTGATCGCTTCCTGTCTCCGATGATGTTAGTGCCCTTTCATCTAAAATTTGGGAAAAGACAAGCTCTCTATTTGAAAGAATATAATCGATTATAGATCTTTGTCTTCTCGTATTTTCAAGGTACTTGTGTTGTTCTGTGTGAAGGAAAAACATTTTTTCTTCAAACGTCAAATAATGATGACATTATTTATCTAACTTGATCCTGTCAAAGTTTGATGTCTCCGCCGGCAGCAGTTTTTTTCCCATTTCTTTACGGCGGAGGGAAAAATGTTGTCATGGCAACAATATGAAACATGTCACAAAGCAACAATACAAATGTCATTAACAACAATTAAACATCATTTTTATTTATAGTAATATTAAAAGTACAATTAGTTAATGAGGCATTTTCAAAATTGAAACCGTGCAAAAATGTTCCCGACTCTTGATACGCATTGGTAATTGTTGATGATACTGATGGTCGAGCACAACTTTCAGCAATCATTCCCGATGTTGGCGAATCATGAGGGTTTAAAATTTTTTGAGCATTATCGTTCTTATTTCTTATTGAATCCTCTATATATCCTTCGGCAACCGTGCTTGATTTCCAGCCCCCATGTCGTTTGAGGCATTCTAGATTTCCGCCTCCATCAATTAAAAGTGTTGCTGAAGTTCGTCGTAAAGAGTGACCCGTGTATGCGCTTGCATCGTTTAAATTTAAATAACTAGCTACTTTTTGGGCTACTGCGCTGATCGAATGTATTCCCATGACGCTTCGGTAACACTTTCCATTTTGGTACTTGATAAAAAATCGGTGTTCTGTGAAATTTTCAGGCCGCAGTGATGCATAGTTTTTATACAGTTTAATGTAGTTTTGACCAATTATCGTAAAAGATCTAATTTGTCGTGTTTTACTGTCTGGGATTTTGATAATTATTACATTTTCTTTATCCTCAATGTCCACAGTCTTCATTTTTACCATTTCGTCGCATCGACAGGCGCCGGTAACCCCAATTAACAAAACAATCTGAAATATTTTTATAATTTAGTAGAGTATACTACATGCTTTGCAATATATTTTTTTTACCTTTAATCCTAAATACAACTTATCTGGCGCTTCAAACAAACATTTATCGAACTCGTCTTTAGTGAAAACTTTAGACTTCTTTGCAGTATATCCTTCGCTTGTCTTTTTCAGAAAGGCACGTAACTTTAAAAATTTGCTTATATCCACATTTTTTCTAATAACTAACTCGGATTTTATCATAGAGTATCGTGACCACATTGTAGAAGATTTCCATATATTTTCATTTTCCATTATATTAAAATATGACAGTAAAACGTCTTCGGTAACTTGCCGTACTCCTCTTGTATCGCACCACTCTTGGAAGTGCTTGTACGCTAACCGATACTTTATTCCGGACTTGGAGGGCCCCAAACGTGCTACTGCATCATTAGCCGCGGACTCAATTTCGTTTAGGTTTTCCATTTTCGCACTAAATTTGCGCTTGCGGTTGCAACAACAATAAGCTGTCTTTAATAATTGCAAACAACTGTCAAACAACTGTAACCAGGGAGACGCAAATCCCACCGACGACTTAATTATTTTAATTTCTAATATCTAGACGACTTTGATAGTTGTCACAGTTAATTTCGAGTAAAAATAGCGTATGAATTGTACTATTTATGGTTGAAAATTGCTACGTTTGAAGAAAAAATAATATACTTTATTCGGCAAAGAAGCGACTTTTCTTGACTTGCCCTCTATTACGCGCCTCACTTCATTCGGCGCGTAATATCGGGCGCGTCAAGAAAAGTCATGCTTCTCCGCCTCATAAAGTAATATACTATTAGGTAATTTATTTGTGCTGCCGTTTTTTTATTTACTGTTTTCACCGGTGAAGAGATCATCGTTTTCATTTCTGATTGAAATTGATTTCGTTTCATTCTCTGAAGCGTTCTATGGAACTGCATATAAACCAGTCCCTTAAAATTTTCAACCATGACACTCTCCTTCTTTCTATACCCTATACTCCTTTATCCTTTTATCTTTCCCTGCATTTTCAGTCTTAGCATTTCATATATCCTAAGGTGACCAACTATTTTTTGTTCAAAAATAGTCCTACACTTTGCAAGTACTATAAGTGAAAAAAAAATAAGAAAAAACGATAAAATTTTACATACAAACATAATCGATTGCCTCTTTTACCATTAGGTGTCGAGGATTCCTCCTTTATACAGGGTGTCCCGAAAAGATTGGTCATAAATTATACCACACATTTTGGGGTCAAAAATAGTTCGATTGAACCAACCTTAGTACAAATGTGCTCATAAAAAAAGTTACAGCCCTTTGAAGTTACAAAATGAAAATCGATTTTTTTCAATATATCGAAAACTATTAGAGATTTTTTATTGAAAATGGACATGTATCATTCTTATGACAGGAACATCTTAAAGCCAAATTATAGTGAAATTTGTCCACCCCATAAAAAATTTATGGGGATTTTGTTCCCTTCAACCCCCCCAAACTTTTTTGTACGTTCCAAATAATTCATTATTGTGGTACCATTAGTTAAGCACAGCGTTTTTAAAACTTTTTTGCCTCTTAGTATTTTTTCGATAAGCCAGTTTTTATTGAGATGCGGCTTCTTTTTCAATACATTTACGTAAAAATTTTATGGGGGTTTTGTTCCTTTAAACCCCCCAAATGTTTGTGTACGTTCCAATTAAACTATTATTGTGGTACCAATAGTTAAACACAGTGTTTTTAAAACTTTTTGCTTCTTAGTCTTTTTTTCATAAGTCATCTTTTATCGAGATGTAGCTTCTTTTTCAAAATATACCTGAAACTGTAAATTATAAATAAAATTTCAGATTATTAACAGGTCTCTATAATCGTACTTAACCATATACAAATATGTGGTGGATTCGACAAATATTCAAAATATCTCGATAAAAACTGGCTTATCGAAAAAGTACTAGGAGGCAAAAAAGTTTTAAAAATAATGTGTTCAACGAATGGTGCCACAATAATAATTTAATTGGAACGTACACAAAAGTTTGGAGGGTTTAAGGGAACAAAACCCCCATAAAATTTTTATATGTTTCACAAATTTTACTTAAATTTTTTTTTAAGATGTTGCTGCCATAAAAATGCCACAAGTCCATTTTCAATAAAAAATCTCTGAGAGTTTTCGATATATGAAAAAAAATCGATTTTCATTTTGTAATTTCAAAGGGCTGTAACTTTTTTTGTGTGCATTATTGTATATAGATAAGTGGGGTTCAATCAACCTATTTTTGACCCCAGAATCTGTGGTATAATTTATGACCAATCTTTTCGGGACACCCTGTATATCATACTCTGCAAATTTACGCCACTTTTTCCTATCTGCTGCTAAAAATTTTGCTTCTTGCCAAGATGTTCCTCTTTTCTTAAGTATTTCGTTTACACTAGTGTTCCAGCTTTTCCTTGGTATGCCTCTAGTGCTTTTACTCACTGCTTTGGCCTCCCATGTCATTTTCACTCGTCTGTCACCACTCATTCGTATCATGTGTCCAGCCCATCTTAACTTATTTTCTTCAACTTTTTCGTTGAGCGATTTTACCTGTAATTCATGTCTTATATCTTCGTTTTTTCTTTTGTCTAATCTTCTTGCTCCCACCACTTTTCTTAAGTATCTCAAATGATCATTTCTGTCGCTTGTAATCGATTTCTTTGTCTGTCATTAAGTACCTACCCAGTTTTCTGCCCCATATATTGTAATTGGAATATATACGGTTTTATATACTGTCATTTTGGTTTTTCTCGATATTTCTTTTTTGTTTAGGACATTTTTATACAGTGAATAATAAGTTCTCGTTGCCAATTTTATTCTGTTTCCAATTTCATTTTCTTGTACACCTTTGTTGTTTAACATTATTCCCAAATACTTAGAGGTCCACTTGTTCGATTTTTTGCCCTTCGATTTCAATATTTACAGTTGCTTCTTTGTTGGATATTGTCATTACATACTTTAATTTTCTCCATATTTATTATTAAGTTGTAGTTTTTTAATTCTTCAGCCCAGATTCTTATGTTATCTGCGAGAGCCTTTTCAGTTCTTGCAACTAATACAATGTCATCAGCAAATTCACAGGCTTCAATGTTTATTTGCTGCAGATTTCTATAACCTATAGCCATAGCGCATTTTTTAGTTTTTCCAACACTTTTTAATAACTTCATCCATAAAGCGCCTGACTCCACTTGCGATTTTCTAGTCGCGCGATTGTTTTGTCGCGAAGATTGAATACATTGTTTCAAATACAAGTCAATCCACGATTATTTAGTCGCAAATGGATTGACTCGTATTTGAAACAATGGGTTCACTCTTTGCGACAAAACAATCGTGCGACTATAAATCGCAAGTGGAGTCCGGCGCTTACAGAAATAAATAATAACAGTGATCTCAGCCACGGGCGCCCATATAAAAATTGTCAGGGGGGGACAGACTTGAAGATGTTGCACATTATATTTTGTGTACTTTGGATAACTATATATAGTTTACAGCACCCGAAAATACAGAGGGGGCACTACCCCCCTGCTCATGGGTATGGGCTCCCATGGGCTCAGCACTCCACCTTGTCTAACCCCGTCGTAAGAAAATTCGCCTGAGATTAAGTAACTTGTTACTTCATAAAACTTTATTTTTTTAAACCAATTTTTTCTTCGGAGTGGAGAACATCCGAACAACTTTCATTTTGCATATTAAACTTGACTGTAACGGCAGATAATGTTTTTACAGAAAGTTGCGACTTCTAACTGCTCCAATAATAGTGAAATCCCTAGTGAAAATAACCTTTCACCAGCAGCATTAGTGTCTGGACAACATAAGGAAACTTCCATTAGAACTTTTAAATTTGTTAAATGGGTACTTTCAGACAGTGGCGTAACAAACTCCGTCGGCCCCCCCGTAGAATTGGAATGAACGTAAAATATTGCGATACCGTGTAATTTTCAGTGTCACCACCGAAGTGGTCAACTCAAGACTTTTCGAGTTATTTATGAGTAAAAATGTTTGTTGTTCAACAAAAAACCACGTTGTTAGGCGATTTTTCGCAAATAGTTCAAAGAGTAAGTATTTGATCGAACAGAATATTGTTAGCAAAAATGTATCTATCTATAAAAAAATGAAACAAAAATGAAGTCTATCGACCCAGTAAAAGAAAAGTTGTAGCTCATGAAAAGTTTTTCTTATTCGTCAAATTCCAAAACGAATATTTTACCGTGAAATAACCAAAAAATGAAATACTTTTCGGGGAAACTCATTAGAACTTTTTAAAGTGTTTAAAAGAAGCTTTATTTTTTACAAAAGTTTCTAGCATCAAAACTAAGCCAGTTACGCTTAAAATACAGTTAGTCCCATTTTTTTGTAAAAAAAATTGTGAAAATCTCCCCCTATTTAGCACCCCAAACGAAACTAATCATTATCGCCTTACAAATTACTTAACTTTTTTGTATGACCTGTAAGTTTCACCGGTTCAAAGTGCTTATTTTTAAAAGGGTTCTCGTGGAAAGGGCTTGAACGAGTCACTAATCACGAGTACATATATGCAAATTTTAAACAGCCATATCTTAACCAATTTTTGTCTTACAAAAAAAAAAAAATAAAGCCAAAATATTTATAAAAACAAGACCTACATTTCTTTAGTCTTTGAGATTTTTCGTATCACTAATACTTACTTTTTTTAAGTTATTTTAAAAAAAAAGGCATTTTTCCAAAATAAAAAATTTTTTTTACTATGAAACCAAATTTTTTCAAAAATAAGAACTTCGAACTGGTCAAACTTACAGATCATATAAACAATAAATATTTAAAGTAAATGGTAAAGCGCTAACGATCAATTTTTTTTTGGAGTGCGAAATAGGGGCATATTTTCATGATTTTTTTACCAAAAAAAGGGGTCAACTAGTCAACTTTATTTGAGCGTAACTCGTATAGTTTTGGTGCTAGAAACTTTAAATAAAAAATAAAAATAAAGCATTTTTTTCAAACATTTAAAAAAAGTTTTAATTAGTTTCTCCCGAAAAGTACTTCATTGTTTGGTCATTCCAGGTTGAAATATTCGATTTGGAATTGGACGAATAAGAATAATTGTTCATGAGCTTTAACTGTGCTTACTGCGTCGACAGACTTCATGAATAAGTACACCATTTTTTTTTATCTTATAACTACATTTTTTCTACAAATATTTTTTCGATATCTAATATTTAATTCGATAAATACTTATTGTCGAGTTATTTGCGAAAAACCCGTCTGAAAACGTTGTTTTTTTTTTGTTAAAAAATAAACATTTTCATTCGCAAAGGACTTGAAAAGTATTGACATAGATAAAGAAACTCTACAGAACAAAAGTTGCTTTACTAATCAATTTATGCATTTCCGGACTAAACGTAACTATGTTTTTCACCCCAAGGAGAGGTGTCACCCCCTCCTAGGGGTCCAACTTTGAAGTGGAGTGTACTAGAACCTAAATCCAATTTGTCAAATCCGTCGTGACGTTGATAATTTCACTCCAAAACTGTCATTTACTGAAACTTCATTTTCAATACTGCACTGCTTAAAAAACGTATGTATGCAAATAATATAACAACACATTTTTACATATATTAGACGGCAAGATGGGGCCCTTGACATATTGGGGCCCCCATAAGCTTGGTAAGCTTAGGGCGTGGGGGCCTCTGTTACGCCTCTGGATAATTGTATCGAAATACTAAACGTAGCTAAAGATTAAAGAGAAAACCAATTTCTAGATTTAGAAATATTGTTCTAAAATTCGGCAAATTGCAATTCTCAAATTGTTCAATAGTCACGTACAAAGCATTATGGTTTATTGTCGTCACCATAAAAGTTCGTGAGACCGGAAAGGAGTACGTTTCTAGATATGAGATAAGTTTCTAGATATGAGATGATTCACTTGCCGCATACGCCTATTTAGAAATTTACGTTTTTAAATTCAAACGCATAAAGTAAAATCATATACCTATAATAGATTTTTACATAATATCAGACGACAAGATGGGGCCCCCCGGAAGCTTCACGCTGCGGGGGCCACTGTTACGCCCCTTCTTTCAGAGTACAGGATTTGAAAAGACTACAGTTTGCAAAAAAGAGTACAAAACTCAGTAAATGAGTACAGTTGGCAGTGGCGGCTCGTCAGAGGAGACAAGGGAGGCTCAGCCTCTCCATAAATTTTTTACACACTCTACACTGTTTTGTTTATCATGAACCGCGAAAACAACAAGCACTCTCACTATTATACAACGTGTAAATTCCATATTATCACTAATTATCCATACGTACGGAGCATTAGCATTAGAACGCATGATCGCGTCTCAGTTTTATTACATATTATTGTAGGCAGGACCCTGGGTTATCCCGAGATGCATGAACGGAGCCGAGAAGCCCAGCAGTCTCCGTTGCTAATGCTCCGTGCAGCGCAGCAGGCGTTTAAGGAGACCCGGTCTCCTAACAGTGGCATCTACCACGGTGCCATCACACGCTGCCCGGAGATATACCAAGGGAGGCAGAGTAGCTTCTCGGCTCCGTTGCGTGGTTGCGTGCGTCTCGGGACAACGAATTTTAGGGTCCTGACTAAAAATAATGAAAAATCTAAAAGTGCGAATTTTGTTATGAAATTTGGTATGTGGGGTTATAATAATATTTGGAACAACTTGCTCAAATAACTTTTTCCGATATCTCTAACTCAAAGCAAAATATCGGTAATTTATCGTGTTTTTGAATTCGCAGTAGGCCGCGTTTAGAATTAAAAAATTCAGTTGAGTATCTTAAAAAATTTGAAGCTTCATTATGTATGGACTGCAAAACTTCAAATCTGTATTTATTTTGATATACATAGGTATCTATTTACAAATAGATGGAATTGTTAACAAATAAACGACACAAACTTTGGTATTAAACTTTTACAATTAGACTAACTATTTTTAAAATGATATGATATCATGAAATTATGAATTAGGATGATATTATGAAATGTAAATAAAAAATGGTCAAAAAATGGGGCCTTAAATTACATTTTTTGCGCATTTTTTTGCTAGTGCAAATTTGTCTAGATATTTTACAGTTTTAGGTATAGCCTCCTCTATTGTAAAAATCACGAGCCGCCACTGACAGTTGGTCACCTTATAATATATATCCTAGTCACCTTATATACCTATCCTATATGCGTGTCCAGGCATTGTGTAATTTCTTATTGTTATTGTGTTTATTATTTCGTATTCTTTGCCCATTTCCAGCAATACTTCTGTGTTCGTTTTCTTCTGTGTCTCAAAAACCCCGAGGTAATAAATTCCAACCTATTTTCATAACAGAATTTTCATAAAACTCTAGGACATGCCGTAGATACCGCGCACCAGGTACTTCATACAGCATCGCCGAAGTAATATTGGTTTTCAGCGACCTCAAAAACCTAGGAATAACAAGTTTCAACGATTTTCATAATTAATTTCTATAAAACACCAGGTAACGACGTGTATATACCCGGAAACCGGGCACCAGGTACCTACCTCTTTACAGCTTCGTCGACCCAATATTCCTGTTCAGCGATCTCAAAAACCCTCCGAGTATGAAAATTGAAATTATTTCCATGATTATTTTCCGAGTTGTGAATTTTTATTTTTTGAACACTTTGAGATGCACTTTGGAAAATGCATTTTCCGCCTACAACAATGCAATTTTCATTTGTCCCTCATGCCAAGTAGTCAAGAACTTTCCAGAAGCTCTCCCGAATTGAATGCAAAAAACGATCCGTCTTACTTTAAAAAAGTTACGAGGTGTAATGCTTTATTTTCTGGCCTACTTTTTGATTTTTGATATAACTAGAATGATAACAGAACAGAATAATAGACCATCAATAAAATTGATTTTAAATAACGTTTTTTTAATGTTTGTTTTTTGGAATTTGAAAATGAAAACATGAACATATCCAATCCAGCATTATTTTGTGTCATTATGCATTTGTTACACATTTAAAAGAAAACAAACGAAATCACTTCCTACACCACAGGATTTTTCCCAAGTAGGCGTTTCAAGAAGCATCTGGTAAAATCATTGAAATTGACTAATTGCCTCAGCATGCGTCCACACACTTGTTGCTTTGCTTTGCTTATTCTTTTCAAACTCTTGACATAGCCAAGGAAATCTTGTCAGGTACGGACTTCTTTGTAATTCTCCAAAAAAGAGGAAATTTTTTATTGTAACAGGTTCATATAATTTTAATGTTTAACTGTAAATATATGCAGATAATAATAGTGTGAAGGCACAAAATACTGCTAGAAGGCAATCTTAGGAAGGAAGGTTAGAAAAACATGATCCAAATTTACGGGTTTAATTAGAAAAGAAAAATAATTTAGTATAACTTCTAAGAAGCTCGTTTAAGATTTGAGAAAAACAAAATCTTCTTCTTTTTCTTAAGGTTCCATCTTCTATCGAAGGTTAGATATCAACATGGCAATTCTTATTTTACTTACAGCAGCTTGCAGCTCTAAATAGCTGGTTAGAGCTCAGACTAAACCATTCCCTTAGATTTCGTAACCAGGAGGCTCGTCTTCTTCCTACATCTCTTTTACCTTTTATTTTGCCCTCTATAATCAAACGCAGCAGACTATAACAAGGACCTCTTATTATATTACCGAAATATCTAAACTTCCGCTTCTTAATTGGCTGTATAATTTCTTCCCTCTTTTAATCCTATCAAGGACTTTAATATTGGTAATTTTGTTTACCTATGATATTCTTAATAGCCCAAGAGGAGCTGATGGAGACACGGATCATTTTCTGGTAAAAACGAAGATAAGGACAAGAAGAGCGTCCCAAAAAACACAAGCATATACAAACACAATTATGGAACACCGAAGTTCTACGTGATAATGATACAGAACAGAAATTGCAAAAGGCTATAAAAATAGCTCTTAAACAGACAGAGGACTATAACAACGTAGACTCAGCTTGGAAAAATATAAAATTAGGTCTGACAAACGTATCAGATGAAATACTAGGACACAAAAAGAAAACAACAAAAAAATGGTTTGACGATGATTGCCTGAAATCCATAACAGGAAGAAATATGGCTAGAAGGACTACCGGCGCTAACGTAGAAGGCGCCCGCCTTCAAAACTAGCATAGGCGCCCTTCGATTTCTTTTAAATTAGTATTTTGTATAGCACCTGCACAAAAAAGCTCATTTTGGCGCGCCCCAAACAGGGGCGCCCGCCTGCAGTGCATTCCTTGCAGGCCCGTTATCGCCGGCCCTGAGAAGGAACATGCTACAAAACCCCTCGCACAACAACAATGAAATGTATAAACAAAGAAAAACAGAGACAAGAAAATTAATGAAAAGGAAGAAGAGGGAGTATCAGGAACAAATAATCAGAGATATAGAAGAAAAAAGAAAGAACAAACAAGCGAGACAGTTCTTCAAAGGAGTTTTAGATATCAAGACCGGGTACCAAGTAAAAACAGGAAACTTCCTTCAAAACGACAGCGGGCAGCTTATAACTGATGACAAGGCAATCCTAAAAACCTGGAAGGAATAATTCTATCAACTATTAAACGACCAATCTAGCAGAAACACATCAAACATAGAAGTACATACAGCTGAAATAGAAGACCAATACCCGACATACGAAGAAGTAATACAGGCAAATAAAAAACTTAAAAATAATAAGACACCAGGTAGCGATGATATACCCGCAGAGTGCTTAAAATATGGAGGAGAAGCGTTGTACAGTTCTATATACAAGCTAATTCAAGACATTTGGCGAGAAGAAACAATGCCAGATGAATGGAAAGAAGGGGTTATTGTACCAATACACAAAAAAGGAAACAAAAAGCAATGTATTAACTACCGGGGAATAACACTCCTAAACACCACCTATAAAAACCTTGCAAACATCCTGCTAGAAAGAACCAAAACATACACAGAAGAAATCGTTGGAGATTATCAATGCGGATTTAGACCGGGCCGCTCTACTATTGACCAGATATTCACAATAAAACAGATAATGGAAAAATGCTGGGAGTTTGATTGTGAGCTTCATCAGATGTTCATAGATTTTAAACAAGCATTTGATAGAGTATGCAGGGCTAGACTGTGGATAGCGATGCAGGAACTTCATCATAATCAGTAGCTCGAAAACCCTTTTTGGGTCCTGGCTTGTTCAAGGATTTTCCGCCATTCTGTTCTGTTCCTTGCTTTGTTCTTCCAGTGGGTAATCTCAAGTGTTTTCAGATCTTGTTCCACTTGTTCCATGTATCTAAGTTTGGGCTTTCCCTTTGACCTTCTCCCTACTGGTGTTTGCTTCATTATGTGTTTTGGTGATTCGGTCTCCAACATTCGTTCATCATGGCCCATCCAGCGCAGACGTCCGATCTTTATGGATGTTATGACGTCGGGTTCGTTGTATGCTGCGTATAGTTCAAAATTAAATCTTCTGCGCCATACGTCATTTTCTTTCACCCCCTTATATATGTGTCTAAGGATTTTTCGTTCGAACGTACCTAATAAGTTCACATCGCTTTTCGTCAGTGTCTATGTCTCTGATCCATATATAAGGACCGGTTTTATCAGGGTTTTGTATATTTTGCATTTGGTTTATCTCGTGATGTTGTTAGATCTTAGATGTTTAATGAGTCCATTATATGTTTTATTAGCAATATGTATTCTTCTCTTAACTTCTTCGCTGACATTGTTATCTGCGGTAACTAGTGAACCTAGATATGTAGATGCAGGAACTTGGCTTTCCAAAAAAAAACTAGTCAGGTTGATACGGATGTGTATGGAACGGTTACGATGTAAGGTGAGAGTTGGACAACAATACTCGGAGACATTTGAAATAAACAATGGACTACAACAAGGAGATGCACTTTCACCACAACTCTTCAACTTAGCTCTGGAGCACATAATCAGAAGTGCAAGAATCGAATAACCGAATACAGTATTTCATCGAGAAGGACCAAACTTACTACTGGTATTTGCAGATGATATCGATCTAATAGGAAACAAACGATTAAGGATGAAGGAGACTTTCGTGAGGTTCGAGAAGGAAGCAGAGAAGATGGGGCTACAAATCAACGAAAACCAGACGAAATATATATATATATATATATGTATATATATATATATATATATATATATATATATATATATATATATATATATATATATATATATATATGAGCCGCAATAACCAAAGCAGAAACAGAATAGGTCAGAACATCACCATCGATGACTTTAACTTTGAGCGCGTTAGAGAATTCACAAGTCTATAAAACAATCATACGACCCGTTGTGATGTATGGAAGCGAAACGAGGACGATAACAAAGGCAAACGAAGAGAGACTATGTGTTTGGGAAAGAAAAATCCTAAGGAAGATCTTTGGTCCTGTGCTGGATGAAGCATCAGGACAATATAGGATAAGAACTAACAAAGAGCTCGAAGAACTTTACCCAGACGCCAACATCATAAAAGAAATAAAGTCCAGATGACTCCAATGGGCAGGACACCTCAGAAGACATTCTGATCAAAGAAGAGTAAGACTGGTGTGGGAGGAAGTCCCAACTGGAAGGAGACCACGCGGACGCCCTCGACTCCGGTGACGAGATAATATAGCAGGAGACCTAAGCAGTATGGGCGTGGAGAATTGGATGGAGGTTGCTCAAGACAGAAAACAGTGGAGGCATGTTGTCGAGTCGGCTAAAACCCACGAAGGGTTGTAAGTAAGTAAGTAAGTAAGTATGATATTCTTAGCAGTTTTTGCTAACACCAACGCTCAAAAGCTTCCAATATCTTAATCTTAAACTGCTTCAGTGCCCAGGCCTCAGATCTGTAGAGCAAAGTTGTAAAAACGAAGAAGCACAACAACCTTATCCTTAGATCCATTCTTAGGTCTCTACTAAATAATATATGTTTCATTTTCACAAATTTTGCCCTTGCTATTTCTTTTCGGTAAGGCTTTTAATCTCTCGTGTTTGTTCTGCGTTTTGACTAACCAATGTCCCGAGATATTTGTATTTATCTACCCTTTCTGCTTTCTATCTGGATATTATTAATATGGACTGTCTCATTGTCTTTTGGATGTTTTGTAATGACCACGAATTTTGTTTTCTTTAAGTTTATTTTAATAGCATATACATATTAGTACACTTTTCGTTCAATAGAATATTTACTTTTCAATTCTACTTTGTAGAATTGAAGTCAATATGACAGTGTCATCGGCATCTCCTATATTATTAAGGATTTCACCATTTATGATCATCCCACTCTTAAACTCTGCTAAAGCTTCTTGGAAGACGGCTTCGCGTAATACATATATTAAACAGCAGTGGTGACAATATACAGCCCTGTCTTACACCCCAAAGAATTTCTATTTTTTCCGACATTTGATTTTGAAAAACATAATAGTGGAGAAATATTCGTAAAGAACAAATATACAAAATAAGGTCTAATTATAGACCAGGGCGGATCTGTTTGAGATGGATGTGAGAGATGGCATTCTGAGTTTTTCAGAAAAAGTTGTGTGTTATCTTCAATGATAATAATTGACTTTTCCTTCCTCTCAAATAGACCGGGAATATTATTAAACAAATCAAAATATTTAAAAATGATTAAAAGCATTGTGTTTTTCTACTTTCCCTGCTTATAGTTTTATAACGATTCATTTTGGAGTAAAGTCGTAATGAAATAAATAAATTAACGTTTAATAATACGAAATTAACATTTTTCTATGGATGCTATACAATGAGCAACTTCTGTCACTACTTACATACATTCAAAACGAAAAATTTCTCATTCAGTGAGAAAAGTCGGCCATTGCAGTGAGAAATATTTTTTCTCGCGGGTTGTCCTACGGTTTTCCATATATGATCGCCGTTTCCATGGTAACATGCACAATACAAGCACAATTAATATTGTCAAAAAAAAAGTGTGAGACCAAAACTTACCAGGAATTACCTTTCAAAACTGTTCAAAAATAACTCTTAATTAGAATTTTAAATAAATAACGTATACAATTTTAAGAATATTAAATACCTACATATATATGTATTTTATTTCAATTTATGCATATAATATACCTAAAAGCACCTAAATTATTTAATTTTGAAGTTTGAACTCTTGACAAAACCGCATCCATAGAAAATACTGTGTACAACACATGAGAAAATGACATATTTCTTCCTCGCTTAATTTGCGGCACTCGCTTCGTGCCTCTGCTCGTGCCAACAAACTTCTGTGCTCGTGAGAATTTTTTCTCACTTGTTGTACAATATACTATTTTCTATGAGATACGACTGGTTAAAAATGTTTTAATTTATTACCCTTCCTGCAAAATAGCAATAAATACAAAAAATTAATAAAACAAGCCTTTTCCTATTCAATGTTTTTAAACTACATAGATTGCATTTAGGGCCTTCATAATTCACTTAGAAAATCTTTAATATAATAAAACTGTCCACCAAATTTCATTAATATCGATTTAATGGATTTAGCGTAGTAATTGTGCAATCAATTTTTTTAATCTTTTAAAAGGAATTAAAAAATTTAAAATGTTGTTTCCCAATAAACCTTAATACTTTAATATTTACAAATGATATGGAAATTCTTCATCTATCATTCATCATATCTTCATCTATCTTCATTTATAAACATGTTAAATTATGTAAATACAAGTTGTAAACTAGGCATAATTTGTTAATTTGGTTTGAAAAAATTAAAAAGAAAAAAAAATAATATATAAAAAAAAGAACATATAATAAAATAATAATAACAAAAAAAAATAGAAAAAAAGTGATTACCACAAATTAAAATATATAATAAAAAAAAACATAATAATATAGTAATATGTTGTATCAAAAAAATAATATTGTAGTACTTACGTTATGAAACAAGAAATTTATGACTATGAATCTGCAATCAATCACAAACAAGTCTGGCTAATTGGCTCTGCCAAAGCCATTTATCAATAAAAAAAAATTATCTTTTAAAATTTTGCACAGCAAAAACTAAATCGTATAGAAGTTTGCCAATTTTTTTACATATAAAAGAGCACTTCACCAAGAAATCGAATTTTTGGGCATTCTCCGGAATTTTTTAAAATTTCATACATTTTTTTTGCTTATAAACAAAGAGATTAACTTTTCCTTGTTTTTTCCTAATTTGTCCAGAGTATACAAGACATCATATATCTCGCCGTAGCGGTGACGCATGACGGTCGCAAAAATCTGTAGCGAGTTCAATGTTTTTTCTCCATCCAAAAAGTGCATAGCACCGCCAAAGAAGTTTTTACTTTATTTTTCTTATATCCTACGGCTAAGTGCAGTCCTGTACTAATGGGAATCCGCCAGTAGATTTCTTCGCCTCTTTTTGATATACATTTCACACACATCCCGAATTATTTCCAAGTTAGTAGTTAGTCGGTTCAGAAGCAGGGCAAAATACAGAATCGTCGGTTGTTTAGTCTCTCGGGCCAATTAAGTCAATTAGTCGGCATCAATTAACTAATTAAGATCGGCCGTCCACGTCCAGCGGGGTGACAGCATGGAATTTTTGCATTTTTCGGGACAAATGAGCGAACAGAAGTTCAACGGAAGTGCGAACGGGGACAAAAAAAGAAAATCTTATACTTTTGAAACAGAGTATGGGATTCCCGTGCGACAGAGGAGCCAGGCGAATGCTAGAGAGAGGGATAGGACACACAGGTATAATATATTCTTATTTAGGTATTTTATTTAAATTTCTTTTTTTCTACGAGAGTTTCCTACTTACAGCCTTCGCCGCATCCCGCCCCGCATTTCGATCTCCACCTTTTTCGGTCGGACCATTCCTCCTCATTTATGGCTCTATCCTATCCCCCACTATTGCTCTGATTCATTCTCTCCATTCTAATGTTGGTCTTCCTTTCCCTCTATTCCATGGAACATAGTTTATTATGGCCTGTTTTGGCCATCGTTCATCTTTCATTCGCATTATATGCCCGTACTGCAGTACTCCATTCCAGTTCTCCATTCTGATCTGTTTCGTGCTTTTTTTCTCCAGTTTTTATGTTTAAGGTATTATATCATTTTCTATTTGTTCTAAATATCTCAGCTACGGTCTTCCTCTTGTTCTTTTTTCTACTGGCATCTGTTTGAATATTTTGTTTGGTATTTCGCCTTCTTCCATTCTTTCTACGTGTCTCATCCAACGCAGCCGTCCTATTTTAATGAATGTTATGATATCCGGATCCTGGTATATTTTGTATAGTTCAAAGTTGTACCTTCTTCGCCAAATTCCATTTTCTTTTGTGCCCTTATATATGTGTCGCAAGATTTTTCTTTCAAAGGTGGCTAGCAATGTTTCCTCTCTTTTAGTGAGTGTCCAGGTTTCTAAGCCGTATGTGAATACCGGTCTTATTAAGGTTTTGTATATTTGGCATTTTGTTTTTCTTGCGACGTTATCTGACCTTAGTTGCCGAATTAAGCCATGATAACTTTTATTGGCAATAAATATTCGCCTCTTCATTTCCTCCGCAACGTTATTATCAGACGTGACTAGGGATCCCAAGTATGTAAAGTTTTTTACCCCCTCAATGTTGTATTCTATTGTTATATTTTGTGGCTGCCTTATTTCTGCCTTTTTACTTACCTGCATATATTTTGTTTTGTTCTGGTTGATTTTAAGGCCACTATTTTGTGCAGCTCGTTCTATTTGATTGAATGCCTCTATCATTTCTATCATTTCTCATTGTATTGTATCAGTTGTAAATATCTTTATTTAATCAAGTAAAATAATTTTTACGAGAATCCACGAGTATTTACGAGTTATTTTCATCATTTCCTTAGCCGATCTTTCGAGTATGGTTTCGAAACTATTTTCCTGTGACATTTTTGTATTAATTACCGTATTTAATGCATTAATGCGAATAAACCACAACTTTAATTAAAAAATACTTTACACTTCTTCCGGTCCTTCACTTGTTCTCTCCAGTCCCTTGTTCAATGTCTGTCCGGACGGCATCAAACCATTTCCTTCCTGGTCTCCCTCTTCTTTTCTTCCCTTGTTCTTCTGTTTACAGAACTCTCATCCATCTAACTGTCTGTGCTGTGCCTTGATTTTCTGTCTGTTATTTTGCGTCTCTTATACACAGAGGTGTAACCAGGATGATCCTAAGGGGGGGGGGGTTACAACTACTGGATCGTCTCTGGGGGTATGTAATAGTAATGTTGTTAAGCGTATAGAGCTCAAAGTACAAACAAATGGGGGGGGGGTTACAACCACAAAACCCCCCCTGGTTACGCCTATGCTTATACATCTCCATTAGCTCTTGGTTTGTTCTTCTGTGCCATTCCCCGTTACCGTTACTTATTTCTTACTATCAAAAAACGTTTCTCTAGATTTTCCTCTCCCAAATGGAAAAAATTTGAATATTATTTAACATTTTCTGTTTTTGCGGTATTCCTCTGCGCCAGGATTCTTTTGCAGTCCTCATCAAACCAGTAGTGTTCTATCTTTTATTTTTTTGTTATCCCAATGCCAAGGTTTGCCGCTTGCATAATGGTTGTTTGTATTATAGTTCACAGTTTTCCTTTAACTTCCCCGTCGTGATTCTTCCCAATCTCTTGCTTATTGCTAGTTCCAGTCCCGGTGCTAGGGTATAAGGTATTCGCCCATGGTATCCGCCTGCAAAACAACTAACAAAGGCGCGCTTCAGTTTTTATTAATTTAATTATATTTATTTCATCTTTTGGCAAACTGCATGTTTGCACGATCGCGAACGTCACAAAAAATCCCTTATAATTTTTATATTTCCCCCTGCCCCATCCCTTTGTTCCCCACGCAGCGTTCCACCCCTGGAGATTTAGTTTAGTTACGTCATGATCTACTTATTACCAAATTTTGGTGCATCTCGATCATGAGGGTCACAAAAAAATGATAAAAACCGCGAATTTGACTCCTTATAACTACCCTTGCCCCCCGCTCAGGTATCCGTCCGTATGGGAAAGTTATGTACACGACTAACTCAACATATCCCCGTATAGTTTGTCCATATTACTTATCACGAGCAAAATCCGCTTCCAGCTCTTGGACTATAATAAACATATTATTAAAAACAGTCGTTTTACTATTGATTCAAACTTTCGTACTTTACATATTATGGATATTAAAATTAGCTAATAATAGAAAATATCGTTTCTAGAAATATCGGCATAAAAATAATACGACTGTTTTAATAATATGAACATTTAGAATATGAAAAGTGTGACTAATATCTCTTGATTAAAATTGTTAAAACTGAACATAAATTTTTGACGAAAATGAATTAAGTATGAATAAGATACATGCCAAAAATAATATTAAAAGTCTTAAACCAATTAAATCATTCGGTAATGATGGAAAGTTGTACTTTAAAGCATGAATTAACCAAATCTTTACAGAAAGTTGAAATGATAAAATGTTTCATCTTATTATTCTTTTCTTGGTACTTTAATGTATGTTGCTGTTGCTAATAATGGATGTTTGGTTGATTTTCTATGATATCACTTTTTTTAAAAGATGAGATGACTAAATTGAGATGATCGCTAAAATGTTGTGTCCATCTAGTAAAACCTGAGTTTGTATCATGTAGATGTAGAATTTCACCGTTAATATCTCTACAAGTTTTCATACTACTACAACCTACAATCGGTTTACAGCGTTCTCTGATGCGATGACTTCTGACACCTAACCTCCATTCTTCTATGTTTCACCAAAGACCTGAAGGGATTTCTCTTTCCTCTAGCTCTTTTTCAATTGCCTCCTTCCAGCTTCTTCTTGGCCTTCCTCTATTTCTTCTCCCTTGTGGTGTCCACGTCAAAATCTGTTTAGGAGTCCTGTCATCTGGCATTCTCTGTACTTGGCCGTACCATATTAGTTGTTTTGTTTTCATGTCATCAATTATTGTATGTATACCTGACTCAATCAATTCTCGTATTCTCTCATTTAGTATCCTATTTATTATCTTATGTCATCAATTATTGTATGTATACCTGACTCAATCAATTCTCGTATTCTCTCATTTAGTATCCTATTTAGTATCTTATTTAGTATCCGATCTCTTCTTGATTTGCCTGCTGCTTTTCTCCAGAAGTGCACTTCTGTCCCTAGTAACATTTTCTACGTTCTTTGTTTCATTTGCCAAACTTCGCTTTAGATATTGTTTGGTCCCACATAATACCGTTCATCATGGATATGGCTTTTCTACCCTGTATGTTTATGACTTTTATAGCAGCATTGAGTGTTCCATCTTGAGTTATATTCATGCCCAGGTACTTGTATTCATCACAGTGTATAATTTCTACCCAATCGTCTAATGTAGTGGACTGCTTTGTCCCTTCAATACACATGGCTTCAGTTTTCTTAATGTTGACTTCGAGACCCCATTTGTTATATTCTTCTATTAGCTTCCGCATCATGTAACTCAAGTCGTCATGATCCTGAGCAAGCGGAATCTGGTCATCAGCGAAACATAAAGTGTACAGTGTTGTCTCGTCATTGAGAGGGATTCCCATGCCATTACATTTTCTTTTCTACAGCTTGAATGCTTGTTCCAGATAAATTTTGAAATGTCAGGACTGTGTCAGTCCTTTCGTCACCTTAAATTATTCAGACATCCTTGGTCCAGTTTTAAACACTACAGCTTTTCATTCTTGGCTTAAATTCTTGACGGCTACTATTTAGGGATTTGTAGTATTTTCTTGTTTCATTTTTATCTATTTTATTTAATAAATGTTGTATTTATTTAACGTTTTCTGTCCATACTACCTCTTGTTAAGGGTGGATGCGCTTTCCCTTTCTTCTGAGGCGTGTATACTCTTCTTATTTTCTCCGTGTGCAACCTGCTTCAAGAGTTTTTGTATATGCTGCATTTTTGATTTTTGCTGTTTGTTGCTACCTCGAACTTATTATCAAGCCACTGACTCACGGGCGTCCATATAAAAAAATTTAGGGGGGGGGGCAGACATGAAGATGTTGCACATTATATTTTGTATACTTTGCATAACCATATACCTACAGTTTAAAGTTTAAAGCACCCGAAAGGCTAGGGGGGCCACGCCCCTCCCTGCTCATGGGTATGGGCGCCCAAGCACTGACGCCTTATTCTGCCTTTCTTTGACCCCATATTTCAACAAATTTCTACAATACAATATCTCGTATTTTTTGCCATAATTCGTTAATACACTGCGCGTCATAGAAAACGGGCACCCTAAAAAATGGGTAATTTTTGAGGTCGCGTATCTCCTAAACCTGTTGTCCGGTTTAAGTGATTTTTTGAATATGTTATAGCCTTGTTCTTTGTCAATAGCCCTGTAATAATATTTTTGCTAAACAGGTAAAATTTCATTGTATACCGGGTGTACGAATCAAACTGTGTTTTTTTCTCAAAGTTCGCAACATCCTGTGGAATATCCTAGCACTTATAAAATACTTAAATTAAAACCCAACTATAGCCTCAGGTTTTCTTAACATTCTGTTTTTTGATTCATTCGCTTACGTTGGATAATACAAAAGTTAGGTACTTTAACAACTAGCCATGTTCTTTTTCAGTACAGGGTGTTTCTAAACAAGTACGACAAACTTTAAGGGGTAGTTCTGCATTAAAAAATAATTACAGTTTGCTTTATAATCGTATGTCCGCCAATGCTTCGTTTCCGAGATACGGGATGTTGAATTTTTTCTTACAAACTGACCATTTACTTATTGCTTTAAAACCGGTTGAGGTATGCAAATAAAATTTGGTGGGTTTTAAGACGTAGTTATAGCACATTTTTTGACATACAATTAAGAATTTTATATTCACCATTGGCGTGCATACGGGTAATATGATCGGTCATATTACCCGTATGCACGCCAATAGTGAATATAAAATTCTTAATTGCAAGTCAAAAAATTCCCAATAAGTATCTCTTAAAACCTACCAAATTTCATTTGCATATCTCAGCCGGTTTTAGGGCAATAAAATAAACCGTCAGTTTGTAAAAAAAAATCAACATCCCGTATCTCGTAAACGAAGCATTTGCGAACATAAGTTTACAAAGCAAACGGTCATTATTTTTTCATGCAGAATTGCCCCTTAAAGTTTGTCGCTTATTTACAAAAAACCTATACTGATGAAGAACACGACTAGTTGTTAAAGTACTTAACTTTTGTATTATCCAACCAATTTGTAGAAAAGATATTCTGTCTTCCAACTGTGGCATTAAAGTTTAATATTTTAACATAATTTTTTAGCACTTATCGTACTACCGGTCCAGTGCCTCATAGAGCATGTCTTTTTGTCGTCCTCCTTCTCTTCGGTTGGTGAATAGGTAGAATTATAATGCTAGAATTAGCAAAATTTTCTTTACTCTAAATCTTATCTTTAAAATTATGTCGATATAAAAATAAAAATTCTGTTGGTGAACATTTAATTTTTGCTTAAATGTCTAAATTTACATTTTGTACTTGCTTACATGATTCTTCCTTTTAGGATAAATTTTCGAAATCTGTATTTCACTTCTCTCTTCATGTGGTAGTAAAATATGGTCCTTTAAACAACAAATTACCAAAATGGATATCTGCCTAACAAACATTATAGAAAATAATAAGACTATAATACAAAAATATGCCGCGATGAATAGTATCCAGTTTTTTAATATAATATTCCACATTTTAGTGTCCAAAGATTTGTTTTTCTCTTATCGAGAATCATTAATCTAATTTACATGAATAGATAATTTTGTTCTAAAAATCACAAATTTTTATTCCACCAAATATGCCATTTATTGACATTTTTCAATAATATGCCATTCCATATTAAAATGACGTTAAATTATTTTTTTGAGAATTCTTCTAATAGTCCAGTCGTCAGATATAGATATATTTAATGCTACCCCCAGCTTTTCCCCTAAAACTCCCCTAGGGGGCATTAAAACAATGATTTAATCTGTACGCCCTAGAAAAAATGTTTCGAACAAGAAATGTAACTGAGATAATTTTGAACAAATTTTGTACAAATAAAATAATGTGTTTTGTATAAATAAACAACGCTTTAAATTAACTTCGTTAGTTTAGATTAGATTTTAAATAAAGCCTTAAATAAACACAGTATCGTGTGCGTAATCAATTTTTTAAATAAAATTTATATTAACTCGGCCGAAAAAAATTCGATATCTTTTTATCGGAGGTTTTAAAGGTGCAGAGAGTAACTTTCGTATGCAATTTTTGTATTTTGCAGCAAATGAATAGTAAGTCAGTTTCTATAAAGCGATTATATAAATAAATATTTCGAGATTTTTGCAATTTTTACGATTCTCATGAATTCAATGAAATCGATATTGAATGGATTTTAGTGAAATTTGGTGTCTGTTTTATTATATTATAAAGATTTTCTAGGCAAATTACGATGGTCCCAACTCAAGTTCAATATAATTGGGCTGAAAAAAATTGCATAAGAAAAGGCATGTTGACACTATATTTATTACTATTTTGCAGCAAGGGTAATAAATTAAAACATTTTTAGTCAGTCGTATCTTACAGAAAATTCAATTACCGCTATTTTATTTATGTTTTAGTAAGCATTTGCTTCAAAATGAATTGTTTTAAGGTTATAAGCAGGGAAAGAAAAGAAACATGTTTTTAATCATTTTTTAATAAGTATTTTAATTTTTTTATTAATATTCCCGACCTTTTTGAAAGGGAGGGAAAGTCAATTAAAATATTATTGAAGTTGGCCCCTTTTTTTTGCTAAAAAAAAACGTGAAAATCTCTCCCTATTTAGCACCCCAAATAAAATTAATCGTGAACGCTTTACCATTTTCACAATTTGAATTTGGCTAATAAGAACAACTTTTCATGAGCTACAATTTTGCTTTTACTGGTTCAATAGACTTAATTTTTACCATTTTTTAAAGCTACATTTTTCTTAAGAACATTTTTTTCGATCAAATACTTTTTGAGTTATTTGCAACCATCTGAAACCGTGTTTTTTTTTTGTTAAACAATAAACATTTTCACTCGTAAATAACTTGAAAAGTACCGACTTGACCACTTCGGTGGTGACACTGAAAATTACACGGTATCGCTGTATTTCTCATTCATTTAGTGGGCTATTACACATATGTCGGTTCCCTAAACTCAGACACAATTGGCTAGAGATTTTAGTAGGTAATTTGTTTCGTTTTTGGCCAATTTTGCAAAAATTGGCAAAATTACTAACTATTTAAGTAATTATTGACTACTGATTAATTATTTTTTGTCAATTTTACCAAATTGGCAAAATTACTTACTAAAATCACTAGCCAGTTGTGTCTGAATTTAGCGAAACCGAATATATGTATAAGTTTTTGTTACACATGCCGTATGTAGTAATTTTTTAAGGGGGGCCCCATTTCCAATTATGCGGGGAGGGACCCCGACGGATTTTGTTACGCCACCGCCAATAATCCGTCCCCTCTAGTTTTTAATAGTGTCGTATTAATGAGATTCTACTGTACCTAGATACTTTTATTTAAGAGATTTTTATTATTCTGTCCATGATGATATTTTGTAGAATTCGCTTTGTTTGCTATAATTATATTTTGTATGACCCATTGGCAACTACTAACTCTTTGTTTTTTTTAGTGTGAACATAGCTTTTTCAACATTACGAACTCTGATACCAACAGAACCAAAGGATAGAAAATTAAGTAAAATCGAAACTCTTCGACTGGCATCTAGTTATATTTCACATTTAGGCACACAACTAATGGCAGGTATTTACAACTATTAACATTTCTAGGTTATTTTTACTATATTTTTGAGAAATTCAATGATTTCAAAACAAATGTTCAAACTAAATCTGTTCAGTTATTGATACAAATAAGAGATATTTGAGAATGTCCTTCCAAATCTCCAAATATTTATGGATCAAGATGAAAACATTAGAAGTTAGGATGAAGGAGATTCAAGAAACAAGAAGAAACTATTTAACAATTTAAGTAATATAACTCGAAGAAATCATGAGTAGGTAACAAAGGGAGCAACAATATAGAGACATACCGAAATAATTAGGATGAAGAAGATTCAAGAAACAAGAAGAAACTACTTAACAATTTAAGTAATATAACTCGAAGAAACCATGAGTAGGTAACAAAGGGAGCAACGATATAGAGACGCAATAAGAGAGTCATAGTTACGACCGCACCGGGAGGGTCTGGGGTCGACCTCCAACCCCCTGTAGTGTTGGAAAATTCTTGAGAATGAAAAATCGGAGAAAATTCTCGAGAATATTCTCGATATGGAGAATTTTCTGAGAATGAACCCCATGACGCACTTAAGAATATTGTTAAAGATGAAAAATAGGGTTTTAAAAATCATGACCTTATATACAAAATTATGAGACGAAACAAGAGTGTTCTTTGTATATAAAAAAATACAAAAACAACAGAAAACACAAAATTTCTTTGATAAACAAAATTTAAAGCACTCATGGGAGTGCCGACAGAAGTGAAAACGTCTTACAGCATTCTTCTTACTTCATTTATAGTATATAAATTACAAGCTCAATGTTTTTCCACATCCAAAAAGAAGTGCTATACCTATATTATATAAGCGTAGCGTACGTTCTATGCTATTTATGAATACATAAACACAGGGGCGTGCGGTGAAATTTGAAACAGGGGAAGCAATTTATAAAAAAAATTGTAAAAACACCTATTTATAATGTAATTCAGTTCTTCTACCATTTTTCGAAAACTTGTCTATAACTTCCTTGTACAAACGTGGATATTGTGACATTTCTTTAATCAGATTATATTCAATTGGAAAAGAAAACAAGTAAAATCCTTTATAAAACGTATACATACTACTAGGTATACTCCCTAGGGAGTAAAAGTACCTTGTCTCCCTAGGGACGAAAAGTAGGTACGCCATTCCTCCCTACAATCAGGTCAGGAAATGTATAGTTTCGGTAGAGGTAGGTGGAAAAAATATTAGTAACTCACTGGCAATATTTTTTGTGTCAATACTCAATATCCTCAGTCTCATATAAAGCTGTTAGTTCTGAACTTAATTAAATCAAGTCAAAATATTGTCCATAAAGACGCATCAAAGATTTTGTTTGTTTTTCAGGAAAATGTGTTTTTTTAATGTATTAAAATTGCACAGCTAAAGAAAGTCTAGGTCATCAAAATTCTTAAAACCTATATTTTCCATTCGTTGACATATTTGATCGAAAATCTGGTAAATTGTATAGTTGGCGGTAGCACGATTCGACATCTCCAACATTATCAGTGCGTACCTATTCGTTTCCTTTTAGGCTTAACTTAACTTCTTGCCATCATATTATTCGAGCATTTTTCAAAGTCATCTCTCTCTTTTTGTTAATAATATCTTTAAATACGCTAATTTTTTTACACAGAAACCAATCTCGTTTATCTTGCATTGCAATACATTAAATAAATTATCTGAGAATGGAAATATTTCTGAAAAAAGCTAAGTTATAAAGTAAAATTCAAATAATCTTTTAAACTATCCAAAAATCCTCTCGAGCTATTTATGGTTTCTGTATCCCACATTTTCACCATTTTCCAAAACACTAATACATATTTTATAATATATTTATATAAATAATATTTAGGTATATTTAGTATTTATAATATAAATAATTCTATGTACTTATTTATATAAATAATTCAATAAAATCCATCTTCATACTTTCAAAAAATCAGTCAACGAAGCCCGTCATTGTCAAATGCTGGTAAATCCCATTTAAATTCACCAAAAACATCTTCGTATGCAATTGACAAAACTGCTTATAAGCTAAAGATATGCCCCAAATTTGAACTCACCGCTCACCGTCTAACCCCGATGATTTTTACATAGGCTTGAGTCGCTGGAGAGAAGCAACTTAAAAATCAGATTATTATGCCGATATAACTCCGAATACCTACCACCGTAGAAATACGATCATGGTCCGAGTACGGAAGGATGCAGCATACAGCGCTGCTTATACTAGTATGGGTACCTATTTCATTGCTTAGTTATTTACTGTATGACAAAAATAGAGTAAAATACGTTTGTCTTTTCTTATTAGGTACAGTAGGAAAAATGAAAGAATACCCATGAACGAACATATAAAATACGCTGTATTTTCCTCTCACCGTGTCACACAAAAAATTGGCCAGCGCAAGCACATGTAATAATTATTGTTACATGTACTTGAGCTGGGCAATTTTCTTTGTGACACGGTGACAGGAAAATACAGCGTGTTTTATATGTTCGTTCATGGGTATTCTTTCATTTTTCCGACTGTAGGTACTTGCTGCTTGTACTACATAATTAAATATTCTCGTACGCAACTTAAAATCCTGCTTATTATGTGTTTGTTCAATTTTTTTAAAATTATCTCATTTACTCAGATGGTACGGCATTACTACGGAAACCAAGGGAAGCAATGCTTCCCTTGCTTCCATGGACTGCACGCCCCTGCATAAACATAATATATCTTATGTACGTACGAATTTTTTTTCGGCAAGGTGACGACGGTCGCAAACTCAATACTTTTTCCTATCTAAAAAGTGCATAACGTCCCTACAGAATTTTTCACTTTAAAAATTTATTTCGTCATACAATGACGGTTGCAAATTTAATACTTTTTCTCCATCTAAAGAGTACACAACGTCCCTAAGAAGTAGTCATTTGAAAAATTTATTTCGCCGAAGCGATGACGGTCGCTAATACAACACTTATTCCCCATCTAAAAAGTGTATAACGTCCATAAAAAAGTTTTCGCTTCAAAAATTTATTTCGTCGAAGCAATGACGGTCGCGATGACGGTCGATAATTAAATACTTTTTCTCCATCTAAAAAGGGCACAACGTACCTAAAGAAGTTTTCACTTTAAAAATTTATTTCGTCGAAGCAATAACGGTCGCCAATTCAATACCTCTTTCCCATCCAAAAAGTGCACAACGTCCCTAAGGAAGTTTTCATTTGAAAAATTTATTTCGCCGAAGCGATGACAGTCGCTAATTCAACACTTTTTCTCCATCTAAAAAGTGTATAACGTCTCTAAAAAAGGTTTCGCTTCAAAAATTTATTTCGTCGAAGCAATGACGGTCGCGATGGCGGACGATAATTCAATATTTTTCTCCATCTAAAAGGGCACAACGTCCATAAAGAAGATTTCACTTCAAAAATTTATTTCGTCGAAGCAATGACGGTCGCTGATTTAATACTTTTTTCCCATCGAAAAAGTGCAAAACGTCCCTAAAGAAGTTTTCACTTCAAAAATTTAGTTCGTCGAAAATATGACGGTCGCTAATTTAACACTTTTTCCCCATCTTAAAAGTGCACAACATCCATAAAAAAGTAAAATTTAATAAAAAATTTTTGTCTTGGTAAAAGGTATATTAGTTTGAAAAGCCCCTATAGGGCTACAAACATAGAAGCAAAACGTTTTCGCTCTGTAACAAGAGCAACATCAGTGTTACAATAACATACGTCTAGTTTTTCAATTGATTTTACAAATTTTAACTATTTAGAATGGGAAATAAGCCACAATATTATTAAAAAATGATTTTTATTAACGTTTCGACGCCCAAATCGGGTGCCGTTGTCAAAATACAAAATACTGTATATTTTAAAATACTTCTACAAAGTATTGTTTTCCAAAAAATCCTTAGACCGATAAAGTGCCAAATCTGCCATTATTTCAGCTGACTCATCACCATATTTTAAAGTTGCTAAATTATCTACAAACTCAGTTTCCTCAACTTGTTCTTCTCTGCTTAAATGAACACCATTCTAAATATATGCACGTTAATATTGCACCAAAACAATAAATATTGACACTGTAAACACTCTTGCTAGTGGTTCGTGGGATTGGCAAAAACAATATATCTACATATTATTTAAATTATAATAATTTGACCCGTATCTAGTTTTTATTTTTCTTTCGGTTTTTGAAAATATAGAAAATTTTTGCCGAGAATATTCTCGTTAGAATATTGTCTTCTAACATCACTACCCTTCTGCAACGTTAAAATTTCTCGAGACGGATGTAGCCTATTTAAGTACTTTGAGCTTGCTAGCAAATCCGTCGTTCGGCATCACTGCAGGTTACATCAGGCCCGAAATTAAAAAAAATTGGCAGGCATTGGAAGGCGGTATCACTAGGTATTTGGATTGCATTTACAAGAGCTACTAAAACACTTAAACACTAATATTCGTGATAAAATAGGAAAAACGTAGTTTCTGTGCTCATTCGCATCATAAAGAGAGACGAAAACAACAAAATCTGTTGAAAAACAACAAGATCACCCTCATTACTACCGTAGTATTAGATGATATTCGGGGTTAAAAGAGTTCTTTTTTTTTCAGACTTTTTTAGACTAATAAGACAAATTTTAATTTGATTTAAATTTTAGGGCCAATAGATCAACCTTGTTTACGATTTCTAAAAGAAGATAGCAGTAATACTTTAAACAGACATCAAGTGTGTACATTTTGTATAGCGCACAAAAAATCAAATGTAAGTATCTAATTTATTCTTCTGATTTTTAAAAGGACTTTGACTTTCTAAATTGAACAAAAAGACAATTTTTAAATATTTTTAAAGAACAAGTTATTATATTTATGGCTATAATTTGTTTAAACATTGTTAAGGTTTCAACGTATCCTTACAAGAAAAAGGTTTTTGGCGCTTTTAGTTTTTTCACCACTACAGTGGGCGTCTTTTTTCATAATTCTGCCTCCTTTTATGTCTCGCTGTTCCTTCTATTTTTAGTAATATGAGCTTCGTCGATATTTTCCGACCTACTCGTTGCTATTCCTCAAATTTTTATTCCTACAAGGTGCATGCAATACATCACTAGATTTTAATTTTTTTGCCAAGGAAGTGGTTAATTTAGAATCGTTAAACTCTAATCGAACCTTTAAATTGTCTTTTAATATTATGCTTATTTCGATGCCTCCACTTACTTCAACTGCCTTTTGAATAACCACCAGATCCAAGACCTTTTTCCGATTTTCAAAACAATAATTTTTGATAAATTTCAATAACATACTCTCTTTATAAGTTTTAGAATTGCAGCTGCACAGACAGGCGTCGAGCGCGTTATTGTATAAAAACGAGTTTTAGCTCAGATACGTACCGTTATAAATACAGCTTCGTTTCTATTTCGAATGTCTTCATAAAATTTTAGGACAGTACTTGTAAAATACTGAGCAATGTTTTTACCAAAACAAAAAACGTTTTTTTTTATATCTAGACAGTAAAAGTCCCCTTAACATTATACTTTTCTTCTATTTATGGTTTTACCACATCGTTTTATATTTTTTAGAGGGCTGTTCGTACAGAAGAATTTGAATGTGCTAATTTCGAAGGGCAGTATTTCCTAACGCCCGTTACTTCTCCCACTGGCCGAACAACTGTAATAAATGCAGAAGAATTAACAACTATTTATTATTCATAATTCGATTTAAATATTGTACATATATGAAGACAATGGCATTTTCCAAAGATTTTTTTATACTTAATAGCAAGAAGTATTTTGCGACCTGCAATAACTTTGATAAGAAAATGTAGATATTTAAGTAGGTACACCTAATAAATTATTTTTTTTTTCTACATAAACCTTTTTACTTCATCTCGAACCTACAACTGTTGTAAAAGGAACTAGTGCCTTCTTTACTTCTGTTGAAGCATGCGATTCCAAGACCTCCAGCTTGATTGACCTTGGCCTCTTGGTAAAAATTATTAATCTCTGTGTATATCATATGATCTTCTATATCCTGTAACTTCATTTCCCAATATTCTCATTTCTTTTTTTTGTAGGTCTGTTTTGCTTTTTTTCTTTCATGCTTCATAACTCTTCCTCGTTTCTGTTGTATTCAGTATATTCATTATTTGTATTTAAGTTTTTCTTCTAGTTTCGAATTCCCTTTTACATTCTGTATGAAACCAATCTTTATTGTTTGCTTTGTTTATTTTTCCTACTGTTTTTTCTGTAGCTTCCGTTATTATCTTCTTTATTTGTGTCCGTTCTTGGCCAGTATCTTCATTTGGAATTGTGTCTTCTAATATTTTTGTTATTTTCCATTTTAACTATCTTTTGACTTTTTCGTCTTTTAGCTTTTTTACATTATAACGCTTGGATGCATTTAGTTGCTGCTTCGGCTCTTTTGGAATGTTTTGTTTTATAGTCGCTACTACTAGTTTCAATTTTCAATTAAAACGCGGTCTATTTATTTGACAGTGTTGCCATGCGTGGAGATCCATGTTGTCTCATAGTCATAGATGTCGTTTCTGTCAAAATGGGTACTGCTATGTTGCCTATTACTACTTTTAGAACGTACTTCGCGAGGGCCTTTAAAAAGTTTTTTAATTGTTGGTAGAAATCCATTTTTATAGCGGTGTCTTTATCTTCGCTTGGTGCATGCACGTTGACTATAGATATTTCACGGAACTTTTCTCTCAGTCATATTCAGCAAATCCTTTCCGAGATTGGTTTAAAGTCTCTGAGACTTTCACTTCCCTTGAGACTTATTTATTAAAAACCCCACACCCTATTTGCCCCACCACTATTAGAAAATATTGCTTTATCAACTTCTAATATTTCGGTTGTCTTAAGGTATGTTTCTTAGAACATACAAAAGTTCAGTTCGTATTGATTCATATGCTGATGAAGTTTTACACTCCTCCTTCTTCATAAATACTTCTAACACTCCACGTGGCTTTTTTTAGTTGGTTTTCCCTTAATTTATACACTTCTTTATTTGCTGCTTTCTATCATTATCATTTTTGCTTGCATTTGCTTCGTTGTGTTTCCATACTTGTGTCCTTATTCTCATCCTTTTCCGTTTTTATTTGTTCGGTGGAAGCACCGTGCTTCTTTTAGTTTTGGGTTCATTTCTATTAGATGCACTGCCCATGTCTTCCAAAATCCCTTTATCTTTATTCCACTTTAATTCCTTTCCATCAACTTTCCAGAACCGGAGCTCCATAATTGACATACAATACACTGTGGGCCGAAATAAAGGAGTACATTTTTTAGTTGAAAATAACTTTTTTGTTTTTTGGATGATTTAATTTATTTTTTCAGGGCTAATAGCTTAACACGTTCTCAATATGACTGCAAATTTGGAAGCAAAAATAACGTACAGGGTCGGACTTATAAAAAAATTATGTAACGGTGAAAATTGCCCGCACTATATTGAGCCAGAGATATGGCCACCTAACAGCCCAGAATTATATCGGGTTGACTATTCTATTTGGGGAATTTTCGAACAAAATGTGTATGACGGACAACGATTTGAAACCATCGAACAACTCAAAGAAAGAATGCAGTTTGTTTTCATAAATGTGTTATTTGTTAAAATGGTATATTTTCCTAATTTAATAAAAAAATTATAATTTGCGAATCCGATAATTTCGAAAATTTTCCTTTTTACTGATGTGTTCTTGATAGTTAACCTACCAAAAGAGTAAATCAGTTCAATTTTAGCTACGACAGGTTTTATTTGCAACGAGCTCTAATGCACCGTTACATAATTTTTTTTATAAGTCCGACCCTGTACGTTATTTTTGTTTCCAAATGTGCAATCATGTTGAGGACATGTTAGGCTATTAGCCCTGCAAAAAGAAATTAAATCGCCCAAAAAACAAAAAAGTTATTTTCAACTAAAAAATGTACTCCTTTATTTCGGCCCACAGTGTATACATTAATAAATACTCAAAATCTTTGTAAATGGAGTTAATAAATTCAAAATATCCGTGATGATCTATACAGGGTGTCCAGAAACTCTACCGACAAACGAAGACAGGAGATTCCTCAGATAATTTTAAGACAAATTAACCCAATTCACCTAGTCCGAAAATGCTTCCTAAGGGAGCTAGAGCTATTTGAAGATGGCGTCTGGTAATTAGTTTTTCTTAAATATCTCCAGAACACTTCCATTTAGAAAAACGAAAATCGATACGCGTATTTATCTTTCAGAGATAAATCAATTCCATGCATTGCGAATTTCTAGTACCGATCATAGGCGTCCGTTTTGGGTAGGGCAACGGTTATTTTATTCCATAACTTTTTTGTCTTAAACTTTTAAGCTTTTTTGACCCTGTATAATTAAATTGTGAGGTATTCTAGCACTAAAAGGTACTCTTGCTTTAAGCTGATAGGACACACCGTTTTGAAGAAAAATCGATTTGAAAATTTTTCGTCTTTTGAATTTGAAAAAAAAAAAAAAAAATAAAAAAAAACTATTTAGAAAAATGAAAATTAGTACGTTTATTTGTACTCCAGAGATGAATCGATTTCATTAATTGCGAATTTCTAGTACCGGTCATATGCGTCCGTTTTGGGTAGGTCAACGGTTTTTTTATTGCATAACTATTTTGTCTTTAATTTTTAAGCATTTTTGACACTACATTATTAAATTATGAGGTATTTTAGTAGTAAAAGTTACTTTTACTTTAAGTTGGTAAAATGGACCGTTCCTTTTTCAAATTCTTCGTTTCTTCAAATTCAAGAAACGAAAAATTTTCAAATCGATTATTCTAGGAAACGGTGTGTCCTACCGACTTAAAGCAAGAGTACCTTTTAGTACTAGAATACCTCACGATTTAATAATCCAGATTCAAAAATGCTTAAAAGTTAAACAGAAAAAAGCTATTGGATAAAATAACCGTTGCCCTACACAAAACGGACGCCTATGACCGGTACTAGAAATTCGCCATGGATGGAATCGATTAACCTCTGGAAGATAATTATGCGTACCAATTTTCGTTTTTCTAACTAAAAGCGTTCTGGAGGTAATTAAGAAAAACTAATTACAAGACGCCATTTTCAAAGAGCTCTAGCTCCCTTAGGAAGCATTTCCGGACTAGGTGAATTTGGTTATTGATAATATTCATTCAGAGAAAATTCTAGTCTTAATTTTTTTGGTTACTCTAAAGTTAAAAAAAACTCTTTTAAATTCTTCCAACACCATTACTATCTATAATTATCCTATAATTATTTTAAAGAAATCATATCTTCTGTATTTAAATCCCAAATTCATGTATCTGTAATTTGAAATTGTCACACACACATTTGTCAAAATCATGCACTATTCCGTAATGAGAGTTTTTTTTGTGTGATTTATGACCCTTTTTACATTATTAGGAAGCATTTTCGGACTAGGAGAATTTGGTTAAATTGTCTTAAAATTATTTGAGGAATCTCCTGTCTTCGTTTGTCGGTAGAGTTTCTGGACACCCTGTATCTACATGTGTAAAAGGACATGTTTTTGAATGGTAAAGTAAAGGTATAGTATTTAAGAACAACTTTACAATCTATGTTACACATTTTTATTAATTGGTTTATAACAAAAACAATTATATTTTAATATTGTCTTTACAAAATCTTTTGGAACTAAGACTTCACTTTCTACATTATAAAACTCCTCGTCATGTGTCAATTGGTCTTTTCTATCTAAAAACTTACTAATATAATTAAGAAACGTATGTACAGTGGTTTTATCCCCTAATATTTCCAACAGAGTATTTATTGATAGAAAATCATTTAGTGCATCCAAAATACTGAAATATTTTCTGTTTACTATGGTACATATTAAATTCAACGATTCAACATAAGAAGACTTTAAGACGGACAAATAAAACACAATTTTGCAGATTTCCAACCGACATTCTTTAGGAAATTTACTATAAGATATGTTTAGAACAGATAATATGTCGTTATGAATTTCTTCATTTACTGAAATATTTCTTTTAAAATTCTGTAAAATTGATTCAAAATAAGAATTTGGCAAATCTGAAAAAGTATTTGCAGCATATAAAAGATTGAGCATATTATTATATGTGCGTTTCGACAAACAAACTTGATGTTTGAACTTTACTGCTATATTTTTATGGAAAATCAACAAAAAATTAAAGAAAGACATTGATAAATGTTCACTGTAGTTGGTTGAAAGAGCCCTTTTTAAAACTGAGTTTGTTATACAACCCAAATCATCATTAGTACAGTAATTTTGTTCAAACCTTTGTAACAAGATACTTAACATCTTTATTTGGAAAAACTCTGGAAGTCGATGAAATTGTTTATCTTCAATAAATTCACAAATCACTCTAGAATTGGCGTTTAACATTAAAAATGGTAAATTATTATGAATCCACAACCTATTTTCAAACTTTTTCTCCTTCAATATAGTTTCGATTGGTTTAATTTTCATTAACAAAAAGTCGTATATATCTGAATCAACTTGTCTTAAGAATTGTATGATATTGTTCCAACTGCAATGTATACTAGCAATACCTTTGGTACTACTGCAATGTTGGTATGAAATTTTATATTTTTCGTACAAATCTTGCATCAGGAGATATAAATTAGCAAGAATGTTTTTCGGTATTTCCGTAAAATTAGTTAATATGTAACTTTCAATGTCTGAAAATATATTTGGGATATCTTTAGCCAAACATAGCGATACATAGGCCTTCACTGCTAACTTTCCGTAATGATTTTGGTATGATTTGATGATATGCACCAAAAAGACTTGAAAACATTCTAAAATCTCTTGAATATTATCGCTAAAGACTGTTTCTTTTACTTGCGATTCAGAAAAAAATTGTAAAGCGATTACGGATCTTTCATCTAAAGATTCCGCTGAAAGAATCTTAAAGAAGTATGTAGCTAGCTGAGGATACAAAATAAACATATCTGCGATGCTTTTTGGCCTGCAATCATTGTTCATTGATACTCCATATATTCTTTCTATCAGTGATTTTGACAACTGTAGATCGGCATTTCTGAAAAACGTAAAAACACAACATTAATGATATTAAATATAAATATTATGTTTATATGGGATTAAGCCACAATTAATTGTAATGAAAAATGACAATTCAAACAAGTAATTGGACTTCGTAAGTCCTAGGTTTTCAAGTACTGTCCCTGGATTATAAGCTTCCATTTGACACCTCAATTGTCATTCTACCTAGTATAATGACGGAGGAGTTATATTCGCGGTCTGACGGACAGACAGCCTAGGTCAAATTTCTCACCTTTAGTACCACCCTTGGATTATAAGCTTTTATTTGACACCTCATTTGTCATTCTACCTACTATAATGACGGAGAAGTTGTGTTCACAGACAGACAGACGGACGTGGATAATTCAAAGTTTTCACATTTTTTCAAAATTGGGTGAAAACAATAGTACAACAGTTGTCAATCTATCTAAAAGACAATTGAACACAATAGAGAACCTGATGTTCTCAAAAGGACTAAATTATGCTGTAATACGCCCAACAGAACTATCAAAGCCGTGAAACGAAAACAAGAGACGTATTATACTTCAGTTTGTCCAGACAGCGCTGTAATCAACCTTACTATAGTCTAGCCGCTGAAAAGATGGCCTGATCACGTGAACGGCACGCACTCTGAAACCCTTTCTCGTTTCTCTCCCGATTTCACCACTTTCCCCACGTTTACACTCCTCAACAAAACTGAATTTTAAGCACTACATAACGAAATTCACCAGCGGAAGTGCGAAACACAAATAATGACGGTGTAAACAGTCCTTAGAAGGTGTGGCTTCGGACGACCGGTTGATGCTTGCATTAAGTGATCACACGACCTTGGTTTCCATCTTTTAAGCGACTCAAGTATAGTTTCATTCTCATTAGAAATCATCAAAGATTGTATATATGGTTATCTCTGAACAAACTTAAATAAAATGAGCCTGCTAGTATACAATCTCTGATAATTTCTAACGAGAATGAAACAAGATTGTTTACGGCGCTCTCCAAAAAAACTGAAATACAGTGATGAGCTCGCTAATAACCGGCAAAATAACGCAAAATATGGAAAACATATTAAGTTGTGAGATAAACAGAAATGAAACTTAGCGATAAAAACCTATAAATTTACATTCTATTTATTGTTTCCCATCTTTAGACGTATCAGAGGAGTATGTCAACTAAAACTGTCACTGTCACAGTGTATATGCGTAACCGGGAGGGGGGGTTATAACACCCCCCATTTGGATGTACTTTGGGCTCTATACCCTTCAGAGTCATCTGCTCGTCCAGTCGGCAGCTGCTAAACTCTTCCGATACGTCTAAAGGTGGGAAACAATAAATATAATGTAAATTTATAGGTTTTTATCGCTAACTTTCCCACCTCCACCAGTTTAATTTCTGTTTATCTCACAACTTAATATGTTTTCCATCTTTTGTGTTATTTTGCCGGTTATTAGAGAGCTCATCACTGTATAATACGCCTCTTGTTTTCGTTTCACAGCAAAATTATTTTGTATACTGAATGTGCCCAGCCGAGATTCATTTTGACACATTCGGAATAGGAAACATGCAACACAAAAATTCCTACCTCACACTATTAACTGCTCAAATCAATTTAATCTTTCATTAAAAAAAGAAGAATTATTGGAAATAGTGGGAGTGTATACTAAACTCATAAAATTTTGTGGAATTTATTTCTACAAAATATTTTTATTTTGTACAATAAACAATTTTCTCATCTGTTATCAATACATTATAATGGTGTAAATAAATAATTATTGATTGGCGTAAGGTTTATGTTATTTATCTCTGTTTATTATTAATATGAGCAGGTATGTTTGGTTGTGTAGTAATTTCCAGTCACGTCTACAGCAACCTAACTTCCCAAAAAATAAATTATCAACGTCATTAGACAGTTGTGTCTCAGATTAGCGAATCGACTATATAAATTTTACTCATATCTCAGGTATCAAGACCATGTTCTCGTTGGAATTTTGCCACGTTGCATAGACGAGTAGTAAGATGCAAATTATACATCTCCCCTTGGTCTCCTTTAATCCAATATTCGTTTGGTTTGCAAGTAATAGAAACGTAACTTGGGATCATTAAAAAGTTTCTTCGGAAATAAAACTATGAATTGTTTTCCTTAATTGTAACTTAATAAATCTTCTAAACTTACCTTACCACCCAGTTTGAACATTTAAATAATTCGATGCATTTTATTATAATAACTGGAATATACTGCATAGTTTGATACTGTAGTCTGTTATCAGAAATAAGTAGTTCGATAGTATGAAGACTAGATGCTAGAGACAGATCTTCTGTTTCAGGATTTGATATAATATTGAGCAAGTGATTCATCGTCCAATGAAGTAAAGGCTAAAATCAAAATACTAACAGATTAGTAAAATAATTGCGAAGGTTCATCGTTTTAGTAATTACATGACAATTATATTATTATTGTCTAAAGTACTTTAAAAGATAAATCATTTTTTCTACCCGTAACACAGCAATACGACTACATACACTCTGGGCCAAAATTAACCGACCACCTTAAAAATTGATCATTTTTAATGTTTTATATCTTCTAAACCTGTTGTCTGATTTAAGTTATTTATTTAATATGTTATAGCCTTATTCCTTGAGAATATCGTTATAATAATATCGTTGTTAAACAGGTAAATTTTCATTGTATACCGGGTGTACGAATCAAACTGTGTTTTTTTTCTTAAAGTTTGCATCACCCTGTGGAATATCCTAGCATTTGTAGAATACTGATATTAAAACTTAACTATAGCCTCATGCTTCCTCAACATTTTGTTGTTTGACTGATTCGCTTATGTTGGATAATAAAAAAGTTAGGTGCTTTAACAACTAGACATGTTTTTTATCAATACAGGGTGTTTTTAAAAAAATTTGGTAAAGTTTAAGGGCTAATTCTGCATGAAAAAATAATGACAGTTTGCTTTATAAACTTATGTCCGCAAATGCTTCGTTTCCGAGATAGGGGGTGTTGAAATTTTTCTGACAAACTGGCGATTTATTTATTACTTTAAAATCGGTTGACACATGCACATGAAATTTGGTGGGATTTAGTCCCGGCGCATATTGAACCTAAGCGAGTCACAACCTGCGCCGGTGGGACGGGTGACCTGTGCAGTTATTTTTCTAGCGTGCCGCATATTGAACACAAGCTAACCCGACCATCGGCTGTCGCCGTAACGAATAGAGACGGGCAAAATAAGTGCAAACGTGTAACGGTTACTATTGATACTGGTTCTCAGTGGTACTGAGTATAAATACTGATTACAAAATACTGATGTATCTGATCCTTGTACTGAATTGAGTCTGCAACTAAAAAACGGTAGTTCCGTACATGTAACTGGTAACGTATTAAAAATATCTTACATGTCCCTAGTAGTCGTAGCGGTATGACTTTCGAAAACATCGAATTTGATCATAAGCGGGTGCATAAAAAGATATCTTACACTGAGTATTCTATTTCTACATACCTTTATAATAACAAGCAGAAGTTAAACACTGCATTGATTGTGATTGCAAAAACGGTTCTTTTGCTGATTATGTTTTTGATAAAATATTAAATCACACAAAAAATACAATTCCCAACCATCATTTAATTTTTAACGATAAACAAAAGTCTAATAAATATATGATGACAAGTTTAAAATTGAGCGACTTTGTCGATAACAGTGTCATTAATAAATATTTTTTACCATGAATCATTTTCCAATGATTGTGTGGATTTAGAAATACATACTAAACAATTTTTTGATCTGTATAAAGGAGAAGGAGATTATAATTATGACACATTATGGTACTCCTTATTTTTCAAATAATATGCTCTTGTAAACGCATAACTTTGATTTATTGGCTAAAGCCACACTAACTAGATACTTCACAAGAAATTAAAAATACTTAACATGTAAAAAATTCACTGTTTTAATCAGATATATTATATTCCCTACTATTGCGCCTACTATATTATATAAATACATATTAAAACAAATAAACGAAAAATTGTAGAGTAGTGCTGATTGATACAACAGAGCAATAAAATGTTATTCATTCAAGATAGTGTAAAATATATCGCCGCTTATTCATTTCACATATTTCCATCTCGCAAAACAAAAACACGTAAAAATTAACATCTGGCGCTGAGTCACCCGTCCCAAGCCCAAGAAAACTGTACGTCGATGACAAATCTTCCCAAGCTCGACCTGCGAACGCATGCACTGATAGTAGGATGCGCAGAACGGTCTACGCAACTCGCCGGTGCCAGGTTGTGTCTGCTTAGGATCAATTTGCGCCGGTACTTAGCCCCGGCGAAAATTGATCCTAAGCCAGACACAACCCAAGGTTCATAAATAGACAGGTTGCATGGTAACTTTCCACCAATCAGCGTCGAGAATCTAATGGCGGGAGTGACGTCACCCAGAATGCTGCATTCAAATTCATTCACTTCACGCATTGAAATGAACTCGGAAAGTAGGAATGTATTGAAAATGTGTATATTTAAAAAAAATACGTTTGTATTTTTAATGACTATTTATTTCATATATTCTTTAAAAATGTGGTAGATACCTGTAGAGTTACAAAAATCATAGAATATAATTGCAATTAAATATATGCAGTAGAATAGCATTACTAATACTTAATTAAAGCAGAAGGAGATTCTTTCTTGTGTATATATGGGACTAAATCATTCAAATATTCTAGGTATATTAATAATGGGTTGAATACAATTTACTTTTTTAAATGATTTTGAGTAGGTATATAATAATTTTGAATTGGGGATAATGCATGTAGTACATTATTATAAATTCCTCCTAACATGTAAACCATGGTGAAAAAGAGATTCAACTAAAGATTTATGTATCAAAATTAGTAGTTTTTCCCTTAAGTTTAACATAAGAGCATCTGATTACGTTAGGTACTGGATTATAATATCTAAAACTATTAAACATTATGATTCCATTCAATAGATACCTGTGAAGTTTTACATTAACAGTAAATTATAAAAAAATACAATTTCAGTGCAATAAAGGAAATTTTTCCCATTTTATATATTCATTTAGTTTATAATTGTTTATTCAAACGATCTTCAGATGGCTGCAATATTGGTTATAATTTTATATGAAACAATTACATATAATAGATCTATTATCTATAGACTTATAGATATATTGTTCAATAAGTCTAAGCAGAATGTAACCTACACAGATGATGTAAACTTGATGTGAAGAACATCAAGAGACATTACAGAACTGTAATGTCTCTATACAAGAATGTCCTTTACTATACAATACAGCAGAAAGAAAATCCAGTAAGTAAGTAGGTACTTAATACAACCACATTAAAATGTATATTAACACTTGTAAAAGAGTTTTGGGTTTAAGTTATTATACTAAAAACACTTAATGCTATCTATAGATACATTATATCTCAAGATATAAACACAAATTAAAACACTAACGATATTTAATAACAAAATATAGCCTCCAAACCACGTATCCTATTATGTTTACAAACAATTCGTAAAATTGATCGTCTGGGTGACGTCACGATGACAATATTTCATTTGTCAATGTCAAAGTTACCATACAACCTATGGTATAGGGACCTTGGACACAACCTACGTCGGCGGACTGCGTAGACCGTTCTGCGCATCCTGCTATCAGTTCATGCGTTCGCAGGTCGAGCTTGGGAAGGCCTGTCGTCAACGTACAGTTTTCTGGGCCCTGGGACGGGTGACTCACCGTCAGATGTATATTTTTACGTGTTTTTGTTTGCGAGATGGAAATATCTGAAATGAATAAGCGGTGATATATTTTACACTATCTTGAATGAATAACATTTTATTGCTCTGTTGTATCAATCAGCACTACTCTACAAGTTTTCGTTTATTCGTTTTAATATTTTATTGCAATAGTAGGGAATATAATATATCTGATTAAAACAGTGAATTTTTTACATGTTAATTATTTTTAATTTCTTGTGAAGTATCTAGTTATTGTGGCTTTAGCCAATAAATCAAAGTTATGCGTTTACAAGAGCATATTATTTGAAAAATAAGGAGTACCATAATGTGTCATAATTATAATCTCCTTTATACAGATCAAAAAATTGTTTAGTATGTATTTCTAAATCCACACAATCATTGGAAAATGATTCATGGTAAAAAATATCTATTAATGACACTGTTATCGACAAAGTCGATCAATTTTAAACTTGTCATCATATATTTATTAGACTTTTGTTTATCGTTAAAAATTAAATGATGGTTGTGAATTGTATTTTTTGTGTTATTTAATATTTTAGCAAAAACATAATCAGCAAAAATCTTATTTAAAACATGCGAACCGTTTTTGCAATCACAATCAATGCAGTGTTTAACTTATGCTTGTTATTATAAAGGTATGTAGAAATAGAATACTCAGTGTAAGATATCTTTTTATGCACCCGCTTATGATCAAATTCGATGTTTTCGAAACTCATACCGCTACGACTACTAGGGACGTGTAAGATATTTTTAAAACGTTACTAGTTACATGTACGGAACTACCGTTTTTTAGTTGCCTACTCAATTCAGTACAAGGATCAGATACATCAGTATTTTGTAATCAGTATTTGTACTCAGTACCACTGAGAACCGGTATCAATAGTAACCGTTACATGTTTGCACTTATTTTGCCCGTCTCTATTCGTTACGGCGACAGCCGACGGTCGGGTTAGGCTAAGGCTCCACGGGCGACAAATTTACGCTAGCAGTAGCCGTAAAACGAACTTAAGGTTCCGCGGAACGGAATAGGAATAACCGAACTGAACCGACTACGCACAAGTCCTGTAGTCGGTTCAGTCCGGCTATTCCTATTCCGTTCTGTGGAACCTTAAGTTCGTTTTACGGCTACTGCTAGCGTAAATTTGTCGCCCGTGGAGCCTTAGCCTTAGCTTGTGTTCAATATGCGGCACGCTAGAAAAATAACTGCACAGGTCACCCGTCCCACCGGCGCAGGTTGTGACTCGCTTAGGTTCTATATGCGCCGGGGCTTAATACGTAACTATTGCACGTTTTTTTGGCATACAATTAAGCAATGTATATTCACCATTGGCGCGCATACGGGTAATATGATGGCTCATATTACCCGTATGCGCGTCAATGGTGAATATTAAATTTCTAATTGTATGTCAAAAAATATGCAATAACTACGTCATAAAACCCACCAAATTGCATTTGCAAATTTCAACCGGTTTTAAAGTAATAAATAAATCGTCAGTTTGTCAGAAAAAAATCAACATCCCGTATCTCCGAAACGTAGCATTTGCGGACATAAGTTTATAAAGCAAACTGTCATTATTTTTCATGCAGAATTACCCCTTAAACGTTGCCAAAATTTTTTAAAAACCCCCTGTATTGATAAAAACATGTCTAGTTGTTAAAGAACCTAAATTTGTTATTATCCAACATAAGCGAATTAATCAAACAACAAAATGTTGAGAAAGTATGAGGCTATGGCTAGGTTTTAATTTCAGTATTCTACAAATGCTAGAATATTCCACAGGGTGATGCAAATTTTAAGAAAAAAACACAGTGTGCTTCGTACACTCGGTATACAATGAAAATTTACCTGTTTAGCAACATTATTATTATAACGATATTGTCAAGGAATAAGGCTATAACATATTAAAAAAATAACTTAAATCGAACAACAGGTTTAGGAGATATAAGACATCAAAAATGACCCATTTTTAAGGTGGCCGGTTAATTTTGGCGCAGAGTGTAGTTACCGTAAGCTATTCTTCCCTTTTATGGACTATTGGCAGAAATGTGAATAACTGATAATTCCAAATTCAACACATTCTTTTGTGTGTTTGACTGTTAAATTAACTGGTTTTCTTCTTCTTCTTCTTTTATCACCATCACCCTGGATGGATCTTGCCTGTCTGGCTATGTCCTTCCATTCAGAATTCTCTTGTACCCTTCTCCTCCATTGCCTTATATTCATAGTTTTCAGGTCGTCTTCCATATCATCCAACCATCTTGTTGTGAGCCTTCCTTTTTTTTGTATCTTCTTGTCTCTGGGCATGTCCAGGCCATGACAGTTTTTGACTTTTCGCAAATATTATACTATAGTCCCTTTCATTTAATTAATTAATTTCGTCGTTTCTCCTGATTCTCCATGTGTCGCGTTCCTCTTGCATCGAGCAGTATACAATTTTCAATATATTTCTCTAAATACCTTGAGTTGGACTTCATCTTATTTTGACATTACCTAGGTTTCACAACCATATGTTTGTAACAAGATCCTTCCACTTGGCATTCAACAGCTCGTCAACCCCACTACGTGCCACCTCTCCGATGGAACCAAGAAGTGATGGCTACGAGAGTGTACTTAAGAAGAGAAAGGAGAATCCTGAAATCAGTTCCACTCGGTGTACTGAACTGGGAAGAAACTCAAACGGCAGTTATGTAATGGAGTGAGTTGGAACTCTGCCGAGGCAAAGGTACTTTGGACTGAAAAGATGCTTTGCCGGAACTGTAACCGCAGTGAGCGGTAGCTGATCCGGAGCTGGCGGATGGGTAGCTTCATAAATTTCTCTATTTACGAAATTCTGATTGATTTCTGTAACTGGCTTATTTTAAGCCCTCTTTTTCGTCCTTCTGGATCAATTTCCTTGAACGCTTCCATTAGTCGTTGCTTGCTCCAACCAAACTTGCTCTAAGCTACATCGTCTGCAGATGCAGTAAAATTATAGAATCTTTATCCATAAAAATCAGAATATTTACCTTGTTTGGATCTTTTTGGGAAATACACATTGCATGTATAACTAATCGACTTTCAGGTGATCTTCTAATTTTCAACACGTTAGTATCTGGTACTTCGTTTATTGCTTTTAAAGTTTTCTCCAATAAATCTACTTTTAATAGTTTATCGTTTTCATTCTCTTCCATTTTATATCCAATCTGTCTCAACATATCTGCGCTAACTGAAACTGGTTTCTTCATATTACTTTTTTGGATAATTTTAATTACAGTTGAAATCGTAAATGGTTTGTCTATCAATGGCCATATCTCATTCAGATTGGGTGTTATGAAAAACATAATCCGCTAAAAATAAGTAATTATTTTAATTAGTTATTACAAAGTACATACTTCATATTTGAGGGGACTACATAGATGCTAAGGGGTACAAGTGATAAAATGGTTTAATTGAGAAAAACGAAGTCAAAGTTAAATTTACATAGTAATTCTACAGCGAATTAATCACTTATGGACTTATTTCGAATTAATGTTATACCTTTTATTTATCTAATTGTAAAAGTCTTGGTAAAGTTAGTATTTATTTACATTTAAAATATTTGAAATTTGGAAGAAAAAAAAAAACGTTCGCACTTGTACCCCTTTGCTTCAAAATTTTGCACTTGTTTCTCCTTGCCAAGTACTTTACGAATTTCTTAAATTCTTCAACTAAAATAAAAGAAAAATTACGTAAAAATTAAACGTTTTTTATTTATGAAAAATTACTTGGTACATTTTGTGTTATTATTTCACTTATTTTGAATACTTTTATAAGGGCTTGATTTGCAAAGATACTAAACGATTCACCAAAAATGATATCCAACACCTTACAGGCAAAGGGATACAAGTGAAATTATACCTGTTTGCCGCAAACTGTTTTTTAAATATTTCGTAAGTAATCAAACTACAACCTGTGATATGTCGCCACCAGTAGTCTAATTCACCTGTATCTCTTTGGCATTAAATTTTTAGTACTATCTAGTATTATTTTGTGCACTTAACTCAGTTTACAATATTTTGTCACTTGTACCCCTTAGCATATAATCCCCTCATTTAAACTCGCTTTTTTATTATACGAGTTAACCTAGTGATGATGATATCCAACCTCCGATTGGAAAAGAGCACTTAAAGAAGAAGAAGAAATATACAATTGATACTGTTAATCGCATTTAAATATGATGCAGTTTTTGTTTTAAATAAAAAGAAAAAAAAACACTTACAGTTATGAAAGTTTCCACAACCTTCGTACTTCTGTAATCAAGACTACGTATATAATCATTTTCTAAAATATAATCTATCACTTCTAAACTCTTTTCGGCAATTTCTTCAATATTATTAATAATAAATTCTCTTCGCTTGGCAAACGTAAGTATCTCCAGATATAAAACACTTCTAAATAAATTCTTTTCATTTATATTTTCAGTACCAAGTGTCTGAAGAAGAACATTGGTTATGTTTTCTACGAACTGTACTATCTCATTTGATTTGATTTGCCCGAAAAGTAAATTAGAGCAGTTAATAATTTTCTCTGTGTTTTGTAAGTTGGGAAAATTTAGAACTTTATTTAGAACGTTAGTTAGAGTTTTCACGTCCATAACTTTAAAATTGTTGTAATGTTTATTGAGAAGATCAGCTAGGATCAAGCTCCAACATTCTGTAGATAAGAGACAAGAATAAAGAACAGGAAACATTTCTTCATCAAACTTCCACAGTTTTCTGTTTTTCAGCTCAATAAAGAGCAAGTTTTCTCCATTTTCATAGTAATCTCTCTTTTCTAACTTGTAGTTCAATTTTAAATCCTCATGGGAACCTGAAATAGAGATTGGTTATTTTAGAAAATATATTTTGTTTAAATTTCATTAACAGAATCACTAAAATATTCGTGTAACGTTCGCAGGATAAAATGGCAACTTTTGAGTTTCATGAATCTTAAGCTTACAGTACCCTATATTTGATGGTATTTTAATGTTATAGTTAATAATTAGTGTGACCAACTAGCCCGAAAAATCCGGGACATGGCCCGAATTAAGCTGTATGACACTATGCATTTTCTTGTATCATTTCTAATATCGTTTCTATCGTTTCTTGTATACATTTTCTTGTATCATTTCTTGTACGTACATTTGTGCCCTGTATGACACTATGCAAGTTCTTGTATCGAAAATTGTATGAAATTCGGCACGTAATTGGTCGAAATTTTGTTTGTCACCCTGTGTCACGTTATGGTAGTACTGCATCTACAGACACAGCTGATTTTAAATATTTTATAAAATTTATAAACTTTTATATAATTAACATTTTAATGTTAACCAGAATTTTACGTTGACTGAGATTGATTATTTGTGTTTTTATTTTGTTTTGATATTTGTGCTAAAATACTTGCATTAGAATTATCTTCAGTTTGATCCAAATTAGGAACTATTGTATTTTCGTCTATTAAAAAATTATGCACCATGAAACCTAAATTTATAGTTTGAACTTTACTAGGAGCTAAATATATGGTTATTAGTAGAACAGTAGTCCATACCAAACGGTATATTAAGTATCAATAAAAGATTTATAAATAATACGTACAAAAACACAAATAAATTCATCAATACATTATCCCATTTTCATTTCTGCCGCCATTATGAGTAAGTAATTATGACATTTTAGATGTTTTACCAGCAGGTTTTACGTTTTTGCTCTTTGCGCAGAAATTGGCGCAGTTCTTGTACAAGAATCTGTGTCTGACTCAAATTCTTGTATCGTTTCTTGTATCTGTGTATGACACTATGCATTTTTTTGACATATCAGAAACGATATTAGAAATGATACAAGAAAATGTATAGTGTCATACAGCCTTTACGAAGTCGTGTCCCGGCGTCCCGGACATGGCTTCCGGGCCATCCGAATTTTCAACGTTTTCGTAAAATTCTATTTTGAAATTTTGAATACGTTATTCTTCTAAGAATTCATATTAAATTGAATTGGTGGGACGAAAAAAAGTAGACAATTTCTAGAGTGTAATACTAATACCACATCCAAAACGTCCACATTTTATATCGTGGTATTATAGTTCTACGAAAACTCAAACTCTGGACTTGTCCGTCCCGTCTCTGTATTTTAATTATCGTCTTCTGAAAAGACGATTCAGAAAATTATATTTTTATATTAACCTAAGGTTCTATTTACATGGAAATCCAACATCAGTTAATTTTTTCTTTTCCTTTTTTGAGAACGATTTCCGGATTGGAAGTCGAAACATCAAAAACTAACAAAAATGTAATTATCATTACAACCCATCCCATCAAAAAAAAATTTGTCAACATAAAAATGTTAAATAATCAATAAAATGATGATATTAAAAAGTATGAATTAAAAGTCCCGGATTTAAGGTATATTTTTTCAGCCTTGTCCCGAATTCGACTGAATTGGAGTTGGTCACACTATTAATAATGTAATAGTTAACGAGATACATAATCACTGCCCCTCTATGATATAATTTAATTAATGTCCGACTGGTATATTATTTGACAAATAATGACATTTAGCCCCAGTAAATGAACGGGAAATTCGGCGATACCGTGTAATTTTCAGGGGCAACTCCGAATTGCATGAAAATTTGGATTTAGGTTCTACTTATCCTCCACTTCAAAGTTGAAATTGTGCCGTTAGCTGCTTTTACTTGGGGGGTGACAGTCACCCCTTCTCGGGAGTGAAAAAATATACGTTCAAGATAAGACCAGAAATGGATAAATTGACTGATTTTAAGCAACTTTTATTCTATAGAGTTTTTACGTAAATCAATACTTTTCGAGTTATTTGCCATTGAAAATGTTAATTTTTCCACAAAAAAACTACGTTTTCAGACGGTTTTTCGCAAATAACTCAAAAAGTAAATATTTTATCGAAAAAAATATTCTTAGCAAAAGTGTAGCTTAAAAAAACCCAAAAAAATGGTGTATCAGTAAAGTCTATCAATCAAATAAAAACAAAGTTGTAGCTCATGAAAAATACGTTATAATCGTCTAAATCCAAATCGAATATTTCAAGGTAAAATCACCGAAAAATTAAGCACTTTTCGGGAAAAACCCATTTAAACTTTTTTAAAGTGTTTATAAAAAGCTTTGTTTTAATTGTTAACAAAAGTTTTAGCATTAAAAATAAGCGAGTTACGCTTAAAATAAAGTTGGCCCTCTTTTTTTTTTGTAAAAAATCATGAAAATTTCGCGGTGTTTAGCTCCCCAAATGAAATTAATCGCTACCGCTTTACAAACAATTTACTTACCTATCTATTTTTTATATTATCTGTCAGTCTCACTGGTTTAAAGTGCTTATTTTTGAAAGGGTTATAATTGAGAAAGCTTGAATGGGTCACTAATCACGAGTGTATGCAAATTTTGAACAGCCATATCTTAACCAATTTTTGTCTTACGGAGGAACAAAATGAAACTAGCATATTTATAATAGCAAAACCTACATTTTTTTACTCTTTAAGATTTTTCTTATCACTAATACAATAATACCTCGACTTACGCTACCCCGACTTACGCGAACCTAGAGTTACGCGATTTTCAAATCTTGTCTATTTGTTATTTGATATGCGATTTTAAAATCTTGTCTTTCATTATTTAAGCGTCACACAATCGTTTATTTATCGACGAGATAGAATTACCACCCACACACTATTGCTCATCCAATGTATTATGCGTTATTTTGAAACATAACACCCTTGGTCATTAAATTTAAATAACGACTTAGATACTGCCAAGTTGACAAATATCAACCTAAGTAAAACTATGGTTACCACAATTACGTTACTACTGTTACTGGTAAATGTACTTTTTTGAAAACTAATTAATTCAAAATTCATTCAAATTTTTCGCATATAAAAAATAATTTAGTCGGACATTAAACGTTGAAGGCATCACGGGTATTATAATAATAACGCTTTCGGTCAACGTATATCTCTCGGGCCGAAGTCCCTCGGTATATACACCATTGACCTCAAGCGTTATTATGTTTATAATACCCTTGGTACCTTAATAACTATAATGATATCAGTTAATAATGTAATAGTTAACGATATACACAATCACTGTCCCACTATGATATAATTTAATTTTTTCCTTTAAGGGCGTGGGCGCAAAATTTCGGCTCCAATGCTTTTTAAATGCATTCATTTTTTTCGAATCCTGAGAAAACTAATAAATATTTTTGAAAAATTTAAATGCATACATTATTACCGAGGGTCGAAAGTCCCTTAGAATAAACAAAAGTTTCTTTTGAATGAGATATTTGAAATTAAAAATCACAGTAAACTACCTCTTTTTTTTCACCTCTGTTTATTAAAATAAACACTATAGAAGTTTTCAGGGACTATCGGCCCTGAGTTCCAGTTAAGGCTGTTTTATCAGTTGAAGCACATTGCAATTTTAAATGGGCGTATCACTTACTTTCCCAGACTGGTTACGTCAGACACAAACTTGAAATTGATTTGAAGTAGGGAGTGCGACCGACAATTCCATCTTTACTCAGTGGCGCCGGCGGACAAGTATTTTAATGATAACAAAATGCATTATTCTCCATTCAAATTAGTTTTGTCGGGAATACCTTTTTAGATTGATTTTATCGTAGATAATATTTTAAAAAGAGTTATCACATTTTTGTCACATAGTTTGGCCTAGGTCAAACTAGTTTATCCTGATATAATAAAGATTCACACTTCAGGATAAACTAGTACGGCCTTCTTCTTCTTCTTCTTCTTGTAGTGCCTATCCGTTTCGGATGTTGGCGGCCATCATGGCAATCTCTACTTTTCACACTGCTGCTCTGAAAAGATTTGTAGTGGTTGTGTTGAACCACGTACGTAGATTTTTCAGCCAGGAAATCCTTCGCCTAGTACGGCCTAGCCTACACTAATTTAGCCGAGTCGAAAGTAATTTGACGAACATGTAAGGACTTTTACATGCGGGGAATTCCCAAATTACGTCCTTTATAATCCAAGGATGGTACTAAAAGTGAGAAATTTGACCTAGGCTATCTGTCCGTCCGACCGCGAATATAACTGCTCCGTCACTATACTAGGTGGAATGACAAATAAGGTGTCAAATGAAAGCTTATAATCCCAGGATGGTACCAAAGGTGAGAAATTTGAGATAGGTTGTCTGTCCGTCGGTCCCTAAGACCGCGAAAATAACTGCTCCGTCACTATACCAGGTAGAATGAAAAATAAGGTGTCAAATAAATGCTTATAATCCAAAGATGTTATTAAAGGTGAGAAATCTTAGTAAGGCTGTCTGTCCGATCGCGAATGTAATTCTTCCGTCAATATACCAGATATAATGACAAATGAGGTGTTAAATGAAAGCTTATAATCCAAGGCTGGTACTTAAGGTGAGAAAGGACCCCGCAGAAACCTTATGGGAAATGGCTCTCTGTCGAATGCTCTGATACTTTGGATTCTGGTAGTTCTTGATATGTATAACAAAAGGCTTCATGGGCGCGTAGCTCCAAAAAATTATAGTTCTGAGATATAAGCCTCTGAAGTTATAGGTACAGTAAGGACGTTTGAGTTGAAATAAATTCATTTTCTCGAGAATGGGAGACTCTGGAGTTAAATTACGAATCAGCTCGATTTTTATTTTTAAATAATAATTTTTTGGCGTATATATCATATTAGTGACGTCATCCATCTGGGCGTGATGACGCAATCGTTGATTTTTTTTAAATAGGAATAGGGGTCGTGTGATAGCTCATTTGAAAGGTAATTCAATTCTCTATTAACTAATGTAAACATTTACATAATTATTTATACAGGGTGGCCAAAACTTTTTTTAATTAAATTAATTGAGACAAAAAGAAGAATGTATATAATTTATTTATTTCGAAATACATTTTATTGCTGTCAGAAAACAGAAAAAAATGTTAATTTGAAAAATAAACATTGCCTTTCGCTTAAATTAAATGTTCAAACTGCTAAGAGGTAGGTGGGTGGCAGCTTTAATATGGAATTTTTTATAAACATTTTTTTCTGTTTTCGGACAGCAGTAAAATGTATTTCGAATTAAATAAATTATATACATTCTTGTTTTTGTCTCAATTAATTTAATTAAAAAACATGGGCACCCTGTATAAATGATTATGTTGATGTTTATATTAGTAAATAGAGAATTAAATAGCCTTTCAAATGAGCTATCACACGACCCCTATTCCTATTTAAAAATATCGATTGCGTCATCACGCCCAGATGGATGACGTCACTAGTATGATATATATGCCAAAAAATTATAATTTAAAAATAAAAATTGACCTGATTCGTAATTTATCTCCAGAGTCGCCCATTCTCGAGAAAATGAATTTATTCCAACTCAAACGTCCTCACTGTACATATAACTTCAGTGGCTTATATCTTAAAACCATGATTTTTTGGAGCTACGCGCCCATTGAGTATTTTGTTCTACACATCAAGAACTACCACAATCCTAAGTTTCAGAGCATTTGACAGAGAGCCATTTCCCATAAAGTTTCTGCGGGTTCCTTTGTTCTAGGACTTCCGGTTCTAGACGCTCACTTCAGGCCAAACTAGTTTGGGCTTTAGTAACATTCTTGGATTATAAGCTTTTATTTGACACCTCATTTTTCATTCTCCCTGGTATAGTAACAGAGCAGTTATATTCGCGGTCGGACGGACCGACAGACAGACAGCCTAGGTAAATTTTGTCACTTTTAGTACCATCCTTGGATTATAAGCTTTCATTTGACACCTCATTTGTCATCCTACCTGGTATAGTGACGGAGCAGTTATATTCGCGGTCGGACAGACCGACAGACAGACAGCCTAGGTCAAATTCCTAACTTTTAGTACCATCCTTGGATTATAAGCTTTCATTTAACACCTTGCTGAAAAATCTACGTACGTGGTTCAACACAACCACTACAAGTCTTTTCAGAGCAGCAGTGAGAAAAGTAGAGATTGCCATGATGATCTCCAACATCCGAAACGGATAGGCACTACAATAAGAATAAGAAGAAGGCCGTACTAGTTTATCCTGAAGTGTGAATCTTTATTATATCAGGATAAACTAGTTTGGCCTGAAGTGCGTCTTTATATCAGGATAAACTAGTTTGGCCTGAAGTGTGCGTCTTTATATCAGGATAAACTAGTTTGGCCTGAAGTGTGCGTCTTTATATTAGGATAAACTAGTTTGGCCTAGGCTAAACTAGTTTGGCCTGAAGTGTGTTTATTTATATCAGGATAAACTAGTTTAGCCTACGAGTGATATGATAAACTAGTTTGACCTAGGTCATACTAGTTTATCCTAGGCGGTTAGGACAAAGTAGTTTGGCCTAGGCCAAACTAGTTTGTCCTGAAATCGGGTTTGGCCGGTAACATATAGGTACATCATTTTAATATATTTATAGGTTGCAGTTACATAAGAAAAGTATCCAATTGATGAATAAAACACAAATCGTGGATAGTAGTATAATTTTCTGTCTTATTTTAAAACACCCTGGGACTCATTTCTTGTCAACTTATATCCCTAAACTAATGTAATACTTAAAAATACGCGTAAACTAAAGAACTTGTAACTTATACTAAGTAAGCAAGTTGATGAAGAAAATACAAGAATGAATAACTGGAAATGGATTCTAATTCAAGCGAACTGACCGACTGACCGTACGTTCATGAGATTTGTCGTCACGAAGGCGATAACGATGAAACTAAGCACCAATGCTGCGTAACACGTTTCATTATTAGATTTCAATATTTTTAGCAAATTTTCTTCAAAGTTGGAACACGCTTTTCTCGATTATTACTGGACACAGAAAGGTGAAACAAAAATCAACGATTACAGAAAAAAAAAACTCTTTCAAGTGATGGGAGTAAAAAGTTTGGTTATAATAGAACGTTAAAGATTATAATCTAATTTTTCAACAGAATTTTCAAAAAAATAAAAAAAGTAAAACCATCATTTTAAAGGCAACATAATTTCGAATAACGTGTCCAAATTTCGAGACATTCTGTCGGTAAATAACAGAGAAAACACTGTCCCTAGGTTTTGGTGCACCGATAAAACAGCCTTAAGACGAAGAATGGAAAACTGTAGAAAACACTAGGAAAAGAGTCAGCCTTAGCCCTGAACACAGAGTAACTAAACAGACCAAAATTAATGACTACTGGCTAAGTTCACCTGTTCATACACCAAATCGATTTGAGGAGTTGCCTAACGACGCAGATAACGAAGCAAAAAATGAAGAAGTTCAAACTGAAAAAACTGGAATTCAAACTGAAAAAACCTCAAAGCACCTCCCATATTTGTAAATGAGTGAAAAATGTGACCCCACTCAACTCACTATTAAATAATATAGCCAAAAAGTGATACGAAATAAAAGTTTTAAATCACGATAAAGTTAAAATACAACCTAAAGAAAAAGAAAATTATAGTACAGTAACTAAAGCTTTAACTGAGAAAAAAAAGTTAATATTTTTTTAAGCTTTAAGCTTTTTTTAATGTTTAAGCAAAAATGCGTTTTTCAATGTTCCGTCACGAAATTTTGTCCGCAAACCTCATATTCGAATTCAGCAGCCCAAAATACATATCTAATGAAAGAAATCGGAACTACCCCAAAACTTTGCTAGTAAAAACACAACTTTATTGAATTATTGATAAATTACTTACCCTTTAATGCATTCAATAGAAGGTGAAGAATTTGAGCCCCTACTTGAAAAAAATCAGTTTTAAAACTCTCACAACAGTATTTATGTATCCTCTGAATAAAATCTTCGAAAAAACAAAAATCTTCATCATTCTTTTTCAAAGAACAGTGAGCGTAGAAAACCACATGTGAGAAAAACTTCTTAATGCTTTCCGTCTCATCATCTTCGAGATATAGTTTTAAGTTATTGTATAAAAGACTAATTAAAAGGTTTATATCACAAGATTGAGGGCGTATAGTCTTTTTTCGATACGCAGAAACTATCTTTAATACAATATCAAGCGTATCCTGATTAAATGTATAAATTTCGTCTTCGCACAGGAAGCATTTCTTCTTTGATTCTAATGTTATATACAATTTTAACTGCAAATCTATAGGTTCTTCTTTTATAAACGCATAAAAATCAGTTTTATATGCATCAACAGTTAACGGTATCCAATATTTTCTCAAACTCTGAAAAAATTCACTAAAAATTTAAATACTAGATAAATAAATTTTTAAAACTATAAATATTGAATATACATGCAAAACAAATATATTGACAAAGAGAATAATACATTACAAACAGTTAATAACAATTTTTACAAAAAACCGTTTACTTAGTTGGCGAATAAATATATTCAAATCACTATTTGGTTGCAACTAAGAAGGACGATCTGATTGGACATTCCCCCGCTATAGATGTTTAACAGTTTTTCTTGCAGCACTGCAATCGCAATTTGGAGACGGTATTTTTCGTAAAGGGAATAGACAAGGCGAAAACGGCGGGTTCTTTGGAGAAAATATTCCCATGATAGGGGAGTGCAATTAGAACGAAAAGATACAATGTTTCGGAAAAAATCAAACAAGGTTATATTTTTCTAAAACTTCTTTTGTTAGTTTACAAATATGTTAAAGTAAAAAGTTCTACTCACAAATTTCGCCGCTAATTGTTTATTAATTGTTTAAACAATAACAATTATTTTGTATAAATAATGTTAAAAATATGGGCGAATTCAACATTTTATTTTGATAAAATTTTTTTTTTTTTAGTTTTGATTATGCTGAACCCGAATCTGACATTACAATTTGCAAATTCAAAATGGCGGATTCAAAATGGAGGATTTTTTCCTAAAAATCCTTAAAAAGTAGTTGTAAAATCCGAATTTTTTTATAAAACGTGTTTGTTTGCATATATGTGGATATTTTTGAGAGATTCCTGAACCTGAATCAAATTTTGATAATTTAAATTATAAAATGGCAGATCCAAAATGGCGGATAACTTAAAAAAATATTAGTAAAATCATAATTTCTTTACAAAATGTATTTATTTCTACATATATTTATTTTTAAGTGCTTTGATAAACCTAACTTAAATGTTAACATTATAAACTATAAAATGGCGGATCCAAAATGCGGATTTTCATAAAAGAACATAAAAAAGAACAGTTTTCTAAAACATTTATTGTCTTAATTTTTAACAGGTTGTTGAATCTTAATTAAAGATTAAAAATTTAAATTTCAAAATGGCGGATCCAAAATGGCGTATATTTAAATGAAAAACAAGTAGAATCCAATCAAACAAATATGGAATTTCATCCTTAAAAAAAAGATAAACAAATAATTTTCACAATAATATTAAAAATTAAAATGTATTAGAAAGAATATTTAAAAAAAAACAAATTTTGGATTAGAACGATATAATTACATATTGGAACATAGTTTTTAATTCCAAACAACTTTTCTTTATAAAAATTATCGATACTGTGAAATATAAAGGTACTTTACTCTTGAGTAAAATTCATATTTTTTTAAATACCTCGTACAAAATTAACAAAATTTGATATTTGATGGTTGCATCTTATGTTATATACGATGCAGAGTATTTTATAAAGAATAACTTTTTTTCGTAAAACTGATATTAAAAAAGTTATCAACAGGTTCCAAGTTACGCAGACATACTGTATAAGAGCTAAAAAAAATTTTTTTGTTGAACATTTGTTATTGTTGAAGCTTATTATTAAATGTATTTTAGGTAAGTTTTACAAAAAAAAGTTTTGATCACTCTGTATATATATTTGTTCAGCTGGTAACTTTCGGTTTTTGTATTACATTTTTGTTATCTTTCTTAGTTTTCTCAAAAATAAATTGTTTATTTCATTTTTAAACTAAAATAATTCAGTATTTTTTTAAAGATTACATCCCAAGCTTTAAAAAATAGCAAAAAAATTGTATTAGATTTATTCAAACTTGAGTAATACCGTCTTAAAATGGTGGGAATTCTGTAAAACTACTAAGTTTTCAAAAATTACATTTTTTGAGACATCGTATTATTTGAATTAAATTTTTGAGATTTTTTTTGAATAAAACATCGTTTAGTAAGATGATTGAGAGTTAAGTTGTGCAAATTTGAGAGTTTTATAAGTAAAATTGTATTAGTTACACATTTTTAAATCATTTTTAAACAAAATTCATGTAAGGCTCAATTTCCGCTCACACCGTACTTATGTCCATACATTTTATTTCTTTTTGTAACAACCATAAGAGAGCTTATTTAATCTTCTTTCATGTCCAATTTGTAAAATTTCTTTTGATCCATTAGTTAAAGAAGTACATTAAAAAAATTCAGCCGTGCACTTCTTCCAACGCTAGTTTACAGTGCGCCAATGTGTGTGAGAAGGGTGACTTTAGCGTTATAAATAAAAAATTACAGGAGCTAGAGATTTAATTTTAGAAAAATCTTTATATAGGGTTTTTTTTGTAAAATTTTCTGAATTTTTCAATGGTCAAGTCATTTTTTTTTTTAAATTATATTTTCGGAGTTATTTAAAAAAACATCTAACTTCGCTGTTCATTTGTTTAATAAAAAATGAAGCACCCACTTCTCGAGTAGAACTTTTTGATATGTTGTTTATTAAACATTTCTTAATGAAATTACAAAAAGTTTTATCTTGTTTGATTTTTTCCGAAATGAAAATCTAAATGCACTCCCCTATGAGATTGTTTTGCATAATCACATTCGTGAGACATTCCAGAATAAGATTCAAGAAGTCCCCCACGCGAAAAGTGGTCCAAATTTTTTTAACAATGTTTTTTAATCAAATTGCAAAAATCAATATTTTTGGCCGGAACCAATTTTTTTTATGTTTTTTGGACCATTCTGGATAAAAAAGGTCTCTTATAATTTTTCTCTCTAAAGTTAATTGTTTTCGAGGTAAAAGCATTTTAAAATTGAAAAAAAAAAACGAAAAAAGGAAATTTTCAAGGCTTAATAACTCGGTTAAAAGTTATTACTATGAAAGTCAGAAAGTAACTAAATCAAAGCTTAAAGCCCCCTACAAGATCCTCAAGAAATTTTTGTCATTATTTGATTACTAAGCTGTTATTTTTAAGTAAAAATAATGAGCGCCATGCACGTATTAGGCGGCCGTCCATGATGAGTACGAAAGAGATGCCATTCAGGCAGTCCAATAGCGCATCTCACTCGCACTCACATTTACAGCCGCGTCAATACGATCTTACCGCTCATTATTAATAAATAAAAATAAGGCTCTTAATGCAGGAGAGTTCGTTAAGGGGAGGGGGGGGGGGGGCGAAAAAAAAAAAACTATCCTTAGAAAAACTCGAAAGTGTCAGATTAAGATAAGATAAGTACATGCAAAACAGTGTATATTTCAAAAATCTGACGATTTGACCGGGGCGTAAGGAAATGGGTGAGTTCTAAAGTTTCACAAGAAAAAAGCGAATATTTCTCGAAATGAATGACAGATCGAAAAACTAAAAAATACGTAAAAATGTATAAACATTCTCAATTTCTTTGCAAAACGAAAATGCAGCAGCTGCATAATACTCTGGTTAAAGCGGAGAGTGCAGGAAGAGTCTATACCGGTTTCGGAGATCTTTTTCCCCTCATCAGTAAACCCATATCCTCTTCTCTCCGCTTTAACCATTTACCATAGCTTAGGGCCTTCCCGAATTGCAAAGAAAGAAATGAAACGGATGAACTAGGGCCATCTACCGGAAAACAAACTAAGTTATCAATCGAAGCAGCGCAGAAAACGACAATAAATATCGCCTCCGTACCACCAGATTGACAACAGGTGGAATACTTTCTTTGGTTACACCTCCTGAGACTTTTACAATTTATAAGTCATACAGGTGCCGAGAAAATTAAGATGAGAGAATTTTAAATAATTCACAACTCATCTACTCAGCATGGTAAAGCTCCAACAAGAAAGATTCCTTAATACTCAAAAGAGTAAATGAATTAAAAATGTATAAACATTCTCAATTTCTTTGCAAAACGAAAATGCAGCAGCTGCATAATACTCTGGTTAAAGCGGAGAGTGCAGGAAGAGTCTATACCGGTTTCGGAGATCTTTTTCCCCTCATCAGTAAACCCATATCCTCTTCTCTCCGCTTTAACCATTTACCATAGCTTAGGGCCTTCCCGAATTGCAAAGAAAGAAATGTCACGGATGAACTAGGGCCATCTGGTGTAACCAAAGAAAGTATTCCACCTGTTGTCAATCTGGTGGTACGGAGGCGATATTTATTGTCGTTTTCTGCGCTGCTTCGATTGATAACTTAGTTTGTTTTCCGGTAGATGGCCCTAGTTCATCCGTGACATTTCTTTCTTTGCAATTCGGGAAGGCCCTAAGCTATGGTAAATGGTTAAAGCGGAGAGAAGAGGATATGGGTTTACTGATGAGGGAAAAAGATCTCCGAAACCGGTATAGACTCTTCCTGCACTCTCCGCTTTAACCAGAGTATTATGCAGCTGCTGCATTTTTCGTTTTGCAAAGAAATTGAGAATGTTTATACATTTTTAATTCATTTACTCTTTTGAGTATTAAGGAATCTTTCTTGTTGGAGCTTTACCATGCTGAGTAGATGAGTTGTGAATTATTTAAAATTCTCTCATCTTAATTTTCTCGGCACCTGTATGACTTATAAATTGTAAAAGTCTCAGGAGGTGTAACCAAAGAAAGTATTCCACCTGTTGTCAATCTGGTGGTACGGAGGCGATATTTATTGTCGTTTTCTGCGCTGCTTCGATTGATAACTTAGTTTGTTTAAAAAATACGTGTTCAATATTTTTCAAAAATCTATCGAATGATACCAAACACGACTTTCCACGGAGAGGGGTGGGGGGTAAATTTAAAATTTAAATACGAATCCCGCGATATTTCGCGAAATAAACATAGGATCGAAAAACTGAAAAATACACTTATTCAATATTTTTGAAAAATCTATCGAATGGCACCAAACACGACCCCCACGGAGGTGGGGTGGGAGGTTACTTTAAAATCTTCAATGGGAGCCTCCATTTTTATTACAGGTTTGGATTCCTTACGTAAAAATAAGTAACTTTTATTCGAGATATTTTTTCGAATTATGGATAGATGGCGCTATATTCTAAAAAAACGATTGTTGGAAATGGAAAATTAAATTAAAAATGGACAAGTCCCCACTAAAATGGAAAACTTTACTTAACTTTTTTTGGTTTTAGGACCTACTCTTCACAGCCCAATAGGTCCCCAAAGCGCTCGAGTGACTGCACATTTAGCATACTTTGCTCCCCTACCATAATAATCATTTTAACCGAGTTATTAAGTCTTAAAAATGGACATTTCCGCGTTTTTCAAATTTTAAATTGCTTATAACTCAAACAAGATCAACTTTAGAGAAAAATTATAAGAGACCTTTTCTGTCCGGAATGGTCCGAAAAATCTAAAAAAAATTCTCCTGGCCGAAAATATTGATTTTGAAATTTGATAAAAAATTGTTAAAAATAAATTGGACCACTTTTCGCATGGGCGACTTTTTGAACCTTAACCTTATTCTGGGGTGTCTCACGAATGTTATTATGCAAAAAAATCTGATGGGAATATTTTTTCCAACGAACCCGGTGTTTTCGCTTTGTCTAGAAGTGAAGTTGGCCTCTGATTCTTCTGCCCTCTGGTTTTGAAAAGGTCAATCTCTTTCTGTACCCATTATCTGACATCCTAGTAATCTGTCTAGCCCACCTTAGTTTCTGCATCTTAATAAATTTCACAATATCTGGAGCTGTGAATAGCTGGAATAATTCAAGTTATATCTTCGATGCCTCATCAAAATCTTTCGAAGTATTTTTCTCTCAAATATACTAAGTAGTTCATTTCACCTGCTCTCGTCAGTTCCGACCCAACTTTCCACTCGGGTTGGTTACCAAATCTCCAGTTGGGTTGCTTGGTTTCACAGGGGGCACCAGTGTGAAGTTGGGAGTCGGATTTGAATAGAAGAGGCTAAGTGGAATAAACTTTTAGGACTACAAGTGCATTTTCCACTTCCTCTGCATTCTCATGTTTCGTAGCTCATGAAAATGTTTTTTCCTTCAGTTTATAATGCTTTCATCATCAGCCAGGTTATTTCCTTCTTTATCCTTACAAAAACTTTCCCCAGATTTAAACTCTTTTGTTAGACTCGCATCTCTATAGAATTTTATATATTGTTTTTTGAATTGTTCATCTTTTATTTTAAATTGTGCTTCTCTTGTTTATTTCTTCTGCACACTTTTGTTGCCTCTCTTCTTTTGATGTTGTAGGTACTCCTTGCTACTTCTTAATCCTATATGTAAATATTTTATTCTCAAAAACACGAACGATCAAAACATGCACAACAATTAAATGACAAAAGTTTAATAACAGCTTAGTAAATAGTGTGATAAAATTAAATTAACATTTTTAAGAATTAATTATACTAAATTCTTACCCTTCAGATTCAATTTTTTGCAATTTTGGAAATAAATACGGCCAAACATCTGTTATCCATTCCTCAAAGGTACATATCAAAAGCTTCTCATACAGAAAACCCCCATCTTTACTCTCTATGTTAGTTGAAAACATCAGCAGGACCTTTTCAACAATATTTTTTGTATTGCCCTTCACAAAATCGTCTGTAAACAATTCTACTACATCTTCTGTCTTAATTCCTCTGATAGGCAATAGGCTAATATCACAGATTATATTCAAATTTGTAGATTCTACAAAAATCATATTTGTTAATGAAATAAGTACAATTTGTCCAGTCGGGATCTGTTCAAAAATAGCTTAAGTATGTTACAGTAAGTCGGATCTTAAATTGTTGTAGGTACCTATCTCTTTCATACTTCAGCTGAAAATGTTATAGAAAAAGAGAAATCGAGACTATAGGCCTCTACTTTTCAACATTTTATTCCAAATATTTTCAAAAGTAACATACTTACTACTAAAACGGATAAATATAAAATTATTTATCTGTACCTTGGAGGTAAACAGTCGTAACTCCACTTTTTGCCGAAATGGAGTTAATACCACGCTCTTGTTGTCAGATTTTCATAGCATATTGTGGCAAAAAATCGTAGTGTTATTAGTTGCCTAGATAAGGCGTTTAAAAACAATAGCAACTCCATTAGTGAGTTGAGGTAAATAGTAGTATATACATAGCAACTCCATAAATACGTGCCTATATTAGATAGTATGCTTTCATATGCGGTAGTGGTAAACAATTGTACCTCCATTTTTATATTAAATGGTATTTTGAGGGTGTTAAAACGGGATAATGAAAAACAAGAGTTCTTTTTTGTTCCAAACATTGTGATTTGGTTTTTGCATTTTTAAATACGGAATATACTATTTTTGTAATCACTTACGATTTTTATTTTGCATATTACCTGTTTAAAGACATAGAGGTAAAAAGTCGTAACTCCCATTATTATACATCAGGTAAATAATTTCTTAACAATAATAATACCCAGTAATAGATTTGTATTTACATATTATAATATACCAATAATGTTGAATTCGACGTAATGGAAATAAATTTTTTTTTATAGTTTATTGACTAGTCTGTATGTTTTGCGATTTCTTGCAAATGTATACATTGTGGATATACGACTGTTTACCTCCAAGGTACAGTTATATACCCTGACCCCATAAAAAATCTTGTTACGAGAATACAAGAAGTTTCCAGACAGAAATATAGATGACTATTTGGCACAAAAAAATACAGAAGATTTAGGTTTATTCACATGGAATGTAAGATCCCTATACAGGCCAGGGCTATACAGAAGGTTATTGTCAATATAGAAATGTATCGAAGCATTATACACTGGGGTGCAAAATTAACCGGACACCTTAAAAATGGGTCATTTTTGATGTCTCAAATTTCCTAAGCCTGTTGTCCGATGTAAGTGATTTTTTTATTATATTATAGCCTTATTCTTTAGAAATATCGCTGTAATAGTATTGTTGCTAAACAGTTCAATTTTCATTGTATACTGAGTGTATCAATCAAACTGTGTTTTTTTCTCAAAGTTCGTATCACAGAATATTCTAGCATTTATAAAATACTGAAATTAAAATCCAACTATATAGCCTCATGTTTTCTCAACATTTTGTTTTTTGATTCATTCGCTTATGTTGGATAACAAAAAAGTTAGGTACTTTAACAACTAGCCATGATTTTCATCAATACAGCGTGTTTTTAAATAATAATTGGCAAACTTTAAGGGGCAATTCTGCATGAAAAAATAATGACAGTTTGCTTTATAAACGGTATGTCCGCAAAGGCTTCGTTTCCGAGATAGGGGGTGTTAAAAGTTTTCTTACAAACTGACGATTTATTTATTGCTTTAAAACAGGTTGAGGTATGAAGATGAAATTTGGTGGGTTTTAAAACATAGTTATTGCACATTTTTTGACATACAATTGAGAATTTATTATCCACCATTGGCGCGCATACGGGTAATATGAGGGCTTATATTACCCGTATGCATGTCAATGGTGAATATTAAATTCTTACTTGTATGTCAAAAAATGTATAACTACGTCTTAAAATCCACCAAATTTCATTGGCATATCTCAACTGGTTTTTAAGCAATAAATAAATCGTCAGTTTGTAAGAAAAATTTCAACACCCTCTATCTCAGAAACGAAGCATATGCGGACATAGGTTTATGAAGCAAACTGTCATTATTTTTTCATGTAGAATTACCCCTTGAAGTTTTCCATACTTATTTAAAAACACCCTGTATTGATAAAAAAACATTGCTAATTGTAAAAGTACATAACTTTTTTACGGTCCAACTTAAGCGAATGCATCAAAAAACAGAATGTTGAGAAAACATAAGGCTATAGTTGGGTTTTAATTTGAGTATTTTATAAATGCTAGAATATTCCACAGGGTGATGCGAAGTTTGAGAAAAAAACACAGTTTCATTGGTACACCCGGTATACAATGAAAATTTACCAGAATAGCCACAATATTATTACAGCGATATTGATAAAGAATAAGGCTATCACATATTAAAAAATCACTTAAATCGGACAACAGGTTTAGGAAATTCGAGACATCAAAAATGACCCAATTTTAAGGTGTCTGGTTAATTTTGCACCCCAGTGTAATTGCACTTTAAAGCACTTCTGATGTGTATTTCCTATTCAGTGACAGTACAGCTAGATACTGCGGAACTTGCTCGTTTGAATTGAAGTAATCTATTTGCTTTATTCACTTAACGTTCTACTTTTGTCTCCTACATTAATAAAAACCAGTCCAGTACTAGGGACACTAGGGTATAAGATACCTGTCTGCAAAACTAGCATAGGCGCCCCTCAACATTTTTAAAGTAGTATTTTGTATCATACCAACAGAAAAGAAGCTTATTTTTTGGCCCCCAACAGGAGCGCCCACCTGCAGTGCATCCCTTGCAGTCCCGTTATTGCCAGCCCAGATAAAAACAAATTCAATCTTTTAAAATTACAGACTACAACAACTTACCCACATATCTCATAGCAAGTGTAGAAATATTTTCTGCTAGCTGTCTAAATCCAATTAAGGGAGAAACTGCAACTCTACTCATACAATTGATTATTTGCAAACTAATCAAGGATGATATAATATCAGTTCTGTTCAGAATTAAATGTAATGTCCTTAGTAAGTATAAAGAATTTAAGTCAGTGATATCAATATTTTCCAAAATAAATTGAACAAACCATAACAATATCTCTGAGTATTCACTGGCTTCTCGATTAACTGATTTTGAAGATAGTATCTGAAAATTTTTTAGTCCGTTTAACCATACTGCTCTCCACAATGACTGTTTTCGGATATTACATGTATATGAATTTATCTTTACTTGTTTGCTGGTTAGCAATGTCTTTAGAACAGTAAAATCATTTTTGTATAGATCTATATAAATAGAAGAACATATTTTCGAAGCAATTTCTAGTTCCAAGGGATCTAAATGATTTTGAATAATTCCAGCTAAATAAATTAAGTTGTTAATTCCTTCTTGATTACCCCTACTATTGAGACTTGGTTGGAGAAGCTAAAAAATTTGTATATGAAATTATGGACGATAAAATATTTGCGTTATTTACCCAACTTTCTAGAATATTTTTCATATTTTGTTTGAATTTAAATATTTAAAGTATGTACAAAAATAGGGTTAAGTTGTTTTGAATTTTGAAGTTATACATAGAACAACAAATTGTAATTTGTGTTCTGCGTTTTACCCTAAAGCCAACGAGAAAGACAGGCCATGGCGCATTTCGCACAGTCAAGTGATCAACTTAGTCAGATGTGGCAACACTGTCAATCTGTTAAATAGAGGGCCTATTTAGTGGGCTATATAGGGGAAAGGATACAATTTTAAATCTGATATTTGATTAAATTAACAAAAAATATTATTTATTTTACTTAGATAATTAATAGACATAGGTAGTAGTTATTAAACAAAATACCCTAATTTTAAAAGTGATATAAAAATATTTTAAAAGAAAAAGTAGGTGTAATAAAATACAAAAAATTAAACATTTATAATTTAATAATTGTGCAATAGTATATACATACGATATTATTTTGAAACATGATGTTAAACTTTTTATACATATAAATTTTATAATAGGTAATAGTACAATATAAAATAACGGATCATTTTTCTATCTTTCTTTCTTTTTTCTTCATCAGATCCACAGGTTGTACAAACTTCTTCTCATTCGGTATAATTGGAGTAAAATCGAGGTTTGCTAGCTAAAAGATTTAAAAGTAGTATAGCAAAAATATGATTAATTATTTAAAATGGTTTAAAATAATGTTAAAATGAACACAATTGATAAATAGAGGGATGTTAAAAGAAATAAAAAAGTACAAAGAACCACAGAATGCGATCGAGATTAAAAATGCAAGAGATGAAAATAAAAATCTAAAGGTTTTACGAATATGATTGCAAATATGGCGGAAAGTTGTACATACAAAAGATAAAAAATTTATAAGGAAATATGATCAGAAACAGAAATATGATAAAAAATAGAACATACAAACAAAAATAAGACCGTACAGGAAATCGGATTATTCTATAAATTATTATTTTCTTTAGACGGGCATAACAGAAAACACGTAGGTATGAGAAAATTTTAGCTTAAGGGTGTTTTATCAAAAAATACTGATAAAACTTTCGTGAAAGTTTAAAAAAAACAATGTTTGGCATTATATTATTTGTATTCATCGATGTTTTTTACCTGAGGTAAAATTGCAATTACAAAACTCCTATACTGTGGATGATTAGCTATGGGATTTCCATGAAATGTTACACTTCTGAGATTTATCAATGACTTCAGTTTCTTTATTTCGTCCAATTCGGAGATGCAGTTACCATGAAAGTAAACAATCTTCAAATCTTTAAATTTTGTTATACACTGAAACATAAATGGTTAATAATTTAATGCTTGCTATCAATTTATAAAAGTGTTTTGTTTTGAAAAAGACTAAGTTTTCACTCTAATGGCATATAAAACAACATAAACATAATGCTATTCTACATCCCACCAGAATGAAAACAATGGGAACCTTCTCTGGTTACACCTCCGAGGCTTCTAAAATTTGCAAGCCATACGGATGCTGAGACTAAGGAAGATGAGGGAATTCCACAATTTACAATTCACGTCCCATCTGCTCAGCGCGGTAAAGTTCCAACGAGAATGGTTCCCTTCAGAGTAAATGTAAATCAGAGTAAATGTAAATCAAAAATGAATAACCATTTTCAATTTCGTTGCAAAACGAAAGAATATGGTTCGGCTGTGTTTTCGTTTTGCAACGAAATTGAAAATGGTTATTCATTTTTGTTTTGTTTTGCCTTGTAACTACAAAACCTCAATAATTGTAGTCATAGAAGAATGATAACCAAACATAGGCGATAATGTACATTTTGCATTAACCTCTTAAAACCTCCTGAATAATGCGGCAGATGTTTACCAAATTTTAGCATATTATTTTACCTTAAAAAGTAGCCTAAATAGATAGCTAGATTTTAGTCCTCTAGGTGGCCGTAGGTCTGATATTATTCTGCAGTATTAAAACTCAACTAACTATTAAAATAAATAACAAAACCTATAATCTAAACGTCTAAGCAAGCCTTTAGGTGGTCGAGAATCAACTTGATGGTAGTTTTAACTCTTAACTTTAATCTTACGTAGGTACCTATCAAATACGTGGACGCTAGTACTGCTGGCAATAAGAAGTGACAAACTATGCATCACTGCATAATGCCACCTTCGGAGGGTTGCTTAAGTAATGACTACATGAAAGCTATTTATCTCATTTACCTCATCTATTTCGGTTATTCGGTTGTAGGAGAAATCTATCCATCCAAGCTGAGCAGGATACTCCAAAACAGCTTCAGCCAAAGTATCCATATTAGTTATATTTCGTAATTGGTTGTTGTTTAGCCAAATGGATCTAGTAAGAAATTTCTTTGACTCTGCTCTCTCTGGAACTCCTGCCACTCTTGTAAAACGTGCGCCTTCGAGACCAACAGCTATAATATCAACAATTCTCTTTAGATTTACATGTAAATAAAAAACTAAAAAGATAAACATAGCATAAATTAATAAACTTGTATCAAAGTTTAATATTTATTTATTCTGTTAGCGTCACAGAAAGTGTGAAACTTTAAACTAATAAATCTTTCTCATCTTCTTAAAGTGTCCTCTCCTTAATGGAGGTTGGATACTACAATTGCAAACTCTTTTCTGTCTTTAGCTGTTCAAAATTTAGCAATGTCCACTGTCGGATGTTTCCTAGCTACGATATATAGTCTTTGCCTTTCTAGTCCTTCATCCTTTCCCTCAATATTTCCTTACATTATTAATTAAGCATATTGGTATTTGATGTTTTAAGGGTCCACGTTTTCAACTGCATAGAGAAAAGTCGACCACACAAATACTAAAGCTCTCAGGGGTAGATAGAATAGCCAACCTAGGGGTAATGAGACGTATGTGTAAGGAGAGAGTACTAACATTATAGTAGAAGTACTTCTAACATTATACATATACAGGGTGTAAAGATTGGTCATACATTAACCACACATTCTGGGGTCAAAAATTGTTCGATTGAACCTAACTTACCTTAGTACAAATGTGCTCATAAAAAAAGTTAAAGCCCTTTGAAGTTACAAAGTGAAAATCGATTTTTTTCAATATATCGGAAACTATTCAAAATATATATCGGAAACAATATATCATTGTATCATTCATGTGGCAGGAACATCTTAAAACAAAATTATAGTGAAGTTTGTCCACCCCATAAATATTTTATGGGGGTTTTGTTCCCTTAAACCCCCCCCCAAACTTTTGTGTACGTTCCAATTAATTCATTATTATAACGTTTTTAAAACTTTTTTGCCTCTTAGTATTTTTTCGATAAGCCAGTTTTTATCGAGATGCGGCTTCTTTTTTAATAAACACTAAGCATCAAAATTAACGCACCACCTTAAAAATGAGACATTTTTGACGTTTCGTATTTCCTAAACCTGTTGTCCGATTTGAATAATTTATTTAGTATATTATAGCTTTATTCTTCAGCAATAGCGATGTAATAATACTATTGCTTAAGAGATAAGTGTCATTGTATACCGGGTGTAAAAATGATAGTGTGTTTTTTCCTAAAAGTTTGGAACACCCTGTGGAATATTGTAGCGTATATAAAATATTGAAATTAAAACTCAGCTGTAGCCTTAGGCTTTCTTAACATTTTGCTTTTTGATTCATTCGATTATGTTGGATAATAAAAAAGTAGGCACTTTAACAACTATTTATAGCAATGTTATTCATCAATACCTACAGGGTGTTTTTAAATAAGTGCGACACACTTTAAGGGGCAATTCTGCATGAAAAATAATGACCGTTTGCTTTATAAACATATGCCCGCAAATACTTTGTTTTCGAGATACGGGATGTTGAATTTCTTCTTACAAACTGACGATTTATTTATAATCTAAAACTGGTTGAGATATGCAAATGAAATTTGGTAGGTTTTAAGGGGTAGTTATTGCGCATTTTTGAAGATATTCTTCTTTAGGCGCGATTCGATTGAGGGTAAAATTGTACATAAATCTGCGCGCCTGCGCACACAGAAAGTATGTAGTTCCTTGCTAATCTTTCAAGATAGGTGTTTATGTATCTGTATCCGTCAGAGTTGGGTCGGATACTGAAAAAAAGTATCCGGATACCGGACACGGATACTCAAAATGTATCCGGATACTTTTTAAAAAAGTACGAATACTTTCATTTAAAAATGTATTCGGATACAAGTATCCGGATATTTTTTTCGGATACTTCCTAGGATACTTTGAAGGATACTTTTTTTAAGAACGACATAAATTATTAATATTAGAACTATGTGATGTGCATGTATTTTTAATGTAATATATATGTTACGGACAATGACGCAAATCCGGCCAATAACGTTATTGGCCGGTCATTGTCGACAATGGCCGGTTAAATTGGTCATTGTCGACAATGGCCGGATATTAACGTTATTGTCCATAGAAACTGGACATTGATGATAGTTTTAAATTCTTGATAACATTTCTATCATTGCCCGGCCAATGTCGACAATGCCCGTTGTTAATCGGTCAATGTTGAAATTTCGACTAAAAGATGGGTTATGTGTAGGTTCACTATTGTTTACTTCATGTGTGTATATTGTGTATTGTTTTCGTGCTGAAATTATTCGTAAATTTATTTAATAAGTGTTATCATGGATATCAACGATGTGCGCACTCGTTTTAATAATTATATAAACGCAATAGTCAAGTCAAAACGTGATGACAATAAATCATTTTTAAACTGTGACAAATACAATAGCCGAATAAGTGAAATTAAAGAAGCGAAAAATATTTTGAGAACACCGGGTGCTAAAAAAAAACAACAAAGCACTATAGAATGGTTTGTAAATATGATGTAATTACAAGTAAAAAAACAAACGCTCATATGGTATTCATTGATCTTGAGAAAGCATATGATAGAGTTCCTCGAGAGATTCTGTGGTGGGCACTCAATAAGAAAGGAGTCCCTGTTGAATATGTAAAGATTGTGAGGGATATGTATGAGGGAGTAACGACTAGTGTTAGGACAGGTGTGGGAGAGACTGATAAATTTCGTGTGAAAGTAGGATTGTATAATATTTACAAAGGATATGGAAATTCTTCATCTCATTTATAAACATGTCAAATTATGTAAATACAAGTTGTAAACGTAATATAATAGGCATAATTTGTTAATGTGGTTTGAAAAATTTAAAAAAAATGAATGTGTGTGTACTTTGTACGCACGTAAGAAGTTATACTTCTATTATATGATTATATGATTATATGATTATAAACGAAATTAATATACTTTTTATTTATATTTTATTTAAATATTAAATTAATTTATACTTAATACTTCTCAAACATTTTTATTAAAACAGTGCCAAAAATTAAATTAATAAAAAAATAAAACACACACAAACACATTAAAAATGCCACAAATGATTTCTGAACATTAATTGTCAGAAAAATTTTTAACTAAATACGTATTTTCTGAAAATAAAATTATATAATAAATATACTTACAATCATAAAATGTATAAAAAAAAATAAAAAAATAAAAGTTTCTATTGGGATTCGAACCAACTTACCACGCGGCTGGTATTTGCGTTGTATTGGGATTCAGCCGCATTAAAACTGCGCTACAGACACAGCTTGTCATTATGTGCGAAGATCGTCTAACTAAACAGATTAACCTTTTGACATTTTTAACTTATGTAAATCAAATTATTTTGATTTTGAATTGAAATGATTTAGAATTGAAAAAATACAACAAAACATAGGGTAAGAAGACAATATATTAGGTGAATATTAAGGTGTAAAATAAAAGTATTACATACTACTTATGTATTTTGGTAGGTTCAAGGTAGGTATCGGAGCCCGTATAACGACTAATAAATTTCGCAATCAATTGCGTCGTGCGAAGTGGCTATGTTCAGATATCATAACAAAATTTGATCAACTATTTATAAAACACTTACCAGTGAAAGATTATTTAGCTTTGAATAAGCGAGATCTGCGGCACTCATACTAGGCACAGTTTGATGAGCTTTCACATTGGCATGCAACAATCATTTCTTCTATGTAAATAAGTCCAAAAATATAATATGAAAACTATTTAAAAAGGCAGTATAACCATTAACTAACTTTTTGTTTGTTGTTTCTCTTCCTACAAATTTTAAAACGCAACAAGCATACATTATAACCAAACCATGCACAGTCCCACAGCTGTGCCACAGCTGCCATATTGGATAATTTTTGTCATGTCATTTGAACATCCAATCAGAACAAAGTTATAATGCGCATGCGCCCGGTCGCTAGGTTTTCCCATATAAAATTTCACCGTCATTACGCCCGTAAAGAAGTATAACTTCAAAAAATAATATATAAAAAAAACACATAATAAAATAATAAAAGATAATAAATAAAAAAAAGCAAAAAAAAAGACACAAAAATAAAAAAAGAATAGAAAAAAAAAGAAGTAAAAAAAGTGTTTCGCACAAATTAAAATATATATTAAAAAAACGGTAAAATAATTAAAAAAAAAAAACAAAATAAAAAAAGCTACACAATGTACCAATGTATCTATAAAAATAATATTGTAGAATGTACTTATGTTTATAAGAAATTTATGACTATGAATCTGCAATCAATCACAAATAAGTCTGGCTAATTGGCTCTGCCAAAGCCATTTTTCAAAAAAAAAGGATTGCACCAAAGCTCTGTGCTTAGTCTGTATTTATTCTCATTAGTTTTGGACCAGATAACAGCGAAACTACAGGGTAACATTCCATGGTGCTTAATGTATGCTGATGATGTCGTGTTAGTAGGAAATAGTGAAAGAGACTTAGAACAAAAACTGGAACAGTGGAGGCAAGCTCTGAAAAAAAAGGTTTAAAACTTAGTAGGACAAAAACAGAGTATTTGGAATGTTCATTTAAAGATGGAGTTACTACAAATAAAATGATATCTTTGGATGGTGAACTGATTGTAAAAAGCAATAGTTTTTAGTAACTGGGATCGGTATTACAGAGTAATGGAGAAATAGATGGAGATGCATGCAGTAGAATTAGGGCTGGATGGATGAAGTGGAAAGAAGCGAGTGGTGTGTTGTGTGACAGAAAAATTCCAATGAAGCTGAAGGGAAAATTTTATAAAACAGCCATAAGACCGGCTATGATGTACGGAACTGAATGTTGAGCAGTGAAGAAGAAAGAGGAACAGCGAATGCATGTGGCGGAAATGAGAATGCTTAGATGGATGAGTGGAGTGACAAAGAAGGATAAAATTAGAAATGAGTATATTAGGGGAAGTCTAGGAGTGGCACCAATTGATGCCAAAATGAGAGAGCATAGGTTAAGATGGTTTGGTCACGTTCAACGTCGAGACGTTAATCACCCAATACGAAGAATAGCTGAAGTGCAGATTCCTGGAAGGAGTAGGAGAGGAAGACCAAAGAATACCTGGGGGGAGACGATAAGGAAGGACATGTTGGTAAAGGGGATTGACATTGATATGACCCAAGATAGAATTGTGTGGAGAAATGCAATTAGAGAAGCCGACCCCACATAGGGATAAGGCAAAGAGAATGATGATGATGATGATGAAAGAATGGATGGACAACGAATACCAAAGGAAATACTAAAATGGCAATCAGAAGGAAAGAGAAAACGTGGTAGACCGAGAAAAAATTGGTGCAAAGGAATAAACAAAGAACTGAGAGAAAGATACATAGAAGAAGAACCATAGAAGATGTCCATTTTCAATAAAAAATCTCTAAGAGTTTTCGATATATGAAAAAAAAAATCGATTTTCATTTTGTAACTTTAAAGGGCTGAACTTTTTTTGTGTGCACTATTGTATGTAGGTAAGGGAGGTTCAATCAACCAATCAACCTATTTTTGACCCCAGAATCTGTGGTATAATTTATGACCAATCTTTTTGGGACACCCTGTATAACCGGTTCTATAGCGTTCTACGCCTTCCGGTACCCATAAGCCTGTCGATCTAGCCAGTCTCTTTCTTGCAGATTTCTTTCTGACATGGCTTTTGTAATTCCTTTTTTCCAGGAGGTCGGTGGCCTTCCTCTTTTCCGTTTTTCTGGCGGTATCCATCTCATTGTAATTTTTGGTAATCTTTCATCTCTCATTCGTTGGACGTGTCCATACCAAGTAAGTTGGTTTCGTTGTACCTCTTCCACTGTTGTTTTCTGTTTACCTACTTTTTCTCTGATCTGTTCATATCGAACATGGTCACATCTCGATATTCTGGCCGATCTTCTAAAAAAATCCATTTCAGTAGTATGCAGGAGCCATACTTCGGAGTACTTCGGAGCCATACGTTAAAATTGGTTTCAGAATATCGTCGTACATTTTCATGTCATACACTTCTAACAATTACGAGAAGAAAATTGAGATATATGAGACATGTGATGAGAGGAGACAAATATCTAATACTCCAGGTCATTATGCAATGAAAAATCCAGAAAAAAAGATCCATAGGCAGGATACGTAACACGTAACTCATGGTTGAAGAACCTTAGAGAATGGCTTGGATGGTGTAGGTAACCATGAATTATTTAGAACCGCGGTCTCAAAAGTAAAAATCGCTCTGATGATTGCCAATCATCGAAGCAAAGACAGCACCTAGAGAAGGAGAAGGTCACAAAAGAGATAAATTAATTATATAGAACTCGAAGAAAACCATGAAAGTTGAAAAACTATTTTAAAACATTTTTGAAATTGAACTCTTTTACGAATCAATTGATATACATATGTATGTAAGATGCAGAATAAAACTAAAAATCATGCACTTACTTTCTAAAAATCTTGGAACGTCAATATGTGTCAGTTTCCTGAAAGAAAAATCTGCAGGTTTACCAGCTCGTAAAATCGAGTCGTGGTCAATGCCCATTGTAAATTCCAGATATAAATATAAGAAAATTTTTAAACAACAAATATTTGACAATATGTGTCACGATACTCAAGCATGGTTTGGTTGAGTGTGTTATGGAATTTTATGAGAGAAGAAAATGTAAAATATTAACGTTTTAGGCCCGTTCTGTGTGAATAAGATTATTATATAATAGTTGACCAATAACGAAAATTGACGGGATACGGGCAACAATACATTGGCTTATAGGGCAGTCCTTACAGTAGGGATCCTGGCCTATACAGAAAAATGCAGGCGGGTGTGGGGTAATACTGCACTTTGGTTGCATTGGTGGTGTATTGGCTAAACGTGCAGGGCAGGGTATGGTGCTGATAGAAAAGGCATTCAGGCATCAAATATCCAAAAATCTTTTCAGGCCATAATAATGAAAAGACCTTCTCCAAACGCAGTAAAAACTTTACTGAAATGATGGCATCTCCTGAGGTAAAATGTTCCGGAAGTAAAATGAGCCTCCGTTCGGATCTCCGGGTGAGGACTATCTCAGGGGGAACACCATTGCAGGTTAGAAAAATCAGGATAGGGTCTTGGAATCTTGGTAGTCTTACAGGTAAGAGTCTGGAGTTAGTGGATGCGCTCAAACGAAGAAGAGTTCAAATTGCTTGTATTCAAGAAACTAGGTGGAAAGGACAAAGGGCGAAAGAACTAGGTGAAGGATACAAATTGTGGTATGTAGGGAGTAGTAACACTAGAAATGGAGTTGGTATAATTGCTGATAGTGAAATGAAAGGTAACGTAGTAGAAGTTGTAAGAACGAGTGATAGAATGATGTCAGTGAAATTTGTAATTGATAAAGAGGTATTGAATGTTGTTTGTGTGTATGCTCCCCAAACAGGTCTGGGTGAGAATGAAAGAAGAGCTTTCTATGATCAATTAGGAGACGTACTGAGTGATATTCCAGCAGAGGAGAAAGTTATAATAGGAGGTGATTTCAATGCACATGTGGGCCAAACCAAGACAGGATATGAAACAATACATGGGGGATTAGGCTTTGGAACTAGAAATGAAGCTGGAGATGACATGCTTGAATTAGCAACAGCATTGGATATGGCGATTGTTAACACATTCTTTAAAAAGAGAGAAACTCAACTTATTACCTACAAAAGTGGACAACATCAATCCCAAATAGACTACTTCATGATAAGAAAAGAAGACATACGTGAATGCAAGGACTGCAAGGTAATAGTGAGTGAGACAGTAAGCCAACAACATAAGCTGCTTGTTCTGGACATCGAAGTAAAAAGCGAAACTAAACAAAAATATCGTAGAGGACCACAAAAAATCAAATGGTGGCTGCTGAAAGATGAGAAAGAAGGTCTATTCAGGAGAAGAATAGTAGAAAAAATATGTTGGAACATGAAAGGAAGCCCTAATACAATTTGGAGAAAAATGGCCAGTAGTATTAGAGAGACTGCTATTGAAATACTTGGGAAAACGTCAGGAAAAAAGTTTGAGGATAAAGAGACTTGGTGGTGGTCAAACGAAGTACAAGGAAAAATAAAAGAGAAGAGAAAATTATGTAAAAAGTGGCAAGAAACCAGATCCGACACAGATCTTCAAAACTATATGGTGGCGAAAAAGGAAGCGAAAGTAGCAGTAGCAAAAGCCAAAGCAGAAGCGTATTCAAACCTATATGATCAACTTGATACCAGGGAAGGCGAAACGAAGATATATAAAATAGCCAAACAGAGAGCAAGGAAAGCAAAAGATTTTAATCAGATTAGATGTATCCGAGATGAAAATAATAAAATACTAGTTCACGAAAGGGAAGTCAAAAAGAGATGGAGAAAGTACTTTGACAGCTTATTAAATGAAGAATTTGACAGACAGCCTGTAGAGTCAACGGAGACAGTAGCAGCAATGGTCACCAAAATAACCAACGAGGAAGTGGCTCAAGCGCTTCAAAAAATAAAGAAAGGAAAAGCGGTAGGACCAGATGATATTCCTGGGGAAGTATGGAGAGCATTGGGAGAGACAGGAACAAGGTGGCTAGCAGGTCTATTTAATAGAATTATGGAAGTCGGACAAATGCCAGACGAATGGAGAAGCAGTATACTCGTACCTGTTTACAAAAACAAGGGAGATATACAACAATGTACAAACTACAGGGCTATAAAACTGCTTAACCACACCATGAAAATATGGGAAAGAGTAGTTGACAGACGGATACGTGAAGAGACCGAAATATCCGAGAATCAATTTGGCTTTATGCAGGGTAGATCAACAACAGATGCAATTTTCATTATAAGGCAGTTGATGGAAAAATACAGGAGTAAAGAAACAAACGCTCATATGGTATTCATTGATCTTGAGAAAGCATATGATAGAGTTCCTCGAGAGATTCTGTGGTGGGCACTCAATAAGAAAGGAGTCCCTGGTGAATATGTAAAGATTGTGAGGGATATGTATGAGGGAGTAACGACTAGTGTTAGGACAGGTGTGGGAGAGACTGATAAATTTCATGTGAAAGTAGGATTGCACCAAGGCTCTGTGCTTAGTCCGTATTTATTCTCATTAGTTTTGGACCAGATAACAGCGAAACTACAGGGTAACATTCCATGGTGCTTAATGTATGCTGATGATGTCGTGTTAGTAGGAAATAGTGAAAGAGACTTAGAACAAAAACTGGAACAGTGGAGACAAGCTCTGGAGGAAAAAGGTTTAAAACTTAGTAGGACAAAAACAGAGTATTTGGAATGTTCATTTAAAGATGGAGCTACTACAAATAAAATGGTATCTTTGGATGGTGAAATGATTGTGAAAAGCAATAGTTTTAAGTACCTAGGATCGGTATTACAGAGTAATGGAGAAATAGATGGAGATGCATGCAGTAGAATTAGGGCTGGATGGATGAAGTGGAAAGAAGCGAGTGGTGTGTTGTGTGACAGAAAAATTCCAATGAAGCTGAAGGGAAAATTCTATAAAACAGCCATAAGACCGGCTATGATGTACGGAACTGAATGTTGGGCAGTGAAAAAGAAAGAGGAACAACGAATGCATGTGGCGGAAATGAGAATGCTTAGATGGATGAGTGGAGTGACAAAGAAGGATAAAATTAGAAATGAGTATATTAGGGGAAGTCTAGGTGTGGCACCAATTGATGCCAAAATGAGAGAGCATAGGTTAAGATGGTTCGGTCATGTTCAACGTCGAGACGTTAATCACCCAATACGAAGAATAGCTGAAGTGCAGACTCCTGGAAGGAGTAGGAGAGGAAGACCAAAGAAGACCTGGGGGGAGGCGATAAGGCAGGACATGTTGGTAAAGGGGATTAACATTGATATGACCCAAGACAGAATTGTGTGGAGAAATGCAATTAGGGAAGCCGACCCCGCATAGGGATAAGGCAAAGAGAATGATGAACGAAAAAAAAAATACGTATAAAGTAATAAAAAAGATTGACAGATATAATATACATACATATGTATAATTTTAACGATATAAAGCTCTTATCTACTTGTTTGACCTGGACATCCATAATCAAGTATAACATTTCAACGTATTGGCTCGAATATAGGGAAAATAAAAATAATGTTTTGCAGTAAAGAATAAAATATGTTCAAATTTAAATGGAGGGCATATCTCTCTCCCTCTCTCTCTCTCTCTCTCTCTCTCTCTCTCTCTTTCTCCCTCTCTCTCTCTCTCCTATGGTGCTACAACCCAAGTCTCTTGGTCTCTCTCTTCCAGTTATCCACCCTCAATATACCTTTAGTATCAGTTCTCACTTGGTCTATCCACCTCCTCCTTGGCCTTTTTACTGGCCGAGATCCCACCATATAGTTCCACTAGGTGTTCGGTCTTTAACCGTTCTTATAAGGCAGTGGCGTAACAAACTCCGTCGGCCTCCTCGCAGAATATTAAATGGGGCCCTCTTTAAAAAATTACTAAATGCGACTTGTGTGACAAAAACGTATATGCGTTAGTGTATTTATGCACTGTTTATAAAAACTTATATTTTTGATCTTTATTGGTATAGAATAAAATAGGACAAAAATTGAGAGCGTAAACGCAAAATTTCGTGCCAATGCTTTTTAAATTCATTTTTTCGAATCCTGAGAAAACTAGTAAGTATTTTTGAAAAATTTAAACGCAGAATGAAAGATTACATATAAACCCTGAAAACTTCTTTTTCTTAACGTGCCCTATCAAGTCCCCTTGACGTTGGCGATTAACATGGCGAAACTGTCTCTGTCTCGAGCTATTCTAAATAGTTGTTTTGCTTTCTTTATTCCTGTCCACTCCCGGATATTCTTCAACCTAGAGGCCTGCTTTCTACCAATTCCTCTGCCTCTGAAAACTTTTATAATGTTTAATTTAATAAGTTACAGGGGTAAAAAAAAAGTGAATGTTTAGTATGATTTTTAATTTCAAATATTCCATTCAAAAGAAACTTTTTGTTTATTCTAAGTAACTTTCATCCCTCGGTAATAATGTAATCTTTCTTTCTGCGTTTAAACTTTTCAAAAATACTGTTTAGGCAATACGTAAAGTATCCTTAACAATAGTAACCTATACTTATTGTACGGTTATAGAGTATATTCCCATAGGTAAGCTGGTTAAGAGTAGATAACGATTTTTCATATGTAATTTAAAGTATTATCTGCATAAATGGCACAAAGAATATTTGCTACGAGAGGTATATGGTTCAAAATGCATACAGTATCACGACTAATAAGTTATGTTCACATACATGTAGAGTACTTACAGTTTTATTCCTTGATGACGTGTCACATCAGAGCTCTGATTGAATTCCATAATCCATTTGGTTCATTTGTAAGGCACTCACTAATACGCTAAATAAATCATCGTCGATAATACTGAGCAGATTGAATTATCTGAGCGGTATAAAACGATAGCAAAAAAAGCCGGTAAAATGCGGCCTTTTTACGAATAGCGGGAGCGTCGATAGATTAGAGATGATTCTCGTTAGGAAGCTTTTGACGATCTGCCCCGGCGAGGGGTTCAAATGCGAGTCTCAACAATAACCTGGAGTTTCCAGAAAGGTTACATAAATACTACTTGAATTTTAAGTAATCAGTAGTACAGGGGCGTAACTAATTATTTTAGTGAGCCGTGTATAATATATTTATTGTACATATTGCCGGGGGCGACAGGCGAGAGAGATGGCCTATATCACCTCGAAGAGAGGGGATTGGCAAAGATGTGCACAACGATAAGAAATGTTTGAAGAAATTAGAGTTTATATACACAAGGGGTAACAACGATAAAATGGAGGAAAACGATAAGTTTTCCCCCTAGGGATAGATTTTAATCTTCCAGGGGAATCACAGCGATTTTCGTAATACCACGAAGAAAATCACCGTGAGTAGTGTGAATCTTGACAGTACGAACTAGACCATCCTTACCAGGCAATACATCTATTACCCTGGCAGTTGGCCATAAGAGTGGAGGAGTACCATCCTCCTTCAACAGAACCAAATCCCCGATCTTGACAGGGTCAGTAGGGTCGGTCCATTTATTTCTTTGCTGCAGGAGGCAAAGATAGTCTTTTTTCCACAATTTCCAAAATTGCTGTTGAATTTTACTAATACGCTGAAAAAGATTCAACCTATTTTCAGGTATCTCTGAAACACTTGGTTCAGGGGGCGCGGTTAAACTTCTTTGAACTAAGAAGTGAGCTGGAGATAGGAAAGCGAAGTCATTAGCGTCAGACGACATCCTAGTGATGGGTCTCGAATTTAGAATAGCCTCGATTTGGCATAATACTGTGTTAAACACTTCAAAGGTGAAGTGGGAATTTCCTATAATTCGATAGAGGTGATACTTCACACTCTTTATTCCTACCTCATGGAGGCCGAATTGATGGGGGTTGCGGGGAACACCCATCTTGAAAGTTATGGAGTTTTGAGTACAGAATTCCTTAATCTGTTCCGAATTATTTTGATTTAAGAAAAAATCATAGAATTCGCGCATTTCATTTTTTGCCCCATGGAAATTTGTGGCATTGTCGCTCCAAATAATACTGGGCGTGGATCTTCTGGCAATAAACCTTTTCAGAGTAAGAATATAGGCTTCTGCGCTTAATCCTGTGACGAGTTCGATATGAACACATTTAGTGCTCATGCAAATGAAATAGGCTACGTATGCTTTGTAAAGCGGTGCCTTCCTCAAATGTGAGGACTTAATTAAGAAGAACCCCCCATAGTCCACTGAGACGACTTGGAAGGGTCTAGTGGGGAGTACACGATCGGGATGCATATCTGCCATCTGTTGAACAGAATTGGGTGTCATGAATCGGAAACAGTTTACACACTTACGAATTAAGCGTTTAATCTGTCTTAATCCGTCAATTGGCCAGTACTTCATTTTGACATACGAAAGTACTGTTTGCGCGCCTGAATGTAATAACTTATGATGAGCTTGAGTCAAGATTAGTTCTACAACTCGACATTTAGAAGGAAGTAGAATGGGGTGTTTTTGATTATACGATATGGGGGCGTGTCGGAGACGTCCTCCCACACGAATCAGCCCATCATTATGTTGTAGGAAGGGGTTGAGTTTACGAATGGCTTTATTGGTCACGAGTTTAGCATTTTTCAATTCAAGAATCTCTTTTTTAAAGTAGATACTTTGGATATACCTGATGATCGCGTGATCAGCGATCTCCATTTCGGGTGGCGTCAATATATCCGTATCTCGTGGAGAGTTATTTATTTTCTTTTTAATATTACTGATGAATCTAAAAAGATAAGCGACAATTCTTTGAATTTTACGAAAAGAAGAAGATTTAGCGAATAGATTTTCAAAGGTGTCGTTGAGTTCGTGATTTGTTGCTATGTTTGAGACAACTAACTTCCTTAATTCAGGAAGATCATCCTGAAAATGAGGAATTTGATGAAGAGAAAAATCGATGGGATTGTCTCTAATAAAGCTAGGTCCGCATAACCAGTCTTCGGTGGTCTGGGGATTATCAAAGACATTTATCCCTCTGGAAGCGGGGTCAGCGATGTTTTCGTGACTTCTGACGAAATGGAAATCACAAGGAAAAGTTTCCAACAAGGAATTGACCTTTTGAATTCTGTTTTGTACAAAAATGTTCCAAATGTGTTTTTTAGAAAGTATCCAAGACAAGGCAATTGTAGAGTCAGCAAAGAGATGAGATGAAGATATACTCAAATTTTTCTTGAAGATGTGAAAAAGTCTATGAGCCAGAGTGACTCCCAACACTATTCCACAAAGTTCCAATTTGGGGATGGTGAGTTTATTTTTTAGCGGAGAAATTTTGTTTTTAGAAGCGATAAGCCGCGACGATACAGAAAAGTCTGAGTATGTCGCTTTGAGATACACACAAGTGCTGTATATTTTTTCCGATGCGTCGGTGAAAATAATTAATTGAACATCAACAACTTTCTTTTGTAAAAGTAAGCATCGAGGTACCTTGACCTCTTCTATAGTTTTGAATGTCGATAAGAGGTTTTGCCAATTTTTCATAATGATGGGTGAGTCAATGGGTTGATCCCAGTCCAATTTCTGGGACCATATTTCCTGTATCAAGAGCTTAGCGTTCACAAGGACAGGGGATAACCATCCTAGCGGGTCATACAAAGTAGCAATGTAGGAGAGAATAGTACGTTTAGTAACAACATTAGCCAATTTGAAGATAGGAGTTTTAAACGAAAAGTGGTCGCGTTCTGAATCCCAGAATATGCCTAAGACTTTATCAGATCCCGTGAAGTTAAGACTGACTTCAGAGACGGGATTTAAATTGTGTTGAGACAGAAATTCTGAAGAACTGCAGTTCCACTTGTGGAGGAGGAAACCATGGGTTTCTAGCAAAGAAGTTAATTGTTCGAAAAGACAACTTAATTCATGAAGACTGTCAGCACCGCTGATCAGGTCATCCATATAGATAGATTCTTGCAGAACACTAGTAGCAAGTTCGTGGGTATGTTTGTTGTTGTCAGCGATGTGCTTGATAACTCTTTGAGCGATAAATGGGCTACTTGGGAGCCCGAAGGGTAATCTTTGAAATTGATAGCACCGTAAAGGCTGCTGAACATTGTCCCTAAAGAGAAAATTTAACAGAAATGTTTCAGTGGGACAAATGGCGATTTGTAGGAACATAGCCTTGATGTCGCCTACTAGTGCGAATTTAAACTGACGAAACTTAGCGAGAATGTCAAAAAGTTCATGTTGGACGACATAACCTTTGTCTATGACGTCACTGAGGGAGATTCCCGTAGACGATTTATTGTTTGGATCGAAAACTATACGAGTGGAAGTAGTAGAGTTGGATTTGAAAACGGGAAAGTGAGGGAGAAAGTAATTAGGTTTACCTGAGTCATTTAGCATTTTTAACGGCACTTGAATTATTTGTCCGTTATTGAGATATTCCGATATAATGTCCTGATATTTTTCCAATAAATCAGGGTTGAGTTGAAAACGTTTCTCGAGACTGAGAAAACGTCTTTTTGCCGAGAGAAACGAATTTCCCATGTCTATATCTTCGATAGGGAGTTTGAGATTGAGTGTGGACTCATATCGTCCATTGGGGAGAACATTAACATGTTTTACAAAATTAATTTCAGCGGGGTGATCATTAATGAGATCGGTGTTCTGAGGAGCGGCTTCTTCCAGCTCCCAGAATTTTTGTAAATGATCGGATAGTTCCTCGTTGGACACTACCGGCTCATTTACGGCGGAAGGAGTGTTATGAGAACAACAAGTAACGAGAGAGTTTGAATAAAATTCCAAAGCCTTTTTAGTATTTTTCGACTTAAGAGCAAAGTCTGGAACTGACCCTGATATCGTGTACCCGAGTAGAGTGCGTTGAAGAACGGGAAGACCTTTTCCCAAACGAATTATTTCAGGTTGAATGATATCGTTATACAGGTCTGCACCGAGCAGGATACCAATTGGGGATGTTACATGGAACATCGGATCACCTAATGGTATCTCTGAGGGTATGTTTAGTTTGCTCGCCGAAATAGAAATTTGAGGAAGCGGATTTGTTATCTTTGGGAGTACAGAGCACGAGATGTCAAAAGGAACGTCGTTAGCGACAGCGAAAATTGTTGTATCTACAATAGATTGAGACGAGGATGAGGTGGAGTTAATTCCATTGATCCGTAATTTTCCATCTCTAGTGGTGAGTGACAGTTCCTTTACGAGGTCAGCACTAATAAATGAAACCTGTGAGGCCGAGTCTAAGAGTGCCTTTGCGAAGACCCTCTTGCCGCTAGGAGCGACAAGATAGACCTGGAGTGTGCTTAATAACACCAAATGATTATCAAGCGAGGCTGCAGATAGAGCCATTGAATGTGGAGTCGAATTTTGAAGATTAACTTCCGTTTCAGGAGCTCTAACATGTGAGGGCCCCTGTTGTGAATTACCCTGTGTATGGGAGTTATTTGAGATAGCGGTTTTATTATGATTATTTGAGTTGTGTTGGCCAACAGCCGCGGAAGGGTTACTATGACCCGTTTTGTCGAAATGGAGCAACGTGTGATGACGAGATTTACAAACTATGCAAGAGAATTTGGATTTACACTGATCGAGCATGTGAGACCCAAGACAATTAATACAAAATTTATTTTGTTTGACAAAACTAAAACGTTCTTTAGAATTCAACTGCTTGAACTGAGGACAAGAGTAGATCGAGTGAGAGTCGTTGCAATAGGAACATTTCTTAGGACCTAAGCGAGGCGAAAGGTTACTGGTAGAAGTGTCTGAGGCTAGGTGTAAAGAGTGTCTGGAAGTAGTAGTCGATTTTGGTTTTGATTGAGATTGAATATTCTCAAGATGAACAACGCGTGTCTCGATTTCCCCTAGAAAATGGACAAAATCAGGGGTAGCTTGGCTACCACCGGATTGGAACTCAAGAGCCCTAATGGTAGGTGCGTCGAGTTTCTGAGTAGCGATATGTATGAGAAGTAAATGCAAGAGATCTGAAGGGGGCCTATTCAAGTTCAATAGGGCCTTGAAATTATTTGACATGACCGTATGAAAATTTCTTAATTGTGAGTGATTTGCGTTTCCAGAAATAGGAGGCGCATCAAGAATTTGAGAGATGAGAGTTTTGATAAGCGATTTAGAGTTGGCGTACCTTTGTGTCAGGTTATCCCGGGCTATTTTGTAATTGTCACCTGTGAGTGGGATATGCTCGAGAAGCGTCAAAGGCTCGGAAGTTAGAAAACTTTTGAGGTAAATGAGTTTTTCCAGATCACTTAATGTAGTATCAGATCCTATTATTGTATCAAAGGTCTCAATGAATGAATTGTATTCAGTAACTAAGCCACTAAATGGTTTTAACTGAATACGAGGGAGGTTTACTGTTCGTTGCCTAGCCATAGACTGTGAGGTTAGAGAAGAATTAGGGTCAAATTGGAGGGAGGGGGTAGCAGTCACATTAGAACTTTCAATGACCTCTAACCTTTCTTCCAATAGAGAAATTGTATCCAAATATTTATCAAAAACCACAGAGGAATCAGTAGAGGGGGTAGGTTCCTCGGGGATCGTCTCCAGCACATTTTGAGCATCGCGGAAAAGTCCGTAAGAATGTTTGAGTTGTGAAATTATTTCACGAATTTTATATTTGTTTAGAGAATTAAGAGTTGTGGGAACCGAATCAGCCAACTTGGTTATATCAAGTTTTGCGGTGAGCCTCTGTCGGTTATATTTTGATCGGTCAGCCATGTTGCGAGAATGTGAGATTAGATAGATTATTTGCAAATGTCTAAACCTATAAATCGATGCGAAAATGAGAGAATATGTACAATATATTATATATTACACGTTTAATAGTGTGAGATTGGCTTAATAGTATCACCCTGTATGAGCGCAGATTAGTATATGAAATGCAAAACTATAAAATTTCAAAATATATGCAATTTTCCAAAATGGGTATTTTTCAGCAAGTGTGAGACACCCTTAACAAGTATTTAAATTAATTAAATTGAAGGAAAAAACAATTATTTATTTTCTATAGTTTTCTAGAAGTGTAAAATGAGCTTAAGCGAAGCTAAATGTAGCAAAAACTTACAATTTATGCAAGAAAACAAAATTATTTTTAATAATTTTTGTAACCTGTGAACCAGGCTTAATCGGATTCAAAATTATAAATTTAATTTAAATCAAAAGGTTGAACAAACAATGTTAAAATTATAACACCCGTACTATCAGCCAAGAAATGAGTACACTTTTTGTATACTATAAACAGAAAAATATATTTACGAAAATAAAATAATGTAATATATGCAAATATTTTTTCATACAAACAAAACGACTCCTTTATTTGAACAAAGCAAGTAGTTTCTGAAATTGCACGTGTAGACCGGGCTTAACAACCTACCAGCTATTGTAGAGACGTGCTGGGTTAAATACTGAGAATTTGAGTGCAGAAAGAGAGGAATATTTTATTTTTGTGCCGGGGCGGCGTGGCTTGGAAATTTCCAAATGCAACAGAAAGACACTATAAATGAAAAACCGTTATTCTCAGAATAGAGATTATCAAAATATGCAAATACGAAGGACCTTGAGGATTTAATTAATAAATAATTAATATGATACGGCTCGATGGAACAGAAATGTTTAGGCAATACGTAAAGTATCCTTAACAATAGTAACCTATACTTATTGTACGGTTATAGAGTATATTCCCATAGGTAAGCTGGTTAAGAGTAGATAACGATTTTTCATATGTAATTTAAAGTATTATCTGCATAAATGGCACAAAGAATATTTGCTACGAGAGGTATATGGTTCAAAATGCATACAGTATCACGACTAATAAGTTATGTTCACATACATGTAGAGTACTTACAGTTTTATTCCTTGATGACGTGTCACATCAGAGCTCTGATTGAATTCCATAATCCATTTGGTTCATTTGTAAGGCACTCACTAATACGCTAAATAAATCATCGTCGATAATACTGAGCAGATTGAATTATCTGAGCGGTATAAAACGATAGCAAAAAAAGCCGGTAAAATGCGGCCTTTTTACGAATAGCGGGAGCGTCGATAGATTAGAGATGATTCTCGTTAGGAAGCTTTTGACGATCTGCCCCGGCGAGGGGTTCAAATGCGAGTCTCAACAATAACCTGGAGTTTCCAGAAAGGTTACATAAATACTACTTGAATTTTAAGTAATCAGTAGTACAGGGGCGTAACTAATTATTTTAGTGAGCCGTGTATAATATATTTATTGTACAAATACTTATTAGTTTTCTCAGGATATCTACAAAAAAATAAATGCATTTAAAAAGAATTAGTCCGAAATTTTGCGCCTACACTCTTTAAATGATTACATTATTACATAGTATTATTCTATGAGATGAACAACTTTTGTTTGTGCACTACTATCAGCGAAAATATCTACAATTATTTTATTAATATCTATCTGATGGGCAACTTCGTTTTCAATACTTATACTTATAAGCGCTAAAGAAGATAATCGTGTCTCTGACATTGTACTACGAAGATATGGTTTTATTAATTTAAATTTAGAAATATATCTCTCTGAACTAGCGGTCATAACAAGTAAAGTTGAAAAGTTGAAAACAAGGTGTAGGTGAGACACACTTCTATTCTACACAAGATTCAAGTACTAGTGCAATGAAAATCTATAAGAATAATTTTGGCTGCATCATAAATTGAGTTCGCTGATTCCAGCTGTGTCCTTAATAATTTTCTAACAAGTTGCAGTTGCTCCAAAAACTCATTACTTAAATTTGACGGGTACGCAGCAACTAATTTACTGGCTCCTGCAAAAACTTCTGAATACGATTTGAAAAGATATCCACTTTTAGGAAGCAAGACTTTAAAATCGTTGTTCACTTTGTACATACCTATAAATCCAGCTTGACTTTGTTCAATGACTACATCGAGATTTCCGAAAAACACGCCTACTCTATAATATTATAGTATATTATATTTCTTCAGGGTTTGAGATGCATTGATTATGTAATATGTAATTCATCAAAATATTTCTTAACTCTACCAAACCTTTTGATTTTAAAAGTACAGGGAAAGTCACAATTAGTAGCAAAATCTTTGGATTCTTGCAAAATGACGTATCATTTTGCCTAAAGATTTGACAAAAATTCTTTAGAATCATGTAAAAGTACTACTATTTTATAAAATAAATGCGAAGACATATTCAAACTGTTCCATTTTACTTTTTTAATTATTATCTGTCGTTATCTACTCACGATCTGTGGTAGTTAATATTATTTTAGAGTGTTTTTTATCAGTGTTTTTAAAATTTTCATGTAGTTCTGCTTTACACCAAGCATAGTTTGAAATCTGAATGCCCACCTAGTCACCGATAACGTTTTTAGAGTAAGCGATTTTGGTTGGACGTTTTTCTGTATTCTTTGGTAAATCGAATCAAGGGAGGTTTTTGAAGATTTCCAGGCACTGCTTAAAAACGTTGCGTATGCATGCGTAAAATAATATTTAAATTACACATTTTTACATATATTAGATGACAAGATGGGGCCCCTGATATATTGGTCCCCCCCGCAAGCTTCATGATGCGGGGGCCTCTTGTTACGCCCCTGTTATAAGGTGACCTACCCAGTGCAAGCTTTGTAATATTGATACAGTTTGTGGTTGGACCTTATTCTCCACATAACATTGTCGCGGATGAGTCCCAATATATCATTCCCAAGATATTCAATATCTTCCTTTCAAAAGTAAGTATTGATAAGGTTTCTTATCTTTTTTTGAAGTTATACTTCTTTACGGGCGTAATGACGGTGAAATTTTATATGGGAAAACCTAGCGACCGGGCGCATGCGCATTATAACTTTGTTCTGATTGGATGTTCAAATGACATGACAAAAATTATCCAATATGGCAGCTGTGGCACAGCTGTGGGACTGTTTGAAGTTATACTTCTTTACGGGCGTAATGACGGTGAAATTTTATATGGGAAAACCTAGCGACCGGGCGCATGCGCATTATAACTTTGTTCTGATTGGATGTTCAAATGACATGACAAAAATTATCCAATATGGCAGCTGTGGCACAGCTGTGGGACTGTTTGAAGTTATACTTCTTTACGGGCGTAATGACGGTGAAATTTTATATGGGAAAACCTAGCGACCGGGCGCATGCGCATTATAACTTTGTTCTGATTGGATGTTCAAATGACATGACAAAAATTATCCAATATGGCAGCTGTGGCACAGCTGTGGGACTGTGCATGGTTTGGTTATAATGTATGCTTGTTGCGTTTTAAAATTTGTAGGAAGAGAAACAACAAACAAAAAGTTAGTTAATGGTTATACTGCCTTTTTAAATAGTTTTCATATTATATTTTTGGACTTATTTACATAGAAGAAATGATTGTTGCATGCCAATGTGAAAGCTCATCAAACTGTGCCTAGTATGAGTGCCGCAGATCTCGCTTATTCAAAGCTAAATAATCTTTCACTGGTAAGTGTTTTATAAATAGTTGATCAAATTTTGTTATGATATTTGAACATAGCCACTTCGCACGACGCAATTGATTGCGAAATTTATTAGTCGTTATACGGGCTCCGATACCTACCTTGAACCTACCAAAATACATAAGTAGTATGTAATACTTTTATTTTACACCTTAATATTCACCTAATATATTGTCTTCTTACCCTATGTTTTGTTGTATTTTTTCAATTCTAAATCATTTCAATTCAAAATCAAAATAATTTGATTTACATAAGTTAAAAATGTCAAAAGGTTAATCTGTTTAGTTAGACGATCTTCGCACATAATGACAAGCTGTGTCTGTAGCGCAGTTTTAATGCGGGTGAATTAGTCCTGTCGCCAGGGGGGGTACAACGGCCTCGTTAATTCAGATGGACTTACTCAAGTTTTTTTTATGTATTTTGACCCGTAGAACACGAATTTTTTGGGTAACAGTTGATCCGGATGTCGATAAGATTGTTATAGACCAAGAACTTGAGGAATCAAATAACAGCGATTTTTGGCAAAACAAAACAATATTTTGTATTTTTTGGGCCATTTTAAGTAAAAAATATTTCTACAAGTTTTTTCGTAGGATGCACAGTTTTCGAGATAAACGCGGTTGAACTTTAAAAAAATCGAAAAATTGCAATTTTTGAACCCGAATAACTTTTGATTAAAAAATAAAATAGCAAGTCTGCTTACCGCATTTGAAAGTTTAAGTCAAATTATATCGGTTTTGATTATTTGCATTGGTAAAAATTTATTTTTTTATTGTTTAACAAAGCTATAAACACGTAGGGTTTCCCGTGCTTTTACATGCGTTTTAACGCATATGTAACGTAGAAATAGTCTTGATTGCACTAGTACCTATTCTACCTACTCGTTCGATTTTAAATGAGAAATCATAGAAACATCACTCACGCACTAGTTGTTTGTAGCTTTGTTTAGCAATAACACAATACATTTTTAGCAATGCAAATAATCAAAACCGACATAATTTGACTTGAACTTTCAAAGGCGCTAAGCAGAATTGCTATTTTATTTTTTAATCAAAAGTTATTCGGGTTTAAAAATTGCAGTTTTTCGATTTTTTGAAAGTTCAACCGCGTTTATCTCGAAAACTGTGCATCCTACTAAAAAACTTGTAGAAATATTTTTTGCTTAAAATGACCCAAAAAATACAAAATATTGTTTTGTTTTGCCAAAAATCGCTGTTATTTGATTCCTCAAGTTCTTGGTCTATAACAATCTTATCGACATCCGGATCAACTGTTACCCAAAAAATTCGTGTTCTACGGGTCAAAATACATAAAAAAAATTTGGGTAAGTCCATCTGAATTAACGAGGCCGTTGTACCCCCCCTGGCGACAGGACTAAATCCCAATACAACGCAAATACCAGCCGCGTGGTAAGTTGGTTCGAATCCCAATAGAAACTTTTATTTTTTTATTTTTTTTTATACATTTTATGATTGTAAGTATATTTATTATATAATTTTATTTTCAGAAAATACGTATTTAGTTAAAAATTTTTCCGACAATTAATGTTCAGAAATCATTTGTGGCATTTTTAATGTGTTTGTGTGTGTTTTATTTTTTTATTATTTTAATTTTTGGCACTGTTTTAATAAAAATGTTTGAGAAGTATTAAGTATAAATTAATTTAATATTTAAATAAAATATAAATAAAAAGTATATTAATTTCGTTTATAATCATATAATCATATAATCATATAATAGAAGTATAACTTCTTACGTGCGTACAAAGTACACACACATTCTTTTTTCTCATAATCCATGTTTCTTTACTTCCCTATGGATGTTTTTTGATCCAAATACCTGCGACAGAGAGAAGTATGCTTTGTTAGAAAACATTATTTGCTTCCGCTTAATAATAATGATAGGGATTATGATGCTCCATTCTCCGTAGCTATCCTTGCTGAGATCTCTTTTTTTATGTGGTTGTCATCTGTGATTACCGCTCCCAAATATTTAAACTCTTTTACTACTTCGTAGTTGTGGTCATTAATAGTTATGTTCTGCCTAACTCTTGGTCTTGGATTTTTGGTTACGAGGATATATTTCGCCTTCTCTTCATTTATTCAAAGGCCCAGACTACTTGTTTCTTCTCCGAGTTCTGGAAATACCTCTATCACATCTCTTGTAGAATGAGCGACTGCATCTTGATCATCAGCAAAGTCCAACAACAGTTTTGATCCTTAATTCAAAAATCCCCTGTCTGCTCTGATGATATTTTACTTATTGCATGGAGTGGACCGTGGAGTAACGGCATAATCGCTGGCCTCATACGCCAGTGCACGTGGGTTCGAGCCCTGCCAAAGACAAACCATTTTCATTTCCAATAATGACACGAGCCGTCTCACCGTGCCTCAGAGAGCACGTTAAGCCGTCGGTCCCCCTGGGCTAGTGTACATCGGCACTAGTTACTTAAAAACAGGGTTAAATATGTAAATGGCGCCGAAACTGCCCGAAAGGATCTCCCCGACAAAAATGCCATACGATATTATTATTATTATATACTTATTGCATATTATAAGGCAAAATTGAATAGCCACGGTGAAAATGGGCCTCCTTGTCTAAGTCTGGATGTTAAACTAAATGGCATGGATATTCTGTTTCCTATTTTTGCCTGTGCATATGAGTCTGCCACACATGTTTGAGTTAACTCCACTAATTTTCTTGGTATTCCCATTTCTAGTATTGCTAGCAATAGTCGGCTTTTTTATCGAATCATTTTCTTGCTACAATCTACAAAAATTTGTTGTACATTTCGGGTGAATTTCCAGTTTTTCCTGAATAGTAAATAATAATTGATGAATTTAAATAATTCCCAATTGTACATAGAATTGATAACCATAACAATATTACTATTTATTTTTTGATTTTTAGAAACAATTTTCTGTTTTTCGAAACAGGCCTACTATTGATTTTTATATTACCGAATCTAACAATGGGAGCCTAGTACGGCCTCATGGAAGTGTTGGAAAAACTTTTGTTGGCGCTTTGTAGCTTTTTGTTATATTAAAAGTCTAAAAATATTCCCTTATTCAGGCAATTGTCGATATCCTAACCAAATCTTCTGTTATTGTTTGTATAAGCCAATTAAAATGCTATTTACAGAACTTCAATAATTTATCTACGAAAGTTTTTAACGAACGACTGCGTAATTATATACAAAAGAGATACCAAAACAAGAAAAATTACAGAAATATAGTATGAATAAAAATCTTATTTAGTGCAGCAGATTCGTGCAAATATTATAAGAATTGCACATTTAATGATAAAAGCATATAATTTGGACCACATATACTACACATACAAAGGTTCAAAATTAGATAGGAGGCCATCTCAGGTTTTGCTTTTTACAAAAATGGCGGGGATTCAAAATGGCGACTATACATATGTGACTAATAGCACGATAACTTTTGAACGAGACTTCAGATGTCAACTAAATTTGGTATATAGGTTCTTTTTTATGTATAAGGTCGAGATCTTGAACTGGAAGAATATGTTTACCTGAAGTTGTGTTTTTCCTGGTTTTTGTATAAAAATATGTTGCTTTTTTTCAATTCTTTCACCCTGTATGTATTAATTTTTCAAAAAGTTAATACGCCATTAAAAAGAGGAATATTTTTTAGGAAATATTTTTACCTTTTTAGTTATGTTAATTACCATTTAATAAATGCAAAGCGTATCTTCACATGTACACCTATATACGGCAGATTCGTGCAAATATTATAAGAATTATTGTGCATTTAATGGTAGAAGCATATAATTTGGACCACATATACTACACATACAAAGGTTCAAATTTAGATACGAGGCCATCTTAGTTTTTGTTCCTTTCACAAAAATGGCGGGCATTCAAAATGGCGACTATACATATGTGACTAATAGCACGATAACTTTTGAACGAGATGTCAGATTTCAACCAAAATTTGGTATATAGATTCTTTTTTTGATAAATAATATCGAGGTCTTAAACCGGAAGAATCGGATTACCATAATTTGTGTTTTTACTGTTCTTTTTATGTAAAAATATGTTTTTTCTTTTTCAATTCTTTCACCCTGTATATATTAATTTTTTAAAAAGGTAATACCGGCGTTGAAAAGAGCGTAAAAATATTTTTAGGAAATATTAGCAAATCTACTAAAATGTAAATTAGAGCTGGAGGGTCAGTCAATAGAGCAAGTGATGGAGTTTAAATATTTAGGCATCAAGCTACGGAAAGTTCAAAACAGATGTGGTAGATCAAGTGAATAGAGCAAACAGAGCCACCAGTGGCTGAATGACACAATATGGAGAAATAGGATTATCGGTAAAGAAATGAAAGACAGAATTTAAAAAACAGTTATCAGACCAATAATGAAATACACGGCAGAAACACGACCTGACACAGAGAGAACAAAAATAATGATAGAAACAGCAGAGATAGAAATCCTTAGAAAAATCGATGGTAAGACACTATAGAACAAAGTTAGTACATATATATGACACAGATGTACAATAGAAGAACATCGGTGACTGGGCAGCAAGAAATAGAAGGGTGGAATAGAACGGTCATATTAGCCGAATGACAACAAATAGAGTAGTAAATATAGCAAGAGACGGTTTCCCAAGAGGATGACGATCAGTGAAAATACCATGAAAACAATGAAACAACAACTTACTAAAGGTAATTTTACGCAACAACCTATATACCTCTTTATATTGTTGAAACATTTAATTGTTTGATGTTTTTAAAATACAAACGGTTTTTTAAATATGTTTAAAGCATGTAAAACATTGTTCAACTGCATTTGAATAGAATTTGAATGTTAATTTTATTTGTGATGCAGTTTTAAGAAGTTTTTTATATTCCAATTTTAAAATTACCATAGACCCTAACCTTACAATTACCATACAATTCAAAGCAAGAATTGCAAAGCATTTTTGATTATCAGTTTACCCCAGATTTGGTTATTGTCAATACCAACAATGACTGGCTCTACAGAACTGAGTGAAATTCAACATTATTACAAAAATAAGTCTTTTTTAATAACAGGTGTTACGGGATTTGTAGGAAAGCTTGTATTGGAAAAGATATTGAGGACACTGGATCCAAAAAATGTATATGTATTGGTTCGTGAAAAGGATGGAGTTAGTGCAGAGAATAGATGTGCAACTATGTTTGATTCAGTGGTAAGAAACTTAATACAATTTTTATTCATGTCATTTAGGGGAGTGCAATTAGAACGAAAACATGCATTGTTTCGGAAAAATTCAAACAAGGTTATATTTTTCTAAAACTTTTTTTGTTAGTTTATATACATGTTAAAGTAAAAAGTTCTACTCGCAGATTTGGCTGCTAATTGTTTATTAATTGTTTAAACAATAACAATTGTTTTGCATAAATAATTTTTAAAAATATCGTTAAATTCATCATTTTGCTTTGATCAAATATGTTTCTATTTTGTTTTTGATTATGCCGAATCCGAATATGGCATTGCAATTTGAAAATTCTTATACAGAAGCTCTTATACAGTATGTCTCAGTAGCTAGGAACCACATGGAAAACTTTTTTATTATCAATTTTACGAAAAAAAGTTATTCTTCATAAAATGCTCTGAATAGTCAAAAATCTAAAACTCAACCATCAGATATCAAATTTTATCAATTTTATACGAGTTATGTCAAAAATATGAATTTCGTTAAAGAGTAAAGTACCTTTATATTCCAGAATATCAAAAAATGCTATTATGAAAAGTTGTTTAAAATTAAAAACTATGTTTAAATATACAATTACATGATTCTAATCAAAAAAAAAAAATATTATTTTCTCAAATTACGGATACTTATCATTTTATTACAATTATGATAACTATTTTATTATCACTTTTACGAAAAAAAGTTATTCTAAGAAACAACCATCAGATATCAAACTTTTTTAATTTTATACGAGATATGTAAAAAATATGAATTTTTCTTAAAAGTTAAGTGCCTTTATTATTCACAATATTTTAATTAGAAGGACATAATTGAACACTAAAACCAATTTTTTAATTCCAAACAACTTTTCTTAATAACAATTTTCGATATTGTGAAACGTAACGGTACTTTACTCTTGAGCGAAATTCGTTCAAAGTTACGCAGACATACTGTATAAGAGCTAAAAAATTTTTTTGCTGAACATTTATTATTGTTGAAGCTTATTATTAAATGTATTTTAGGTAAATTTTACAGAAAAAAGTTTTGATCACTTTGTATAAAAATTTTTTTAGTTGGTAATTTTCGGTTTTTGTATTACAATTTTGTTATCTTTCTTAATTTTCTCAAAACGAAATAGTCTATTACATTTCTAAAGTAAAATAATTTAGTGCATTTTAAAGATTACACCCTAAGCTTTAAAAAAGCACTTATAAAACTGTAATAGATCTGTTCAAACTTGAGTAATACCGTCTTAAATTGGTGGTAATTATATAAAACTTCGAGGATTTCAAAAATTACATTTTTTGAGATGTCATATCATTTGAATTAAATTTTTGAGATTTTTTTGAATGAAACATCATTTAGTAAGATACTTGAAAGGTAAGTTGTGCCAAATTGAGGGTTTTATAAGAAAAATTGTATTAGTTACACATTTTTAAATCATTTTTAAACAAAATTCATGTAAGGCTCATTTTCCGTCCCGACCGTACTTATGCCCATACATTTTATTTCTTTTTATTATAACCATAAGATAGCTTAATTATTCTTCTTTCAAGTTCAATTTGTAAAATTTCATTTGATCCATTAGTTAAAGAATTACATTAAAATAACTCAACCGTGCACTTCGTCTTACGCTAGTTTACAGTGCGCCAATGTTTGTGAGAAGGGTGACTTTAACGTTATAAATAAAAAATTATAGAAGATACATATTAAGGGCTCTATTAGTCTAGGTAACTGGTGGCGCAACTAGTGGGCCCACCAAATTGTGAGCACCGGCAACTGGTGGCCGAGAATAGCCACCAGCAAAAATAATAAAATGAATTGGAATTGGAAAAATAATCAAATGCAATTGGAAACTTGTTTGTTATCAATTTTACGAAAAAAAGGTTATTCTTCATAAAATGCTCCTAATAGTATAAAATATAAGATGCAACCATCAGATTCAAATTTTGTGAATTTTATAGGAGGTATGTCAAAAAAGATGAATTTCGCTCAAGAGTAAAGTATCCTTATATTAAACAATATCGAAAAATGTTTTATAAAAAGTTGTTCGGAATTAAAAGCTATGTTTGAATATACAATTACATTCTTCTAATTGAAATATTGTGAACTGTAAAGGTACTTTACTCTTGGACGAAATTCATATTTTTTAACATACCTCGTATAGAATTGATAAAAGTTTATATATTATGATTGCATCTTAGATTTTAGACCATATAAACCTTTTTGTAAAAAATAACTTTTTTCGTAAAATTAATAATAAAATACTTATAGATATTTGTAATAAAATTATGTTGGGTATCCGTAATTTAAAAAAAATGGCATTTTTTTTTCAATTAGAATGATGTAATAAAATTAATGCGCCCCAAAACATAGTTTTTTTTATTCTTAACAACTTTTCATAATAACAATTTTCGATGTTGTGAAATCTAAAGGTACTTTACATACAATTTTTTTGACATACCTTTTCAGACATACTGTACCTATATATAAAAGCTCAGTTTTTTTAAATTTTCCAATTAACGTCACATTCGGATTCAGCATAATCAAAAACAAAATAGAAACATTTTTGATCAAGGTAAAGTGATAAATTCACCGATATTTCTAAAATATAAAAAGAGCTTTTATTGTTAAAACAATGAATAAACAATTAACGGCTCAATCTGCGAGAAGAACTTTTTAATATAGCATATTTATAAATCAACAAAAAAGGTTTTAGAAAAATATACGCTTGTTAATAGAAAATATAGAAGTTAATAGAAAAGAAATACGAAGCACTCGATTACAATACAAATGAACTAGTGGTGGCCGACACCAGTTGCTCAGTCTAATAATAGGGTCCATATAACATAATTCCCCGGCTTGGTGGCGCCACCAGACACGGTTACCCGGCTGGTGGACTGGTTTGGCCACCAGATCGACAACAATTTCTGGTGGCGCAACCAGTTGCCGTAGTCTAATAGGTCTCATTTACTTAAATGCCCCGTGACGTCATGAGTCACTGTTGTTCTGAAGCTATTTTCTTGTGGCATTTTTATAATCAAGTATATTCAAATGGGAAATAAGCCACAATTTTACCTAAAAATGATTTTATTAACGTTTCGACGCCCAAGTCGGGTGTCGTTGTCAAAATACAAAATAATATTAAATAAACAAAAATGTTGTTGCTTAGTAAAAAATTCTTCTAATAATTTATTTAATCTGACTCATTTATATCGGCAATTCAGACACGTATTATACATTTTAAAGTAGACGACTTTAAAAATGATATTGCCAATATTGATGAGTTGCGTTCCTGGGACGACTTTACTAAAAGATAGTTCATTCGATTACATGAAATCAATCCCAACTCAAGAATAGCCGCCACAAAAAATCATTGTGTCGTTGAAACCAATTGTGTCGCAAATTCCTCGGTAGAATGCAGTAGGATGTGGTTACCCATACTAAAGGAGGAAGTCAATAGAAAGAAAATACCACAATTAGTAAATCAGTAACATATCGAGTTAGTACATATTTAGTATTTTAGTATTATTTAAAATTTAAAATATCAAGTCAGAATTTGGTATTAGTTTTGAGAGTAAACTAAATGTAAACCCAAATACTTGCGATGTCGGGATAGTATCACGAGGTTTTTCCTGGTTTTCCCTCGTGATTTACTATGGAATCTCTAACGCGAGAATTTCAGTACCACCGTTGCATTTGGTTGTCTTTTTAAAGGCAGATCACATGCTATGATTTTTTGTGGCGGCTATTCTTGAGTTGGGATTGATTTCATGTAATCGAATGAACTATCTTTTAGTAAAGTCGTCCCAGGAACGCAACTCATCAATATTGGCAATATCATTTTTAAAGTCGTCTACTTTAAAATGTATAATACGTGTCTGAATTGCCGATATAAATGAGTCAGATTAAATAAATTATTAGAAGAATTTTTTACTAAGCAACAACATTTTTGTTTATTTAATATTATTTTGTATTTTGACAACGACACCCGACTTGGGCGTCGAAACGTTAATAAAATCATTTTTAGGTAAAATTGTGGCTTATTTCGCATTTGAATATACTTGATTATGAGTCACTGGTGGAGCAACTTGGTGGCGCCACCAGTTGCCTAATATAATAGCGGCCTTAATTTTAGAAAATTCTTTGTATTAGGTTTATTTTTTTGTAAAATTTTATGAATTTTTCAATGGTCAAGTCAGTTTTTTTCTAAAATTTATATTTTCGGAGTTATTTAAAAAGACATCTATTTTCGCAGTTCATTTGTTTAATAAAAAATGAAGCACCCACTTCTCGAGTAGAACTTTTCGATATGTTGTTTATTAAACATTTCTTAATGAAATTACAAAAAGTTCTATCTTGTTTTATTTTTTCCGAAGTGAAAATCTATATGCACTCCCCTAATTACGTAATCTCCTAGTTGAAGCAATAAAGTACTGAACCTCCGAAAAAAAAGGACAAGACGAATCTTACTAATTCTTTTTGCATTCGATTCGTGAATGCGCCAGGAAACTTTGCGACCCCGAGCCATGATATAATATTGAAAAACTGCATTCAAAAAATGCATTCTTAAAGTACATCTCAAACAGACAACCAAAAAAATATTCAAAACTCGTCAATTATCGGTGGAAATGAGTTAAATTTTTTTAATCGGGGTTTTTTGGGGTCGCTGAAAACGAATATGATGTCAAAAGTGATCTCCGCAGTACCTGGTGCCAAGGGTATCTGCTGTTTACCTCGTCATTAAAATTCATTAAAAAATTAGTCAAAAATCATTACTCGGGGGTTTTTTGGGGCCGCTAACGACGAACATGACATCGGAAGTGATTTTCGGAGTACCTGGTGCCCAGGGTACCTACTGTTTAGCTCTCTTGTGGAGTTTTCGGCAAAAAATTTATTAAAAAATTAGTCAAAAATAATTACTCGGGGGTGTTTGGGGTCGCTAACGACGAATATGACATCGGAAGCGATCTCCGGAATACCTGGTGCCCATTTGCCCATGGTACCTACTTCTTATGGAGTTTTCGGCAAATTCATTAAAAAAATAGCCAAAAATCATTACTCGGGGGTTTTTGGGTCGCTGACGACGAATATGACATCAGAAGTGATCTACAGAGTACCTGGTACCCAGGACACCTACTGTTTATCTCGTTTTCTGGAGTTTTTGGCAAATTCATTAAACAATTAGTTAAAATTCATTACTCGTGGGTTTTTGGGGTCTCTGAAGACGAATTTGAGATCGGAAGTGATCTCCGGTGTACCTGGTGCCCAGGGTAGGTACCTACTGTTTATCTCGTAACTAATGATGTTTGACTAATTTTTTAATGAATTTGCCGAAAACTCCAGAAAACGAGGTAAACAGTAGGTACCCTGGGTACCAGGTACTCCGTAGATCACTTCCGATGTCATATTCGTTATCAGCGACCCAAAAACCTCCCGAGTAATAATTCTTGGCTAATTTTTTAATACATTTTTTGCCGAAAACTTTACAAGAGAGCTAAAAAGTAGGTACCCTGGGCGCCAGGTACTCCGAAAATCACTTGCGATGTCATATTCGTCGTTAGCGGCCCCAAAAATCCCCCGAGTAATGATTTTTGACTGATTTTTTAATGGATTTTAATGACGAGGTAAACAGTAGAGAGAGAGAGAGAGAGAGAGAGAGAGAGAGAGAGAGAGAGAGAGACCCTCCATTTAAATTTGAACATATTTTATTTTTTACTGCAAAACATTATTTTTATTTTCCCTATATTCGAGCCAATACTTTGAAATGTTATAGAGAGAGAGAGATTGGAAAGTCGCTGTTTCATATGGTGTATAGTGACCCTCCATTTAAATTTGAACATATTTTATTCTTTACTGCAAAACATTGTTTTTATTTTCCCTATATTCGAGCCAATACTTTGAAATGTTATAGAGAGAGAGAGAGAGATTGGAAAGTCGCTGTTTCATATGGTGTATAGTGTTTTATAAGGCTAACAAAATACCGAGTGCGAGTTTTTATAATTTAATAGTTATTTATGATATAAGCGTTAAAAGTACACGTTTAAGGCACGCATGCGAAAGTTTGCAGAATGAGCGATAGCGAGTTCTGCAATTCACATGAGTGCCTTAAAAATGTACTTTTTAACACGCATATCATACAAAATTTTTTCTACAAACGTAATTACAATAATTACAGGACAATATCTACAAAAACTTTTACTTGAACTTGACTGACATTCCAATTTTATATTTTTTTGACATTACATCAAAATTGCACATACGGTCAATACGAACTGCAGTGCCTTAAAATTTTTTTAAAGCACTAGTGCCTTAAAGTAGCATTTTAACGCTCGCATGGAGTGCTAAAAATTGCATTTTTAACACGGTTGCAGAAAAAATATGTTTTATATGATTATGATGTGTACAATTTCAGTCAACGCGTTTTAGTGCAGCCGATATGTGAAACAATTGTGCATTTAATGATAGAAGCATATAATTTGGACCATATATACTACACATATAAAGGTTCAAATTTAGATACGAGACCATCTCAAATTTTGCCTTTTACATATAGGTTATTTTTTTTTGATGTGTAAAGTCGAGGTCTTGAACCGGAAGAATCGGTTTACCAAAAGTTGTGTTTTTCTTTGTTTTTTTTTTGTAAAAATATGTTGTTTTTTATTTCAATTCTTTCACCCTGTATATATTAATTTCTCAAAAAGTTAATACCGCCATTGAAAATAGCGTGACAATATTTTTTAGTAAATATTTTGAACTTTTTAGTTATGTTAATTACCATTTAATAAATGCATAACGTATCTTCACATGTACCTATAATGGTGGAAGCATATAATTTGGACCACATATATTAAACATATAAAGGTTCAAATTTAGATATAACGTCATCTCAAATTTTGCCTTTTACAAAAATGGCGGGCATTCAAAATGGCGACTATACATTATGTGACTAATAGCACGATAACTTTTGAACGAAAAGTCCGATTATTAATAAGATCGAGGTCTTGAACCGGAAAAATCGGTGTACCAGAAGTTTTGTTTTTACTGTTTTTATATGTAAAAATCTGTTGTTTTTTTTTTCAATTTTTTCACGCTGTATATATTAATTTTTCAAAAAGCTAATAACGCCGTTGAAAAGAGAGTAAAAATGTTTTTTACGAAATATTTTGAACTTTTTAATTATGTTAATTACCATTTAATAAATGCATAACGTATCTTCACATGTAGGTACCTAGGTGCGGCAGATTCATTTTGAATGCCCGCCATTTTTTTTAAACAAAGTCTGAGATGGCCTCATATCTAAATTTGAATCTTTGTATGTGTAGTGTGTGTGGTCCAAATAATATGCTTCTACCATTAAATGCACAATAATTCTTATATTATTTGCACGAATCTGCCGCATATACCTAGGTTCACAGGTACATGTGAAGATACGTTATGCATTTATTAATTGGTAATTAACATAACTAAAGAGTTCAAAATATTTCCTAAAAAATATTTTTACGCTCTTTTCAAAGCCCGTATTTCTTTTTTGAAAAATTAATATATACAGGTGAAAGAATTGAAAAAATAAACAACATATTTTTACATAATAAATCAGGTAAAACACAACTTCTGGTAAACCGATTCTTCCGGTTCAAGACCTCGATCTTTTACGTCAAAAAAGAACCTATATACCCAATTTGGTTGAAATCGGACTTTTTGTTCAAAAGTTATCGTGCTATTAGTCACATAGGTAGGTATAGTCGCCATTTTGAAGGTCCTCCATTTTTGTAAAAGTTAAAATCTGAGTGGCCTCATATCTAAGTTGAACCTTTGTATGTGTAGTATATGTGGTCCAAATTATATGCTTCTACCATTAAATGCACAATAATTCTTATAATATTTGAACGAATCTGCCGCACATAGGTACATGTGAAGATAAGTTATGCATTTATTAATTGGTAATTAACATAACTAAAGAGTTCAAAATATTTCCTAAAAAATATTTTTACGCTCTTTCCAAAGGTATTGCCTTTTTGAAAAATTAATATATGCAGGGTGAAAGAATTGAAAAAAAAAACAACATATTTTTAGATAAAAAAATCAGAAAAAACACAACTTCTGGTAAACCGATTCTTCCGGTTCAAGACCTCGATCTTTTACTTCAAAAAAAGAACCTATATAAGTACTCAATTTGGTTGAAATCGGACTTTTCGTTCAAAAGTTATCGTGCTATTAGTCACATATGTATTGTCGCCATTTTGAATGCCCGCCATTTTTGTAAAAAGTAAAATCTGAGATGGCCTTCTATCTAATTTTGAACCTTTGTATGTGTAGTATGTGTGGTCCAAATTATATGCTTCTATCATTAAATGCACAATTCTTATAATATTTGCACGAATCTGCCGCACTATTAATGTAGTGAGAGACTTTAACCTAGAATATTTAGAAGAGAAATTGGTCTATACAAGTCAAGTCAAGATTGTTCAAAGTTGTGCCCTGTTTTAGGCAGTGGCAGATCTAGAAATGTGCCATGGGGGAATTTTCCTTGGGCTGGTGGGGGGAGGGGTGAGAACTTCCAATGACACCAACCTAAGTAAAATTATTTTTTCTAACTAATGGGTTTATTGGGTTGAGTTTATTAAATTTGTCGTTCTACGGTCTCATGAGGTAAGTCTCATGATTTTTGGACCCTGTTTTCCCTCCTGCTCATATTATTCAAAATTCACACCACACCTTTTCGTATCCTTATTCAGTATTTAGATATATATTTAATCATAGAAGAGATTGTAAATATTAAACAAAAGTTCATACAGACAGTGTTTTATTCCTGATAGAATTTTATAGTTAGAGTTACACAAGTGAGCAGAAGACATTAACGACTTCAAGTCATGCAATAAATGATAGATGGTGCGTGATATAGTCGAAACAGCGCCTCCAATCCCTTTCGTGATCTACCTAAATCTCTGAAAAATATGTTTGTTAAAACTATCATAATAATCATAAATTCAGTATTCAAAGTTGGTATAATCTTAAAATATTGGGTTAATAAACAATATTTTCTTAGAGATAGGCCAGGACTAAAGTGAAAGGATGGTGTACACAACATAAGAAACAGACTATGAAATGTCGAGACTTAACTAGAATTATATTACCACCGATAATGATATATATATATAGTTCAGCTCAACAGGCCTTAGGGGCCCAAGGCTTCAATTGTTTTCTTCCATTTCTTTCTGTCTTGTGCTAGGTTTTTCCAATCTTGTACCCTCAGCGACTTCAGATCTTCTTTTGCAGACTCCAACCATCTTCTTCGGGGGCGTCCTCTTTTTCTTTTTGTACCAGCCTCCGTGTTTATTAGTTGATTGGGAACTCTTCCTTCTTCCATTCTTGCTATATGCCCAAGCCATCTTAATCTTTGAATTTTGGCGAGTGTTGTTATTTTTGGTTGTCCATATATTTGCATTATTTCTTCATTCGTTCTTCCTCGCCAGATATTCCCCTCTTTTAAACCTCCATATATCCTTCTGAGGATCTTTCGTTCCCATCTATCTAATTTTACTTCCATATCTTTATTTAATGTCCAGGTCTCGCTAGCATAGAGTACCGTAGGTCGGATAACTGTTGTATATATTCGTTTTTTTGCTTTTCTGGATATTATCTTCGACCTCAGTATCTTATTTAGACTTCCAGCACTCTTACTACCTTTCGCCATTCTTTTTGCTATTTCTTGGTTCTCTTCGTTCCTATTTGTTAGTGTTACTCCCAAGTAATCGAATTGGCCGACAATTTCGAAGTTATATTCTTTACTTGGGCTTTGTATCTTAAAGGACTGTCCCACATGATTTTCATTTCCCTTCATCACCATATATTTCGTTTTCTCTTCGTTTATTTCTAAACCATATTCCTTGGCTGTTCTTTCTAGTCTATTGAAGATTTCTCTTAATTCTGCAGGTCTCCTTGTTATTAAGGTAATATCATCTGCGTATGCTACACATTGATGCCTGTGATGATAAACTGTGCCTTTAGTATAGATATTGCATTCTCGTATAATCTTCTCTAAAATTAAATTGAAGAAATCTGTTGATAACGGGTCACCTTGTCGCAGGCCTCTATTGGTGATAAAGCTATCCGAAACCCGTCCTTCTATCATAACTTTACTTTTAGTGTCACTAAGTATGCATTTAGTCAATCTTACTATTTTTGGTGGAAATTCAAAATATTCTAACGTTTCATATACTTTACTTCTTTTTATGGTATCGTATGCCTGTTTAAAATCAATAAATAACATATTTAATGCTAGGTTGAATTCATATGAGCTAGATAAAATTTGTTCCATTGCAAAAATTTGGTCTATTACCGATCTTTGTGCTCTAAAACCCGCTTGATATTCACCTAGACAATTTTCCACTTTTGTTTTAATTTTATTTCTAATTAATATGGCCAGAATCTTATATACTGTATCTTGTAGAGCTATTCCCCTGTAATTTCTACAATCTGTAACGTCTCCTTTTTTATGTACAGGACATAGGATAGCTTCTTTCCACTGATTGGGTATATTTTCTTTGATCCACACTTCGCATATTAACTCGGTGATTTCTTCTTGAAGCCCTTCGCCCAATCTTTTAAAAACTCTGCAATGATACCGTTTTCTCCCGGTGCTTTGTTGTTTTTTAAGTTTTCTATGATATCTATAATTTCTTCCTTGGTAGGTACTTCTTCATTCACATTTGGGTCTCTTTCTTCTTCATGTGGTAGTTGCATTTGCTCTATTTCGTCTTGATCGTCTGTGCATAATATATTCTGGAAATAATTGGCCCATCTTCTTAATTTTTCATCAATTCCACCTATCAGATTTCCCTCTTCATCTTTATAATATCTTGATGCGGTTTTGTACTGGGTTCGGTCGCGTTTTATTTCTTGGTAGAAATTCCTGACTTGTTTATTTAAAAAATCTTCTTCAATTCGGTATAATTTCTGCTCTAGATTTAACCGTTTCTTTCTTCTACAGATCTTCTTTGCTTCCCGTCTTTTTTCAGCATAGGCTTGTTTACTTTCTTCATTATTTCTCATTATTCAGTTTATTCTGGCTTTATTTCGGTCCCTAATTGCTTTCTTACAATCTTCATCGTACCATTCTGTTTGTTTACTTTGTCTTTTTCTTAGTAATACTAAGTCGGCTGCCTCTTGAATGTTTCCCGTTAGCTGTACCCATCTGCTTTCTATATCATCTACTGTTGTCTGGCTTTCTATTTTCTGTTCAATTTTCTGCTTGAATTTTTTCTTAACCTCTTCATTCTGAAGTAGTGCACCGTTATATCTTTTCATTTTTGTGCAACTAGTCTTAGGGATTGTGGGAATTATTTGCTCCATTTTGACTTTGACCAAAAAGTGATCAGAATTTGCATCTGCACCTCTATAACTTCGGCTATCTTGTATGGCTCTTGCATGTTTGGCTTCTATTAGCAAACGATCTATTTGATTTACTGTTTGTCCATCTGGTGATACCCAGGTACCTTTATGGATTTCTTTGTGGTCGAAATAAGTGCTCATAATTCGCATATTGTGTTCGAAAGCAAATTCTATTACTCTTTTTCCATTCAGGTTATTCTCCATGTGTTTACTTTTCCCCCCTGTTATTTGTTTGTATACGTCCTCTCTGCCAATCTTGGCATTGAAATCTCCTACAATTATTTTTGTGTCGTATGATGGTATTTGGTAGAACAGATGCTCTAACTGTTCATAAAAGCTATCTTTAACATCTTCTTCTGTATTTTCCGTTGGTGCATGTACATTTATAAGGGATATTTTTCTGTATTTTCCCCTCATTCTTATTTTGCATAATCTGCTTGTGACTGCCTCAAAATCTATCACCAGACTGGCAAATTTTTTCTTTATAAGGAATCCAACTCCAAATATACGTTCATTGTCTCCACTGTTGAAGAATACATAGCTTCCCACATCTATGCAGAAATTTTCTTTTTGTTTAGTTTCTTGTATAGCTGCAATATCTATCTCATATTTCTCCAATGTATCTGATAAATTTTTTAGTGCCCCTACTTCAAAAGTCCCTCTAACATTCCGTTGTCCTATCATAATCATATTTCGTGCCTTATTCGTTTCCGTATTTATCTGTCCACTGTGTTTGTTTAGACTTAGTTTTTTTTCCATTTTCTCTAATTTTTCGGTACTATGGTTCCATTTCCACCATTCATCGTTTATACATATTTTCTGATAGCCGACTTTCGTTTCATTACCTTTTCCTTTTTCTTCTCTCGCCATATCTCTTAACTCTTTCTGTAGTCTGGCTTCGGTTTGTGTTAGATCACTTTCAATGAAGTACCGCGTTCCTCTTAATTTACTCTGGTTCTTCATAATAAGTTCTTTATCCTTCATTGTATCCATTTTTACTATCGCCACTGGCAGTTTCCCTTGAGTCGTTCTTATTTTCTGCACATCTTTTATTTTAACGTTCACATTCAATTGATTTGCTATGAAGTTGGTGGCATCTTCAATTTCCTCATTTTCTTTGAAATCATGTCCTTTAATCACAATGTTTTGTTTTCGAAATTGTTTATCCATCTTTTCTATCCTGCTTTCTAGGAAATTTACCTTTCCCTTCTACTCACAATTTTCTTTTTTTGATAAACCGATATCCGATAATGATAAAGATATTAAAAACATGTAGACTTGGATATTGAAGGAAAAAATAAACAAACACATATATCTTTTGTTTCCTATATCATAATGTCATACGTGCATTTTTCGTGATTATCATCCAGTCTTTTGCTTCTAATATTGAACACAAGCGTGCTAAAATCTGCTGTTGTTATCCCTTATGTAAAAAAAGAAGATTTGTACTTTGTACGCACGTAAGAAGTTATACTTCTATTTTTATGATCTCAACGAAACAAATATATTTAAAACAATTTAATTGTCTTTTTATTTAAATATTAAACTAATTTTAATACTTACTTAAAGTTGCCACCATTTATTCAACATGTGAACAACCCAATTTGGGCTCAAATGGTACCTCGAACAGAATACTTCAAGTTCACAAATATAATCTATGTTTCCATGACGGATCAATTTTAAAGGGTTTCTACCCATATATTTTTGTATTTTGGTGGTTAGCATGTCAGCATCGTGTCAGCACTGACGACGATCGGTTATCCGATCGAAAACTAGTTCTATGATGTAGCCCTTTTTAGGGAATTTTAATAAATATACCTTTTATAAAGGATTTTACTTGTTTTTTGTATACATTTTGTATACATATGGTATATACAGCCAACTACAGGAAAACTTTTCCTCGTGGATTTTTGAAATATTACCAAAAATTAAAAATAACGCTAATAGGTCATTTTTTATAAACTTGAGCATCCCCGCAATTGATTTTCTCGTGGGGAATCGTATAAACTCTAAAAAACGTCGTTTCTCGACAAAAAATTTATACTATAATTTTTAATTGGCTATAATAGCCTTTCGAGTTTCTGTTGTATTTTTGTCAAATCTTAAAATCGTTAAAAATGGTAAATTCTCGAAAAATAATGTTGTTCCGTCATTTTTTGACGAACTGGAGCGTCCCAGCAATTGATTTTCCCTTGAGAAATCGTAGGAAATCTAAAAAACGTCAGATATTTTACACAATTTTAGTAGAAGTATAACTTCTAACGTGCGTACAAAGTATACACACATTCTATTTTTTTTTATATTAATACGTTAAAAAATATATAAAAACTATTTAAAAAGTCAGTACAACTATAAACTCACTTTTGTCTCTGTTCTTACAACTTTTAGAACACAACTTAACAACCATACCGATAAATAAAAATGACAACAACACATTCTTTAACCACAGCCGCCATATTGGATAAATTTTGACATGTCATTGGAATACCCAATCAGAGTAAACGTACAACGTATCTGCGCGCAGCACCAACAATTTTTGATGGATTCGCACACATTCACTCCCAACCGCGTCTAAAGAAGTTTAACTTCAAAAATTAAACAAAAAAGAACAAAGATTACTGATGATATCAAACAAGTCGCGGGCAAGCAGTGGATGAAAATTGGCAAGAGTTCCAAATTTATGGAAGCAAATGGAAGAGGCCTATGTCCAGCAGTAGACGAACATAGGTTGAAGAAGAAGAAGAAGAAGAAGAAATTTAAAAAATAACTATATTATTTGTCTTTATTTATTGATTTATTATTTATTATTTATATTTATGTTTATATTTAAGTATTTATTTATTTTTTATCCAAAAATTAAAATGTCTTTTAGGTTGAAGAAGAAGAAGAAAAAGAAATGTAAATAAAAAAATATGAAAAAAATATTTTTAAGAAACGCTTTCCTTTAGTTACGAGTGACTAAAATTAAACATATAAAAAAATCAACTAAAAAGCAAAAAGTAAAAAAAAATGAAAAAATCTAACACATTCGTCAAAGAAAAGCGTGGCGCGTCTTCATCGAATAAACGGTTTTCGCATCACGCTTTTCTTCAACGAATGTGTTAGATTTTTTCAATTTTTTTTGATTTTTTTATAAAATATGTTTAATTTTAGTCACTCGTAACTAAAGAAATGCGTTTCTTAAAAATATTTTTTTCATATTTTTTTATTTTTTGCTTTTAAGTCTTACACTTTTCAAACAATAAAATATATCGTCATGTTTATTAAAATATGTATAAAACATAATATGATGTACAATCATGAAAAGTAGTCGGAATCGGCAAAAAATTTTAAACTTTATTGTTTATTTATGAAGCATAACGTAAACAATTAACGTAAAAACTGAAATTATGTATAGTTCATATAATTAGCTACAATCTGTAAAATTATCAAGTTTCTTCATTGTAAGAAACAAGAGAATTTAAGCATTTTCCGTTAAAATCGTTTTTTATATAAACAATTAATAAAAAAAGAATGTGTGTGTACTTTGTACGCACGTAAGAAGTTACACTTCTATTATATGATTTAAACGAAATTAATATACTTTTTATTTATATTTTGTTTAAATATTAAACTAATTTATACTTACTACTTCTCAAACATTTTTATTAGAACAGTGCCAAAAATTAAAATAATAAAAGAATAAAACACACATAAACACATTAAACAAGCCACAAATGATGTCTGAACATTAATTGTCGAAATTTTTTTTAACTAAATACGTATTTTCTGAAAATACAATTATATAATAAATATACTTACAATCATAAAATGTATTAAAAAAAAACAAAAAAGAAAGTTTCTATTGGGACTCGAACCAGCGCTGATAAGAGCGGTTGGTATTGGAATTCATTCGCCTTCTCCGCTTAGCCACGGACACTATGTGTCATTATTTACGAAGATCGACTAACTAAACGGATTAAACTTGTGATATTTTGATATTTTGAAAATTGATCAAATTATTTTAATTTTGAATTGAAATGATTTAGAATTGAAAAAATACAACAAAACAGAGTAAAAAAACAATATATTAGGTGAATATTGATAGAAATTTTGATGGTAATCAAATTATATAAATAAAAGTATTACATACTATGTATTTTGGCAGATCAAATAGGTAGGTTTATACCCATGATACATTAACAATTATTACGTACCTGTTGCTTTTAAAAACTATTTAAAAGTCACTACAATATTATAAACTTTTTTGTTTCTGTCCTCACAACAATAAAACTAATATATTATACATTTGTTTACCTTTACCTTTACCTCCAAACCACAGCTGCCATATCGGATAATTTTTGACATGTCATTTGAACATCCAATCAGAACAAAGTTATAATGCGCATGCGCCGGGCTGATAGGTTTTAACATATAAAAAAATCACCCTCTATCGCCGGTAAAGAAGTATAACTTCAAAAAATTTTTTTATTGACTATTCGTGTATTGTTCCTCTGAATGCATATGTCTGCAAATTTTTAGTCATTTGCATTGAAGAAAAGGCAGTCAAATTAACGTCCAAAGATTTGACCTAAACGATTGAACTAAAGACAAGCGTTTAATTAATTAATACGACAAAACGAATTCTAATGTTAATTGTAGCACAAAACGTCTCTACCGGTGGTTTTTCTAAGACTACGATAAAAACGAGTTTTGGTTGAAGTTTTGTTTCGTATCGTAATGAAATTTGACACGAATAAATGCCGATTTATATATAAACAAATATATGAGCGTTCAAATTTTGAAACTTTATTGTTTATTTATGAAGCATAACGTAAACAGTTATCGTAAAAAGTGAAATTATGTACAGTTCATATCATTAGCTACAATCCGTAAAAGTTTCAAGTTTCTACATTGTAAAAAACAAGAGAATTTAAATTGTCCATTAAAAGCGTTTTTTTTATTTAAACAATTAATAAACATAAAAATTTTTTTTATTGACTATTCGTGTATTGTTCCCGCTAATGTCTGCAAATTTTCATTCATTTGCATTGAAAAAAAGTCAGTCAAATTAACGTCTAAAGGTTTGATGCAAACTATTGACGTAGGTAAAGAAAAGCGTTTAAAAATAACTAATTATTTGTCTTTATTTATTGACTATTATTATTATTTATCTTTTATCCAAAAATTAAAATGTCTTTTCCTTTTTGATATCTTCCTGTTTTTAGGTCTTTGAACAATTGCAGCGAGGAGAAACTGAGTTTTTCAAAAAAGTAATTTTAGTAGAAGGTGACTTACAAAAACCAGATTTGGGACTTTCTACCAATGACAAAAACACAATTTTAAAAGAAGTAGAATGTATTTTTCATTTTGCTGGAGCATACAAACTCAATGAAACCTTTGCCAATGCAGTGAATGTCAATATAGGAGGTATAATTAGCTTGATGAAGTTGGCTAAGATGATGCAAAAATTAGAGGTTAGTATTGGTAACAAATTAAGTTTTTGATTGATTGCTTCTTATAATTTCCTACAGTTTATAATTTATGGTTAAAGGGTAGGTACTCCCCGTTAAGATACGCAAAATGGTCTCACTCCCAGAATTCATTTTTTTTTCATTTTTGAAGTTATACTTCTTTAGGCGCGATTGAGAGTAAAATTTCATAATACTGCGCGCATGCGCACACAGACAGTATGGCGTTTAGTTGCTAAATCTTTCTAGTTATGTATAAATATATCAGTGCAAGAAAAGGTGTGAAAAGAATATGTTAGTGTTTTTAGTAAATATATTTATTATAATTTTTGTGTCTTTGGATTTGTCTTCCTCAGGAGTAAGATGAGTATTATTAAAACATTTTATTGTATATTTACTTCACCTTGTCTGTTTGTTACCGTGAATTGTCATTATGGTAGGGGAGCCCAAGCGGGGATTTTTGCAGTTACTCGAGCGCGTCAGATTAGCATATGGGAGAAACCTGGTACCCTGCAGATGTACCTCTACCATATATTGGCTCTTAACACAGGGGAGTTCGCTAAGGGGGGCCCGAAAAAAAAAATCTATCCTTAAAAAAACTCGAAATTGTCAGATTAAGATAAGGTAAGTTAAGTACATGCAAAAGAGTGTATATTTCAAAAATCTGACGATTTGAGCCGGGCGTAAGGAAATGGGTGAGTCCCAAAGTTTCACAAGAAAAAAGCGAATATTTCGCGAAATGAATGACAGATCGAAAAACTAAAAAATATGTGCCCAATATTTTTTAAAAATCTATCGAATGATACCAAACACGACTTCCCACGGAGAGGGGTGGGGGGTAAATTTAATATTTTAAATACGAATCCCGCGATATTTCGCGAAATGAACATCAGATCGAAAAACTGTAAAATACACTTATTCAATATTTTTGAAAAATCTATCGAATGGTACCAAACACGACCCCCATGGATGTGGGGTGGGGGGTTACTTTAAAATCTTAAATAGGAGCCCTCATTTTTTATTGCAGATTTGGATTCCTTACGTAAAAATAAGTAACTTTTATTCGAAACATTTTTTCGAATTATGGATACATGGCGTTATAATCGGAAAAAACGATTGTTGGAAATGGAAAATTAAATTAAAAAATGGCAAGCGCCCACTAAAATGGAAAACTTTACTTAACTTTTTTTGGTTTTAAGACCTACTCTTCACAACCCAATAGGTCCCCAAAGCGCTCGAGTGACTGCACATTTAGCATACTTTGCTCCCCTACCATTAGGTACGTCCGAACCGATACAGACACAGTCCTCGTAGCGTATTTGGTATAGCATCGAGAGGTCGAGAGGTCTTGAGTTCGAATCCGGAGCAAACCTATACTTTTTTTTATTTCTTTGAAAGTGGTAAGCACAAAATTAGTTTGGTGTTTAAAAAAAATTAAAACAAACTGTTTAAAGTATATTTATTTTTAATAAATCATATAATAGAAGTATAACTTCTTACGTGCGTACAAAGTACACACACACATTCTTTTTTTACGTTCTATATGATAAAAAATAAGATTCATTTTATAAATTTTAGTCCATCAACACCATATCAAAAAAAAGCCACTCCATATCAAAAAAACTAAATTTTTTCGTTTTTATGTTTTTTTGGGTGTGTAAAATTTCCAAAAATTCGCACGCATAGTTAAGGCTTTTGCAAACTTTGCCTATTTTTTATAGATCCGTAAGTTGTGTGTCTATAACCTAAAACACATTTTTTTTTCTAAAAATACGTTATAACTTTTTTTTTGGAGATGGCTGCAGACCTATTTTTTTCTATTTTGCCTTCTACCTTCAAAAACCTGAAAAACAGGATTTTTCGGGGTTTAGGGATTTTCTCCATTTTATACATACCGGCACACAATTCCGCCACCCAAAATTTTCGATTAAGTTTGACAATCTATAACTTTATTATTTGTACTCAGATTTTCAATATTCTTGTATAGTCCAGAAAGCCACTGCGCATCCGCTAGAAAAAATATTCTGATTCGGATTTTTTGCACAATCTTACTCAAAAAGGACCCCTTTTAACAAATTTGCATGTTGCCAGGACCAAAAATGGGTCAAACATTTTTTAAACGTTTTTTTTTTGTTTTTTTCCTAAAATTATCGTTTTTGCATGGAACAAAGTTTTTTTTAGGTTTTTTGGACCATTCCAAACAGAAAAGGTCTTTAGTGACTTTTCCCTAAAGTTGATAGATTTTGACATATAAGCGATTAAAAATTGAAAAATTGCGAAATCGGCCATTTTTAACCTTCAAAAACTATGTGGAAAACTTAAAATTTGAATGTTGCCAAGGTAGGTAGATATTCTTTAAACATCGATTGATGAAATCCTGAAGAGTTTTTTGCAATACAGTATTCAGAACTCCTTTGTTTTTTAATTTCTAATCACGCGTGCGCGACATTATTTTCCACTGTTGCATGTGTATCAGGTATGGTGCAAATGAAAGGAATAAATTCGTTATTTCGTAAACCGACGACTTTAAGGAAAAAACCCGAAATAGGTCGATTTTTATTTTTAAGTTATGATATTGTGGCATATATGGTATACTAGTGACGTCATCCGTCTGGGCGTGATGACGTAATTGATGATTTTTTATATGAGAATAGGGTTCGCGTGGTAGCTCATTTAAAAGGCTCTTCAATTCTCTATTCAGTAATGTAAATTTTTACATAATTATTTATACAGGCTGTCCAAAAATGTTTTATTAAATTAAATTATTTGACAAAAAAAGCAGTAGAAGGACATCCTGTATAAATAATTATATAAATGTTTATATTAATAAATAGAGAATTGAAGAACCTTTCAAATGAGCTAGCACACGATCCCTATTCTCATTAAAAAAATCATCGATTACGTCATCACGCCCAGATGGATGACGTCACTAATATACCATATATGCCACAATATCATAACTTAAAAATAAAAATCGACCTGTTTCGGGATTTTTCCTTAAAGTCACCAGTTTACGACAAACAAAATCAGCTATACCATTTTTCCATATAATTTTTTAAAGTTAGGAGAAAATACAACGTTTCCATTCACCCCTGTATAATGCCATGCAAGCAAATTTTGTTTGTTACCGTAATAATACCAAACGATATCAATACATGTACCTACAAACTGGTGCAAGAATCTTGAAAATCGGAGCACAAATAATAAAGTTATAATTTGTCAAACTTAATCAAAAGTTTTGAGTGGCGGAATTTTGTGCCGGTGAGTGTAGATTTCAAAATAGATCAAAAATCAAGTTTTTTTTATAGTTTATATATAATTTGAGGTAACTGGGTCCCATAGGTCATTTAAAAGTCGAGCCAAATACCTTTAAACTCCTAAAAAACATGTTTTCAGGTTTTTAAGGGGGTTTTTAGATTTTTTGCGAGCTTAGTTACATATTTTGAGATCAATACAACTTAAATCATTTTTTTCATTTTTTTTACATGTGTTTAAAAAATAAGACAGCGCAATTTTTGATTAATAAACAAAAATCTTTGAGATATTTACAAATCAAGATTCATTTTATTAAAATAAGATAAAATAAATATATGTTTCAAAATTATTGCAGACTTTTGTGTTCCTTTCTTCCGTGTTTTCCAATTTTCCGGAGTACGAAATCAAAGAAGAGTTCTATGAATCCAAATTATTAGCCGAAGAAATATTAGACTCCGCACAACAGGGCGACATAGTTAGATTTAATAGTTTACAGATGAAGTAAGTATCAATATGAGTTCTTCATATTTTTATTGTTAATGTCCTATTTGAAACGATTGCAATTTGAATGGCGATAGTTATATAGGTCTTCTCCAAAATAATATCACACCAACTTAGACAAAGTTGTATCCTGATCCAGCAAGCCATCAATCCATCAAGTTCCAGCGAATATGATATACTTTCAACAAGATGGAGCACCACCCCATTTAGCAAATCAAAGTTCGGCATTACTTAAACCGAACATTTCCAAATCAGTGAATGGGGAGACGAGGATTGATGGAATGGAAAGCACGATTTCCTGATATGACCCTTATGGGGTTTATTCTGTTTGACTTACTTTATTATTAAAATTAATGGTTTCCTTGCTACACATAACATAGGTACATAGTTTGATTCTTCAATTTTAGATTATCGGAAGAATGGCCTAATGCTTACCCTGCAACTTTAAATATAATAGAAGACTTCATTAGGCGGGAAGCGAGAGGAATACCTGTTTGTATTATACGCCCCTCCTTACGTATGTATTTTGTTTCTTTTATATAGTTTTTTTATTATTTTATACAGCCATCGAAAAAAACTCATAATTAGAAGGTTTGTTTTTAATGAAATCATCATCAATTTTTGGCGATAAAAGTATATTTTAAACAAATTCTCTTCAGAAAATGTTTAAAAGATGTTAATGTTCTCAGAGAAACCGTTGGAATACAACAAACCGGCATATTTATGTTTCGTGGACCTTAAAAAAGCATTTGACAGGGTCACATTAAAGGACGTTATCCATTTGTTATACTCGAGAGAGGTACCTCTAGGAATAATTAAAACGATCGAAAACATCTACTAGAACAACACAATAAAAGTAAAAGTGGACGATGAATTAACTGACCCAATTGAAGCCGGCAATGGGATAAGATAGGGGGATTCCTTGAGTCCTTTATTGTTCAACCTGATCATGGACGAAATAATAAAAAAAGTAAGAACTAAAAAAGATACCAAATGGGAGAAAAACAACTTAAAATAATCTGCTATGCGGACGATGTAATATTAATCTCTCAAAGTGAAGATGATTTACAACGTATGCTGCACCAATTCAACATAATCGCCAGAAAATTTAACATGCTAATTTCCTCACAAAAGACAAAATGCATGGTTATAACAGAAGCTCCAATAAGATATAAATTGAAGCTGGAAGGTCAGATAATAGAACAAGTGATGGAGTTTAAATACCTAGGCATCACACTATCTAGCTACGGAAGGCTCGAAACAGAAGTGGAAGATCAAGTGAATAGAGCAAACAGAGCCGCAGGTTGCCTGAATGACACAATATGGAGAAATAAAAATATCGGAAAAGAAATGAAAGGCAGAATTTACAAAACAGCCATCAGACCAATAATGACATATGCGGCAGAAACACGACCCGACACAGAGAGGACAAAAATATTGCTCGAAACAGCGGAGATCAAAACCCTTCGAAAAATCGATGGTAAGGCTCTATGGAGAACTAGAAGTACAGATATACGACGGAGATGCAAGGTGTATAACATGAATAACTGGGTAAGAAACAGAAGAATAGAATGGAATGACCACATAAGCCGAATGACAACAAATAAGATAGTCAGAACAGCGAGAGACGGTTCCCCAATAGGAAGAAGATCAGTGAGAAGACCACGAAAACGATGGAACGACAACTTACTAGAGGCACATTGAACAAACAGACAGAGTCATGTTTATACAAAAAAGAAGAAGAAGGAGAAGTATTATTATTCGTTCTGTAGTAAATTTGGGAAGACCTTAGAATTAGTGAAAAAAGAAGAGTTATGGTACAGTATACCACAATGACAGGAAGCAGCACTCAAGAAATAGTGGAGCTAAGCAAGTAAATTAAATGTATGTTCATTGTATATTAGGTATAAAAACAACCATTTAAATAACGTGTGTCAAAAACTGGAGATATATGGGAACCACAATTAAGCCATTCAAGACCATAATGGAGAAGTAAAAACCGATATATAGAGCATTGCAGAGACTTAGAAGAATTATACAAAGACACTTCAAAAGATGCGTCAGTCTCAGAATACAGAAATATACAGAACGAATAATTTAACGAGCAGCAGTAGAGAAGGCTCTCGACCAAATAAGAAACAAAAAAAAAGCCCCAGGGATGCATACCAGCAAACATTCTAAAAAGCAATGGGCGAGATTGGGGTAGATGTAATATTGGATATGTACAACATGATATGGACCTGGACCACAGGTGAATGGTCTGCTGATTGGTGCGAATCAACCTTGATCTCTATCTATAAAAACGAACCACTAACTATATGCGGCAATTATAGAACCATTACCCTTATTCATCATTCAAGCAATATCCTGCTACAATCAATGAACGGCTAAAGAACTTAGCCGAAGAACAATGCGGATTCGCACCAGGAAAACGAACGCAGATATTGAACACCAGATAGATAATAGAAAAAGCAAGGAAACACAATTTACCTATGTTGCTCTGTTTCGTGGATTATATAAAGGATTTCGATTCAACAAAATGGGATCTCTTCTGAAGTATAATGGAAAATATAGGAGTACCTAACCACTTAGTTTTTTTTTCCTTGGGTTTGTATGACTGCGGACCTTAGGGTCCATTCGCCCATCTAACCGATTTTGCTCATTTTTACATTAATTTCAACTACTCTACGTTTATTTTCCTTCCCTATTTATACATTACAATATCATCATATCATTATTATTATTATACATTATCATTTTTTACTTCTATTTATCATTATATTATTTATTTTTTAATATTCAAGTAGTTTCTTTCCATTTTTTGTATCTTTTTTGTTATTTTTTTATTTATTTTTTTTATTATTTTTTTGTGTTTTTTTTTTATTTTTTTTCTTGTTTTTTGTTTTTTTTTTCCATTACGGTAAGACTAAACCCGATTCAACCTCTCAGAGGTTATTCGTCTTCTTAATGGTTCATGTTTTATTTTTTTTTATACTTATTACAATGCTTTTACATTTTTTGTTACAATATTTATCTGCTTCTAAATACAGATAGTTAACCATAGCTACTCATATTTTCAAACTCACTTCACTTCACATAACTCACATAATAAAATGACCACTTGTGGATTATCACTTTGATTTAACAAGAACTTTAAATTAATTGGATGTCCTTTGGATCCTTTAACTAATAAATTTTGTCCAAAAAGATTTTCACTTGAGCTTGTATTAGAGAGCAATTTAATATTTGATGCTCTGCGTCTCCTATTTCTCCACAATTGCAATATGGATCGGTTTTTAAACGAATTTTAATAGAAACATTAGATGTCATACATTTGTTTTTTTCTGCTGATATTATCATATTGAATATTGTATTTCTTGGCTGTTGTATTGAAGATGTGTGTTAATCTTAGGAGATCGTCTTCTGTCTCGACAATTATTGCGGCGTCGTCTGCATCGGACTTCATATCTTCTTCTTCTTCTTCTTCTTCTTCTTCTTCTTCTTCTTCTTCTTCTTCTTCTTCTTCTTCTTCTTCTTCTTCTTCGTCTTCTTCTTCTTCTTCTTCTTTTTTTTTTCTTCTTCTTCTTCTTCTTCTTATATTAGGCCTCTTGACCTGTTCTTAACCGATTTTGAGCTTGTATTCGTAGCTGTGATGTTGACTGCCAGCTATCTCGCCACCTTTTAAAGGGCCTTCCCTGTTGGCTTCGAATCCCTGGCTACACGGGCTATTCTATCGCTGTCCATTCTCGTCACATGCTGATTCCACTCTCGTCGTCTCTGTCTTCCCACCGTACTATACCTTGTATGTTATAGAGATCTCTTATTCTGTCGTTCGGTATTCTGTCTATCAGTGTTTTCCCAGTTATTGACCTCAACGTTCTCATTTCTGATGTTCTCAGTATCCCCTTGGTTTTCGGACTTCATATCAACACCGGAACAACAAAAATAATGATTGTAGACACAGTGCTGTACTTGAGCTCCCTAATAATCAACAACGTAATTGCTTCTCAGAAATCAAGCGTAGACTAGCAATGACCCTCATCATAACAGCTATAAATAAGGGAACCAAGAGTATAAGGGTAATAACGCTTGAGGTCAATGGTGTGTATCCCGAGGGCCCCTGGTCCGAAGAATATACATTGACCTCTATTCTCGCGACTATATTTTAATTTTTTGCAGTATTGCCAGCGGAAGCTGAACCTACAACTGGTTATGTAGAAAATGTTAATGGTTTGTATGGCGATACAGTAAAATACGCGATGGGCGTGAATAAGGTAAATTATTATAAAAATGGAGTATTAGATGCCGTTCCCGTTGACTATGTTGTAAATCTTAGTATAGCTGCTGGATGGTATACTGGATTACAGAAGTAAGTATTATAGTAATTAATAAATAACACAACCAAAATCACAGCTATACCTAATGGAAACAGTTGCAAAATTGAAATATAACTTCTTCATTTTTGCAACTGTAAATTCTATTCTAATAATTTTCCGGTAATTTTAGGAACAAATTAAAAAGAGGTGACATCAACTCCATTGGAGTCTCCATTTATCATTGCATCAGTTCTCAGGAGAAACCCATCACAATTGGTAAGTTGATATTAAACGTAATAACTAGGTATCAATTAGATATATTATTAATACTTAATTCTTTGTAGCAATTAAGCATTGCCTCATTTAGACCAAACTAAGGGAAGAACTGGAAAAAAAGAGAAGTTACTTCTCTTCCAACATTTCTTTGCTCTCCTTTACTAACACGATATTATCAGTAAAGAGCATTGACCAAGGAGCCTTCTTCCTTACGTACTTCTCAGGAACTCATTTCTCTCTCTTACATTTCCATAGTCCTTATCTATAAACTTTGTCGTACGCCTTCTCAAGATCTATAAATACCAAAATGTAGTTCTCTTTTCTTCTCGCCGTATTTCTCTATCAACTGTCTCAGAGCAAACATGGATTTCCTTCCTGGCATAAACCCAAACTGTTCTCCTATCGATGTCTCTGTTCTTAAATTTCGCTCTCCAATTCTCTCCCAAATTTTCATTGTGTGCGAGATTAACTTTATCCCTTTATATTTCTTAAAGCCCTGAATGTCCCCTTTATCTTTACATAATGATACCATCACACTCTCTCTCCACGCGTTGGGCATCCTTTCATCCTCATATATCCTACTCACAGTGGCGGCTCGTGATTTTTACAATAGGGGAGGCTATACCTAACTGTAAAATATCTAGACAAATTTGCACTAGCAAAAAAATGCGCCAAAAAATGTAATTTAAGGCCCCATTTTTTGACCATTTTTTATTTACATTTCATAATATCATCCTAATTCATAATTTCATGATATAATATAATTTTAAAAATAGTTAGTCTAATTGTAAAAGTTTAATACCAAAGTTTGTGTCGTTTATTTGTTAACAATTCCATCTATTTGTAAATAGATACCTCGCATATCAAAATAAATACAGATTTGAAGTTTTGCAGTCCATACATAATGAAGCTTCAAATTTTTTAAGATACTCAACTGAATTTTTTAATTCTAAACGCGGCCTACTGCGAATTCAAAAACACCATAAATTACCGATATTTTGCATTGAGTTAGAGATATATCGGAAAAAGTTATTTGAGCAAGTCGTTCCAAATATTATTATAACCCCACATACCAAATTTCATAACAAAATTCGCACTTTTAGATTTTTCATTATTTTTAGTCAGGACCCTAAAATTCGTTGTCCTGAGACGCACGCAACCACGCAACGGAGCCGAGAAGCTATTCTGCCTCCCGTGGTAGATGCCACTGTTAGGAGACCGGGTCTTCTTAAAGGCCTGCTGCGCTGCACGGAGCATTAGCAACGGAGACTGCTGGTCTTCTCGGCTCCGTGCTCCGTTCATGCATCTCGGGATAACGCAGGGTCCTGCCTACAATAATATGTAATAAAACTGAGACGCGATCATGCATTCTAATGCTAATGCTCCGTACGTATGGATAATTAGTGATAATATGGAATTTACACGTTGTATAATAGTGAGAGTGCTTGTTATTTTCGCGATTCATGATAAACAAAACAGTGTAGAGTGTGTAAAACATTTATGGGGAGGCTGAGCCTCCCTGACCTCCTCTGACGAGCCGCCACTGCCTACTCATCATTTGCCACAAAACATCAACACCTTTCTCTCCTAGAGCCTTCCAAACGTCTACGGGTATTCCATCGGTCCTATTATACAGGGTGTAACAAAAATACAGGTCATAAATTTAATCACATATTCTGGGACCAAATATAGTTCGATTGAACCTAACTTACCTTAGTACAAATATGCACATAAAAAAAGTTACAGCCCTTTGAAGTTACAAAATGAAAATCGATTTTTTCCAATATATCGAAAACTATTGGAGATTTTTTATTGAAGATGAACATGTGGCATTCTTATGGTAGTAGTATCTTCAGAAAAAATTATAGTGAAATTTAGACACCCCATAAAAATTTTATGGGGGTTTTGTTCCTTTAAACCTCCCCAAACTTTTTTGTACGTTCCAATTTAATTATTATTGTAATACCATTAGTTAAACACAATGTTTTAAAATTTTTTTTGCCTCTTAGTACTTTTTCGAAAAGTCAGTTTTTATCGAGATATTTTGCATATTTGTCAAATTCACCACATATTTGTATATGGCTAAGTACGATTATGGAGACTTAATAATAATGAAAAATTTATTTATGATTTACATTTTTAGGTATATTTTGAACCTTATTAAAAAAGAAGCCATATCTCGATAAAAGGTGCCTTATCGAAAAAATACAAAGAACCAAAAAAGTTTTAAAAACACTGTGTTTAACTAATGGTATCGCAGTAATAGTTTAATTGGAACGACACAACCATTTGGGGGGTTTAAAGGAACAAAACCCCAATAAAAACTTTATGTAAACATATTAGAAAAGAAGCCGCAACTCGATAAAAACTGCCTTGTCGAAAAAATACTAAGAGCCAAAAAAGTTTTAAAAATATTAAATTTAACTAATGGTATCACAATAATAATTTAATTGGAACGTACACAAAAGTTTGGGGGGGTTTAAGGGAACAAAACCCCCATAAAATTTTTATGGGGTGCACAAATTTCACTATAATTTTTCTTTAAGGTATTCCTGCTATAAAAATGCCACATGTCCATTTTCAATAAAAAATCTCTAATAGTTTTCGATATATTCGAAAAAATCGATTTTCATTTTGTAACTTCAAAGGGCTGTAACTTTTTTTGGTTTGAAATGAAATTGAAAAAAATGTTAAAAAAAACGGTGTATTTTATCAACTTAAAGCAAGAGTAACTTTTAGTACTAGAATACCTCATAACTTAATAATCTAGAGTCAAAAATGCTTAAAAATTAAAGACAAAAATGTTATGCGACAAAATAACCGTTGACCTACCCAAAACGGACGCATATGACCTGTACTATAAATTCGCAGTTAATGAAATCGTACCAGTCGCAGTTAATGAAATCTCTGAAATATAAATAAACGTACCAGTTTTCAGATTTCTAAATAGTTTTTTTTAATTTTTTTTTGGAAATTCAAAAAAAGAAACATTTTCAAATCGATTTTTCTAGAAAACGGTGTATCATATCGACCTAAAACAAGAGTACCTTTTAGTTGTAGAATATCTCACAATTTAATAATCCAGAGTCAAAAATGCTTAAAAATTAAAGATAAAAAGTTATGCGATAAAATAATTGTTGCCCTACCCAAAACGGACGCCTATAACCAGTACTAGAAATTCGCAATGCATGGAGTCGATTTATCTGTGGAAGATAAATATGTGTACCAATTTTAGTTTTTCTCAATAGAAGCGTTCTGGAGTTATTTAAGAAAAACTACTTAAAAGACGCCATCTTCAAAGAGCTCTAGCTCCTTTAGGAAGCATTTTCTGACTAGGTGAATTGGGTTAAAATATCTTAAAATTATCTGAGGAATCTCCTGTCTTCGTTTGTCGGTAGAGTTTCTGGACACCCTATATATAACGCCTCAACAACCTTGTCTCTAGCTATCTACCTTTTCATCTCTTCGGGTATTTCCAACCAGTGCCGGATTAACCAATAGGCAAAGTAGGTAGTTGCCTAGGGGCCTCGGCCCCAAAGGGGGTCTGGTAGGGCCCAAAACGAAAAACTAATAATTAGAATTAAATAAAAACTATAAATGTTGAAAAATTCAAATACATATCGCGCAATACCATAAAAGTGATGGTGGATTTATAAAACTACAGTACAATGCATACTTTTGTTCACATAGAAAGTCTATTTTGTGAGAATAAATCGCTAATAAATGCCCTTTGCTTGAAGGAACAGTATTACAGATGGAAATAAGAAAAAAGATTCGAAAGAAAGAAAATATCCTTAAGCAAGATCGAAAACAGAAGCTAAACTTATTTAAACTCAGTTTCACACGGAAATCCACAGCTAGTGAAGCTGAAATCAATAAAATGCACGTGATTAAACATACATAACAGGGAAACATAGCTTCCATAACTGAAGAAGATGAAAAACATGTAACTACAGCTCTATTCCAGTTCAAAAGTTAGAGAAAGAGAAACCGAAACTAAGATAGAAATAGAAGTTAAAGATAAATTGGATCCTAAATTCGGAAAACGGCATAGAATACAATAACTGAAGAAGTAAGGACATTTTAGATTGGGAAAGGTCTTCAGAATGTAAAAATCTTGATGGAAGTTTTTCAGCATCAAAAAGAAATTTTTAGGCATTACAAGATTTTTACACAATCTATGGTTTTTTGAAAATATATCGGTGGAACAAAAATTAAAAGAGATTGGCTAAGGTATTCTTCCTCAAATGGAAAGGTTTTTTATAGTAATGAATATAGTAATGAAACACAGACTTACTCACAATCATTTAATTATACTTTGACGACCGGTTTCGATCTCTACAATATACAGATCATCTTCAGGTCGGCGTTACAAGTAGTTAAATGATGCCGTTACAAGGATTGCGTTGCAACTTAGTTGTTGTCATATTAGTACGTCCAAATTATGCTAATTGGTTTGTTGGGATAGTGATAGGGTAAACAGACATGTTACATAGGTTAAAACACAGTAAGATTTCGAATTTGGAATGGATCCTGAAGGAAGATGCGTATGTGAAACGGGTGATGTTTTGTTCGAATGGAGAAAGACAATGCTCCAGGGGTTGCGTATTAATTGTAGCAAAGTATGAAATGTTATTCTAGACTCTTGTACAAATGTGATGGTCTTAGCTCGTAGATGTTATACGATGCGGGCAGAGGTCAAAGCATAGGAAATGACAAATAGGAAATTGTTGTCATAAATTAATCTAATTTAAGATGTGTTGTTCTCAGTAAATTAACTGAGGGATGTCATAAGTATAATAATAACATTATAATATTATGAAGTAGTAAGTGCCATACACTGTGAAACTATGAAGTGTATAGAAATTAAAAGAAAACAAGTTAGTTAAATGAAAAATTATTATTATCAAAAAGTCGGTTAAGAAACTTTAAATTGAAAAAGGTAAGAAATTGATAAAATTAAAGATTATTTTGTTTGAGCTATTGTATAATGAGATATGTACAAAGAAAAAGAAAGAAACGAAATATTAATGGAAGGGTGTAGGCACTTACTTGAGAATAGTTTTTTAACTAAATATTAACACATAACACATAGGGTTTAAAAGCACAAAGACATAACAATTATTGGTAAAAGGTTTTTTTTTTTTTTTTTTTAAGGGAGGTAGCACTACATTTCCCCAATTACTATTTAACTTAGTTTTTATTTCCTAAATTGAAGTCTAGTTTTTGTGTTTTTTTTTTTTTTTTTTTTTTTTTTGGTCTTTTTTTTGTTTGTTCAGTCCGTGTAGTTACCTACAACTTTTTTTCAGCCTCTACCCACCGTTGGGAAGTTATGATCAAATGCTCAAATGAAACTCCACTAAGCGATCTCATTCGCCACGATCTAGTCCTTAAAAGAACAAGCAGCACAAGATGGAGTGCAAGGGCACATGCAACAAGACCTTTTTCTAAAGGTTACAACGCTTTCGAATCTGCTCTTCATACTTTTGCTGAAGACACTAATCAGAAATCTGAAATAGACCGGTCTAGTTAGACTCAAAAATAGGAGTGAGGCTACAATAATTACCATCAAGCTGAAAATTGGCAGGAATGTTCAAAATACCATCATAAATGAAATCTAAAAAGTCCTCATAAATCCGACCCCTGCTAAAAAATTTACGCGGGGTCAAAGGTCACCAAATATGGTTTTTAGCGATTTTCAGCGAAACGGTAAGTTTTATCGTAAAATTAGCTCTAACAAAAAATGTAGATTAGATAATTATCTATAAAAAATATCTTAATAGTTTTTTTCCTAAGAGGCACTGTTTTTGAGATACAACGATTCAAAGAGTTGAAAGACTTCTAATCGTCATAATATATGTATTATTACACCAGGTGTATACATCACTGAAGCTGTAATACAAGTAAACATAATATTCTACGGTCAACTTAACTTATATTATTACTTATACTTACTTATTATATTACAGTGCCAACAAAAAAATCTTTACAAAGTGAATGTAAGGCGAAAATAATAAGAATTATTTGAATTTTTTCGGCTTAATCCCAACAAAAATACACAACAAAATACAACAAATGACAAAGTATTAACTTATAATAATTCTTTTTATTTATGCGCCTTAGTTCAATTTGCAAAGATGGGTTTTGTCGGAATAAACACGTTCGTCAGCTAATCTAATCACCCTACCCATTCTCTTCTCAGAAGGGTTTGAACATAATAATGAAAGACAACTTTCTAGGCAAAATGTTTATTGCTAAGTACTAATAAATACTTATGCAAATTACACCGTAATTTTCCTGGGTGGCGAAATTAATTAGTCTCGAGGTATTAATTAGTCTTGAGTACTACTAGGTCTGGATCCCGCGTATGAAAAAAAAGTTGATTAATAGCAAGCTGAAAATTTGTTAATAGCTTAAGGGTGTCTAGTCGAATAAACTTTGATATGTGTGAACACTGGAACAGGGGTAGTTTTAATTGTGGAACAGGTTAAAAATTTGGAACGGTCACAGCACGAAAACGGCACATTTATTTTGTCCGACAGAACAGACTTAAACTCTTCGAACAGAGATTAAACTCTCATGCAAAAATCAGACTGCTATTTATCACCAAATGGGCGTCTTAATGAGTGGAACATGTAGAATATGTCAAATGACAGGAATTATGACAGGTAATAAATAGCAGTCTGATTTTTTCATGAGAGTTTAATCTCTGTTCGGAGAGTTTAAGTCTGTTCTGTCGGACAAAATAAATGTGCCGTTTTCGTGCTGTGACCGTTCCAAATTTTTAACCTGTTCCACAATTAAAACTACCCCTGTTTCAGTGTTCCCATATATCAAAGTTTATTCGACTAGACACCCTTAAGCTATTAACAAATTTTCAGCTTGCTATTAATCAACTTTTTTTTCATACGCGGGATCCAGACCTATACTCCGGAGTGAAAATACGTGTTAAACCTATATTTTTTTTTATCGTGTATTTCGTGTTATTTTCATTGTTATAACAAAAATGTCAGAATATTGTTTTATTTGCGCTAAAATTTTAACTGAAGGTGAAATTGTTACCGTTGAACGTGGTATAAAAACATTAATCAATGCAAGTACTGAAAGAGCTGATGGATTTTTAGAATTTCTTAAACAGCAGAAATCTGTGACCATACATGTGGAGTGTCGTAAAAGTTATACTCGAAAGTGTTCTATTGCTGCAGCTATTAAAAGACAATATGAAAAACAAGAAGCCAGTACATCGACCAAAAGTGCTCCTCTTACTAGAGCACGTGTAAGTGAACCAGCTTTTTGTTTTAAAAAACAATGCTTATTTTGCGGCCAGGAATGTAATGAAAAGCATGAAAAAAACCCAGGATAAACAAGAAGAAGAAGAAGAAGAAGAAGAACAAGAAGAAGAAGAAGAAGAACAAGAAGAAGAAAAAGAAGAACTATAAGATGAAGAAGAGGAAGAAGAACAATGAGAAGAAGAACAAGGGAAGCAGAAGTATTAGAAAATTATGAACCAGTTTGATAAATTTCCCTTTTTTTTAAATTTATACCGCTTTATATAAAGTTTTATCATTTTTAACCCTTGCCATTATCAATTATTAAATAGCTTTAAATTAAACATAATCATAACAGATCCGTGGAATAGGCCTACTGGGGAAACCACGTTAAAAAAACGCTCAAGTACACTACCTCAAAGGTGGTGTGGAAACGTGTGCGCATATTATGACTATTACCACTTTTTGAATCGTTATATCTCAAAAACGGTGGCTCCCAGGAAAAAAAGTAATAAGACATTTTTTATAGATAATTATCTAATCTACATTTTTTGTTAGAGCTAATTTTACGATAAAACTTACCGTTTCGCTGAAAATCGCTAAAAACCATATTTGGTGACCTTTGACCCCGCGTAAAACTTTTAGCAGGGGTCGGATTTATGAGGACTTCTTAGATTTCATTTATGATGGTATTTTTAACAATCCTGCCAATTTTCAGCTTGATGTAGCCTCGGATGCGTAAGTTGACCGGAGTAAAACAGTTCAGGAGGCTAAGCGCTTGTTGAAAGAAATGTCAAAAAAAGAAACATTCATAATGAATGAGTTTTGGGCAACAATTTTAGAACGCATCAACGCTGTCAGTAAATCATTACAGAGTGAAGAGATTGAATTTAAACTGTAGTTTAACTTCTAAATTCACTTTTGAAGTTCCTAATATCCCAAAGACATAATTTTGCTTACTACGAGCAGAAGACCTGCGATCTACAATACTCTGAATATTCCGACGCGAGTAAACGAAAACGAGCAAGAAAACTACATTTTGATGATGCTAATTCCAATGAAGTTTTTCTACAGGGTGGACAAAAGTTAAAAGTTAAAACGTATCCACCAATGTTCGACAAGTTAATTACTGAGCTGAGTCGTCGGTTGACAGTGTACGGCTCAGTGAACTCAGTATTTGGTATTTTGTGTGTTTTTAAAAAATGAGTAATACTCAAATAAATGAGTGTGCTTCAAAACTACATGAAAACTATCCTGGTGATATTGAATCTGAACTTGAAGATGAACGAGATCAGTTCAAATATTTTATAGCCCATATTCAAGACTTGCAGGGAAAATAATGTATTCCTGCTTCACAGTCATTTTGGGTTATTTCGCAACAGGCGAACGGATATGGTCAAAATAAAAATTATTGAAAACGGAGAAAGCCTAGGTTTCTTAAGGCGCCTCATAGCTTGGGTTGCCTAGGGGCCTCAAGATTCTTAATCCGGGACTGTTTCCAACTCTTCATTCAGCTGTGCAAACGATATTTCCTTAGCAATAGCTATAGCGTACTTTGCTTCTCCCTTTGCTACCTTGTATTTATCCTTATCTTTTTCTGTTTTAAATTTTAAATGCTTTTTTTGTTCCAGACGAATGGTTAGGTGCTATACACACAGAAACCAGAGAAGTGCCTTCGGTTAAGATGATAAATCTACCGACACAATTTAATACATCATGCTATTACAACTATGTATTGTTAACTTTCTTATTACACACTTGTTTAGCGTTTTTATGTGATGTTGGGTTAAAACTAACAGGAAGGCCACCCACGTAAGTAAAGATTTTAATTAGGTTTGTTCCTCTTTCTGTAAATAAGGGTACCTATTATTCATTACACTATTCATCTTTCTTCTCCTAGAGACCATCTCTAATAGACCAGCATTTCTATGTCTGATTGACTTAAAGAAAACATTTGACAGAGTAAGACTAAAAGATGTAATTAATATTTAATCTTCTATGTAATAGACAAGTTTCCCTAAATATCATACAAACTATTGAAAATATCTACCATAACACCAAAATGGAAGTCAGAATAGATGGACAACTTACAGAACTTATAGACATAGGCAGCGGAATAAGACAGGGAGACTCATTGAGCCATAGGTTCTTCAATTTAATCATGGATAAAGTTATCATAAGCGTCAACAAAGAAAAGGATACAGAATGGAAAACAAAGAAGTAAACGTACTCTCTTACCCCCACAACGCAATATTGATAGCCCAAGATGAAGATAGTCTGCAAAGATTAGTCGACAGATTTACATAAGAGCAAAAGAATTCAATATGACAATCTCATCTTAGAAAAACTAAACTTACATTAGAAAACTAAAAAAATAGTAGGTAATCAGCAAAGAACTAATCAGATGTAAAATAGAAATTAATGGTACCAGTATTGAGCAAATATTGGAAATAATATACCTTGGAATTACACTCTCCAGTTAACGGAGACCTGGATAAAGAAGTTAGAAATCAAGTCATCATCGTCATCAATGGTGTTATAGCCCTATGAAAGAGCCTCAACTTTTCCAAGTCTATTACGCCAGTCAGTCCTATCCATTGCCAACCGTTGCCAGTTTGCTGCGCCTTTTTTTATTCTCCCATACTCATATACACCATCCTTCCATCTAAGTTTTGGCCTACCCTTATTTCTACTTCCCACAGGATGTGACGTAAGTATACTTCTAGGAGGGTTGTTATGCTGTGATCTTGCTAGATGTCCTGCCCATCTTAGTCTTCCTATTCTTATAAGAGATACTACGTCTTTACCATCAAATATATGTTTATATCTGTGGTATACCTCGTAGTTGTACCTCCTTCCCCAAATACCATTTTCACAGATGCCACCGAATATTCCTCTCAGGATCCTTCGTTCAAATATAAGCAGAAGGTTCTCTTCTGCCTTGGAGATGGTCCATGTCTCCGACCCATATGTCAACAGTGGTTGTATAAGGGTTTTGTATAATATGGTTATTTTTGTTTTTTGGCTTAAATTTCTGCTTCTCATATGTCTACTCAGTCCAAAATAGCATTTGTTCGCTAGGATTATCCTTCGCTTGATTTCTTCCATCATGACGTTCTCCTTGGTGATCAGGGAGCCTAAGTTTGTGAATTTGTCCACCACTTCAAAGGTAGAGTTATCAACAGTGAATTGGTGACCGATGTTTCTGGCTCTATTGTTGGGTGTTGATGCCATCATCTTAGTTTTCTCCTCGTTTACTTTCAGGCCCATATTTTTTGAGGCATTTGAGAAGGTGGTATACATTTCTTCTAGTTTGCTTGTTGTGCGGGCAACTAGGTCCACGTCATCTGAATATGCCAAAATTTGGGATGATTTATTAAAAATATTTCAAATAAAAATGTGTACCATTTTTATTCAGTTGCAATGCGAAGGCAAACCAATCTTACTTTTTAATTAGAATACGGAGTGCAGTCCAGTTCCTTTAACCGCGATTTTCTGCTCTTATTGGAGCTTGATCAGAAGGAACGTAGGCACTGTTCTCCATACTCCAACTAAATTGCATCGAGAGGTTTTCCCACACATCGCAACCAAAGTGATGATAATAGGTGGCAAGCGCCATCTGGCAATTGAAAGACGAAGCAAGTTTTCAATCCTAATAGTAAATTAATAATATTGAAAAATATTAAAAATCACTAAAAGATTTTTAAATTGAAAACTTATTGGTACATTTTCATGGTAACACCTCCAAGACTTCTATAATTTGCAAGTCATATGGATGCTGCAGTGAAGACGAAAGGGAAGGAATTCTACACCTTGCAATTCACATCCCCCGTCTGCAGCCAAAGTTCCAACTGAAAAATGCACCTGGTTACTCTACGGAGTAATACGAAAAATAAATAAAAATGTGTACCATTTTTATTCGGTTGCAATGCGAAGGCAAACCAATCTTACTTTTTAATTAGAATACGGAGTGCAGTCCAGTTCCTTTAACCGCGATTTTCTGCTCTTATTGGAGCTTCATCAGAAGGAACGTAGGCACTGTTCTCCATACTCCAACTAAAATGCATCGAGAGGTTTTCCCACACATCGCAACCAAAGTGATGATAATAGGTGGCAAGCGCCATCTGGCAATTGAAAGACGAAGCAAGTTTTCAATCCTAATAGTAAATTAATAATATTGAAAAATATTAAAAATCACTAAAAGATTTTTAAATTGAAAACTTATTGGTACATTTTCATGGTAACACCTCCAAGACTTCTATAATTTGCAAGTCATATGGATGCTGCAGTGAAGACGAAAGGGAAGGAATTCTACACCTTGCAATTTTAATATTTTTCAATATTATTAATTTACTATTAGGATTGAAAACTTGCTTCGTCTTTCAATTGCCAGATGGCGCTTGCCACCTATTATCATCACTTTGGTTGCGATGTGTGGGAAAACCTCTCGATACAATTTAGTTGGAGTATGGAGAACAGTGCCTACGTTCCTTCTGATGAAGCTCCAATAAGAGCAGAAAATCGCGGTTAAAGGAACTGGACTGCACTCCGTATTCTAATTAAAAAGTAAGATTGGTTTGCCTTCGCATTGCAACCGAATAAAAATGGTACACATTTTTATTTATTTTTCGTATTACTCCGTAGAGTAACCAGGTGCATTTTTCAGTTGGAACTTTGGCTGCAGACGGGGGATGTGAATTGCAAGGTGTAGAATTCCTTCCCTTTCGTCTTCACTGCAGCATCCATATGACTTGCAAATTATAGAAGTCTTGGAGGTGTTACCATGAAAATGTACCAATAAGTTTTCAATTTAAAAATCTTTTAGTGATTTTTAATATTTTTCAATATTATTAATTTACTATTAGGATTGAAAACTTGCTTCGTCTAAAAATATTTCCTCTGTTGTCTATTCGGGCATCTCTGACCGCCTTTTCCAGAGCTATGTTGAAGAGGAGACAAGCCAGCGCATCTCCCTGTCGCAGTCCAATATTCGTTTCAAACGCCTGTGATTGTTCGGCCTGTATTTCGACTTTGGAAACGACTTTACGCATTGTACAAGCAAGAAATCAAGTACAAAAAGCAAATAGGCTGGTAGGATGCTTTATTAACACCATATGGCGACACCGATATATTAACACTGAGATGAAGTCAAGAATTTATTTTACATCAGAAACAAGACCCGACACAGCCACAACACAAAGACTACTGTAAATGGCAGAGATGAGAGTATTGAGAATTATTGCAGGAAATACGCTGAGAGATCGAAAGAGGTGGAGTAAAGATATCACAAGAAAATGTAACGTACAGTTTACAAACGAATGGATAAAGGACACTACATATAAAAAAGAATGGAATAACCACAAAAGCCATGGGGACCCGTGTGGTCAAAATAGCAAAAGGTAAATTACCAATCGGTAGAAGAAGTATCGGCCGACCGCGCAAAATATGGAGTGACAACCTTCCATTGAGGTATCAATCCGCCAATGAACAAGCAGAATTGCTTATAAAGAGGATGAAGAAGAATTCTTCATTGTCTTTATACTCATCTGCGTTATCTTCCCTAATTACATTTCTGCAGACAAATTTCTATCTTCAGTCATCCTAAAATATTAATTTCTATCATAGACGTGTCTTGTCCAAGGATCACCCATCAGATATTTGATTCACTCTTTTTCTTCTTCTTCTTCCAGGATTTTACAACTGAACGAATCTTGGAAGTCGTTGATTATTCGCGAACTCAATCGACTATAGGTGGCAGTGCAGTTGCATGAAAATGGCCGATGTAATTGGGATATCGTATTTTTCTATAATTAATAGTGTTATTGATGTAATTAATTAATATAAATAAATTATTTATTAAATGAACACATCCGACAAGCTTTCAAACGACGTCCATACATAGGTTAACGGATGATTGGTTTATATTTTGATCCCAATTCCTCTAGTTCCAAATAAGCGGCAGCACCCTCGGTTGAGCTCGCGAATATCATTTATTTTTGTTGGCGTTTATTACTTATGTAGCTTTTTTGCCGATGTAGATGCAAACACAGATCACTTTATAGTCGGAATACAAATAAAGCAGCTTATATCATTTCTTAGAAACCAATGAAAAAAAAAACATTAAGCAACTAAATCTGTTAGATAAGTGTCCGAAGAAGATCAAAGTAAATATGAAAGTAGAGATACCAATTAAGATAATATTGCAGAAAATGGAGATATTGAACAAATATGGATGCAAATAAAAGTCAGTATGTATGACCTCTTCTTCTTCTTCTTCTTCTTCTTCTTCTTCTTCTTCTTCTTCTTCTTTTCTTCTTCTTCTTCTTATTCTTCTTCTTCTTTTTCTTTAAGTGCCGTGTCTGTATTCACACGTTGGCCGTCATCATGTTTACAAGTTCCTGAAACCTCTCTCTATCGGTTGCTGCGCGAAATATATAGTTCTTCTACCATGGAATGTATGACCAAAGCACCGCAAACCAGCAGGAAATAGAAATATAAAAGATGAATAAAAAGAATAACTCTAAAAGATGTGTAAAATAGAAGTAGATGAACTAAATTAAGTGAGTAAGTAAGTAAATTAAGATTCAAAATGATACAAGAAAAAACACCAGCGATAGAGAGAAAATACAGGGAACAAAGAAAACGGGCTAAGAGGATCATAATATCACAGAAAAGAAAATACAATGAATGTAAATTTAAATGCTTTTAAGAAAGCTTTAAAAATGGAGAAATTAGGAACTTTGCCACAAGGGCAAAGGAGTAAAAAATGGGAAAAAGGCGTTACCAAAGAAAACCTGTACACTACAAAAGCAGAAATGGAAAAAATTTAGTAAGTGACGAGGAAATACTGAACAGATGAAAAAATACTTCGAAGAGTTTCTACAACAGAATATCTATTCCACAACAGATTATAAAGAAAAAACAGAACTGAAGGAAAGTACCGGTCAATAGTGAACAGGGGAAAAACCGCCTAATCAGTCAAGTTTAATTTTCACATTCTTGCAGCCCTATTTTTTTCGCGAAAAAGCGCCCTCTGCCCTCTATTTATTTATTATAACTCTGTGAAAAAAATGAATTTATTAATCAAAGATTAAAAAAATGAGCGTTCAAACTAAATGTGTAGAGATATGTTGGACACTCTGTACATACATCCATCAATATAATGAGCTGCTGACGGTAACAATTATTATAATGTTTTAAAGTTTTATTATTTTTCTTACATAATAATGCTGACATTACAATTTTCTATTGTTTTTATAATGATTTTATGTCCAAAATATCTTCGTATAACATAATTTTGACGCATGTCGTAGGTATCAAAACAAAATTTTTTATTGTTTATGTCACCATAAATTTTATAGCTATTGTTGCAATTTTAAAACTAACAAGTTTCTATCAAAAATAGAATTATTCAAATTTAAAATGGAAATAGGCCTATAAAGTAATTTTATTTTATTTAGCATTATTCATTGTAAATTGTTAAAAAATATATTTTTTAATTACGATTACAATCTGAACATAGATGATCAATAAATTATTACAATAAAGTTAAAGTACTACCATTGTGTACTACATATTCTATACTCCTAGAATCTCTTTCTTACAGCAAGAACAACTGTTCGGTTGTAATTCTTCCTTGTCTAAAACCCACCTGGTATTCACCTATTATATTTTCCATTCTTCTGTTTTATATATTGTTTATATGAGTTGCCAATATTTTGTATGCGACGTTTAGCAATGATAAATTTTGCATTCGCTCGTATCTCCTTTTGTGTGAATGAGTCATACTATTGCTTATTGCTTCCTTCCATTCTACCACTTCTTCATGCGTACGATTTTCTTCATATTTGAACGTCTCAGGTATTATTTGGTCGTTTTCTGGACTTTTGTTATTTTTTAGGCTCTACAATATTTTTAACCTCTTCCCTATCTTCCCTAGTGGGAGGCATCTTGTAGATATGATTTTATATGTGTACTTGGATAGTTTCCCTTGTTATCTAAGTTTACTGCCAGATTTTTTTGTTCATTCACCAAATGTTCAAAATATCCCTTCCATCTGTTTAAAATGTCTTTTTCATTCAAGTCTCTAATAAACTCTAATAAAGATTTAACGCAATATCCTTTCTTTTAATTTTTTGCCCCCCCCCCAACCCCCTGTCCAATACGATACCTTTATTTTTATAATTTTGCTTAATTTCTTCCAACAGTTTTTCATTGTATCTTCTTTTCTTTTCTCTTAATATTTCTTTAGTTCTTCTTCTTGGTTCAGCGTACTCACTTTCAGCATCTTCTCATTCTAATTTCAGCATTATTACTCTTAATTTATAATTATTTTTTTTTTATATAAGTCATCGAAACATTTTTTCTTCATTTTTTAAATTTCTTCTATATTGCTTTAGGTACCATACCTCTCTTAATTCATCCCCAAATTTGTCTGGATTCTTTTGTTCTTTGGTTTTGTCGATCTCCTAGTTGAATTCGTAATTCCTTTTTTCATTTTCTGTCATTAACATTGTATCCTTATTCATTCTTTGTTTTTTTTTTATTGAAGTTATCAAGAACTGGTATGATCTGTTTCATTGTCGCTCCTACCATAAAGTGGTCAGTGGTAAGAGTCCGGTCGTCTGTATTTCCTAACACTTTTCTTCAGGTTTTTCAAAAGTACATGATGATCTGGTTGGTTACTTTTTAGTCCAGAAAGCCACTGCTCATCCGATAGGAAAAATATTCCGATTCGGATTTTTACACAATCTCACTCAAAAAGGACCCCTTTTAACAAATTTGCATGTTGCCAGGTCCAAAAGTGGGTCAAAAATTTTTGAACGTTTTTTTTTGTTTTTTCCTAAAATTATTTTTTTACATCGAACAAAGTTTTTTTAGATGCTTTGGATCATTCCAAGCAGAAAAGGTCTTTAGTGACTTTTCTCTAAAGTTGATAGTTTTTGACATTCAAGCGATTAAAAATTTAAAAATTGCGAAATTGGCCATTTTTAACCCTCAAAAACTATGTGAAAAACTGAAAATTTCAATGTTGTTAAGGTAGGTAGATATTCTTTAAACATCGATAAAACTATAATATTTAGAGAAAAGTCACTGGAGATCTTTTCTATTTGGAATGATCCAAAAACCCTAAAAAAATTGTCCGATGCAAAAAAATTAGTTTTAGGAAAAAACAAAAAAAAAACGTTTAAGAAATTTTTGACTGCCTTTTGATCCTGGCAACCTGATGAAAATTTGTTAAAAGGAGACCTTTTTAAGCAAGATGGTGAAAACAAATTTGAATCAGAATATTTTTACGCACATATATTTACGCATATTACATACATGCAACAGTTGAAAATAGTGTCGCGCCCGCTTGATTAGCAATTAAAAAACAAAGGGTTTTCGATATTGTATTGCAAAAAAATTTTCAGGATTCCATTATAGTCCTGTCGCCAGGGGGGGTACAATGGCCTCGTTAATTCAGATGGACTTACTCAAGTTTTTTTTATGTATTTTGACCCGTAGAACACGAATTTTTTGGGTAACAGTTGATCCGGATGTCGATAAGATTGTTATAGACCAAGAACTTAAGGAATCAAATAACAGCGATTTTTGGCAAAACAAAACACTATTTTGTATTTTTTGGGCCATTTTAAGTAAAAAATATTTCTACAAGTTTTTTCGTAGGATGCACAGTTTTCGAGATAAACGCGGTTGAACTTTAAAAAAATCGAAAAATTGCAATTTTTGAACCCGAATAACTTTTGATTAAAAAATAAAATAGCAAGTCTGCTTACCGCATTTAAAAGTTTAAGTCAAATTATATCGGTTTTGATTATTTCCATTGGTAAAAATTTATTTTTTTATTGTTTAACAAAGCTATAAACACGTAGGGTTTCCCGTGCTTTTACATGTGTTTTAACGCATGTAACGTAGAAATAGTCTTGATTGCACTAGTACCTATTCTACCTACTCGTTCGATTTTAAATGAGAAATCATAGAAACATCACTCACGCACTAGTTGTTTGTAGCTTTGTTTAACAATAACACAATAAATTTTTAGCAATGCAAATAATCAAAACCGACATAATTTGACTTGAACTTTCAAAGGCGCTAAGCAGAATTGCTATTTTATTTTTTAATCAAAAGTTATTCGGGTTTAAAAATTGCAGTTTTTCGATTTTTTGAAAGTTCAACCGCGTTTATCTCGAAAACTGTGCATCCTACTAAAAAACTTGTAGAAATATTTTTTGCTTAAAATGACCCAAAAAATACAAAATATTGTTTTGTTTTGCCAAAAATCGCTGTTATTTGATTCCTCAAGTTCTTGGTCTATAACAATCTTATCGACATCCGGATCAACTGTTACCCAAAAAATTCGTGTTCTACGGGTCAAAATACATAAAAAAAACTTGGGTAAGTCCATCTGAATTAACGAGGCCGTTGTACCCCCCCTGGCGACAGGACTATTAATCGATGTCTAAAGAATATCTACCTACCTTGGCAACATTAAAATTTTCAGTTTTTCACATAGTTTTTCAAGGTTAAAAATGTTTTTAAATTTTTAATCGCTTATATGTCAAAAACTATCAACTTTAGAGAAAGGTCACTAAAGAGCTTTTCTGTTTCGAATGATCCAAAAACCTAAAACAACTTTGTTCGATGCAAAAATATTAATTTTAGGAAAAAAACAAAAAAAAAACGTTAAAAAAATTTTTGACTCACTTTTGGACTTGGCAACATGCAAATTTGTTAAAAGGGGTCCTTTTTGAGTAAGATTGTACAAAAAATCCGAATCAGAATATTTTTCCTAGCGGATGCGCAGTGGCTTTCTGGACTAATTGCCTTCTGAATGCCGCTTAGCCAGGATTGTTTCGGCCTTCCTCTCTTCCTTCTTTTCCTTGGCATCCATTTTAAAAATTTGTTATGACAGCCTGTCGTCGTCCATTCTTTCTACATGACCATACCATTGCAAACTAAGGGGCAATTTTTTTTTATTAATAACTTTTTTTTTTATTTCAGAACGATGAAAATATATAAAATAATTCACGAAACTCAAGAACTTTTTAGTCCTTATTTACATAAAGAGTGGTATTTCTCGAACGAAAATACTCAAAAACTTTTGAAAAGGTTAACGTTTAAAGATAGAACTTTATTCAACTTCGATATTTCGATGCTAAGCTGGCAATCGTACATCGTCAATTATGTCAAAGGAATAAGAGTGTATCTGATGAAGGATCCGATGTCAACAATAGTCGAAGGAAAGAAGGTACAACGGCAGAAGTTGATTAATCAGATAACATTTGCTTTTGTAATGGCAATTATTTCGTATCTTGTAGGAAAATTTGTATTATTTAGAATGATTTTTACATAATGTGAGTGGTTAAAAAAAGACAAATAAAGGTATTCTTGTTATATAATTTTGGTGAGTTACTTCAAAATCGTTACTTAAAAGCAGCTTTACATCAAGGCTATGCAAGTCTCATGCTATGCAAGTCCGTCTTGCATTGACGCGTAACAAGCATTACGACGCGATAAATTTGAATTACAGTGGTGATCAAATTATTATGATCGGTCACAAAATTTTAAGTTTTTCAAATTTGTTCAAAAATTTTATAATAAAATCATTTGCTGCTATAATATTAAGGTATGCCAATATATTTTGTCATTAATAACCTTACTTTTTTGACGTTTACAGCTCTAGAACTGTCATTTGTGTCAAATTACGTGACACCATACACATTGTGGTGAATTTGCGCTTGGAGTTTAGAACTGAATTTGTATGTTTTGTATTGTTTTTGAAAGATTAGTATCGGTTTATCTTTCTAGTATGTTTTATTAATGTATTAGTGGTGATTGTGAGTGAAAAAAACTATCAGTTTTAATTTTAAAGACATTTTCAAAACATTTCGATTTTTGAGAAGAAAATCAAAATAAGTAAGGCTAAAGACGTCTCTCTGTCTAAAGTAATGGAGATAAAGACCCTTTTATTGAATACAAAGCTTTCCCAACGTCAGATAGCTCAACAATGCCAAGTAGCGCAAGCAACAGTGAGCAATATCAAGAAAAAAATTGATACCAACAAACCCCTGACTCACCACCGTGCCCAAAAATGTGGTCGAAAGCGTTTCACTACACCCAGAAACGAGAGAAAAATGAGGGATATCTTCGTAAACAATAGAAAGAAGCCAAGAAGAATCCTCACAGGACTTATTCGTGAAGCTGGGATGCCAGTTTCTGACATGACAGTCCGCAGAAGGCTTGCTGAACAAGGTTTCAAATCATGTCGCCCTGCCAAGAAACCGAAGTTGACCATCACAATGATGAAAAAGAGACTGGAATGGGCCAAAGAACACCAACATTGGACAATTGAGGATTGGAATAAGGTAAATTACGTCACTAATAAAGTTTAAATCCCTATAACCACTGTTTTTATTCTAAAAAAATATGTTGTAGTTTTTTTTTATTCACAGGTTTGTTTCTCCGATGAGTCTACAGTGGAGATTCTCATGGATAAGTCGGCCTTTGTCCGAAGGCGGGTGGGTGAAAAATATCACAAGGATTGCATAGTGGAGCGAGTAAAGCATCCTCTCAAGATCATGGTATGGTCTGTGATCAGCAGCAAGGGCACAGGTAGGCTGTACATTGTGAATGGAATGATGAATCAACATCAGTATATTAAAGTTCTGGAAAGAAAGCTCATGCCACAAATCAAAGACTGGTTTGGCGAATCGGGGGATTTTACCTATATGCACGATTCAGCACCGTGCCATAAGGCAAAAACAGAAACATCATAACTGGAAAAAAGAAAATTAAAGTACTGAAGTGGCCAGGTAATTCCCCAGATCTCAACCCGATCGAAAATCTATGGGAGCTCATGAAGAGGGGGATTGCCCAGGAAACTGTCACAAATAAGCAGCAGTTAATTGAGAGACTCATTGCCACCTGGCACAAAGACGATAAAATAAAAGAAGACTGCCTGAGAAACATTCAAAGCATGCCAAGGAGGATCAAATCTGTCATCGAAGCTAAAGGAGGTCACACAAAATATTAAAAAACATTTTTATTTAAGGTCAAAGAAAAAAATATTTTAAAATGTTGTAAAAGAACGTGTTTATGATCTATTTTTATATTATATTCACATCATTAGACGCTTATATTCAGATTTATTCTTTATTAAACACCAAAATACAAAGATTTTTGAAGTGATCATAATAATTTGATCACCCACTGTAGTCCTCCTGGTTTAAAAACAGAGCATAGTATGACATAAAAGCTTGTATGCATCGTGAGCATTAAGAGAGCGTAGGCACAAATATTTTTTACGGCTGTCCCTACTTTTTTTTTCTTTACACGGCAAATTACGTGTAGTAAAATTCTCACTAGTATGGAGATGTAAACATTAGTTGACAATGACGTTGTCATCATTAACTTAAAGATAGTTTTTGAATGTTCTTGGATAACCGTTACTTGTATAATAGCTTAAATTATTAATTGAGTTAATTAACATGATTCTTCACAAACTATGTATTCAGTTATTACAATAATTTATATCATCATCATTTGGCTCTACAACTCTATGTGAGTCTTGGCCGCGTTTACTATTTCCCTCCATTGTTGTCGGTCCTGAGCAGCTATTTCCCATTGCTGTACTCCCATTTTGCGTAGATCGCTGGCTACTGCGTCCTTCCGTCTCTTTCTTGGGCGACCAACTGACGTTTTTCCATCGGGCCTTTCCCAGAACGTGGCGTTTAGAAGTCTTTCGTCACTTGATCTTAGTACGTGACCCGCCCATCGTATTCTGTTTGATTTAATGTAGCGTACTATGTTTTCATCTCCGTATACTGTCTGGAGTTCATCATTGTGTCTTCTTCTCCATTCTCCTGTTGTCTCTTCTCTGCAAGGCCCATAGATAGTCCGCAGTATCTTTCTTTCAAGTACCAGTAATTTTGTTGTTTCCCGCTGATTCAGAGTCCAGGTTTCGCTCCATACGTTATTGTGGGACGAATTATTGTCTTATATACTCTTATTTTTGCTGGTCTTGAGAGTATTTTTGATTTAAGTAGGGTCCTTAACGAGTAATATGCCCTGTTTCCTGCAATAATCCTGGCTAATAATTTATATACTATACAATAAAAACTAATAATCGAGAAAAGAGCAAAAGAGATTTTTTTAATAATATATTGTCACTATGGAACGCTTAAGATAAAATTTGAACATCTTTAACAACAAAATACTTGGATTACAGAATATCTCCTGGTGTATTCTCTGCTTGGATATTCCATAAATAATAAACAATAAATAACTTTTTATTAATATCACGTCTTAAATAAATAGGGCAGTCAATGAGGGTATTTGGCCCGAATTCCATACTACTACATCTATTTACTTGATATTTTCACAGTAAGTAGGGAATAGCTCAAGAAACAAAGTCTACCCTATGCCGATGTGCGCTTTTATCTTGGGGGTGGTTCCCACCCCTTCTCGGGGGGGGGAGGGGGAAGTTTTGGTTAAAATAGCCACGGGAGAGGCTAGAGAACCTAATTTTAAGCAAAAACTGTTCTATAATTATTTATTGAAAACTCAATACTTTTTGAGTTATTCGTGGTTAAAAATTGGCCATTTTCATTGAAAAATTACACCTTTTCGGACGGATTTTTGCGAATACCTTAAAAACTATGCATCTAACAAAAAAACTATATAAAATATTTCTGTAGGTTATAAAAAAACAAAGAGATTTGTTTCTTCATAAATCTTCTAGTTAAAATACAAAGAGGGGTATGGTAGGTAAGAAGAGTTTGTTTTTTTTTGCTGCATGCTCAAATCGGTTTATTAAACTTGAAATGACAGAGAAACTGTCGATTTTAAGTGTATAATGATACTAATAACTTTTGTACGGCTTGAAAAGACCTTTAAAATGAGCAATACTAAATGTCGATCACGTTCAAGCTAAGCGGGATTTCTGCAAAAAAGTTTAATGCTTAATGTATTTTAAGAAGAAATGAGAAGTATATTTATCCCCTCATCGATCAGAACTTAAAAACATCGTTTTGCTTCTACAATACTTTTTACTATACTGGTATTTCTATGTTCAAAAAGTTGGACTGGATTAAAATGAACGGTTTTTGAAAAAAATAAGATTAAATTATAGAGCGCATTTTTAAATTTTTCTTAAAAATCTTCCTTTTCCTCCATGTAACTCGAAAAAGATAAGAGATACGAAAAAAAAAAGATTTTACTCAAAAATGTAGGGCTTTTTTAGATATAAATTTCCTATTCATTTTTCATTACTATATGTCTTATCATTTTCAACTTACATGGAGGAAAAGGAAGATTTTTAAGAAAATTTAAAAATGCGCTCTATAATTTTATCTATTTTTTTTTCAAAAACCATTCATTTTAAACCCGTCCAACTTTTTGAACATAGAAATAACACTATAATAAAAGGTATTGTAGAAGGAAAACGATGTATTTACATTTTGGTGGATGGGGGTTAAAATTACTTCTCATTTTTTCTTAAAATACATTAGTTATCAATTTTGTTTGCAGCATATCGCGCTTAGTTTTATTGCAATAGACCTCCAATATAGCTCATTTTAAAGTTTTTTTCAAGCACTACAAAAGGTATAAGTAGCATTGTACACCTAAAGTTGACCGTTTTTCTGTTATTTCAAGTTGAATACACCAATTTGAGAATGTACCAAAAAACAAACTATTTTCACCTACCATATCTCTTTTTGTATTATAACTAGAAGATTTATGAAGACAAATGTCTCTTTGTTTTTTATAACCTACAAAAAATGTTTGATATAGTTTTTTTAGTTAGATGCATAGTTTTCAAGGTATTCGCAAAAAAACCGTTCGAAAAGGTAATTTGTTTTAATGAAAATGGCCAATTTTCAACCACGAATATCTCAAAAAGTATTGAGTTTAAAAAAAAATTATAGAACAGTTTTTGCTTAGAATTAGGTTCTCTAGCGAATTCCGTGGTAATTTTAACCAAAATTTTTTCCACCCTTAAGAAGGGGTGGGGATGTGGGAACCACCCCCCAAGATAAAAGCACACATCGGCATAGAGTAGACTTTGGATTAGGAGATAAGTAGAGGCTAGGCCCAACATTTCATTAAAATCCATGCAGTAGGATAGAATTTGGAGGTAATATAACATTCTTGCTCCCATTGACTGGCGTAAAATTATTTATCAAATACTCTATACTCTGGGCTAATTAGCAAAATACAAGGAAAAGTTATTTACTAGCAATTTTATTGCTGGAATCGAATCTTGTTATTGTATGTATTAATAATATAGGTATGCAAAGTCCGTAGATAGTGTGCTACTTTTTTTATAAACAAAATGGCGCCCGAAAATCGTGTTTTTTTCAATTTTTGCTCTATAACTCCAAAGATTTTAACTTTACACCAAAAATACTCAAATAAAAATTCACCGCAATTAAATTCTGCATAGAGATGTGTTTTTCCCGATTCACTTCGACGAAAACTTTCCCCGGAAAAAGCGGGTTTTTCCAACAAAAATCTTTAATTTTCAACTAAAATTTTAGATAAGTAATTGGTAATCAATAATTAAATAACTTGGTAGTGAGAAACACCTTTTCATATAGATTATAATTCCAGAAGCCGATGGAAATTGAATGAACAGTTTAGCAACAATTGAATTTATAATTAAAAATTTACGGTCGCTATAATAACGACAATAATTATGATGCATAAGAATAACTATGATTTTTTCATAAAAAGATACTATACCTATCTAATGTACTTTACAGAATTGAAATTGGACTATTTAAGCGGCCTCAGGAATATTTTAAAATTATAAACAATTTTTTGGCTTAAAAGCAAATAGAATATCTCGGGAAATATTAAACTAAATTAAATTGTGAAAACAGTATTCGAAAAACAGCGACAGGACGCTTCTTTTAAAAGAAAAACGTTTAATTACGACGAGTGGTTCCTGATATACAACCGGTGAAAGTTGACCGGAATTTACGACAAAGATATAAACAATAGGAACATAATTTTCAAACCATCACCTTTTTATTTTTGTCCTCTTTCTCCACACCAATTTTCATATCCTTAAATACTCATAACATATATTATTATAATAAAAACTATCGATAATACGTGTGAAAATTGCCAAAATAGCTAAATTCTAATAAAAAATTAGGTTGGAGAAAATGTAACCCTCAAAGTTCAAAATCGGTATACGTTAAAAAAATGCCTTTTCTCGGCTTCCCATGGAGCAATTTCCTTCATTATTTTTTTGTTCCCTAATAACTCGAGTAGAGCCATCGAACTAACTCATTATTAAATGTCAAACTTGCTTTTGTTTTGTTATAATAGATTAATTTATTTATAAGAACAGAAAACTACATATTTTTTCTAGTTGTAGGCTTTTTTTAGATAAACTTACTAGAAGTGTACCTTTTAAAGTTAAAAACATAAATATTCTCATTTGAAAGCTGTATAATTATTTAAACAATTTTTATTTAAACAAATTAAAATTTTGTGTTATAATAAATAAATTAATTTATTATAACAAAACAAAAGCAAGTCTGACATTTAATAATGGATTAATTCGATGGCTCTACTCGAGTTACTTGGGAACAAAAAAATAATGAAGGAAATTGCTCCATGGGAAGCCGAGAAAATGCATTTTTTTAACGTATACCGATTTTGAACTTTGAGGGTTACATTTTCTCCAACCTAATTTTTGATTGGAATTTTGCTATTTTTGGCAATTTTCACACGTATTATCGATAGTTTTTATTATAATAATATATGTTATGAGTATTTTAAGGATATGAAAATTGGTGTGGAGAAAGAGGACAAAAATAAAAAGGTGATGGTTTGAAAATTATGATCCTATTGTTTATATCTTTGCCGTAAATTCCGGTCAACTTTCACCGATTGTATCTCAGGAACCACTCATCGTAATTAAACGTTTTTCTTTTAAAAGAAGCGTCCTGTCGCTGCTTTTCGAATATAGTTTTCACAATTTAATTTAGTTTAATATTTCCCGAGATATTCTATTTGTTTATAAGCCAAAAAATTGTTTATAACTTTAAAATATTCCTGAGGCCGCTTAAATAGTCCAATTTCAATTTTGTAAAGTACATTAGATAGGTACGGTATCTTTTTATGAAAAAATCAAAATTTTTAATTAACGATTCAATTGTTGCTAAACTGTTCATTCAATTTCCATCGGCTTCTTGAATTATAATCTATACAAAAAGGGCTTTTACATTACCAAGTTATTTAATTATTGATTAACAATTACTTATCTAAAAGTTTAGTTGAAAATTAAAGATTTTGTTGGAAAAACCCGCTTATTCCGGGGAAAGTTTTCGTCGAAGTAAATCGGAAAAAACACGTCTCTATGCAGAATTTAATTGCGGTGAATTTTTATTTGAGTGGTTTTGGTGTAAAGTTAAAATCTTTGGAGTTATAGAGCAAAAGTTGAAAAAACACGATTTTCGGGCGCCATTTTGTTTATAAAAAAAGTAGCACACTATCTGCGGACTTTGCATACCTATATTATTAATATATACAATTATCAGATTTGATTCCAGCAATAAAATTGCTGGTAAATAACTTTTCCCAAAAATGGTCTATTCTCCGATAATCAGCCCAGACTACTATCAATATTATTTAATAAACAACTCAAAATATTCCTGAAGCCGTGTCAAATATTTAGTAGCCTTGTTTGTCACTGTCTTGTCACCACAGTCTGTTCGACTGAGTGCATTGTATGACAAAAATAGCGAATGTTCGATTTGGAAAATATCACCACGGACATGGTGATCATTTCTTTCGAATCCTGAAAAAACTAATACCTAAATATTTTTTGAAAAATTTAATCGCAGAATGAAAGGCTACATTATTACCGAAGGCCAAAAGTCCCTTAGACTAAATAAAAAATTTCTTTTGAATGAGATATTTGAAATTAAAAATCACACTAAATTTTCTCTTAGTTTTTCACCCCTGTAACTTATTAAAATAAAAATTATATAAGTTTTCAGGGACTTCCGGCCCTCGGTAATAACGTAATATTTCATCTGCGTTTAAATTTTTCAAAAATATTTATTAGTTTTCTCAGGATTCGAAAAAAAATAATGCATTCAAAAAGCATTGGAGCCGGAATTTTGCGCCTAGCCCCTCGGACGACTTAAGACTAGGAATATATACTCCATCTAATTTACTTACCGTTGCACGTCATCCGCGTCATAGTCCGTGACGTCACATGATACCAACACGAAATATTTAGGCGGTAGGTGTGTTCTTTTTTAGAATCTTTTTGCCGAGTACACTGTAATTACAGCCACTAGACATATTTTATTATCTACGCGTAGAAACAATATTTGAAGATTTCTATTAATGTTAACATAAAGAAATACACAATAATATGTTTCGTTTAATTTGTATAAATGGATTATAAAGCGTTTTTATGAAGCACATTTGTTCGGAACACACTGTAACTGTAATCGAACGAAGGTGACATTTTGGCATAAATTGGTAACATTTATCCGAGAGTTGCGGTATTGACACTTTAAATTTGTTTTTATTCTTGACTCTAAGTATTTGTTTTATTATATTTATTGTTTTTATTATTTACTTTAAGGTAAGATTATAGCTTAATTCTAGTTTTCAATTTCTAATGTTTTTATTTATTTACATTGAATATTAATTTGTTTTGTTGTATAATCCAAATTTGCAATAATTATCTGATCTATTTGACTTAAAATGGATTCAGGATTTTTTATACTTTGGCAACAATGTCAACTTAGATCTCTGACATAGATAATGACGTGCAACGGTAAGTGAATTAGACAAACTGTACTTTGTTTATAAGACATTGGCCTCAGGCATAAACATATACTTAATGCCCTTGGTTCAGTGGCGTAGCTAGCATGGGTGACACCCGGGGCGGTAATCCATGGTGTCACCCCAAATCCTAAAAATATCTAAGGATTGTTAAAATCAATGGAAATACTATAAACGTATGTTGTGAATAATGAAAAAATTAAGAATTATATCTAGTTAATAAACCGAGGTTATTTAGCCTTGTTTGCGCCAGTTTTGCTCGCAAGTATTTCTTAATTAATTTTAGCTTACTAAAACATCTCTCACATGAAGTAACCGATACACAAATGGTTATATTAATTTTAATGCGACCATTAAGTTTGGGAGATATTCCATGAAAACCCACTCCACAAGGAATCTTAAAAAGTCTACAACTAACCATTTAGATGCTGTGATAATAGTCGCTTGTAAATGTCTTCTGAGCCTTGATATTTCTAGCACAAGGTCTGCTTCTGATACATCTTCATGGTAAAGTCAAAAAATGTTGAAACAGCTGACTTCAATTGTTAACTGTTCGTGAAAATCAAAGTATGTGTCTCTGCACAACATCGAACAATGAAGCCACATTATGAATAGACTTTGATCAGGTTTCGAGTTCAAAATTGAATAGGTCAAAACAGTCCCACATATCCTGTTGAAGTTCGAGTCGAAGTGTCAGTCCTGTATCGGTAGCTAGGTTTTTCGGTGGGAATATCGTCGTCCTCATATTTTTTCGTGGCAACATCTATTGCTTCATCTATAATATGCTCACGTTTTTCTTCAATGTAAAATGCACCTATTTTGGTCGCAGATTGATCAATGGTTATGCCTTAACTTTGAAATTCAATCTGACAAAAATTGGTTCCTCTTAGAACATCATTCAATAGGAAAATATGACAAAAAAAGAATGTGTGTGTACTTTGTACGCACGTAAGAAGTTATACTTCTATTATATGATTATATGATTATAAACGAAATTAATATACTTTTTATTTATATTTTATTTAAATATTAAATGAATTTATACTTAATACTTCTCAAACATTTTTATTAAAACAGTGCCAAAAATTAAAATAATAAAAAAATAAAACACACACAAACACATTAAAAATGCCACAAATGATTTCTGAACATTAATTGTCGGAAAATTTTTTAACTAAATACGTATTGTCTGAAAATAAAATTATATAATAAATATACTTACAATCATAAAATGTATAAAAAAAAATAAAAAAATAAAAGTTTCTATTGGGATTCGAACCAACTTACCACGCGGCTGGTATTTGCGTTGTATTGGGATTCACCCGCATTAAAACTGCACCACAGAGACAGCTTGTCATTATGTGCGAAGATCGTCTAACTAAACAGATTAACCTTTTGACATTTTTAACTTATGTAAATCAAATTATTTTGATTTTGAATTGAAATGATTTAGAATTGAAAAAATACAACAAAACATAGGGTAAGAAGACAATATATTAGATGAATATTGATAGAAATTTTGATGGTAATCAAATTATGTAAAAAAAAGTATTACATACTACTTATGTATTTTGGTAGGTTCAAGGTAGGTATCGGAGCCCGTATAACGACTAATAAATTTCGCAATCACTTGCGTCGTGCAAAGTGGCTATGTTCAAATATCATAACAAAATTTGATCAACTATTTATAAAACACTTACCAGTGAAAGATTCTTTAGCTTTGAATAAGCGAGATCTGCGGCACTCATACTAGGCACAGTTTGATAAGCTTTCACATTGGCATGCAACAATCATCTCTTCTATGTAAATAAGTCCAAAAATATAATATGAAAACTATTTAAAAAGGCAGTATAACCATTAACTAAATTTTTGTTTGTTGTTTCTCTTCCTACAAATTTTAAAACGCAACAAGCATACATTATAACCAAACACAGTCCCACAGCTGTGCCACAGCTGCCATATTGGATAATTTTTGTCATGTCATTTGAACATCCAATCAGAACAAAGTTATAATGCGCATGCGCCCGGTCGCTAGGTTTTCCCATATAAAATTTCACCGTCATTACGCCCGTAAAGAAGTATAACTTCAAAAATGTGAAATTACACACGTCGGGCATCAATAGGGTATGTCTATATGCACTTCTGGTGTCTAAATTTTCTTTTTGATGACATAGTTCCTCAATTGCAGCAATAAAACTATCAAAATATTCTCCCATCACTTTAACTGCAGCATAGTGAGTACTCAAACGCGTTGTGGAAAGTCGTTTAACAGATGCTTTGCTGTGTTAAATAAGCACTTCCCATCCCAGCAGCTAGTGGAAGCAGAAAAAAAAATTAAAAATTTTCCTCTACAGTTCTGATAAAAGTTACTCAGGATGTATTGTTCGCAAAAGAGTGCTGGCCACAAAAATCATTGGTATCATGATCAATACATCCAACGAAAATGTTCTTTTTGTTTTTTGCTTTAAGGGTGTAGGCGCAAATTTTCGCGCCAATGTGTTTTAAATGAATTCATTTTTTTCGAATCCTTAGAAAACTAACAAGTATTTTTGAAAAATTTAAACGCATAATCAAAGATTACATTATTAGGTACCTAGGGCCGAAAATCTTTCGAAATAACCAAAAAGTTTCTTTTGAATGAGATATTTAAAATTAAAAATCACACTAAATTTTCTCTTTTTTTCACCCCTGAACTTATTAAAATAAACATTATAGAAGTTTTCAGGGACTTTCGGCCCCGGGAAATAATGCAATCTTTCATTCTGCGTGTAAATTTTCCAAAAATACTTATTCGTTTTCTCAGGACTCGAAACAAAATGTTTTTTAAAACATTTAAAACAAATTTGCGCGAAATTTTGCGCCTACGCTCTTAATAATAGCTTGTATTCCTCCATGTACGCCGCTCTCCACAGCTGCATTATTGTATCCCTGTGAACGGCACTTCATATATCAAGCTTCAATCATCAATTTCAAGCTTCTTGAGAATATCGTTATTTAGATCAATAACTGTTTTTTTCCTTTTAACGGAAAAATCAAAGAAATGCCTCTTTGACCTCGACTTTTCTCGGTTTCGTGTGTATACAAAATAATATCGAATTGTATTTTGATTATAAAGTGGGTAGAGTTACTAATTAACGATTCATTCTTTTGTGAGCGGGTCTCTCGGGTGTCGCCCCCAAAAGGGTGACACCCGGGGCGGACCGCCCCCTCCGCCCCACCCTAGCTACGCCACTGCCTTGGTAGTCTGGTACATAAAAACCTATTGTGAAAATTTAGAAAACATTCATTAAATGATACTATTACATCCATAAATATTATATTAATTGATATCTTTTAAATTCCGATTTCACCTCTGAATTCTTGCTATAATCTAATTGTGGTTGCGATAATTTAATATAGCACATTAACCGATGCCAGTAGTTTTCTCATAACCATAGCACGACCGAATCTTGCATCTATGAAAATTCGCAATTGCTTAGTTTGCATAATGTACTTCTGTATGCAAATAAATTTTGTGTGGTAATGTAGGTATATAATGGGCAAATTTTATTACAGATATGTGCATATAGAAAATGACTTATAGTGCAGCCGATATGTGAAACAACTGTGCATTTAATGATAGAAGTATATAATTTGGACTACATATACTGCATATATAAAGGTTCAAATTTAGATATGAGGCCATCTCAGATTTTGCATTTTACAAAAATAGCAAGGATTCAAAATGGCGACTATACATTGTGACTAATAGCACGATAACTTTTGAACGAGACTTCAGATTTCAACCAAATTTGGTATAAAGGTTCTTTTTTTAATGTATAAGATCGAGGTCTTGAACCGAAAGAATCGGTTTACCAGAAGTTGTGTTTTTCCTGATTTTTATGTAAAAATATGCTGGTTTCTTTGCAATTCTTTCACCCTGTATGTATTAATTTTTCAAAAAGTTAATACCACCATTGAAAAGAGCGTAAAAATATTTTTTAGGAAATATTTTTATCTTTTTAGTTATGTTAATTACCATTTAAGAAATGCAAAACGTATCTTTCCATGTACCTATGTAGATGCGGCAGATTTATAAAAATTATTGTGCATTTAATGACAGAAGCATATAATTTGGACCACATATACTACACGTATAAAAGTTCAAATTTAGATACGAGGCCATCTCAGTTTTTGTTCCTTTTACAAAAATGGCGGACATTCAAAATGGCGACTATACATATGTGACTAATAGCACGATAACTTTTGAACGAAACGCCAGATTTCAACCAAATTTGGTATATAGGTTCTTTTTTCGATGAATAATATCGAGGTCTTGAACCGGAACAATCGGTTTACCAGAATTTGTGTTTTTACTGTTTTTTATGTAATAATATATTGTTTCTTTTTCAATTCTCTCACCCTGTATATATAAATTTTTCAAAAAGGTAATAACGCCATAGGAAATAGTGCAAATATACTTTTTAAGAAATATTTTGAACTTTTCAGTTGTATTAATTACCATTTTATAAATTCATAACGTATGTTCACATGTACCTATGGGCGGCAGATTCATTTTGAATGCCCGTCATTTTTGTAAAAGACTAAAAATCTGAGATGGACCCATATCTAAATTGGAATCTTTGTATGTGTAGTATGTGTGGTCCAAATTATACGCTTCTACTATTAAATGCACAATAATTCTTATATTATTATTTGCACGAATCTGCCGCGCATAGGTACCTACGTTATGCATGTATTCACGTATGTGAAGATACGTTATGCATGTATTAAATGGTAATTAATATAACTAAAGAGTACAAAATATTTCCTAAAAAATATTTTTACGCTCTTCTCAACGCCGGTATCACCTTTTTGAAAAATTAATATATACAGGGTGAAAGAATTGAAAAAGAAACAACATATTTTTACATAAAAAACAGTAAAAACACAAATTCTGGTAAACCGATTCTTCCGGTTCAAGACCTCGATATTATTCATCAAAAAAAGAACCTATATACCAAATTAGGTTGAAATCTGACATCTCGTTCAAAAGTTATCGTGCTATTAGTCACATATGTATAGTCGCCATTTTGAATACCCGCCATTTTTGCAAAAGGAACAAAAACTGAGATGGTCTCGTATCTAAATTTGAACCTCTATATGTGTAGTATATGTGGTCCAAATTATAAGGTTCTACCATTAAATGCACAATAATTCTAATAATATTTGCACGAATCTGTCGCACTATTAGCCATATTAATTAAAACAAATATGACCTGTGCTAATTTAAACTGCATCAACATTGTAATTATAAAAGTTATAATCGTACAAATTATCAGCATCTAGGAAAATGATCTAATTAAAATTATAATTTATAAAATATGACCTTAGATAATTTAAAATACGTCGATACATCTCTGTTTAACATCGTCGTTCTTCTTCTTCTTATGGTGCCTATCCGTTCCAGATGTTGGCTATCCTAACGTTGCTTGCTGCTATTCTGAATAGTCGGGTTGTCGATGTATTAAACCAGTTTCTGAGGTTTTGTACCTTGTCCTGAAGAATGAGTTGCAACAAGCCGTATCTCTGTTCATTCTTCGTAACATGGCCAAGATATTCTAGTTTGCGCTCTTTGATGATGTTAATTATCTCGCATTACTTGTCTATTCTACGTAGGACCTCAACATTAGTCACACGATCCGCCCACGAAATTCCTAACAAGCGTCTGTAACACCACATCTCGAATGCCTCGAGTTTTCTTAAAGAAGCTTCGGAAAGTGTCCAGGCCTGTATTCCGTATAATAACGTAGAAAATACATAGCAAAGTCCGTGTCCTCTACTCTGAAGTATCCTTGCCTCACTCCTCTATCTAAGGAGACTGCCTCTGTCAACTGATCATCACCTTGATCTAACATCGTATGAGGTAAAATTAATTTTGACGATTTTTTATATTTATTTCACCTTAAATGTTCTAAATGCAAAATAACAGTCTACATTCTACTAACGATCTGTTTCCCAACTAAAACGCGTATCTTACTAAACCGCTTATACAGGGGGTCTGCGTAACTTGGAACCATATGGGAAACCTTTTTAATATCAATTTTACGAAAAAAGTTATTCTTTATAAAGTGCTCTGCATAGTCTAAAACCTAAGATGCAATCATCAGATATCAAATTTTGTCAACAGTATACGAGGTATGTCAAAATATATGAATTTCGCTCGAGAGCAAACTACCTTTATATTTCAAAATATCAAAAAATTTTATAATGAAAAGTTATTTGTAATTAAAAACCATATTCAAATTTACAATACCAGCCTTCTACTTGAAAAAAAATTCTGAAATTTTCCTAAATTACCGATTCCCAACATCATTTTTATTTATTCGACATGTAATAACTCTTTTATTAATAATTTTAGGAAAAAAAGTTATTCTTCATAAAAATCTGTGCATGGTCTAAACCTCAAGATGCAACCATCAGTTATCCAAGTTTGTTAATTTTATACGAGGTGTGTCAAATAATATGAATTTAGAAAGAATCCTTTGAATTGCTTGAATTGCTCACCGAACCGTTTTCGCAGTAAAGCCATCCTTTCACGCGATATATGGCATTTAGCGCCATATTTTTGGAGCCAAATGTCATTCAAACTACGAACTTCAATTTCTGGTACCAAATAGTCATTATCATGGCGCAAGAATGGTCTCCATTCATTGTCTTCATTCTGACCAGCCTCTGTTTTAAAGATATGGACCGACAATGCCACCGACCCATAAACTACACCAAACAGTGGTTCTCTCTGAATGTAATGAAACACATTCCTCATTGAATGCCTGTTTTCGTAATACAGCTAAATAATTTCTAGACGTTGTACTGAGTTAAGTCTTTCCAGGATGAAATGTCAAACAATACTGAATAAGAAATCAACTTTATGTGATACCATTCATGCACGATCTTCCAAAAAATCCTCACCAAAAAAAGTACCTCTAAATGAATCACCCTTTATTTGAGACCATTTGGAACCATTTCCATTCAGTTCCATGGCAACTACTGCAGAATAAGCGTAACACCAACCGAGGACCACCCTGCAGCAATCAGAAAACCAAGGAAAAGCCGGCCGAACATCGGAAATAGCACATGGGAAACCTTAACTAACATCACAGAAACAGGAGAAGTTGGCCAAACATACGTCGACTAGAGTCCATAACAACGGGAACACCGGAAAGTTCAGTTAAGTCCATAGTTTCTTTCTTGGCTTAAACATCGATCCCTGATTTTTATTTTCAAGTTGTCAATTATTAATTTAATTATGTAGTAAGATATAAGCAATAAAATGTAATTGGGTATCTACTAGTTGAATAAAGAATATGTGTTGAAAACTTTTTGTTCCGTCAATAATTATTAATTTCTTCATATTAATTAGTTTATGCCGAACACCACCCCTGAGGGGTTTCAACTTGAAGAAAGGTGAGCTAGCCGCTTCACAATTGGCTAGTAGTCGGATAGTATAGTAGTCAGTAGTCGCTTAGTATAGTCGGATAGTAGTAGTACCTAGTATAGGTACCATAATTTTATCCGTTTTTTTTATAATGAAACTGTTTTGTCTACATATTGTTATTCATGGTTATGACACAACCTATTTATTACCCAATGATTTTAATATATTGTATAAATAATCATGTAACTTTTCATAATTTTGAAATGGATTTATCCTTGACATTGCTGTTTTTATTATTGGTCTTTTAATTTATTAATAAATCGATTTGGACAAAATTAGAATCTAAACGGATTTTGTTTAGAACTTAGATGCAGACTTGTCATCTCTATGACACATTTGATAATCATCTTGGCCATTCTGATTTTAAACGCAGCTGCTTCTTATTCGGTTGAAACCGAAAACTCTTTAAAACTCTTAAAATCATTTAGGACTATCTACGTACATACTGATTTTTAGATCTCTGTCTAAAGTCTCCAAAGATCTCTGTCTTTAGTCATTTTTTTGAACTCATGTATTACCCTTTTGCATACTTGTATGATTTGGCCGATCTATCTTGTTGGAAATCTTACTCGGGATCTTCGACCTTTTACCTTTTCTTGGATAGTAAGTGTTTCCATGTTTTCTATTTTTGTTTTTATAGCATGTCCCCTCAACTATTTAACATATATGGGGAGCATATATCGAGAAGAGCGCTTGAACACCCACACATCATCAATATTGACCAGTTTGAGGTTTCGATCTCATATGTACATCTGGGATCATTGATCACAAACATACGGTCACTGCAGACTAAATAGTAAAATGAGATCTAGCAAAAGTCGCCGTAGGTAAGATGGCCAAAATATGAAAGGACCTTCAAATTTCATGAACTCTAGAAATGAGATTGATCATCTGCTAAATATTCTCAATATTGACATACGGATGTGAATGTTCTGTTGGAGAAGAATGTTTCAAATTGCATGGACCGACACACAGGACAAATAATTTAATATTAAATAAGCTAAAGGTGTACAAACGGCTCTCCAGCAAAGTCCATCTTCAACAATTAAAATACTTTGGACATGTTATAGTTATGAGGGCAGGTACAGAAAACATCGAAAGACTTATTCGCCAAATAAATGTAGAGTATATCCAACGAGATGGATTGACCAAATTACAGGAATGTGCAAGAGGCTTTATGATGCATGAGTTAAAAGAACTTACCAGAGATATAGATCTTTGGAGACGGACAATACACGACATCACAATGACCACTACATTCCCTCCGGTGGCCAGAACTGAAGAGAGAGTTTATATATAAGGTTCTTGAACTCCTAAGTGAAACATAGAGCTTCAGTGAAAACGCGCCATTGGGTTCTATTTTACGCTAAGACCTTCACCTCATTCCAAGACTTTCCTTGACCTCTTATCGCGTCCATGATAGATATTTTCCAAGTTTGTGCTGGGCGACCTCTTTTTCTTTTTTGCTTGTGGATTCCAATCTAGGGCGGTCTTTGCAATACTGGAACTATTTTTTCGGAGTGTGTGAGCGATCCAACTCCACTTTCTGGACTTTATTTCATTATCTATCCTCTTTTTTTGGCTTGGACTATAGTCATTCAGCCAGTCTCAATCAAAAGTAAATGTATTAAAGATATTGCCAATTAGTGAAACATGGTTATTATAATAATATCACAATATTTTACTTCTTATTTTACCTATGGTCCATTCTTTCACGGTTTTTGCTCTAAATTTTAAAGAACCGCTTGGATTGACATGGAATTTGGCATACGCATAGCTTACATGTCAAAGAAAAAAAGTGATATTGTGCCGATGTGTGCTTTTGCCCTGGGGGTGACTTTAACCCCCTTTTGGGGGTGAAAAAATATAAGTCCAAAATAAGTCCGGAAATGGATAAATTGACTAAGTTTAAGTAACTTTTGTTCTATAGAGTTTTTTCGCCAAGTCAACACTTTTCGAGTTATTTTTGCGAGTGAATATGTCCATTTTTCAACAAAATTACTACATTTTTAGACGGTTTTTCGCAAAAAACTCAAAAAGTAAGTATTTTGTCGAAAAAAACGTTCTTAGCAAAAATATGGCCTGCAAAAAAGTAAAAAAATGGTGTAAGCGATAGGTCTCTGGACCTCGTAAAACCAGAGTTATAGCCAATGAAAAATTGATTCACATTCACCAAATTTCAAATACTTTGAAGTGAAATATCCAAAAAATTAAGCATTTTTTGGGGAAAATCCATTATAACTTTTTAAAGTGTTTAAAAAGAGCTTAATTTCTGTTTTTATAAAAAGATTTTATCATTAAATGTAAGCAAGTTACGCTCAAAAAAAGTTGGTTCCTTTTGTTTTGGCAAAAAAAAAATCGGGAAGACCACTCCCTAATTAGCAACTTAAATGAAATAAATCGTTACCGCTCCACAAATTATTTTACTTATGTTGTGTTTATATGATCTGTAAGTTTCATCGATTCAAAGTGCTTATTTTTGAAAACATTTGGTTTTAAAGTGAAATTTTTAATTTGAAAAATATGATTTTTTATTTATATATATGATTAAATGGTTGCGAGACCTGAACATTAAAACAGTATGACGTTAACAAATTGAAATTATTCGAAATGTGGATGAACCGCCGAATGTTAAGAAAAAGCTGGGCCAGCAGAACCACGAATGAAAAATTACTGAAAATAATAAACACAGGTCCTCATCTGGTCAATACTATCAAAATTAGATAGACGTCATATCTAGGACACATAATGCGCCATAGGAAATTTGAGCAGCTCCAGGTAATAGTAAATGGCAAGATCGAAGGTAAAAGGGGTTAAAGAAAAAAAATCTTGGCTCCGAAACATCAGAGATTGGACCCACACAACAGAAAATGACTTAATTCATCAAGCCCAGAATAGAGAGAAATTTGCCATATTGACCGCCAACCTCAATAGAGAAGTCACTTAGGAAAAGGAGCCGAAAATATCATTTTATTATTTTTCTTCGAGAAAAAAAAAGCGTTAAAACTCTCCGTAAAAAGCGAAGCCTTTAATTATAGAATCTTAAAATCATCTTTATTAAAATATGAAGCCAACATTTAATAATTCACTCAAGAAAATGGGCGGAATGCATAAAACGTAGTAGATGCTATTGCTTCAGCAAATAGTCTAGGTGCGTTTGTTGAGAAGAACTTACTACACAACAGAAGTACCTACTACTGACCAGAAGTATCTACTAAAAAGCGTAGCGCCAGCATTGTCTGCATTACACCAATCGTGATGGAATTAGTTTTCCATGTGCTTGTGAGTAAAAATGAGTGACTCAGATCCGAAGCGACAAAAGAGTTACGCGAGGATAAAAATGAACAATTGTTATTTGTTAATCTTCTTCACAATTATTAAATTTTATTTGATAAGAGAATGACCCAAAAATTAAGAATCTTCTTCTTAGTTTGTAAATTTTTCTATGACACACATTCATAAATGCTGTCATATTGTAACAAAACAATACCTACGCCGAAGACGTCCACCCACCAACTTCACTTAAACTGAAGCAAAATACTATTAAACAAGCACATATTTCAAAAGCGTAGTACATTTTTCTATGTAGGCTGGTAAATAGTAGCAAATACTACGGAGAAAAGCAAATGCTTTTTAAGTGTAGTGAAATCTTCAAAAATGTAGTACGTACTTGAAGCATTAGCATTTACTACATTTTATGCCACCATGGGCACTTTACTTTATAGCTAAACTCGTACCTATTTACGGTTATCGGAACAAACTCTTATAAAATAATACTTTTATTTGAACTTTAATGACTTTAAATACTTGGATTTTCCATAAATAATATATAAACAATAAATAACTCTTTATTAATTGAACGCCTTAAATAAATTATTATTTTTCAAATACACTGTCAATACTATTTAATAAACAACTCTTTGATTGATTTTATTATCATCGTAAAAGCGTTAAAAAGAAGTAGCAGAATTAACTGCTATATCAAGATAGCGGGTCGGACACATCTCTACTTGTCACTGTCTTGAGTCTTGTCATAACATTATATTCGAATGAGTGCGTTGTATGACAAAGATAGCGAATGTTCGATTTCCACGGACATGGTGTCCATTTTTTCGAATCCTGAAAAAACTAATAAATATTTTTAAAAAATTTAAACACAAAATGGAAGACTAAATTATTATCGAGGGCCGAAAGTCCCTTAGAATATATAAGAAGTTTCTTTCGAATGAGACATTTGAAATTAAAAATCTCACTACATTTTCTCTTAGTTTTTCGCCCCTGTAACTGATTAAATAAACATTATAGAAGTTCTCAGGGACTTTTTGCCCTCGCTAATAACGTAATCTTTCATTCTGAATTTAAATTTTTGAAAAATACTTATTAGTTTTCTGAGGATTCGAAAAAAATGAATCCCCATTTGAATAGCATTGCAGCCGAAAATACGTAGGTACCGATCCTCTTAAAGAACGGACTACTACTCGTTACAGCTAATGTACATACTATTTTTTTTTTTTTTTTTTTTTTTTTTTTTTTTGTTTTTTATGGCATTGACTTGGGTGTCATTTAGCCAGTCACAACTTTTTTTTGTTTTCTGTTCATACATAAGGAAGGCAATGAGGTCCTTAGAGTTCCATAGCAAACTCTTCTACAGCTCTCTACTCAGTTCAAAAGCTGGCCGCTGTGGACTGTCCAAGTTGGTCACCACATTTTCCATTATGTATCTTCTTCTTCTTCTTCTTCTTTTTTCATATGTACATAATATACCAAATTATCAGGATTAACAAGTTTAGAGATTAATTTTAGTTTCACAGATAAATTTCATTAAACAATCATATATATTCTTGCTGTTCAGAGACAATAGATAGGATACATTGAAAGGTGGAAAAACATTACATTTTATTAAATCTTGGATTAAATTATATGTGCATGGAATATATTTTGCGCACTCAAAGAAAGTATGATTTAAGTCACCAACCTTCTGACATTCTGTACAAAGATTTGAATCAAAAACTTTAATTCTTGCTAGATGTAGAGGGAAACATGCATGTCCAAACTTCATTCTAATTAATGTTGTTATATATCTTCGAGGTACTACGTAATTTTTAAACCAATATATATTTGGAACAGAAGGTTGAATCAGTGAATACTGAGATTTGGATTGTTTACAAAGATCTCGCCATGATTGACTCCACTGATTTTTAACTCGATGCTTAATAGTGTTAACTAAGTCAGATATGCAAAACTTACGATTATGTGAAGTACCATATTCAATGGCTTTTTTAGCCAACCTATCAACATATTCATTATGCGTTAGTCCTATATGAGCCTTAACCCATAAAAAGTTCACTCTTCTTTTATTTTTATGAATTTCAAAAAGGATTTTCTTAATTAGTAGGATATAAATATTTGAATTGTTATTGGGAAAATCTATAGTTTGAATAGCAAGAAGAACAGAGAGTGAATCGGAAATAATTGTTGCAGATATATCTTCTGATTCTTTAAAATATTGCAGGGCCTCATAAATTGCTATGGCTTCAGCACTGAAGATAGAAAAATCATGGCCTAACTTAAATATTTTTTCTGTTTTAGTAGCAGGTATGAAAAAGGCACATCCAGTGCCAACTAACGTCTTAGATGCATCTGTATATATATTTATAGAATCTGGCCAATTATCTAAGAATGTTCTTAAGATGTTAGATCTAATATTACTGTTTTCATGGTAACTTGGTTTTACTAATTTAACTGTATGTAAAAAAGAATGAAAATCTTCGAGTCCAAAACTATCAATCATGTTATAATCACAGTCAAAATTTAACAGATCTCGAAAAGCCTCGCAAAGGGGAGGAGAGTTCTTTAGCTTCCAGTATTTATTAGTTAAATCTGCTACATTCAGCTTGTTAATATTTTGGTAAAGACCGATATTTAGGTAACGAATTTTCATTAAAAATTTCTGGCTGAGATATTTCCTTCTATAATTGAGTGGAATTTCTAAAGCTTCTACATGTAAAGCTTTATTTGGGGTTGATTTCATAGCTCCCAAACAGATACGGAGTCCTAAGTTTTGTACAACGTCTACTTTGTTTAAAATATGTTTAGAAGCTGAGCCATATAGAATACTACCATAATCAATTATAGATCTAATATATGATCGATAGAAAAGCAAAGAAGTTTCAACATCAGCTCCCCACCAGATCCTTGAAACTGATTTAAGAAAATTTAGACCCTTATTACATCGATTTATCATAAAGTCAATATGTAATTTCCAAGTCAATTTACGATCCAAAATCATTCCCAAATACTTAATGGAAGAAGCAAATGCATAGTCGTAGCCATTAAGTTTTAAATTCTCTATTTTTGGGATATTATGTCGAGTGAAAATACAGACAGTAGATTTAGTCCTGTCGCCAGGGGGGGGGTACAACGGCCTCCTTAATTCAGATGGACTTACCCAAGTTTTTTTTATATATTTTGACCCGTAGAATACGAATTTTTTGGGTAACAGTTGATCCGGATGTCGATAAGATTGTTATAGACAAAGAACTTGAGGAATTACATAACAGTGATTTCTCGCAAAACAAAACATATTTTTGTATTTTTTGGGTCATTTTAAGCAAAAAATATTCCTACAAGTTTTTTCGTAGAATGCATAGTTTTCGAGATAACCGCGGTTGTACTTTAAAAAAATCGAAAAATTGCAATTTTTGAACCCGAATAACTTTTGATTAAAAAATAAAGTAGCAATTCTGCTTACCGCATTTGAAAGTTTAAGTCAAATTATATCGGTTTTGATTATTTGCATTGCTAAAAATTAATTTTTTTATTGTTAAACTAATCTATAAACACATAGGTTTCCCGTGCCTAATACATGCGTTTTAACGCATGCTACGTAGAAATTGCCTCGCTTGCACTTGTAGCTACTCTACCTACTCGTTCGATTTTAAATGAGAAATCATAGAAAACATCACTCACATACTAGGTGTTTACTACAGTTTACAGCTTTGTTTAACAATAAAATAATAAATTTTTAGCAATGAAAATAATCAAAACCGATATAATTTGACTTAAACTTTCAAATGCGGTAAGCAGAATTGCTACTTTATTTTTTAATCAAAAGTTATTCGCGTTAAAAATTTACAATTTTTCGATTTTTTGAAAGTTCAACCGCGGTTATCTCGAAAACTATGCATTCTACGAAAAAACTTGTAGGAATATTTTTTGCTTAAAATGACCCAAAAAATACAAAAAGATGTTTTGTTTTGCGAGAAATCGCTGTTATGTAATTCCTCAAGTTCTTTGTCTATAACAATCTTATCGACATCCGGATCAACTGTTACCCAAAAAATTCGTATTCTGCGGGTCAAAATATATAAAAAAAACTTGGGTAAGTCCATCTGAATTAAGGAGGCCGTTGTACCCCCCCTGGCGACAGGACTAATTTATTTTGAGCTATTTCGAATCCGTTTTGATTGAACCATAAATTAACACAACATTGAATTCGTCCTAAGGTTTGAACCGAGTTATCATAAGTTTTGGCCTGTGAATACAGGAGAAAATCATCAGCATATTGTATTATTTGAAATTTAAAAATGTCAGTAGGGACTTTATGCAAATCCGCAGTATACATATTAAACAAAAGGGGACTCAATACTGATCCCTGTGGTAGTCCTAAATTATTATATCTAGGGCCTATCAGTTTATTATAATTAGTTCTTAGATATATCTTTCTGCAGGAATAAAAATTATAAAGAGCTTCAGCCAACTGAGGCGGTATATGAAAATGTTTTATCAATTTTTCCCTTAAAATGTCAAGACTGACATTGTCATATGCACTTTCAATGTCTAAGCATATAGTAGGTAAATAGGTGTTGTTGGAAAATGTGTTTTGAATATCTGTTACTAGTGTAGAAAGTGCGTCTAAAGTACCATATCCTTTTTTATAACCAAACTGAAAATCTGGAAGAAGTTTATTTTTTTCTACCCACCATTCCAACCTGTGTTTTATCATTCGTTCTAGAGTTTTCAACATACAGGACATAAGAGAAATCGGTCTATATGACTGAGCCAAATTTGAGTTTTTACCTGGTTTTAATATTGGTAAAACAATTACATCGTGAAATTGATCAATAACTGATTTATTGCTGATTACACAATTAAAAATATCTAACATTAGAAGTTTGGCAATTTTAGGGAGATGTTGAATCATTGGATATTTAATATTATCAAATCCTGGACTCGTGTTATTTCGATTTTTTAGAACATATTCTAGTTCTGTAATATTAAAAGGTTCTAGTAAAAAATGGCTTTGCTTTTCTGGAATATAATTATGAGTATTAGGTGGTTTAACAGATGGCGGAGCAATTTTATCAAAGATTTCATCCTCTAAGGTGTTATCCAAATTGTATGCATTTGGAATTGATTTTCTATTTAGTTTTCTGGCTTGCTTCCACAACGTTGTAGTTGGAGTATTTTTGTTTAGAGAAGACACAAAATCTTTCCAACTCTTTTTAGCTATCAATTTTAGATTCTTCTTAGTTTTAGCCATGCTAGCTTGACACTTTATATAATTATTAAAATTAGCATTTTTTTTATATTCTGTCAGTGCTTCTTGCCTTTCTTTAATAATTGTATCACATTCTGTATTCCACCAAGGTGGGGAACAACGAATTTTATTTTTAAAAGTTTTATATTGCGGGATTGAAATGTGCGCAGCATGATTCATACTATCTATTAGAAAGCAATATTTATCAGATGTACTGTCCATTTCGTAAACACTATTAAAAAAATTTTCAACTGAGGTTGTGTATAGATTCCAATTGGCTTTTCTAATGTTCCACTTACTTCTGGGTATAAACTCTTCAGTTGTAGTACTATCTAATATTTCCATATTGATAATAAAATGATTAGAGCCTAGTGTGTCAGAATGTATGTACCAGTGGATTTTATTAGCTATGTCAGGAGTAACAAAAGTTACATCAATTGCTGAACTATTTTGATCTGGTCGAGTAAGAACAGTAGGCTCGCCATTATTTATTACGATAAGGTTGAGATCATCTGCAGTATTAATAAGCTGTGTTCCAACTGTGTCATTGTAACTAGATCCCCAAATAGTATGGTGAGCATTAAAATCTCCTCCTATAATTGCTGAATTATTAACTTGCGAGAAGATGTTTGTCCAATCATTTATTGAACTTTTACTTTTAGGTGGTCTATATATAGATAAAATATTCAGATCCTTTGTTTTATATTTAATTGTTACACCACAAACTTCTATTTCCGTGTTAAAATTAGAGTTTAAATTTAATTCACTAAAAGTAATTGAATTGTGGATGAGAATAGCTACACCACCGAAGCCATCATTTCTGTCTTTTCTAACCAAATTATAATTTTTAAAATGATAACTAATATCTTTTTTGAACCATGTTTCACTAATTAGGAGGATGTCTATACTTTTATTATTTAAATAATGCATTAAACTACCTTTGTTTGATATAGCAGATCTGGAATTCCACTGACTTATTTTTAAATTATGTTGTATTGACATTATGAATTAATTATGAACTGTTCTACTTCTTTAATAATTATTTTGTTGTCTAAGGTTTTTATGTCTTCTACTGTATGAATATTTTTTAAAAAGTTTATTATAAATGTTGCTACAGATTTAGCTAGTTCAGTTTTATTTTCGATATTATTATTCGGTGTATAAGAATTAGTTGGCAAAGGTTGAGACGGTCCAAAAGTGAAGGGGAACATCGGTTTATGAGATGTTGATTCTAAAATAGGTGAATTTGCTTTTCTTTTCTTTCCTGAGTGTTCATTTGAATTATTTATATTAGAGTTTGATTGAGTCAAAAATTGAGATCTATTAATTTCTACAGTTGGCCGAGTCGGACCAAGATTTTTATCATTATTATTAATTGGTAGGGATGGAAATTCTTTTTCATTATTATTTAAACAAGAGAAAGAGTTGGGACTGATGAGTGCCGAAAAGGAGTTTTCACATATTAATCTAGCTTCCACAAAAGTAGTTTTTTGTTCTATCATAATATTCTTAATTTTCTTTTGTTTTTCATAAAATGGACATTTTTTTGATATTGTCACATGTTCGTTATTTTTGCAATGTATACAAAACATACTTTTTTCGCAATGATGGTCTTTATTTTTAATTTCACCGCACTGTATACATAGTTCCTGTGTACTTCGGCATTGCCCTGAAACATGCCCAAATTTTAAACACTTATAACATTGAACAACTCGGCCAAAAAACTGTTCAACAGAAAAATATACTCTATTAAAGGCAACATAATTCGGTAAAATATTGCCTTCAAAATTTATAATTATAGTTTTTTTGTCCACATATTCAATTTTATCTTCTTTTTGTACCCTACGCTTAGTCCTATATATACTCAAAACATTAGAAGGAGTTTCGATGTTATCCATGAGATATTTCACATCATATCTAGTGTCAACGTCTTTCACCACACCTTTTATTTCTAGTAAATGACTAGGAATATATGCTTTCAAATTTTGTTCTTTAAGTGAGCTGTTATTGACGAGGTTATTTGCCTCTAACCGAGAAGTAAGCAAAACTTTTACACGGTTCCTACCTATACTTTTAATTTCTCGAACATTCGTTAACTTTAATTTTTTAAAAATAAGGTGCCCAATCGTCATTGCATGTAATTTTCCCAAATTAAGATCATCACCAATCCTTTCAATGTAAACCCAAATATTATCAAGATTATACTTATCTGAAAGCAAATTGAATTGTTTAATCTTCGGTCTCGCATTTTGTCCATCATCTTGCATATTCAATTCCATTTTACTAATAATATCACCATTATCCGCAGTCACTCGCGTCACAAGAGACGTCCCTGACTCACTTTTATCCCCCATTTAGGGGGAAATAAGTTTTAAACCACTATATACTGAAATGTTTTTGTTTATAAACACTAAATTAATTATTAACCACTACTTTATCTTCCAAAAAACACCAAAACTTTTATCTTTTACAGGAGCAGATCAAAATATCAACATCAACTTTGACAGTTATTTTGACAATGAATGTACATACTATGTTAATAAATATTATAAATATATTATACTTAATGTTTATCAAGAACACATAGTGTATACATTTTAAAAATAAAAATATTAATGTTAATTATTTAAAATAAATGCATTCTTTTTTGTATTTTTTTTGTTTTGTTTTTTTTTTGTCACTACGATAAGATGTCAACCCGGTTCAACCCCTCGGAGGTTTAAATCCCCTTAGTGATTTTTTTTCTTAAAATTATTTTATTTTTTTTTATATTTTTTTTGTATTTTTTTAGTTATTAGAAAATTTTAGATAGTATATTTTTTAATTTAATCATTTTTTTTATTTTTTTTGTTTAACTTGTTTATTATTTTTTTAATTTTTTTTTAAATATTTTTTTAAACATATTTTACAAATACCTATATAACTAATTACAATAATATTTTACTATCCGACAAGAAAGATACCAAACAGTCAAAAATTTTCTTTTTATTCAGTGTCAGAATAAAGAGAATATTTACAGGGAGTGGGATGTTCTGGTCTATAATTCTTTTAATTAGGTTATTGGTCCTTGTGGGATCGGTACTCACCGGAGGGACCGCAGACGTTCGGAAACAATTAGCGTCTCTTTGCAAAGACAAGGACGTCGACTTTGCAAAGTAACAAGACACTTACTCAACACACACACTACACATTACTCCCCTGACTTAGTGATAAGTTATACAATTACGTGGCTAAAGGTTCTAGTTCTAAACCAAAGCCAGAATCAGAGAAAAAAAAAAAGGTTATTGGTTAGGCGTTTGTGCTTCTTGCATTCAAAAAATTTGTGGTTCAAGTCACTTTTGACCTCACATTCTTGACAAATATTCGAATCTAATAGATATGTTTATTTTAAATAAATGTGCAGGATAACATGCATGTCCAAATCTAATTTTACTGATGGTGGATATGTATTTGCGAGGGAGGGTGAAATTATTATACCAAGGTTTTTCTGGTGTCAAACTGTATTGTGTTGTTGATATGCTACAGTACCTTTCCCAGTGTGTTTTCCAGTTCTTCATCTGTTCAGTTCTTAAACAAGCAAAAGCATCTAGAATGCAGTGCTGATATTTGGTTCCTGTTCCATGGATGAGGGAATTTTTAGCTAATTGGTCTACATGTTCATTATGTGTAAGTCCTGAATGTGCTTTGATCCACATAAGTTGTATTTTTTGGGTGTGTTTATTAATTTCAAATAAGATTTTTTTGAAGTTATACTTCTTTACGCGCGATATGAGGGTGAATTTTTATATGTTAAAACCTACGATCCGGGCGCATGCGCATTATAACTTTGTTCTGATTGGATGTTCAAATGACATGTCAAAAATTATCCAATATGGCAGCTATAGCACAGCTGTGGTGTGGACGGTGGACGGTTGACGGTTTGGTTATGTATGGTTGTTGCGTTTTAAAATTTGTGGGAAGAAAAACAACAAAGGTTAGTTAATAGTTATACTGCCTTTTTGAAGTTATATTTCTTTAGGCGCGATTTCATTGAGGGTGAAATTTTAGTAATCTGCGCACACAGGCAGTATGGAGTTCGTTACTAAATGTTTTTATTTATGTATTTATCAGTCCAGAAAAGGTGTGGAAAGAATATATTAGTGTTTTTAAATATATTTTTCTACAAACGTGTTAAAAATGCAATTTATAGCACTCCATAGGAGCGTTAAAAATGCTACTTTAAAGCACCGGTGCTTTAAAAATTTTAAGGCACTGCAGTTAAAGGTGAATTGTCAAATTGTGAAACGTCAAAATATTTATATTTCATTTAGTAACATTAATAGATATTAATAATACCTATTTACGAATGTTTCTTCTGAAATTTAGGAATATATTAATTTTATAATACATTTAAGTATGTAGTAATTTTCTTTATAATTTTTACTTACCAATTTGTTTTGTTTATACCTAATATCGCCGTTGTCTAGCAAGTGTCTGCGTAGATTAGCGGTATGTGTATTTAGCTATGGACCTGTTAGTACTTGGTTCGATTCCCACATAAGGAAATTTTTTTTGTTTATTATTAATGGTTATTGATATCTTAGACTATTATTATATGGACTTATAAATGATTAAAAATAATTAAAAATAATTAAAATAATTAATCGGGATGTTGCCCAACTATTTACCGGGTTGCAAATTTATAATAATTGCCTATTTCAAAATGCACTTTTGAAATGAATTTTTCTTATGCACAAATGCAATTTCAGATTTCTTATTCATTACAATAGTTCACAAAATTTCCTGACATTCTCACGAATCCAACGCACCAAACTGCATTAAAATCCGTCTTACTGCGCCAAAAATCGAGAGTAAGGCCTTTTTTGTGCTTCAATGCCTCGACTAATTCGGCCAGAGATCGAGAGGTCGTGAGTTCGAATCCAGTGCAATCCTATACTTTTTTTTTATTTTTTTGAAAGCGGTAAGCACAAAATTAGTTTGGTGTTTTAAAAAAAATTAAAACAAACTGTTTAAAGTACTTATATTTATTTTTAAGAAATCATATAATAGAAGTATAACTTCTTACGTGCGTACAAAGTACACACACATTCTTTTTATTTTATTTTATTAAGAAAATGTATGGATTAGAAGTACTACAAGGTAGTTGAGGTGTTTGAATAGCAGTAAGCACAGATAATGAGTCAGATAAAATTACTGCAGAATTATAGGATGCTCTATCCTCTATTGTTCGGTCAGGTGTAGTAGATCTTCTTTTCTGATGATGTTAGGACAGAAAACACGAACAATTCTTCGCAGACATCTGTTAACAAAGGCTTGCAGTTTGTCTGTAAGGGTGTTTGTCACTTTCCAGGTTTCACATCCGTAGAGTAGAACAGACATGACATGACATTTCGATCATCCGAAATTCCAGTCAAATGTCATTTATACTGGTTTAAGAGAGGAAATGAGGTTTGAGGTGATTCCTGAGCTACTTAATGTACACATTTGTCGGATAATTACACCATACTACATAGTGTTTCGTAAAATATACAGGGTGTCCAGAAACTCTACCGACAGACGAAGATAGGAGATTTCTCAGATAATTTTAAGACAATTTAACCAAATTCACCTAGTCCGAAAATGCTTCCTAAGGGAGCTAGAGCTCTTTGAAGATGGCGTCTTGTAATTAGTTTTTCTTAAATATCTTCAGAACGCTTCTAGTTAGAAAAACAAAAATTGGTACACGTGTTTATCTTCCAGAGATAAATCTATTTCATCTATTGTAAATTTCTAATAACAGTCATAGACGTCCGTTTTGGGTGGGGCAACGGTTATTTTATCGCATAACTTTTTTGTCTTTAACTTTTAAGCATTTTTGTTACTGGATTATAAAATGTGAGGTATTCTAGTACTAAAAGGTACTCTTGTTTGAAGTCGGTAGGACACACCGTTTTCTAGAAAAATCGATTTGAAAATATTTCGTTTCCGAAATTTGAAAAAAAATTGAAAAAACTTTCAAAAAAAAAACGGTGTATTTTACCAACTTAAAGCAAGAGTAACATTTGGTACTAGAATATCTCATAATTTAATAATCTAGTGTCAAAAATTCTTGAAAATTAAAGACAAAAAAGTTATCCGATAAAATAACCTACCCAAAACGGACGCAAATGACCGGTAATAGAAATTCGCAATTAATGAAATCGATTTATCTCTGGAATATAAAGAAACGTACCAGTTTTCGTTTTTCTAAATAGTTTTTTTTTTAATTTTTTTTGATATTCAAAAAACGACAAATTTTCAAATTGATTTTTCTAGAAAACGGTGTATCCTATCGACTTAAAGTAAGAGTAACTTTTAGTACTAAAATACCATACATTTTAATAATCCAGACTCAAATATGCTTGAAAATTAAAAAACAAAAAAGTTTTATATGCAATAATATAACTGTTTCCCTACCCAAAATGGACGCCTATATGACCGGTACTAGAAATTTGCAATATATGTAATCGATTTACCTCTGGAAGATAAATATGTGCACCAACTTTCGTTTTTCTAAATAGAAGCGTTCTGGAGATATTTAAGAAAAACTAATTACCAGACCCCATCTTCAAATAGCTCTAGCTCCTTTAGGAAGCATTTTCGGACTAGATGATTTGGGTTAAATTGTCTTAAAATTATCTGAGGAGTTTCTGGACACCCTGTATAATTATAAAAAATGAACTGTTCAAATTACTGTTATGTTTTACGAATAAAATGTCTTCAAAATTAAATTAGAATAGAAGTAAAACTTTTACATAGTAATAACTTATTCTATTACTATCGAGATAATTATACCTTGAAAATAATTAGAATACAAATTGATACAAAATATAATAAATTATACATTATATATACCTGTTACAGTAATTACTATTTTTATTACACCAATTACAATTATAGCAATTTTCATCAAAGAATACCCTAGAAATCTTACGCGATGGTATTTTTGAATTTTATAAGAATTATCAATCATATCAAACAATTATTAAGTTCATAGAATGAATATTGCATACATCGAATATTCCGTCAAACATTTTCTCTAAAAACAATAATTGCTAAGAAAAATGTAATTATACAGGGTGTCCCGAAAAGATTGGTCATAAATTATACCACACATTCTGGGGTCAAAAATGGTTCGATTGAACCTAACTTACCTTAGTACAAATGTGCTCATAAAAAAAGTTACAGCCCTTTGAAGTTACAAGATGAAAATCGATTTTTTTCAATATATCGAAAACTATTAGAGATTTTTTATTGAAATTGGACATGTATCATTCTTATGGCAGGAACATCTTAAAACAAAATTATAGTGAAATTTGTGCACCCTATAAAAATTTATGGGGATTTTGTTCCCTTAACCCCCCCCCCCCAAACTTTTGTGTACGTTCCAAGTAATTCATTATTGTGGTACCATTAGTTAAACACAACGTTTTTAAAACTTTTTTGCCTCTTAGTATTTTTTCGATAAGCTAGTTTTTATTGAGATGCGGCTTCTTTTTCAATATATTTACGTAAAAATTTTATGGGGGTTTTGTTCCTTTAAACCCCCCAAATGTTTGTGTACGTTCCAATTAAACTATTATTGTGGTACCATTAGATAAACACAGTGTTTTTAAAACTTTTGCCTCTTAGTCTTTTCTTTATAAGTCACCTTTTATTGAGATGTAGCTTCTTTTTCAAAATATACCTAAAAAGGTAAATTATAACTAATTTTCAGATTTATTAACAGGTCTCTACAAATCGTACTTAACCATATACAAATATGTGGTGGATTCGACAAATATTCAAAATATCTCGATAAACACTGGCTTATCGAAAAAGTACTAAGAGGCAAAAAAGTTTTAAAAATAATGTGTTTAACTAATGGTGCCACAATAATAATTTAATTGGAACGTACACAAAAGTTTGGGGGCGGTTAAGGGAACAAAACCACCATAAAACTTTTATGGGTGCACAAATTTTACTTAAATTTTTTTCTAAGATGTTGCTGCCATAAAAATGCCACATGTCCATTTACAATCAAAAATCTCTGAGAGTTTTCGATATATGAAAAAAAATCGATTTTCATTTTGTAACTTCAAAGGGCTGTAACTTTTTTTGTGTGCACTATTGTATATAGGTAAGTGAGGTTCAATCAATTTATTTTTGACCCCACAATCTGTGGTATAATTTATGACCAATCTTTTCGGGACACCCTGTATATCAATTATCACTATCAATTATTATATTAAATCTTATTAAAGCGTTGAATCACTAAAGCACGACAAGAAAGCTTATGAAGATGAAGATTGCTGAGAATGGAACAGGAAACGATAGTATTGAGGAAAGCTGGGGAAAACTCAAAAATAACATAACGCAACAACAGAATCAGAGCCAGAGGAAAGCAATGTACACAATACGTATATCAATAAAGAAAAACCTATGGTTTAAAAAGGAAGTATGTAAAGGCAAAATTTGAAAAAATACTTTAGTGAGATAAATAAAAAGGGATCACTAGCAGAGCTTTTCAAAACAGATGGAACACAACTTCTACGGAACACAAAAAAAAATATGGAGAATGATGAGACGACAAAGAAAAATATAAACGAACTACATAATAAAAATGAAACACATTCAGAAGAAAACATATGGGCAGACTACTTTTGATCACTATTTATGTTAATGGTGACGATAATGAACCACGAACATTAGAAGTGACGACAATCGAAGAAATGAACATTGAGGAGGGAGAGGTAAAGGAAACATTAAGAAAATTAAAAACAGAAAGTCACCAGAAGAGGACAGAATATCAAATGAACTCCTAAAGTACGGAGGACCAGATCTGATCAAACAACTATTAAAACTAATCCAAAATATAATAGACAAAATATAATATAAGTGACATAATATAATAGTAGTAGAATATAAAAGACATAAAATATAACAGAATACCACAAGAATTGAGATTAAGCATCCTAATAACTCTTTTCAAAAAGGGAGACAAGTCGGACCCCAAAAATTACAGAGAATTACAGAGAAATTAATTTATTAAACACAACACTAAAATTAACAACCAAAGTGATAACAAATAAACTGAATGAAATTATAATACTAGCAGAAGAACAATAGTCTAAGAGCTAGTGAACCCTCCGACTAACGGTCGTCCTGTAAGGCTAGAAACTTTTCTAGTGATAATTCATAGCACACCAAGGCTAAAAGCCATGAACTGGCAGGCATCAGCCCTGCACGTGTATCTACAAGGTGAATCGAAAAGTGCATAGTTTAGGGTAAAAATTTACTGTCTCCTGTAAAGTTTAAATTTAAGTATGTGTTTGAGTAAGTCATTTAGAAGAAATGTGTACAATGAATGACAGGCGATTCTGAAGAGCATAAGACCTTGCCAGGCGACGGGAAAAATTAGGGGTTTTTCCTAAAATTATTCTTTTTGCATCAAACAATTTTTTTAGGTTTTTTGAATTATTCCAAACAGAAAAAGTCTTTAGTGATTTTTCTCTTAAGTTAATAGTTTTTGTTATATAAGCGATTGAAAATTTTGAAAATTGCGAAATCGCCCATTTTTAACCCTAAATCGGACATTTATCTAAAAATTTCAATGTTACCAAGGTACGTAGATATTCTTTAAACATTGATTGATGAAATCCCGAAGAGTTTTTTGCAATAAAATATCGAAAACCCCTTTGTTTTTTTAATTTCTAATCAAGCGGGCGCGACACTGTAGTATAAGTGAGGACGTTTGAGTTTGCATAAATTCATTATCTCGAGAATGGGCAAATTTCAAGAAAAATCCTCAGACAGGTCGATTTTTATTTTTGAATTAGGACTTTTTGGCATATATATAATACTAGTGACGTCATCCATCTGGGAGTGATGACGTAATCGATGATTCTTTTAAATAAGAGCAGGGGTTGTGTGATAGCTCATTTGAAAGGTTGTTTAATTCTCTATTCAGTAATATAAACATTAACATAATTATTTATACAGGGTGTACAAAAAAAAAATTTTTTTCTATTTGTCAAATTTAATCAAAGTTAATTTAATAAAAAAAAATTTTTGTACACCCTGTATAAATAATTATGTTAATGTTTATATAAGTGAATAGAGAATTAAATAATGAATAGAGAATAATAGTGCAGTCACTGAAGGTGGATATGAGCTATTACCTCTGATTTCGTTGAACCTCCATCGATTTGCATGAAAATTGGTGAGTGGTTAAAGGATATCTCAAGGAACAAAGGTGACATGGTGTCAACTTGCGCTTTTACCCTGGGGGTGGATGCCACCCATCCTCGGGGGTGAAAATTATTTTATTAAAATTAACCCCACAATTCGATAGAGGGACAAATTATAAGCAAAATTTCATAAAGTTATTAAAATAAACCAAAACTTTTTAAATTATTAAAGATCAAAGATTTTAAATTTTCGTGAGAAAAATGCATGTTTTTAACCGATTTTTCATAAATAACTCAAAAACTATAAGGTTTTACAAAAAGTTATTAGTATCAAAATTGAGGCTAATAAAAAATCAAATAAACTCCTTACTAGAAAAACCTTTCAATGTTAAGTAAAAGTGAGTTATAGGTAATTGAATGTATATTTCTTTCGTCGAGTACCCAAATCTAAGTATTCAAGCTTAAATACCGGGAAATTGATGCATTTTATAACATAAACTTATTAAACATTTGTCAAAGTTCTTAGAAATATCTATCAAATAAGCCCTCGAACAAGTTGATAGCATTAAAATTTATGCACCGAAAATGTTTCAAAATATATCTTTTAAAAATTTTTCCAAAAAATGTTATTGTTTTTTTGTAAGTAACTCCGTTAATTTTTAAGATATCATATTCACCTAAATACTAATTAAAAGTTGAATATAAGAGCTTTTAAAAACGTTGAATTTAGTCTTTTAAATCTCTTACTTTTTTTAAAAATAAAAGGTTAAATGGCCCCGGTTACATGGTTCTCGCAGCAAAATTGAAATTTTAAACGTTTCTATCTCGGTTATTTTTTACTCTATGGAAATAGTAAAATGGGTAAAGTATTTGTAAAAGAAAAAACTAAAATTTAGTTATATATCATTTTTTACGTATATTGAGTATTTTTGAAGTTATTATCAAAAGAAAATGAAAAGTACGATAATTTTAAAAATTCTTATTTTTAAAATTATATCTTTTTTTTTTCAAAAATATGCATTCTAAACCGGTCAAAATTGTTGAAATCATTAACTATGTTAACCTAAAGAAATTATTGTTAGGATTAGCACAAATTTAAATTTCTGTGGAAATGGCGGATGTTTTATTTTTCACTTTTTCCTAAAAAAATCGAACGGGTTCTCTTATTTTTATCATAACTTGCTTAATTTTGATGCTATTAACTTCTACTGGAGCTCATTTGATAGGTATTTCGAAGTACTTTGAGAAGTACTTAACAAGTATATTCTATAAAATGCATAGTTTTCACGTTATGTAAGCTTGAATACTTAGATTTGAGTACTCGTCGAAAAAAATATACATTCAATTACCAATAACTCACTTTGAAATAACATTAGTTTAGTTATTTAAGTGGGAAGTGTATTAAATTTTTTATTATCTTTAATTTTGGTAATAATACCTTTTTTACAAAAGCTTATAGTTTTTGAGTAATACGTGAAAAACAGCTTTAAAACATGCATTTTTTCAAGAAAAAATAAAATCTTTGATATTTAATAACTCAAAAAATATTGATTTATGTTAATAACTTTATATAACAAATTTTGCTGAGAAGTTGCCCCTCTATCGATTTCTGGTATTATTTTTAATAAAAGAAATTTCACCCCCGAGAAGGGGTGGTATCCACCCCCAGGGTAAAAGCGCAAGCTGGCATCATGTCACCTTTGTTCCTTGAAGTATATTCTAACTACTCACCAATTTTTATGAAAATCGATGAAGGTTCAACGAAATCGGAGGTGAAAACCTTCAGTGACTCCACTATAATAAATTTTCGAGAAAAAGTCATCACAACTTTTTTAATACGTATATTTTTGTCATTTTTTAGTTTCTAGCATCAATATTAACTATGTAACGCTCAAAATAAAGTTGGACACTTTTTTTGGTAAACAAATCGTAAAAATCATCCTCCAATTAGCATCCCAAATGAAATTAATCGTTACCGCTTCACAAGTTACTTGACTTATGTATTGCTTATACGATCACAATTGATTTGAACACAATTTGATTTTAAATACAAAAAAATTTATAATTGTGAAAAAATTTTGTTTTTTCAAAATAACTTTATTAATTATTGGTGATACCAAAAATCTTAACTAGTATAAAAAATATAGGTTTTGCTATTGTAAATATTTTGGACTTTTTGTTTTCCTGAAGACAAAAATTGGTTATGTCAATGAGACATGTCTGTTCAAATTTTGCATACACTCGTGATTAGTGACTCGTTTAAGCTCATTTGACTACAGCCTTTTCAAAACAGGCACTTTGAACCAACGAATCTTTCATATCTTATAATCAATAAGTAAAATAATTTGTGAAGCGGTAATATGATTTCGGATGCTAATTAGAAAGTGATTTTCACGACTTTTTTACCAACCAAAAAAAGATACTTACCAACAATATTTTGATCGAAATTTACTTACTTTTGATGTTAGAAACTTTAAAAGAAAACAATAAACTATTAAAACAGTAAATTAATATTTATCCTATCGTTTTTCATACTCACATGATTGATCACTTTACGCCAGCCGTTTTTATAAATAATGAAACTCAAAAATTTTCTACATCCAAAATTCCAGTCATAATTAAAAACCTTATGATTAAAAACCTCAATAATATCGGAAAACTAACACAGCTTTTAAAACATAAACACTGGAAGAAAATTTATATCAACAAAATAGATTCTGAAATTGCATAATATTGTATTAAATAGTGTGTTGTTACTGCCTTCTGGTTCTAATTAATTAAAAAGACTAAACACGTCTTACTATACATTATATTTTATTCACTGGTATCCAATATCTAAACAATAACATTAATGATTCATAGCGCCTCGCCTTACTACATACTAACTTCTAATAATTATTTGTATATCTATACCCATACTGATTGCTCAGCGTGTTTTTATACCTATCTGAACCATAACAAATATAGTTCAAGTTCACTCGTAATAAACATGTGATACAAACTATAAGCTATTGTTTTTATGTATGTTCAATACCCTAAAGGTTAATAACATCATATTTAAATTACGATTTATACAGAGGGTTCATAATATACCACATCTCCGCCGTTTTTAAAAAAGAAAGTCCTAAGAAGAGAAGAAGAATATCTGACGGTATATTCCTCTTTCCCTTTTACAAAATGTTTATGGTTACCTAATACTATTTTCAAAAATTAAATTTCCTAACTATGCTAACTAACCGTAACATGGTACGTTTCAGAGTTTTTTTTTAATCCTAAAAATTGTTTATTATTATTACTAATTCACTTTCTGTTCCGTCTTGCTTTTTAGTCTTTTCTCCATTCACAAAACAGTGTCCACATAAAAACAGTGACTAAACCTATCGGGATTTTTAATATAGTCTTTTAGTGCCTATAAGCATCTCAAATAAGCGGGGGAATACTCTAATCTACCTAAATAATTATAAAAATCTCGTATCTAGCTAAAAGTCCTAAGCTAAGCTAATATTACTCGAATAAGTAAAAAATGTATCCTTTACTCTATTAATAATTCCTATTTCAGTCTTCTTTTGATTTATTTATATATGTCTTACTAACTTTAAAATAATGTACCTATAATAAAAATGTAATCTCTCTAAACATTTCTAATATTTCTCTAAACTTCTAATAACTCTTTTGTAGCTATAATAAAGATTTAATCTCTGTTGCTGAATGTCTAAAAATTTCACTTTTTGTGTCCCTTTGCTTACTATCTACTAACACTATTGTAAGATATTGTCTATCCTTAATTCAAATACTTCCATTTTCCGCGAAAATTTAACCTGAATTCATTATCTACATTTAAAAATAAGTTATTTATAATTAACATTACTTTAGAGAAAAAAAAATTTACAGCTTTAATTCTTAGACATAATTCAATGATTAGCTACTTATTTGATATTATTCTTAATTTTGCTTCTTTTCTTGCAATTTTTATGTGTCTTCTTTCATTTTTCCCACATATTTTAATAAAAAAATTATCTTTTTTTCTCTTCTTCTTCTTGTCTGGTACTACAACAATATTTCTTCATTTACTCCACATAATAACACTTCTACAGTGTACATAATTCATCTTCATATACATCTTTCATATAACAATCATATATCATTTATCTCATATATCATTTCATATAACATCATAATCATCACTTCGTATACTAGCTCCGATACCTTCGTTTTACCTTAATAAAAGAGGTTTCACTCGGATGTCTTAGTTCTCCGCCAATATTAACCCGAATTTTCGCCCTGATCTGTACGCACCATTAAGGTGGTATAGTTAACTCAAAACACGAAATAGGTATTTTATGCGGTTCAAATTCTTCTAAAAATATCACAACCTCAATCCCTTGCTTTGAGGCCGTTGTTTATTCACGAATAATCATGAATAAAATAGGTACCCTTCAAAACACAGAGTGGGTCTTTAATAAGCGTTCAAGCTTCTATAAATCACTTAGTACCTTCCTAATTTGACAAGAGCCATGGGTTTCTTATTGTCTCAAGTTGCCTCATAATATTTAGCTTATAATATTGTTAGTTCTTCTTCTTATCTATATAGTTCTTCTCCAAATTCCTTGTCTCGACGCATCAGGTCGGTTCGTTAAAAATATATATCTTGCTTATAGCAATGTTTATCGTATGTCATCACTAATCATTATTAAAAAAATATCATTTATCACTCAAAAAATATTAATTCAGGTTCATATCATACAAAATTTAACACAAAATCGATGCAAATGTACTACATTTACTCAATAAATATCAATAATAAAACAACTGGCTAATAAAAATTTAATAATAGTATACATATTCGGCAAAAATTCAATAAAGATTCAAAAATAGCATATGCAAAAGTTAAATAAATATATTCAAAATAAGTTTAAATCTCAAAATTCGATAGAAATTTTTTGAAAAAAAAATTCGATATTCCATAAAATATTCAAAAATAACCGTACTAAAAAACGAAATCGGATAGAGATTTTTCAAATAAATTCAATAAAGATTCAAAATTCAATAAAAATTCAAGAATAGCATATATAATAAACTTCTATAAACATATTCAATTCAAAAATCACTTCATATTTCAAAATTTATAGATATTCTTAAAAAAATCGATACTTCATAAATTATTCAAAAATCAGCAAAGATAAATATTCAATGTTCAATAATAATATAAAAACGAGGGAAGCATTTTTAATAAAGATAGACATTCTTACTTACATTTTATCACTTTGTCTTTGTTCCCTGGGTTCTCTGCATCTTCGTCCTGGTCCGTCTTCGCCGTCTCCGTTTCCAATTTGTTACCGCCATCTCTGCTCCTTTCAGAAGACCTCCTCTAATCTGCAGGATCAGCCATGTATTAAATAGTGTGTTGTTACTGCCTTCTGGTTCTAATTAATTAAAAAGACTAAACACATCTTACTATACATTATATTTTATTCACTGGTATCCAATATCTAAACAATAACATTAATGATTCATAGCGCCTCGCCTTACTACATACTAACTTCTAATAATTATTTGTATATCTATATCCATACTGATTGCTCAGCGTGTTTTTATACCTATCTGAACCATAACAAATATAGTTCAAGTTCACTCGTAATAAACATGTGATACAAACTATAAGCTATTGTTTTTATGTATGTTCAATACCCTAAAGGTTAATAACATCATATTTAAATTATGATTTATACAGAGGGTTCATAATATACCACAATATGATACATTTATAAATAAGTTAAATAATTACATACAAACCTCTAGGGCAGGGGTTCCCAAACTGGGGGGCGCGCCCCCCTTGGGGGGCGTGAGGTTATATCAGGGGGGGCGCGAGACAAGTTGAACATTAAATCAAAATTTAGTTATTTTTCTAAAACTCAAAATTAACCGGTTGTTAAACTGTGTCTGGTAACGCAGAGTAAGCAAAAGTTATCTCAAATACCTCTTTTTGACAACACTGTGAAACGCCGCATTGATGATAGGACCGAAGACATACAAAACCAGGTAGTTGATGCAGTAAAATAATCGCCATTTTTTGCTATTCAGCTAGACTAGAGTACTGACATAGTACAATGTTATCAGTTAATTGTTTATGTTCGGTATATTCAAAACGAAAGAATGAAAGACGAGCTACTTTTTTCTACAGAGTTGGAGACTGAAGACCACGACAAAAGCTATTAATGTTATGAAAGCAGTGTGAGAGTTTTTTGACAAACATGACACAAACTCTCTTGACAAAAACTGATCAGTTTATGTACAGATGGCGCACCTTCAATGCTTGGTTTTCGCTCAGACTATTTGCAATTAGTAATAGAGAAAAATGCTGATGTGATTGGGATACATTGTTTTATACATCGACAAGCCTTGGCAGCAAAAACCCTTCCAAATGAACTTATGGCTGTCTTAAAGTTGTGTATTAAAGTAGTGAAGTACATAAAAAAACAGTGCTTTGAATACTCGACTGTTTAAAACTCTTTATGAAGATTTAGAAAGTGATTACAAAACACTACTACTTCATATAGAAGTACGATGGCTCTCAAAAGGAAACATTTTGGTAAGATTATTTGACCTTTGAGATGAAGTAATCACCTGGAAACATCAAAAGCAAAATGAGCTAAACATGGCCTTTAAAAAACATTGTACCCAAGTAATATTGGCTTATTTATCAGACATGTTTGACTCGTTGAACAGCCTTAACCTAAAACTGCAGGGTGGAGACTCAAATATAGTAGTTACTCATTGTGATGGAGGCTTAATTACTCAACTTTGGAGGCGTAAAATATCAGCAAACCCCTGAAATTATTCAAATTTCTCTAAAGTAGAGCCAATCTCAGAAGAAACACGCTTTAAGGATATTTATGAAGGATCAAGTTTGAAAATCGAAATATCAAATCATTTGGAGAGCCTAATTGAAGAGTTCCAGAAATACTTCCCAAACACTTGTGACAATTTTATTTACAGAATGTCAACTGATTCATTCCATGTCAACATAGACTCCCTGCCTGAGTCACTTCAAGAAGATGCTTTGCAAATAAATCCAAATGATTTTTTGCATGATTTCTCTGCCAAATACTTTGTTATAATGGACAAACCTTCATTTTGGTTCAAATGTTTCAAAGTGTATCTTAGTGTATCACGGGAAGCTCTTCATTTATATTTGCCTTTTTCAACTAACTATTTGTGCGATTTTCAACACTTGTGGCAATTAAAACAAAGTATCGGAATAAACTTGATGTTGCTAGTGACTTGTGTTGTGCACTTATTAAAACTCGGCCACGAATAGGCATACAAGTAAATAAAATGCAAGCACATCCCTCTCACTAACCAACCTAATCTATTTTTCTTTTATTAATAATTTTTGGATTTTATGGAAACTTATATTGTTGTATCTCATGGCTGAATAATTAAATGTTTTGTTTTCAAGCTAATTCTTATTTGTTTTTGTTTTGTTCCTATTTAGGAGCATACAATTTATTGTAAAGGAGGGGGGGCGCGAGAAACTTTCATTTCAACAAAAGGGGGCGTGGTACAAAAAAGTTTGGGAACCCCTGCTCTAGGGAGATAAAACGCTTAAAAAATATATCAAAAAACCCTGGATAACGGTGGGGTTGATATCATTTATCAAACGACGAGATTTTCTTAAAAAGAAATTAGTGTCTATACTTATATAGTGTCTTATAATCCTTACCACTATTGTCTATATTTAGAAATTAAATTCAATTTTTAAGAATTACCTACCTCTATAAAAGTACAGGCTGAATGATAACGGTTAATAACCACGAGTATCGAGCCTATTGTATTAGGATTATTTTTATGGCCGTATAAAACTTGCAATGCATATTTACAACTTTGTAGTTTACCTACATCTTATTCATGAATTTTGCTAATATACAAGTGTTTCAGTTATCACGTGTAGGCAGGCCCTGTCGGTTAGATTTTACAAATGTTGAAACATGGGCTTTAAGAAGGTAAAACGTGTAACTATACAACAGCGTTCCCTGTATTTCAATAAATTTTGCTTTCAAATTTTTTTGAGGAAAAGGTATTCTTAGTTTTTATTTAAAAGTAACTACACAAAAATTAAAATCTATTAAGCAGTTGAATTTCCTATGTGTGTACTTGTTTGTGTAGTTCAAAATGTCCCCATCAAATTAGAAACAAAAAAAGCAAAAATCGCAGTAAAGCGGGCCCCTGCGGGGCCCGGGCCCTGGTTCGGCGGAACCATGCTCAGTACGCCACTGGCGACAGAAACACAACTTGACACAGAGAGAACAAAAAGATTGCTGGAAATAGCAGATCCTTAGACAAATCGATGGTAAGACACTATGGCACATGGTTAGATGTACATATACAGTGCGTCCATAAAGTAACGCATAAATTCGTTATTTCGTAAACCGGCGACTTTAAGGAAAAATCCCGAAACAAGGCGATTTTTATTTTTAAATTACAATTTTTTGGCATATATATCGTCCTCGTGACGTCATCCATCTGGGCGTGATGACGTAATCGATGATTTTTTAAATAGAAACAGGGGTCATGTGATAGCTCATTTGAAAGGGTATTTAATTCTCTATCCAATAATATAAACATTAATATAATTATTTATACAGGGTGTTTAAAAAACATTTTTTTAATTAAAATAAGTGAGACAAAAAGAAGAATATATGTAATTTATTTTATATCAAAATGCATTTTACTACTGTTAGTAAAGAGAAAAAAATTTTATTTGACAAATAAACATTGATTTTCGTTTAAACGAAATGTTCAAACTGCCAAGAGACAGGTGGGTGGCAGCTTTAACATTGAATTTAAGCGAAAAACAATATTTATTTATCAAATAAACATTTTTCCTGTTTTCTGACAACAGTAAAATGTATTTTGAATTAAATAAACTACATACATTCTTCTTTTTGTCTCAATTATTTTAATTAAAAAAATGTTTTTTTGAACACCTTGTATAAATAAATATGTTAATATTTATATTAGTGAATAGAGGATTGAATACCCTTTCAAATGAGGTATCACATGCCCCTATTCTTATTTAAAAAAAATCATCGATTACGTCATCATGCCCAGATGGATGACGTCACTAGTATGATATATGCCAAAAAATCGGAATTTAAAAATAAAAATCGACCTGTTTCGGGATTTTTCCTTAATATCGCCGGTTTATGGAAAGTTTAGGTAATAGGTTATGGAAATATTTATGGAAAGTTTAGGTACTGTTATTTTATATTATTTTTAGAAAGTCAAAAACAAGAAATTTTCTAGTGACATTTATGTTTAATTTTTATGTTTATAAGACATTTAGTTATATTATCGCCTCCGATCGAACAATACTATTTATTTTATAGCATACTGTATATATTTGGCTAATTAAGGGTGTACAATTTAGCTGCGAATAGCTGCGGATGCCCGAAATACAAGGGTTTTAATTTTGCTAGAAAGGATGACGTCACAAAAATAAAAGTACCTACTTATTTGTTTTAATTGTAATAAGTTACGATACTTTTTGTATCTGCGACCATACGACATAAATATCTGCGACCAAATTGAGCTATAAGATTTTCCTAATCTAGAGGACAAATTAAAATATTTAGAAATTAACTTATTGACCTCTTATATCTGATGATTTAATCAATTTAAAGCAAAGATTTCGAGATTTTAAAACGGCGATGATAGAGAAATCGTTAAAGACTCACGATAAGATGCAATATTTCTACAAACGATTAAAGATTGGTTAGATCGAACCTTTAAACTGGTAGAAAACAAATAAATGGAACCAGGTCGTCTTTCTAAATTATTTGGGGACCCCAGTGAAAGGATAAAGAGAAGAAAACAGAAGAAATACGTTCTTTGCTTGATAATGAAGTTATCGTTCATGCAGCACAGACATTACAGATTCGTGGAAAAAATAATGCTTCAAAAAAATACTAAAAGATATCTCAGAGATTCCAGCTAGTAGGTACAGGGGCGTACAGAGTTGCATATAGGAAATTAAACTTCTTTTAACTTCTGACCCACTATTAACAATAATTTTAAGAAACGTGTACATGAAAAAGTCAAAGCAGGGTCATTTTTCTCTGAAACAATTCAAATTCTGTTACCTACAGGATGACCCAAATACTGAGTCCGATACGTCAGATGCCGACTGAGGTATAAGTAAAAACCCGCATATTTTGTATTCATTTGAAATTTTGATTTTTTTTCTATAAAAAATACAAGTAAATTTTTAAAAAACAATATTTTTCTTTGATTTGTACCAATTGTAGTAGAAATATGCTGTAAAATAATTTTGGCCTCGTAAATCCATTAAATCGACGTATGTGAGACATTTCTCCAATAGAAAGAGGATAAGAGAGAAGACCACGAAAACGATGGAACGACAACTATTTTGTCATTACTATATACGCAAAAAGAAGAAGAATATGTAAGATATTCATACCTTTTCTTTATTAACTGTTACTTCAATTATCTGAAACCCTATCTACTGCGCAATTTTAAATACATTCTTACCTACATTGTTTACACAATAATTGAAGTTGTTTTTGCCTTTTTCAGTAAACATTTGCAGTAAAGTATAAACTATTCAGTCACTAAACTGGGTTAAAAGTAACATTTCTTGCAAAACGGTTTGCTACATCTAATTAATGGCGACTACATAAAACAATGTAAATTTTTTAGATGAAATTAATTTTATTAGTTTAATAATAGTTACTTATGTGTCAATGGCATTAAATAGATGTTTATACCCTAAGGGCGACAAGCTTATAAACTCGAGGGCCTCTGACCCGAGAGTTTATATGTCGCCTGAAATAATGCTCGTGGTACATACGAAACTTTATGTCATACCGGTTCATTGCATCAATTAAAGTTTTAGTTTTATTGTATATTAATTAGAAGTAATATTAGGTTTGTTCTAGCAAACAGTCAAACTAGTCAGAAACCGTCAGCAAACAGTTGGTCAGTGAGAAAACATAATACAGTCACCAGTGTTATCCCCTCTACTCGCGCTGGTCCACTATTCGCTGATGGTTTCAAACCGTTTGAAACTGATGCTAGAACAAACCTATTGTATCGCAGCAGGTATTTAGTACCGTTGTCAGGAAAGTGATGTTGGTTAGCAATTTGTTATTAACGTAACAAAGTTTTTCTATGTGACATTGTCAAAAAAAAGTCAGAATGCAAGAGAAATTCAATATTTCTGAAGAAATAGTTAAAAAAGCCAAAAAAAGCGACTGAGAATCTGTTACCGAAAAATCCAAAGAAACATACGACAAGGAATACGCTAAATTTCAACAATGGATGGCAGAAAATAATACTGAATGCTTAAATGTTTCATTTTTGTTGTTTCCTATTGCAATAATTTCTTTATGTGGTTCGTAACTAATGTAAATACATAATATTAAACCGGTATGACATTAAATAAAAATAATCGTCCGTGTATTTTAAAATATACTCCATTAAAACGTTACATTTTTTAAGCCATACCTTGCATTTGTTAGAGGAGTCAAAATTTTATTTCTTTAATGTATAGGTGGGATCAGTAGAAGCTTAAGTTCAAGTTTTTGGGGTCACCACCCTTGTACCCCGGCCGCCATCTTGGAAATGGGGTGCAAAAGGGTTTCGCGCTATATCTCGTAAAATACCAACCCTACGGAAAATCTAATTAAACATCAAATGTAGAAAATTAAATTTTCTACAATTTTGTTTCTATTACTTTTTATCGTCAAGTGACTAACAAAAAAGGTATAATCAAAAATATGTACAAGTTTCCTTTTTGAGGTTATAACTTTTTTTCAGTTCATTTTAAAATAAAATATCATTACAGCCATTTTGTAGAGGGTTTTTCAGCGAACAATTTCCACTATAAAGTTGTTTAATTTTATTTATTTATATAGGTTTTACAGCGCTCCAATCTTGACCAGATTCTCGAATGCTCATAGGGATGCAATAAAAAAAAGTTAGGCTTACAAGCATATATAGAAAAGGCCCAAGAAGTTGTTTGCCGGTTTAGAAGAAGAATGACGCAACCGCAAAATGCAAAATTCTTAAGAAGAGCAAAAAAACGAATTTTTGATATGAAAATCATAAAGTATGATCAAAAATTACCCATTCACCACACTGTGGTCAGGATCTCGAAATACAAGCGTTTTTTGGGGTGTGCCGCTTGTCTGTGAAGTAACAAAACTTTTTTCCTATTGTATATTTTGACTTAAAATTTTCTCAAAAACTTCTTCATGAATTATATTTTATTGTTGTGTTGGTTAAAATTATAAACTAAAAGTCCTTTTTTAATGTGTTTAAACATTTTGGACAAATTCTATTGTTATTTACATACTTTAAGGATGACACAGTAAAATTTTCAAAAGGAAATATTTACAGCGACCAAGGATACAGCGAGATAAATTTGAAAAATCATCAAAACTGATTTTCGGCATTTTTGTATAAAATTTGATTTTTGAACATGTTCCACCAAATCTAGATAAAAATAAACTTCATATTCGGATTCAGCGACCTCGAAAACATAAAAATAGACCAAAATTGGTCATTCACCTTAAATTTGATTTTCGCGGTCGGCATAACGATTGCTGCCGCTCGACTAATATATAGATAGAAAAGTATTTTTTTTTATTGTATTCCTATGAGAATTCGAGAATCTGGTCAAGATTGGAACGCTGTAAAACCTAGATAATAAATAAAATTAAACAACTTTATAGTGAAAATTATTCATTGAAAAATCCTCTACAAAATCGCTATGATGTTATTTTATTGCGAAATGAACGGAAAAAAAGTTATAACCTACAAAAGAAACTTCTTACAAAATTTTCTCATATTTGTGTGTATAACTTTTTTGTTGGTCATTTGACGATAAAAAGTAATAGATATAAGATTGTAGAAAATTTAATTTGTTACATTTTATGTATAATGAAATTTTCTGAAGGATTGCTAGTTTAGGAGATACAGCGCGAAAGCCCTTTGCACCCCTTCTTCCAATATGGCGACCGGGGGACAAGGGTGGCGACCCCAAAAACTTGAACTTAAGCTTCTACTGAACCCCCCTACACACTAAAAAAATAAAATTGACTCCTCTAAGAAATGCAACCTAAATGTAACATTTTAATGGACTAATACCCCTATGTTGGATTTTCATGAATTAATTTATTTACGCGGGGAAGGCAGCCAGTCCCAACTCTAGTTATTTTGCTTTTTATCGCGATAGAAAAGAGGTTTGCTTATTAGCCCAAAAAACTGAAACCTTGTGTTAGTGAAAAAGGCAAACAAGTCAGTTTCTACTCAACCACGGCTAAGCTAATTTTGCCGGTACTTTAGAGCCTAGCTTGTAAGGCTTTTCGTATAATGGACTTGGTGTAAGCAGTGGTAAATGCAGTTGAGGGCCCTCTAAATACTAAATGCAAGGATTGAAACGGTAAGTAGCAGGACCTATTTTACCACTAGACCCGTGAGGCACCTGCCTCGGGCCCGCATTTTAATGAGGCCCGGAGAGATCACCAAAAAAATTTTTTTATTAAAATAACAAAATTAATTTTCAAAATTCTTTCATTTTAAGAACAGGAAATGATAACAATAAGAGTTATAATTATTAAACAATTTTTAAATATAAATTTTATTTATTGTTAATAAAAATTTAAATTTCTGGTGCCACTGTATTTTTATTAAGGGGATGGGTACGTAGTTTCGGCTCTACTGCTATTTAAATGGGATTCATTTTTTTCAAATCCTGAGAAAACTAATACATATTTTTGAAAAATTTGAACGCAGAATGAAAGATTACGTTCTTACCGAGGGCCAAAAGTCCCTAAAATCTTCTGTAATGTTTATTTTAATAAGTTACAGGGGTGAAAAACTAAGGGAAATTGTAGTGTGATTTTTAATTTCAAATATCTCGTTCAAAAGAAACTTTTTATTTATTCTAAGGGACTTTCGGCCTTCGATAATAATTTAGTATTTCATTCTGCGTTTAAATTTTTTAAAAATATTTATTAGTTTTTTCAGGATTTGAAAAAATGGACACAATGTCCGTGGTGATATTTTCCAAATCGAACATTCGCTATCTTTGTCATACAACGCACTGAGTCAAATAGAATATGATGACAAGCCAGTATTAACAGTTTTAAATATTTGACATGGCATCTGGAATATTTTGAGTTGTTGATTAAATAATATTGATAGTGTATTTGATAAATAATTGATTGAAGACGTGAACTCAATAAAAAGTTAATTGTTTGTTATTTATGGACGATCCAAGCAGAGGATTGACCAGGATATATTATGTGATAACAATAACAATAAAATAACAATAACGATAACAATATATTATTAAAAAATCATTTTAACACTTTTCCTCTTTTCTCGATTGAGTATTAGTTTTTGTTGTACAGTATGTAAATTATTACAATCACTGAATACATAATTAGTTAAAAAATTGTCATGTTTATTAACTGAATTAATAATTTGCAATTATACAAGTAACAGTTATTCAAGAACATTCAAATCTCTTTAAAGTTAATGATGACTTTGTCAAATAGTAATGTTTACATATCCATACCAGTGAGAATTTTACTACACGTAATTTGCCGAGTAAAGACAGAAAAAGTAGGGATGGCCGTAAAATATTTGCGAATTATGTACAGATGGCCGTAAACAATAATTAATACATTTATGGCCGGTATTATAAACAACAAATAAATCATCAAATAAGTATCTGTGGGTTAAATTTACTTTGCTATTAAATCGACAAGTTAATTAAATTCGGTATTATAAAGCAAAACTACCAAGTAAATAACTAACTAATGAATAAAATATTTATTGAAAACTGTTTGTAGTTTCTTAGTATAATTACAGATGACGGTGTACAAAATATGTCTAAGAAACAAGAAAAAGATTATATAAATTAGGTTAATTTTATTTTTGTGCCTTTCTGAAGTGTCACCATATATGTTTTTTAAATTAGAAATACCTATATAAATTATTATCAAAAAATGGATAAGGCTGAAAAGAAACGAGAGCAAGAAAAAAAGTACACAGAACAGGAGAAAGAAAACATTTTAGAAATCGTAAAACAATACTTTATTGTAATTGACAATAAACAAACGGATGGCACAAGTGTAAAATTGAAGAACGAAGTATGGGAGGTTATCACCGAGGAGTTTATTGCAACGGCACAAAGTGGAATAAGAAATGCAGACCAGTTAAGACTTCTTTATGGTAGCATTAAAAAAAGTCAAAAAAGATAAGGCCAATAAAAAAGTGGAAATTTACAAAACCGGTGGTGGTTCAAATATATTTCAAGCGACAGATTCCATTGGGGTGAAATATTTATCCATGGCGAGTACTAGTGGAACGCAGCCAATAGTAAATATTTATGACAGCACCGCTCCATTTGATGAACTTCTTCGTAATGAAGGTATAGAAATAGAAATAGAAATATGCTTTATTGTCATGAAAAATTGTACAATTTTATCGACAAAGCTTAAAAAAAGTAAAGAAAACAAAACAATAACAATTCAATTTACTAAAATTACATAAATCGTCAGTGTTTAGGTGGGGTTGCACAAGTTGCTGAAGAAGTACAGGATCAACGGTAGTCTTGAACAATGCACTGGAAATGAACATGTTAAACTACCGAAAAAGTGTAAAAGACCTAATTATGTATCGAGGGTCCCACATCACAAAAATAGTAAGTGTGAAGAAGAAAGGAGATTTTAAAAATTCTTAAAGTTCGAAGAGAAAAGAAAGAGTTAAGTAGAGACATTTTAAAATTAGAAAAACAGAAACTAGAGTTGGCAGTTAAAGAAAAGATTCTACAACTAAAACATCAATATGGGGATGAGTTCGAGAATTTAAAAATGTAATACCCGTTTGCCTAATTTTATTTTATTTTATTGTAAATTAGTTATTAAAATAAAAAATTTAATAGTTTTTAGTTTATTACTGAAGAAGTACATTTCTAAATATTCAACTACGTAGTTGCAAACAGAAAATGGTTATAGTCTAAAACTTAACCTTAGGTATTACTTATATTTTCACAGCAGCTGAAAATACATTGAAACTGTCATTAGTGTCAAATTTACTTGTTAAATAAAATTTACTTGGTAGAAAACTAAAGAATAGTTTATTTCGCAGATTTACTACCAGAGTTAATTTACTTTGCGTTTATAATACGCAAATCTGTAGAATAAATTGTTTTACTTTCAAACTAAATTTTACTTGATAAGTTAATGTTTTATTGGCAATAAATATTCGCCTCTTCACTTCCTCTGCTACGTTATTATCAGATGTGACTAGAGATCCCAAGTATGTAAAGTTTTTACCCCCTCAATGTTGTATTCTCCTATTGTTATATTTTGTGGCTGCCTTATTTCTGTGTTTTTACTTACCTGCATATATTTTGTTTTGTTCTGGTTGATTTTCAGGCCACTATTTTGTGCAGCTCGTTCTATTTGATTGAATGCCTCTATCATTTCTCTTCTTGATCTTGCGATTATGTCAACATCATCTGCAAATGCTAGTATTTGCACGCTTTTATTAATTATTGTTCCTCGAGTATTGACTGTTGTGTCCCTCATTATTTTCTCGAGTACAATGTTGAACAAGATGCATGATAGAGCGTCTCCCTGGCGTAGTCCCTTTTTCACATCTATTGTTTCCGTTAGTTCGTTTTGTATCCGGATTTTACTTTCTACTTTTAGAGATTCTTTTATCAGTTCTATTAGTTGTGTTGGTATATTAAATTATTTCATGGCTTTTATTAAGAATTCTCGGTTTATATTGTCATATGCGCTTTCGAAGTCTATGAAGAGATGATGTGTGTCGATGTTATGTTCACTTGTTTTTTCAAGGATCTGTCGCAGAACAAATATCTGGTCTATTGTTGACTTCTGTCTACAGAAGCCACTTTGGTACCTGCCAACTATTTTTTCAGCGTGTGGTCTAAGTCTTTCATAAATGACGTTGGACATTATTTTGTATGCTGCATTCAGCAGCGTGATTCCACGGTAGTTTTATTGCCAATAAAAGTTATCATGGCTTAATTCGGCAACTAAGATCAGACAACGTCGCAAGGAAAACAAAATGCCAAATATACAAAACCCTAATAAGACCGGTACTCACATACGGCTCAGAAACCTGGGCACTCACTAAAAGAGAGGAAACATTGCTAGCCACCTTTGAAAGAAAAATCTTGCGACACATATATAAGGGCACAAAAGAAAATGGAATTTGGCGAAGAAGGTACAACTTTGAACTATACGAAATATACCAGGATCCAGATATCATAACATTCATTAAAATAGGACAGCTGCGTTGGATGGGACATGTAGAAAGAATGGAAGAAGGCGAAATACCAAACAAAATATTCAAACAGATGCCAGTAGGAAAAAGAACAAGAGGAAGACCGAAGCTGAGATATTTAGAACAAATAGAAAATGATATAAAAACCTTAAAAATAAAAAACTGGAGAAAAAAAGCACGAAACAGATCAGAGTGGAGAAGAATCCTGGAACAGGCCAAGACCCAGAAAGGGCTGTCGAGCCAATGATGATGATGATGATAAGTTAATGTTTTATAATACTGGGCATTAAAAAAGTTTTTATCATTATTCAATTATATTTAGGGGCCCGAAAATTGGGTAGTGTCTCGGGCCTGATTTGAAGTAAAATAGGCTCTGGTAAGTAGACCTCTTTACGACTAGTTTATGTCAATTATTTTATTCTTTTTGCTCGAGTTTAAGTTCTTTATTGACCCGGTGTCAAAACGCCTTTATAAAACAAAGAATGTTGAGATCCAAACATCAAAGATCGCACATTTTTTGGTCACTTCGGCCGTGGGTGTTGTTTTTTTGAAGGTGTTTTGATTGCCGGTTTTTTAAAGAATTTAACCTTTATTGTTTTTATAATTAATTGTTCAATAATTGTTGGGGTGGCTTGTTTTTCCTCGTTTGTATACAATATATTGCTTGCTAACAATTAATTTTTGAATATTATAATAAAATTTGCATTTTGGAATAACGCCCAAAAACGTTGCGTACAGTTTTTTGCTTCTTTTTCTTGTGTAGCAAGTAATGTCAATTGATTGGACTTAAATGAATTTCAGGTACCTATTCAATAATATACAGAATTTTGTGAGTTTCGAATTTTAAAGTTTTTGTCGCTTTGCGGCAGCTTGATAAAGATTCTTGTTTTTTGATAAATTTATTAATTTTAATTGTTTAGGTCATTAAACTTGTAAAATATTAGCTATTAATTACTAATTATTAGCTAATAATTACTAATTGATTTATAATTAAATTTGGATTCCCTTTATGCCAGTGGCAGCTTGACAAAGGTGACGTTGATTTGCATTTTGAATTTTGACTAGGTTCAATAAATTTTTATTTTTTTTCGCTACAATGGCTGATAAATTGAAAAAATATACCTTTCAAAGGAGAATGACAATGAACGATTTAGAAACGATATTGAGTTTATCCAATTCTGCTCTTACAGAGGTTCATAAGCAGTCGCTTTTTCGAGTTCGGCACTCAGAATTAGATGATGTTTTGGAGAGTTTTAATAAGAATCATCAAAACATCGTTACAAATCTTTTGAACTCTGAACCTACGGATGCTCAATTAGATTCTGAGGACATTATTCGTTCCCAATTTTTGAATGATTATTATCAAATCAAAGCTAATTTCGCGGATCTATTTGAGGGTGACGATAATAGTCAAAAGAATGAACTAGTTAACGTTGCTTCTAATGCAGTACCACCTCCTAGTAATGTTCGTTTGCCCCAGTTTAAACTTATTAAATATTCCGGTGATTTTACGTCGGCAATTACTTTTTTTGACATGTTTGATACGCTTTTGATTCAAAGTTTAGAAGGGCCTCCTTTAAGGTTAACTAAATCCTTGCCTTTAGCTAGAGAAAATTATGTTAGGATTTATGTTATATTCTTGTTCTCATGATCATTTTTCAGTGCGTCACAGTTTTTCGATTTCTCTCTAATGCATTGTTAGATGAGACGGAAAAAGCGGTAGCTCCGTGATTAAACACAAAAATAATGCAGCATTACAATGGTTATATACATAAGATGTCTATTCCTAACCTACGTTTGATTCGTTGATATTTAGAATGCGCGTTTTTTCTAGCCAATCAAATACACGTATTACGAACATTTGACGAAAACTTCGTTAATTTTGGCCATTTTTTAGAAGCGTCAAAGAGTCAAGTGACTGTTATTATTCAGGTCAGTATTTTGTGTACCTGTCATTTTGAAATTTCGAATTCGACTTCCCTTGTGTTTCACAACGTCTTTGTGCATTTTTTTGTGTTTTGGTTTAGAATTTAGTTCGTTAAAAGTTAGTCATTGGCGTGAGGAGACTAGAGACATTTGAGATGTACCGAAGAGTGCTAAATATCTCATGAGTAGATAGAATAGCCAACGTGGAGGTAATGAGACTTACGCATAAGGAACGAGAAGAACTAACAAATAAGAAGAAAAATAAGATATATGGGACATGTGATGAGAGATGTATATCTAATACTCCAGATCATTATGCAAGAAAAAGATCTATAGTAAGGAGACGTAACTCATGGCTGAAGAACCTTAGGAACTGGTTTGGATGTAATAACAATGAATTATTAGAGCCGCGGTTTCAGAAATAAAGATCGCTCTGATGACTGCCAACTTTTGAAGCGGAGACAGCACCTAGAGAAGGAGATAAAAACACAATTAATGGATAGTTTTGTGTCATTTTTTAATGTCTCCATATTTATAAATTTAATTAACAATATTGTTTAATTTTTAATTTTATTCCCCTTTATAAAAAATACCTACATGTTAACATATTGTGTAAAAATCAAATATACTAAATTACTAATTAGTTTAATTCCACCAGTTTTCACCTATGGCTAAGTACGATTCTAGCATCTATCAGATTCGTCAATAATTACATGAAATAAGTCTCGACACACCCAATACAGTATATGACGTCATAATTAATGACGCACTGAAAAATGATCATGAGAACAAGAATATTATCATTGTCATTCCAGTTCGATCACATCAGGATTTCTTTCTTGATTTTTCTTTGGAAAAATCATCTATTCTTGTTCTCATGATCATTTTTCAGTGCGTCATTAATTATGACGTCATATACTGTATTGGCTGTGTCGAGACTTATTTCATGTAATTATTGACGAATCTGACAGATGCCACAATCGTACTTAGCCATAGGTGAAAAGCTTGTGGAATTAGTAATTTAGTAGATTTGATTTTTACACAATATGTTAACATGTAGGTATTTTTTATAAAGGGGAATAGAATTAAAAAGTAAACAATATTGTTAATTAAATTTATAAATATGGAAACATTAAAAAATGACACAAAACTATCCATAAACTGTGTTTTTATCTTCTTCTCTAGGTGCTGTCTCCGCTTCAAAAGTTAGCAATCATCAGAGAGATCTTTATTTCTGAAACAGCGGCTCTAAATAATTCATTGTTATTACATCCAAACCAGTTCCTAAGGTTCTTCAACCATGAGTTACGTCTCCTTACTATGGATCTTTTTCTTGCATAATGACCTGGAGTATTAGATATACATCTCTCATCACATGTCCCATATATCTCAGTTTTCTTCTTATTTGTTAGTTCTCGTTCCTTATGCGTAAGTCTCATTACCTCCACGTTGGCTATTCTATCTACTCATGAGATATTTAGCACTCTTCGGTACATCTCGAATGTCTCTAGTCTCCTCACGTCAATGACTAACTTTTAACGAACTAAATTCTAAACCAAAACACAAAATAATGCACAAAGACGTTGTGAAACACAAGTGAAGTCGAATTCGAAATTTCAAAATGACAGGTACACAAAATACTGACCTGAATAATAACCGTCACTTGACTCTTTGACACTTCTAAAAAATGGCCAAAATGGACGAAGTTTTCGTCAAATGTTCGTAATACGTGTACTTGATTGGCTAGAAAAAACGCGCATTTTAAATATCAACGAATCAAACGTAGGTTAGGAATAGACATCTTATGTATATAACCATTGTAATGCTGCATTATTTTTGTGTTTAATCACGGAGCTACCGCTTTTTCCGTCTCATCTAACTTAATGCATTAGAGAGAAATCGAAAAACTGTGACGCACTGAAAAATGATCATGAGAACAAGAATATAATGTCGTCATAATTTATCGCCTTTGTTACGTCGGTTTCTATGGACAAAATCGACAAATTGTTAAGGAGTCCTTGCGTCATACTTGATCGAAAATTATTTTCATGACTATTTTCAATTCTTGACATTTTCGAAAATGACCTTTCAGCGGACACGTTGGTTGGAAACTGGGAGGCACAAATAAATGCTCAAAGCAATATCAAAATTAGAAAAAATATCTTTCAATCCACTCTTCTTTAAATATTTAGATATGTCAATTATTGGTGATTGGTGATTTTATTATGGTATCCAAATGACCCTTTAAGTGAATGAATTCATGTGTGAATGATGTTAGGTATCTATTAGTGCAGTCAGTGAGGGTATTTGGCTCCGAATTCCATCGTACGGCATCAATTTACTTGAGATTTTCACTGTAAGTAGGGAATAGCTCAAGAACCCTTATGGCGCTTTTAACTTAGGGGTGGTTCCCAGCCGTTCTCGGGGGTGGAAATTTTTTTTATCAAACTAACACCGGAAGGGACCAGAGAACCTAGTTCTAAGCAAAACTGTTTTACACATTTTTTTGAAAACTCAATACTTTTTGAGTTATTCGTGGTTAAAAATTTGCCATTTTCATTGAAAAATGACACTTTTCGGAGACGGTTTTTTGGGAATACCATAAAATTGTGCATCTAACGAAAAAAAAACTATATAAAACATTTTTGTAGTTTATGAAAAATCAGAGAGATTCATTTTTTCATAAATCTTCTAGTTTTAATAAAAAAAGAGAAGGTAGGTGAAAAAATATTTTTTTGGTGCATGCTCGGTGTATTAAACTTAAAATAATAGAGAAATGGTCGATTTTAGACCTTTAAAACGAAATCTTTAAAAAAGAACGAGAAAAAAGACCTTTAAAACGAGAACTGTTAAATGTCGGTTACATTCAAACTAAGCGAGATATGGTGCAAAAAAACTTATGACATGTATTTTAAGTAAAAATGAGTATATAATAAGAAATAGTATATATATATATAAATATAGAAAAAGAAGTATATTTAACCCCTCATCCACCAGAATTTAAATGCATCGGTTTCCTTCTACAATACCTTCTACTATAGTATTATTTCTATATTCAAAAAGTTGGCCGTATTTAAAATGAATGGTTTTTGAAAAGATTAAGATCAAATTATAGAGCACATTATTAAATTTCCTTAAAAATCTTCCATTTTCGCCATGTAAACGCCATTTTCGCCTTACATAAATGTAGGTTTTCTTTTAGATAACAATTTTATTTTTCTTTTATTACTGTATCTCATTATCATTTTCCAGTTACATGGAGAAAAGGGAAGATTTTTAAAAAAATTTAAAAATGCTCTCTATATCATACATTTTAAACCCGTCCAACTTGTTGAACATAGAAATAACACTATAGTAAACGGTATTGTAGGAGCAAAACGATGCATTTAAATCTGGTGGATGAGGGGTTAAAATATACATACTTCGCATTTTATCTTAAAATAAATTAGTCATCCTTTTTTGTTGCACCATATCTCGCTTAGTTTGAATGTATGTAATCGAAATTTAACATTGCGGTCTTTTTAAAGGTCTTTTCAAGCAGTACTTATAAAAGATATTGATAGCATTATACCCTTAAAATCGACCATTTCCCTGTTATTAAGTTGAACACACCGATTTGAGCATGCACAAAAATATGCCTTTTCACCTATCGTATCTCTTTTTATGTTATCACTAGAAGACGTATGAAGGAACAAATCTCTTTGATTTTTGATAAGCTACAAAAATGTTTTATATAGTTTTTTTTCGTTAGATGCATAATTTTTAAGGTATTCGCAAAAAAGCGTCCGAAAAGGCGACATTTTTCAATGAAAATGGCAAATTTTCAACCACGAATAACCCAAAAGGATTGAGTTAAAAAAATATACAACAGTGCGCCCGAGCCCGCCGACTTTTCGGTGCTGCCGACGGCCCAATAATCCCTAAATTTTCAACTTCTGTCCTTTTTGAATGAATAGTGTTAAGAAAATGCAATTTGTTTTCTAGAAATGAATGCCCACTTATATTCCTTTGATGGATGTACGATGTACTTAAATGTTATTCGATTTCAATTTTTATATACAAATATTTTTTGTACAGTATTTTTGCCGCCCTCTCATATTTTGCCGCCTTAGGCACCGGCCTATATTGCCTAATGGATAAAGCAGTCCTGTTCCTGTCTCTTATTGTGGCCCACAAATCTCCACTTTAACCCTGTATATGTCCTGTTAGATATTTTACTTTTGTTTTCTCTCTTATCCATTTGTTTGATTTTCTGTCTTGTAGTTTTATTCCCAACATGGATTAACTATTCCAAATTGAACGTCAAAACGTTAATAAAATCATTTTTTAGTTAAATTGTGGCTTATTCCCCATTTAGAATAGTTAATTACAAAAATGCCACAAGGAAATAGCTTCAGAACAACATTCCCAACATGAATCTTTCCATTTTTCTTTGAGTTATTTCTATTTTGTTTATGTTGACCTTTGTTAATGTGCATGTTTTCTGAGCCATACGTCAGAACAGAATCGAGGGCGATATAACTCAAAAAAATTGTGAGATACCTGGCCAGGCAAAGCCACGGCAAATACCCTATTTCTGTGGACTCTGGAGTAATAAGTGGTGTCTATTTTTGTAAATATTAATAATAAAATTAGGTGGTTATTAAATATGAGCATTCATCATGTTCAACTTGTAATTAGTTCGTATCAAGATGATGAAGGCAAATTAAGACCTGATCACCGTCGTCGCAACCAAGCAGAATTGACACCAACAGGAGGGGACAACTACCTATCATTAGTACAACTCGATGGTGGTTCTATTTTGATACAAAATACAAACAAGAACGATCAGCATTTACTTCTTAATCGTCGACAAGCGTGTACCTATGTGTCGTACCAAATAAAGCAGTACCGTGTGTTTGTTATTGGATCTTTGATAGTTGCAATTAGATATTTTCTGACAGTGTAAGTAATAGGTGAGTGAAATTATTCTAATTAATATAGTACTACTTGGTACTGCATACTGTAGTTCTTAGTATTATGCAATATGTTTAGTCTGTCTTTTTTTTATTTAAATGCATGAGATGGTTTAAAATAAAATTAGGTTTTTCCATTACCTGTAACTACCTAAATTATGTTAAATATCAATCTTATTTGTTATTTATTTACTATATTATCAATTTTATCAAATATTTGCAACTACTTTTGAAGTCATTATCACCATCTGTATGCAAAAATTTATATCACCTGTGTATGATCCTTTTTTCGTCTCCAGTTTTAAATATCCCGATTTGTATACTTTTTCATTATTATACTTATGAGAATTAGATACATTGATATAATTGGATATAGTTAGTGTCGGTGTGGCTCAAAAAGGCGCCGATCTTAAGTCTAAACAAAAGGCACCAGCCCCCTCTACTAAGCTTTTTAAATCAAACTTTTTTTTGAAATCCCAAATGCATGTAAAGTAAATGAAGATTAGTTGTGATTTTTTGAAGTTTAATTAAAATTTAAATCTTCTTTCTTCTTCCTTGACTAGCTTTACAATCTAATAGTAGGGGAGGACATTATGCTAAATTTGCAGTCATTCAAGCGCTATGGAGACCTATTGGGTTGTGATTATTAGGTCCTAAAACCAAAACAAGTTAGGTAAAATTTTCCATTTTAGTGGGGACTTTCCATTTATTTAATTTAATTTTCCATTTACAACAATGGTTTTTTCTGATTATAGCGCCATCTATTCATAATTCGAAAAAATATTTCGAATAAAAGTTGCTTATTTTTACGTAAAGAATCCAAATCTGCAATAAAAATTTGGGGCTCCTATTTAAGATTTTCAAGTAACCCCCCACCCCACATCCGTGGAGGGTCGTGTTTAGTACCATTCGATACATTTTTCAAAAATATTGAATAAGTGTATTTTTCAGTTTTTCGATCTGATGTTCATTTCGCGAAATATCGCGGGATTCGTATTTAAAATATTAAATTTGCCCCCCAACCCTCTCCGTGGGAAGTCGTGTTTGGTATCATTCGATAGATTTTTGAAAAATATTGATTACGTATTTTTAGTTTTTCGATTATTTTTATTCATTTCGCGAAATATTCGCTTTTGGACTCACCCATTTCCTTACGCCCCGCTCAATTCGTAAGATTTTTTAAATACACACTGTTTTGCATGTACTTTTTCTAAGGATAGATTTTTTTCGGCCCCCCTTAACGAACTCCCCTGCATTAAGAGCCAATATATGGTAGAGGTACATTTTCAGGGTAAAAGGTTTCTCCCCATGTAATAATCTGACGCGCTCGAGTAACTGCAAAAATCCCCGCTTGGGCTCCCTTACCACTAGTAAAATTAGAATAAAAAACGGCACAAAAAATAATTAAAAAACTAAAGGTTATGTTTTTCACTCATAGAACCCCAGCTATTTTTTTACCAGATAATGCCCCATTTGATAGCAGCGAATTCAGGCAATTTGCCCAAACGTGGAATATCTCCCTGATCACATCTAATCCAAGATATCCACAGTCTAACGGACTAGCAGAGAGAGCAATGGGGGTTTGTAAAAACACGCTTAGAAAATGTAGTGACTCTGGAATCTGGAGGATATACACAATACACAATGCATTAATGAAATGCAGAATAACTCATTTAACATTATCCCCATATTTATCCCCATCTAAGCTGATCAACAACAGGGTTCTTATTACAACTATTCCAGTATCTCAAAAAGTTCTATCTAAAACAGTTAAAAGAACAGATAAAGTATGCGTACCAGGTAATAGCTATTTGTATAACAAGGGAGGAAAGTGCTACTTTTCCTCCCGAGAATGAAGTTTACTGCCCGACGCGTAGCGGAGAGCAGTAATCATTCAAGGGAGGAAAAGGCACTTTACTCCCATGTTATACGTATGGTTTTTCCGCCTTCCTCAAATAACAAGTAATTTTTCAATTATACTTAATTTATTTTATGTAACTAACCAACAAAATTTATTAGAACTAAAACTAACAAGTAGGTACAATATAACTGTCAACTGTCAAATATAAGTCAAATTATTAATGTAAACATTGTTAAATCAAAATAGCTATTTGTATCATAGAGTTATATATTAGCATAGAGAGAGTGTCATTCAGAGCGAAGTGACGACACCATCTTTTTTATTTGGATTAGTGCTGTTTCACTCTTACGCATAGTAAAGCTGCTACAGTTGTCCTCCTCTCCCGTGCCTATATTCACACTAAATGTCATCATAGATTTTCGATACAATGTGTTAGAAAGAGATGCAGCAAACCAGTCCATGAGATCTTGTCGTCAGGGAGCGCGGAAGGTAGGCTCCCTCTATGTTAATATATACCTCTATGATTTGTATAACAAGGGAGGAAAGTAATGAAGTTTACTGCCCGACACGTAGCGGTGGGCAGTAATCATTCAAGGGAGGAAAAGGTACTTTACTCCCATGTTATACATATGGTTTTTCCACCTTCATCAAATAACAAGTAATTTTTTCATTTTTACTTAATTTATTTATGTAACTAACCAACAAAATTTATTAGAACTAAAACTAACAAGTAGGTACAATATAACTGTCAACTGTCAAATATAAGTCAAATTATTAATGTAAACAATGACTGCGTTCACCAGATGCAAACACGTTCACAAATGTTTGCGCTTTGATTCTAAACTTGTTGACAGTGAGCTGAACGGTTGGTTGTTTAGGTTAAAATTTGACATTTTGCTTGCTTGGTTTGAATGTAACCTAAAATAAATTTTCTCAATAAATACGTTTTTGAATTTATTTTTTTTATTAAAGGAAAAAAGAAAATTTATTTAATAGATAATAACGTAGCAGAATGTCTTCAGTAGCCTTAATTTTAAGTATATATAAACCCTTATCAATATATTCTACAATATATACAATTTAAATTCCCGCCATATTTTTTCAATATTCAACACGTTTGCAAAGTTCAACTTAAATATTTTATGTTTGCAAAAATGGCGACCGCTTTCCAAACATGTTTGACGTTAGCAAGTCGTTCAGAACCATAAAGCGCAAACTGATTGCCAACGTTCACTGTCTAAGAACCGTGGCCAACGTTTGCATCTGGTGAACGCGCCCATTGTTAAATCAAAATAACAATTTACTGTTTTTACCATTCTGCAAAATACAGGATGTTTTATAAATAAACGTTAAAATGTATAGATAATTACGTAATAGAAAATAGATATTGTACAGGGCGTCAATAAGTTACATTTCATGAATGAAATACCATGACGTCACTTTTACTTTTCCTCCCTAGGGAGGAAAAATATTTTCCTCCCTATGATCAGGTCCGGAAAAGTATACTTTCGGTAGAGGTAGGTGGAAATAACAATTTACTGTTTTTTGCCATTCTGCAAAATACAGCGTGTTTTATAAATAAACGTTAAAATGTATAGGTATAGATACTTACGTAATAGAAAATAGATATTATACATGGCATAAGTGTATGTGTATATTATACATGGAATTATACAAGTATTATACATGGAATAAGTTATATTTCATGAATGAAATACCATGACGTCACTTTTACTTTTCCTCCCTAGGGAGGAAAAGTACAACTTTGCTCCCTACAATCAGGTCCGGAAAAGTATACTTTCGGTAGAGGTAGGTGGAAAAATTGTTTGTAATTACTGATACTTCAAGATCATATTGGGTAAAAGATAATTTTGGCAATATCCACAGAAGTAATTCATCTTTTATTAGACCTTGTCCTCACAATTATGTTCAGAACATATCCTACAACAAGCCGTTTGATCAAACTGATGTTATACTAAGTTATGATAATATTCCAAACATTCCTCCAACTAGTAATAAAACTGTACAAATTAATATTAGGTACTACTGAACCTAATAACATTGTAACACGTTCTGGTAGAACTGTAAAAATACCTTCCAAATTTAGGGATTATGTTTGTTAAAAGGGGTAAATGTCACAAGTGAACATGTGAAGTGACCTTCAATAAGAAGGTTGAGAACAATGCGTCTGTGAGTGTCATCAGACACATCCGGCTTCCTGAGGACCGCCACTTGTCATGGGATGAGCAAAAATTTGCATAGGTTACATTGTTGCTCGTCCTGAAATGTATCACATTTGTTAATATGATTAATAAATAAAGTAATAAAGCTATCTATACTTATTTATAACTGTCAAGAGAAGAAAACTTAATTGACTGTTTATTGTTTTAGTAAGTACCTACACGTTTTTATTTCCAGTTAATTTGCATTTAAATAATATACTTAAGTTTGTTATTTGCAATTTGTTAAAACATCCTCCGGCAATAATGCAGTAGTAGTACATTGTACGTTGTAATTTAATTAAGTAACGTAATTTGATAATGACTTTACAAATAAACATTTTTTTTTATATCAACCCCCTCTGTGGCTCAGTGGTAAGAGCGCCTAACCTTTGGATCGAAAGTTCCGAATGGTAGTGAGTTCGAATCCCACCAGGGTCAGGAATTTTTTCATTTATTATAAATTAATAAATGAAAATAGTTTCTGTCCTTGTGGGATCGGATCGGTACTCACCGGAGGGACCGCAGACGTTCGGATACAGTTAGCGACTTTGCAAAGTAACAAGACACTTACTCAACACACACACTACACATTACACCTGAGTTAGTGATAAGTTATACAATTACGTGGCTAAAGGTTCTAGGTCTAAACCAAGGCCAGAATCAGAGAAAAAAAAAACATTTTTATATCTCCCTTTCTTCTTTTTTATTGCTTCTCATTCAAATTTGAACATGTATAGAACTGACATCTTTGAACATTTTTGTTCTGCTTGACTTATACTACCAGGATATCCTTTTTAAATTATTAAATTATCTACTTATATCATAAGTCAATCTTTGCTTATCCACTACTGGACATAGGTCTCATAATTTTCCATCTGTTTCGATCTCGTGCCTCTTGCATCCAATTCCTATGGCAACATCTATTGATCATTAGAGTATCCGCTTTGTCCATGTATATTATCTGTCATTTGAGCCACGTGACCTGCCTAGTTCTACTTCTGTGTTGCTATTCTCTCTACAGGATCAGCCACTCCTAATCTTCGTCCTAGCTGGTGGTTTGCTCCATAGACCTTTGAGCCACAAACATCTTTTGCACTGTTCTCCTTGTCATAGTCAACGTTTCTTGTCAGTTAGTCAACACTGATAAAACAGACTGATTAAAGGTTTCTACAGCTATCGCTATCTTCTTATTCCCAACTTTTTCGCCTTTTCGCCCTCTAAATGATCCATCCACTCTCCGTCCTGTAAGTCTTGTCTTTCCATTGCCTCATCTACTTCATCCCTCCATGACCTCCTGGGTCTGCGTCTTTTTGTCCTTCTCATGGGTCTCCAATCTCTTATTTTATTATATGTACAGGGTTGGGATAAAGTATAGAACCAACTAAATATCGTTGAAATAAAAAACCCTACTCGTGAAATTTTGCATGCAAGTACAATGACACATAATGAATCTCACGCCATATTTTATGTTAGTACTCCAATTCTGGTTTCACCAGAAGTAACCTTAACTTATTTATTTTAAATGGGACACCCTGTACATTTTTGCGGATTTTAAAAGATTCTTAATTTAGATATACATACTAAGTTTGGTAGAAGAAATTTGCTAAAATGAAAACGAGTATTCGTCTATTAATTTTCCCTGCACTTTCAATTATCACTATTTTGTTGTTTCTCGTTTTATTCTTGTATTTCCTCCAGTGTATTGTTGTTCGTTTTTATTCTAGTACTTATTTCCTCCTTTCTGATGCCAATGACTTTATTTCTTGTGTTATCCACTGTTTGCTTTTAGGAGATCTGTTGACAGTGATCAGCTTCTTTTAGTCTTCTTAGATTATTTCTAGGTATTTTGGTGGCTGTTTTTATTTTCTTTAGTTTGAGTTGCATGTTTGTTAAAACAAGATTGTTGTTATTTGCTATATCTGCTTATGGGTAAGTTTTAGTCGATACTATGGCGTTACGGAATCTTCTTTGGTTTATAATGATGTTGTAAATCTGGTGTTTCTTAGGGACTTTCCAGGTGTATATTCTTCGGACTGGTAGTTTGTATCATTATCATTTGAAACAAGATATTTAGGTATTATAATAGACGAACAAAAATTATTTACAAAACACATGAGTTGTGTCTGTGAAAAGGCAACCAAGATCATGCATAGTGTCGAGTCATTATAAATATGGCAGTGTCCGTGTTTAAAAGATATTTCTACTTTATACATACGGAGGGCCATATGGCTTGTTTATCGTTATTTTAAGATGAAGGGATGGATGGGCTTACTAGCCCACTTGAGATAAGAATATATTGCTGTTTTAAGGAATGTGTAGATATTGTAATATGTTTTAAAGTCAGTCGAGTTTGTAACATTCTTCGGATAACATCCAAATAAAAACTTTATTTTAAGCTACACTTGCGTATTTTTAATAGGGGTAATTTTCTGTAAACGAAAGTTATTTTCTTTAATTTGATTTCGAACCAGGGATCTTTGCGTGAAGTAACTCGTGGACATCCCAACGTGACATTTGGCGACCGCGATAAGGACTTAGATATATACGGGTGTGCTTAAAAGTTAGTTGTTTCCTCTTATTTAGTGTACACTTTTTTCCGGCGAATAAATTCGTTTGCCGTGAGGCTCGGCCGAAGTTGTTACCCTTGTAAGCGAGAAATATGGCATTAGAATTAGAAACAAAACGCCGAACAGTGCTTCGTACTGCTTTTACGACAGCTGCTAATGTTTTGGACAATTTGTTATCTGAAACGGTGGACACTCGACCCTGGCAACAAATTAGTGTACAGTGGGAACTGTTACAAGTTAAGTACAATGAGCTGTGTGTCGTGGAAAGTGCGGTGTTTGAAGCTATGGTCGAAAAGGCTTCCGAGGCAGAATTAATCAGTGAGATGGAGGCAAAGGATAGATACAGCACACGCTACTATGAACTGAAGTACAAATGCGAAGACAGACCCAGTTTAGTAAGTTCAGAGTCATCAATAAAAGGTAAGAGCAGTTTTAAATTACCTCCAATCGAATTCAAGAAATATTCTGGGGACTTGATAGATTGGCTTCCATTTTGGTCGCAGTTCAAAGTAGTGCATGATGATCCATCGATTGATTTAAACGACAAAATAGCTTATTTGAGACAAGCCACTGTAGACGGTAGTAAGGCCAGACGTTTAGTGGAGAGTTTTCCTGCAGTAGCCGATAATTACTCAAAAATTATAAAGAGTTTGAAGTCTAGGTTTGGCAGAGAGGATCTCCAGATTGAAGTATATATTAGGGAGCTCTTAAAGTTAATTTTGAGTCGAGTTTCTAGTAGTTCTTGTAATGTTTCTGCACTATATGATATGATAGAGAGTCAACTTCGTTCACTTGAGACCTTAGGCATAACTGCTGACAAATATGCGGCAATATTGTATCCCCTTATTGAGTCATGTTTACCGGAGGATATGATCACACTATGGCATAGATCTTCACAGTTTTTAAGGCCTTCTGGTTCCGTATCCATGCACAATGTCGAAGAATATGCAGAAGTTTCAACTTTGGAGACAAGATTAAGTGGGCTAATGAGTTTTCTACAAAATGAAGTTCAAAATGAACAAAAAATTAATTTAGCAACGGAAGGTTTTGGTTTATCGACTGAAAATAAATGTAAATCTAATAACCTGGTTGAAAAGAAGAATATAAAATTACCAAAGCAAGGAACTGATCAGCCATCAGCGACCGCGGCTGGGTTGGTAAATTATGAGGTTGACAGGTGTATTTTTTGCGAAGGACAGCATGACAGTATCAATTGTTTTAAAGCACAAAAATTGTCTATGGAACAGAAACGACGAACATTGTCAGAGAAGAAAGCCTGTTTTCGATGTTTGAAGGTGCGACATTCTTCGAAGAACTGTAGAGCACGTTTGAATTGTATTTTGTGTTGTAAATCCCATGTTGTTTTGATGTGTCCTGATTTACCTGTTAACAAAATTGATACATCGACCTCAAGTATCAGCCGCTCGGAAGAAAATAGGACTGAGGATGCTACGCTTGCGAATTTGAATAATACACAGGTTTTTTTACAAACTCTGCGAGTAAACATAAGAAGTGCACATGGTACTAAACAAGTAAGGGCACTTATTGACACTGGATCGCAGAGAACATATATTTTACAGCGTACCGCACAAGAAATGAGTTTTTCTGCTAAAGGAACGGAAAATATCGTACATACGTTATTTGGCGGTAAAAGTACTTCTGAACAACGACATAAATTATACAAGGTAACTGCGAGTGAAGGAGCTTACTCTTGTTCATTTGATGCCTTAGATCAACCAAAAATTTGTGCAGATGTCTCTCCTGTTTATCACGGCCCTTGGGTTGAGGAACTTAGTGACATGAATATTTCGCTCAGCGATGTCGGACATATAGCACCAATTGAGATTTTGTTAGGAGCTGATGTTGTAGGCAAATTGTATACAGGAAGGAAATATCAGTTACAGTGTGGTCTTGTAGCAGTTGAAACTTTGTTAGGTTGGACTCTTATGGGCAAGGTGCCGGCAGTTGCTTCTAATTTCAGCACATCTATGATGTCGATTGCGTTGTTTGTTGATAGTTCTTCTGTGGCGAAACTCTGGGAGCTTGATATTATTGGGATAACCGATCCTGTAGAAAAATTGACACGAGAGGTGGCGGCCAAGGAGGCTAAGAATTTTTTCTATGAGACTATCCGATGTGACAACGAAGGTAGGTATGAGGTTATGTTACCTTGGTTGAACAAGCATCCTTTAATTTCAGATAATTTAGTTGTCGCTAGAAGAAGGTTAGATACTACTTTAAATAAGTTGAAAAAGTCAAATTTGTTTGAATCGTATAATTTAATATTCAATGAGTGGTTGAACGAGGGTGTGATCGAAATAGTAAATAATCCCGAAGAGAATAATTGTGTGCACTATTTGCCTCACAGGCCCGTTATTAAAAATACTAGCGAAACCACGAAAATTAGGCCAGTCTTTGATGCATCATCTCATGAACAGGGTCGTCCTTCTTTGAACCAGTGTTTAGAGGTAGGGCCTAATCTTATTGAACTTATTCCTTCTGTGTTATTACGGTTCAGACAACAAAAAATAGGTGTTGTGTCGGATATTCGAAAGGCTTTTCTTCAAATTTCTGTACATTCGAAGGACAGAGATTTTTTGAGGTTCCTATGGGTAAACAATGAAGGAAAGGAATTTGTATTTCGACATAGGAGAGTTGTTTTTGGAGTCAACTGTAGTCCATTTCTTCTGGGTGCTACTATAGAATTTCATTTGATAAAGGCGCTGGAGAAGTGTTGTAATGATATGCCGTACTCTAAAAATACAATTGAAAGGCTTATGATTGGGTTCTATGTAGATAATTGTGTGACTAGTGTTACTGATGAGAATGAGTTGAGAAAGTTCGTATCAGAAGCAACTGCCATCATGGAGGAAGCTAAGATGGATTTGAGAGGGTGGGAGTCTTCTGGTAGTACAAAAACAGTTGTCCCTGTTCTTGGTCTTCTCTGGGACTCCTCAAGAGACACACTAAAAATCAATGGTGAAATTTTTCAGGGAGTGGTCGGAAAAGAACCCATAACTAAGAGACTGATGCTTTCTGTAGCTCAGAGTATATTTGACCCTATTGGTTTTACCTGTCCAGTATCTCTGTTCCCTAAACTGTTGCTGCAGAAACTTTGGGAAAAGCGCCTGGGATGGGATGCACCAGTCGAGAATGACATGGCTGAGGAATTTTGTCAATGGGTTACTCATCTTCCTGAACTGTCGAGTATTGAGATTCCACGTTGGATCCAGGCTGGGCCCATTGAAGCTGACCATTGGAGTTTGCACACCTTTTCAGATGCAAGTAAGAAAGCTTATGCAGCCGTAGTGTTTTTGAGAGTTCTTCGGAATGATGGTGTTTCGATTTTTCTTATAGCAGCTAAGAGTCGTGTGGCTCCTTTGAAGAAGATTTCTATACCTAGATTGGAACTGTTGGCAGCCACTATTGGTGCTAGACTTTATCAGTCAGTCAAAAGACAATTTTCTCAGCATGTTGAGTCTTATTTTTGGAGTGATTCCACTACGGTTATTTCTTGGATTCAACGTAAGGATGACTGGTCTGTTTTTGTTTTTAATAGAGTTCAGGAGATTAGAAATTTAGCCAATGCTGAGTTTTGGAAATATGTGCCTGGTTCTCTCAACCCTGCCGATCTTCCATCAAGAGGCTGTGGTGTTCGGCAATTGTTCGAATCTCGATGGTGGGAGGGCCCGGAATGGTTGTACAGAAACGAAAATTATTGGCCCCAACAAAAAGTAGAGGTTGATGAAGAAGAAGTCGGCACTGAGAAAAAGAAAAAAGCCATTTCGTCACTATTGAATATGACGTCCGACGATTGGCACCTGCGTTACTTTTCTCAGTACACAAAACTGTTAAGAATGATGGCTTGGACGCTACGATTTTGTTACAATACGAGAAATTCAAATGGAAAACTTACAGGCGAATTGGTCGCGGAGGAAATCGACAAAGCCGAAATGTTTGTGTTGAAGTTAGTGCAGAAAGAAGCGTTCGGTTCAGATACGAAACGAATTTCCTCGCTAAACACGTTTGTCGATGAATTTGGACTTATACGTTTAAAAACTCGCGTTACCGAGAGAATTGACACGGAAGATTTTCGTCTGCCTATCTTACTTCCGGGTGAACATTTTATAGTGCGCAAGTTGATTTTGAGCTTACACAAAAACTCTTGTCACGTTGGTACACAGGGACTGCTTAGTTTGCTCCGCGAAAAATATTGGACTTTGGGGGGTAGACGGATTGTGCGGTCCATTTTAAAAGAATGTGGTGTGTGCAAGAGACAAGATGGGAAATCGTTCGAAGTACAAACGCCTTCATTGCCGGCCGATAGAGTTCGAGATGCTGCAGTGTTTGAGATTTCCGGGGTGGACTTAGCTGGGCCTCTTTACTTGAAATCGGGCGAGAAGGCATGGATTTGTTTGTTCACTTGTGCCGTTTATCGCGCAGTTCATCTGGAACTCGTTACCTTCTTGTCAACAAATGCATTTATTCAAGCTTTCCGTCGCTTTGTTGCCAGGCGTGGACGCCCGAGAACGGTTTATAGTGACAATGGAACGAATTTTACGGGACTTGAGAACGCGCTTAAGCAATTGGACTGGAACATGATCGCGGAATATAGTTCTACACAACGTATTAAGTGGCGTTTCAACCCCCCTACAGCTGCATGGTGGGGTGGATTTTGGGAGCGATTAATAGGTATTGTGAAAGGACTTTTGCGAAAAGTTTTGGGTCGAGCGTCTCTCAATTATGAAGACTTATTGACATTGTTGTGTGATTGTGAGAGTATAGTCAACTCGCGGCCGTTGACGTATATTTCGGATCATCCTACTGAGTTAGCCGCGTTGACGCCAGGTATGTTTTTACGTGAGCAAGTCAGTTACGAGTTGCCGGATTGTGATTTGCTAGAGCAGAATTCTCTCACACGCAAAATACGCCGTTTGCAAGAGTTGAGAAATCATTTGCGAAAAAGATTTCGGGCTGAATATCTGGCTCAACTCAAAGCAGGAACGAAGAAGACGAAAGTGTCTAAAGTGTCTATCGGGGATGTCGTTTTAGTAGGCAATGACAACATCAAGCGTCTTCAGTGGCCTTTAGGAAAAGTTATTGAACTTTTACCCGGTAGAGATAATCAGGTGCGGTTAGTTCGTCTTGCGACGGCACAAGGCCAACTTCTGAGACCGTTGCAAAGGCTTTACCCAGTGGAAGTCGTGGAGGCAGTTACTGCTGGCGAGAATATCCAGGGTATTACCCTACGGGATGCGGCTCCAGAGACAGTGCCTCAAGAGAACGGTTGTCAGCTCCAGGATGAGGAAGAATCAAGTGAAATAAGTGCGGGAGTGACAAAAAGCAGAGCACTCGATTTAAATGAAAGATGTACGCGAAGTGGCCGGGTAGTTAAAACTCCTGTAAGATTCAAGTGACATTTTCTTGACTTGATTTTTTCATGACTGTTTGTTTTTTGATATTTTACTTTTCACTTTATTTGATATTTTGTTATAATTGTTCGTGACTCTGTATTTTTTGAGAAATTTTGTCAAATTCCCCAAGGTGGGAGAATGTCGAGTCATTATAAATATGGCAGTGTCCGTGTTTAAAAGATATTTCTACTTTATACATACGGAGGGCCATATGGCTTGTTTATCGTTATTTTAAGATGAAGGGATGGTTGGGCTTACTAGCCCACTTGAGATAAGAATATATTGCTGTTTTAAGGAATGTGTAGATATTGTAATATGTTTTAAAGTCAGTCGAGTTTGTAACATTCTTCGGATAACATCCAAATAAAAACTTTATTTTAAGCTACACTTGCGTATTTTTAATAGGGGTAATTTTCTGTAAACGAAAGTTATTTTCTTTAATTTGATTTCGAACCAGGGATCTTTGCGTGAAGTAACTCGTGGACATCCCAACGTGACACATAGCATTGCTAGTCTAGCACAGAAGAAATATAGAATTTCGTTCCGACAGATGAGAATATACCTAAGTACAATACTTGCATCAATTTTAAGGTACGGTTCAAGTGTATGGGCACATAGATTAATAAATAAAAAAAATGCAGAAAAATTAAATAGAGCTCAGAGAGGATTTCTTGTAAGAATGACGGGAGCATTTGGAACAACTGCAACACAGGCACTCACAGTTTTAACTAGAGCAATGCCAATGCATTTAGAAACACAAAAAAGAGCATGTAATTATTGGCTAAAAAAAGAAAAATATGAAAAATAATACAAATAATAGGATTAGATATAAGAAATAAAAGAGAATTAAAAGAAATAATAAATAGAAAAAGACAAAATGAATGGGAAAATTCAACAAAATCTAGACGTTTATACAATTTTATACCAATATTAGAAAACATTCCAAATTATTTTAATCCAAAACAAGGTTTCAAGTACACTTTTTAACAGGACATGGACCGTAGCCAAAATATTTGGAAAGATTTAACTTAAAAGATGATGCATATTGTGAATGTGGAGAACTAGGTACACCAGAACATATAGTGTTACATTGTGAAAATACTATAGAAAATGAAGAACATAGAGAAATGAGAAGAAGATTGGAAAGAATTGAAATAAGAGGTATATTACAAAATGAAGAATATTTTGGAATATTAAACAATCTAAAAGAAATAATATCTAAAAAACAACAAGAAATCTATAATAATAGAAGAAGACAACAAATAATCCAACCCTGATGAAGTTGAGTAAGATAAAGTTAAAATAAATAAAATAAAATATAAATTCAAAAATAGATATTTACAATTATAATAATAAATAATTCATTAAATTAAAAAAAAAGACTACCAACTCTCTTCTGAAAATAGAGTCTGTCTTTATAACTTAGAAGGGAGTTGATGGTACCAAAAATATTTTAACAAATGTATATTGTTTATTTAAGTTTGTTAAATGTATTTGTTAAATGTAATTAATAGATTATGGCAAATTAGTTAATAAATTGTAAAAATAGATTTAGTAGTTTAGTAAAAAATGTAAAAATATAAAAAAAAATATCTGTAATCCCATCAGGAAAAAACGACCTGGATTAGTCACTAGAGGCCAGGTCATATGTATAAACAATAAATAAATAAAAAAAAGTTTGTATCATGTGTTCCTGATAATGAGTTTGTTCTACTTGCAAAACTGAATTAGCCTCTCTCCTCTCTCATTATGTATCTCTAGTCTGTATCTTTTCTTCTTCTTTTGGTATAGATACGACTCTGTTTTTTCAATGTGCCTCCAGTAAGTTGTCGTTACATAATTTTCGTGGTCTTCCACTGATCGTCTTCCTATTGGGGAACCGTCTCTCGCCGTCCTTACTACTCTATTTGCCATTAAGTTTTTAAGCGGTCATTCCATTCTATTCTTCTATTTCTTACCCAGTTACTACTGTTTTCCGCATCTCCATCGTATATCTGTTCTTCTAGCTCTGTCCCACAGTGTCTTACCATCGATTTTTCGACAGGATTTTATCTCTGCTGTTTCGAGCAATCTTTTTGTCCTCTCTGTGTCAAGTCGTGTTTCTGCAGCGTACCTATTTCATTATTGGTCTGATGACTGTTTTGTAAATTCTGCCTTTCATTTCTTTTCCGATATTTTTATTTCACCAAATTGTGTCATTCAGGCAAACTGCCGCTCTGTTTGCTCCTTTCACTTGATCTTCCACTTCTGTTTCGAGCTTTACGTAGCTAGATAGTGTGATGCCTAGATATGTACTCCATCATTTATTCTATTATCTGACCCTCCAACTCCGGTTTACATCTTATTGGATTTGCTGTCATAACCACGTGAACTGCTAACTGCAAAAAGGGGACATCTGCATAAAAGCAAATTTTACAGGAGAAGGTAAAAACTAAATAATTATGTACCCAAATCTCTTAGAAATCGAAAACATGGTATACATGTTCAATATAGCTTTATACATAATTCTGTAAATAAGTTGTAAATAATTTGAATTATAATTGTATAATATTCACATTTTAATATTGTGTAGAAGTCCCCTTTTTGCAGTTAACTGTAATAAAAATGAAAATTATTAGAAATAATTCAATTAGATAAACACTACATGCCAGAAAACACCTTTATTTGCCATTATCAACATGTAATATAAAGAAAGGAATAGAAAATAATCCATAGTATTAATTATCAACTTGTTGAACAGTGGACCATTCTGTTATTTCCCTCCAAAATGGGATATTGCCATCGTCGATGAATCTGAGCATTTTTCTAATGTTTTCAACTTTGCATGATATTAATGGGTGTGTTTCAGAGTAAACTAGCGTTGTAAAGGCAAAACTGTCACTTCTTCGGTTATTTTTCGTTATATTTCTGCTGTAAAAGTCCACTTTTTGCAGTTAGAGAAATTTTAGCCGCATTTTCAATATACTTAGAATAGACGCAGAAGTCCCCTTTTTGTTGAAAACGATGTGTTTACGTGTAAAGAACGCAAAAATAACAAAAAGTGAAATTATGAAAATTTGTTGGAAGTCCCCTTTTTGCAGTTAGCAGTTCACGTATTTTCTCTTTTTTGGGAAATCTATTTTGTATGCAGGTACTCAATGTGTATTTCGTGTGAGGATAAAGGATTACTTTATTTGGAAAGGATTCATTGAGTTGTCCCTTTTAGGATTTTGTCCTTTTCAGGGTATGTGTTGAATTTTGTTTGTGTGGCAGAAAAAGCAAACAGTCCAAAAAAACACTGGGGCAAGGTGTGGTTGGCCTGAGTGTGTGTGTTGCCAGACGGTGGTGGTTCAGCTGACTGTCAGAGATCAGAGAAGAAAGTTTGATGGAATTGGTGTTGGTTCCATAGACAAGTGTGTGTACTGTCCGTGTTTTGCCCTCGACCAAGCTTCCTAGAAACCATTGTACAATGGACAGGCAAGCCTGCATTCTTCGTCGGCGGTCAGGAGGTGGTTTTGGGCATTGCGTGGACAGTGTGCGTTCAAGTGGTAGAAAATAGTTGCGGCTATTTTCTTAGGGCGAACAGGTATAATTGTGCAATGAAGTTGGGAAACCGCAACAAACCAACTTCTCCCTGTTCGGGGTAGGGAAGAAGAGTTAGATGAGGAGGGTACGGTAGGCTAGCCTCAAGGATTTCTTCGTATTTTGCCGGGAATTCGTCAATGCATGTTTGCATTAGAGCGGACGGTGGGTGAATCTTTTTCCGTTTGGACTTTCGGTGGCAGAATACGTGGCCAAGAGAAGAACAGGAACATTTAAGAGATTGTTGTGTGTCAGAGAGGGGACCGTTGATTACTTTAGATGTGAAGTTCCTGTTCACAGAGTTTATTCTCTCGATAATTGTGGGGATATTAGAAAGGTTATGGATTTCATTAGACGGGAATCTCCAGTGCTCGTAGTTTGCTCTACGCAGGATTCTACGTTCCACTCGCAACAACCTCACTTTCTGTGCTTTGTACTCAATGATGGGTCGAATATAGGTCTTGTAAGTGTGGATGAGAGTTTTCGTGTGTGCCTTGCCAATTCTTCCTGAGAGAGGGTCTTGCTCTATTTCTTACCCTATCTAAAGTTGCCTTTAGATCTGCATCCCAGTTTAGAGTCCTGGTAAACAGAACTCCCAAATAGGTTGCAGTCTCAGTGGGTATTGGTCGTCTTCATTTCTGATGATTCTGAGTGACACAGTCTGTATGGTGCATCCAAATATTTATCTAGGTCACATCTGGCTTCATATTTGGATTTTCTTCTTATATTTGGCAATAATTTTTATCACAGCTACTTTTATAGAATTCATTTGTAGTTGTCGATATTTGCACCGCTATTTCTATTATCTTTAAGATGTTCATTTTTCCTTAAAGTTATCCAAGCTATGTGCTTCGTGGTTAATGTTGATAGAAGATATTACGAGTTTATTATTGATTGTGGTATTTATCTGATATGAGCTTTTACCTCACATAATATGTGATTGCATTGTATTATTTAGTAATGTTCATAATCATTTATACCGCCCATTAAATCACAATAAGCGATGTTCTATTGATAGAAGATATTACGAGTTTATTATTGATTGTGGTCTTTATCTGATATGAACTTTTACCTCAAATATGTGATTGCATTGTATTATTTAGTAATGTTCATAATCATTTATACCGCTCATTAAATCACAATAAGCGATGTTCTAGCCAATAATGGTATTTGCCCGCCAGCTATGCTAAAGACGTTGATATTAACGATATTAGTAAAAAAAATCAAAACAAAACACAAGGTGAACTTGTTCCCTTTCATGTTCATTGTCATTGAAAGTTATAAGCTACCTGCACCAAAAATAAATGTATACTCTTCATCAAAGAATAAACCTACACTAAGAAAAGTGTGAATTAGAAATCTAGAATGTCAGGAAATATCAAAATCATGTCTCTCTTTGGTCGTTTATGTACTCTTCATCAATTTTAAATATCTAAAATTGTCTCAGAAAATTATTAATTGTTAATATTACTATATCATCATTATCATCATCAATATTGCTACAGCCCTATAAAAGATCCTCGACCTTCCCAAGCAGTGGCCTAGCCAGGAATTGGCTTTGGGGGGCCCACCGGGGGGTCTGGGGGGTATGGAATAATTCCAAATCCGGGGTCAAAAATTTTTGAAAATTAGACCTTGAAATAGGCGTTTGGGACTCACTTAAGCATCAAAATCTTAGGTTACAAATAACTTTATTATAATTTTCAATTCCTCTCGAAAAGGAAAAATCAACGACATTTTATTTTGTTGATTAAAACTTTGGGAAAGATGTAAAGTTGTATGTTAATGATCCTTGAGTCATAATTTGATTGATGCTCTGTCATACTGTATACTCTACCACTTTCTTATTGAAAAATACTCATATTTTAACAGATCAAAACCCATAAATATTACAAGTAATGTTCATAGAAAGGTTTCAAAACTCAATACAATTTTTCATCCGTTCATAACATTTATTATGTGCACAAAATTAGCAAGTTTACTTTCAATACAATCCTGAATTGGTAATACATATGAAGATGTGCCCTACTAATGGAACTGCAACCTTCTTGGAGTTCTTGTGTATTGGCAGATGATTTCTTCTGTTTTCACTTGCAAATCTCGATGTATGGATAAGAGTGCAAGGGAAGTGAGCCTTTCTTCACCTATTGAATTTCTTAAATAGGTCTTCAGTCTTTTCAGTGTTGAAAATGATCTGGAAAATTAAAAAAAAGCTGGAATCTTTTGAACTTTAAAGTGAGGTAATGAGTAATATTACTAACAAGCTGTCTAGTATTATTAAAAATTGTTACAACTTCAATAAATTACAATGAAGAAAACATATTACTAGAACAACTAAAAAGAACGATATTAACTATTTATAGTTCAAAGTAAACTCATCAAAGTTTATAGGAAATATTGTATAATAATTTACCTTTCAACTGATGCTGTTGTGACAGGGAGGACTGCCAATATACCAAGCAGAATCTTCATGTTAGGAAAAGCATCATCCTCGTCCTTCAAAGCCTTTAGCACTGAAGTAGCAGTTTTAGGCGTAACCTGGGCAATCTTCCAGTGGATTTTCCATAACTCCCACTCCGCATTCAAGATGTCCCGGTTTGTGTGGACCAAATCGGATTGGTAAAAATCCAAGGCAGGTTCCAGATCAGTGAACTGCCTTTGTTGGATATTGCAAGGAAGTACACTGTCTAGGCCAATTAACACATCTTTGTGGCTGGTGAATCTTTCGGTCAGTGAAGATGATATTTCGTCAATATACGGGTAAAATATAGATCTCCTGTAATACTCCTCTGGGTTGTTGGCTTCTACGTTCGATCTAAATCTTTGTGTGCCTAAGACTCTCGGGGTTTTTGGTTTGATACCAAGTTTCTCTCCCATATCTTCAGCTCTTCTATACATTTGTAAGAACTCTTTGTCGCCTTCTTTTCTCATTTCGGAAAATCTTTGTTGTACCAACTCAATCTTGAGCATAGCTGAACTCAAGTCGATCGACTCTTTTTGCAAATACTTGGATACTATGTATGTCAAAGACATCATTTTGTTTATAATGGTCAAAGTTATTATGAAGTCAAATTTGCACAAGCATGCATGGAAACTGGATGCTTTTGATCCGTGCTCATCGCCCCATTCAATGACTTTTTCTAAAGCACCAACAATGCACTCAAACGATTCTTGGAATACGCTGACAGCATCATGCCTCTCTACCCATCGTGTCTCTGAGGCGCTGTGGAGTGTGCTGTTGTCTTTGCCTGCAGCGGACAAGGCATCTCTCAGGACTTTAGTGCGCTTTGCAGACGCACGAAAAAAGCTACACACTTCGGAAATTGTTGACAAACAGTTCCGAACACACGGGATTTTGCTGGCGTCACTGAGGCATAAGTTCAGGCAATGTGACGAGCAGTGGGTGTACACAGCTTTGGGGTATTCTTTTTTGATCAGAGCCTGTACTCCTGTAAAAGCTCCGCGCATTGCTGAAGCACCGTCGTATCCTTGGCCTCTTATATTGTTCAAATCCAATCCAAACTTCTTAAGCTGACTTTTAATTGTTTCTGCAAGCCCAGCTCCAGTCAAATCAAATACTGGAACAAACGTGAGAAAATCTTCTCTAAGTTCCAGAATGGTACTGTCAACATATCGAAAACAAAGTGAAAACTGCTCTACCCTCGAAATGTCTGTGGTTTCGTCTGCAAGGACAGAAAAAAATTTAGCTTGGTTTACTCTTTTCAAAATTTATTCTTGCATTTGATTACCAATCAATTCTAACAGTACATTTTGCACTGTAGGACTGTAATACATGGCATTTCCTGCTGAAGACTCAATGTGTTCTGCAAGTACAGCGTCTCCATGAGCAGCTCGATATCGGGATATTATAAATTTCGGGGGGGGGGGGGGCGGCCCCCTTGGGCCTCATCTACACCATCCTTCCATCTGTGTTTTGGCCTAGCCCTATTTCTACTTCCCACAGGTTATGACATAAGGATTCTTTCCTAGGAGGGTTGTTCTGCTCTGATCTTGCTAGATGTCCTGCCCATGCTAGTCTCCTATTTTTATAAGAGATATTATGTCTTTACCACCAAATATGTTTATAACTATGGTATATCTCGTAGCTGTACCTCCTCCTCCAAACAAGTAATTGGACTTCGTAAGTCCTAGGTTTTCACCCAAAGTAATGGAAAGTAGAACTGGTAGTCGATATTTGAACTCTTCGTGTAACTTGCGTGCGTCGATTGATATACAATTTTACTAATTTTGAGTCATTGTTACTGAACTTTGGGTGATCATTGTTTAAACAGAAATGACTTCAAAACCGGAACTAAAGATTCAAACTTTCAATACGCTTCGATTTATGTGTTACATGACATGTACTATTTCTGAGACTATAATGGCACTTCTGGTTAAAAGTTTTCAACCGGAAATGACATAAAAACCAAAATTTTACATTTGTTCTTATCTTGCTAAGGCACGTCGAATGATATATCGGTTATACTATTTCGATGACTTTAAAACAGTACTTACGGTTGCAACTTTAAAACCGGAAGTCCGATGTCAAATTTCTCATCTTTAATACCATCCTTGGGTAATAAGCTTTCATTCGACACCTCATTTTTGTCATTCTATATAATGGAGGATTCATCTTAATAATGGAGGAGTTGTATTCGCGGATGGACAGACAGACGGACAGACAGTCATAAAACTGGAAGTATATATTTGTCCTCGTCTTGCGAAGACGCGTCGAATAATATATAACTTGTACTATTCCGGTGACTTTAAAACAGTACTTCTGGTCGTATTTCTAAAACCGGAAGTCCTAGGTTAAATTTTTCACCTTTAGTTCCATCCTTGGATTATAAGCTTTCATTTGACACATCATTTGTCATTGTACCTAGTATAATAACGGAGGAGTTGTGGTCACAGACAGACAGACAGACGGACAGACGGACGTGGATAATTCAAAGTTTTCACATTTTTTCAAAATTGGGTGAAAACAACACCATTTCGTCTGCCTTGGAGATGGTCCATATCTCCGATGCATATGTCAACACTGGTTGTATAAGGGTTTTGTATATTATGGTTATTTTTGTTTTTTTTGTGGCTTAAGTTTCTGCTTCTCATAAGTCTACTCGTTTCTCATATCCTTCGCTTGATTTCTTTCATCATGACGTTCTCCTTGATGATCAGGGAGCCTAAGTATGTGAGTTTGTCCAACACTTCAAAAGTAGAGTTATCAACCGTAAATTGGTGACCGATGTTTCTGGCTCTATTGTTGGGTGTTGATGCCATTATCTTAGTTTTCTCCTCATTTACTTGCAGGCCCATATTTTTGAGGCATTTGAGAAGGTGGTATGTATTTCTTCTAGCTTGCGTGTTGTGCGGGCAACTAGGTCCACATCATCTGCCTATGCCAAAATTTGGGTTGATTTTATATTACTATTTAAAGTTTAAAGAATTGCATAACATTTTAAATGAGCTAGTACACGACCCCTATTATTATTTAAAAAAATCATCGATTACGTCAGTACACCCAGATGGATGACGTCACTAGTATGATATACATATATGCCAAAAAATCACAATTTAAAAACAAAAATCGACCTGTTTCGGGATTTTTTTTAAAGTTTACGAAATAACGAATGTATTCCAAACATTTGCACCATACTGTATGTATATGATATGTACGTACGTATAATACCTCATAATTCTGCCAGTTCGCTCTTAAAATACAAAAGGCAATTCATATTTTGAAAAATACAGGGTGTAACAAAAATACAGGTCATAAATTAAATCACATATTCTGGGACCAAAAATAGTTCGATTGAACCTAACTTACCTTAGTAAAAATATGCACACAAAAAAAGTTACAGCCCTTTGAAACTTGAAAAACTATTAGAGATTTTTTATTGAAAATGGACATGTAATACATGTAATACATGAAAATGAACATGGTATTATTGTGGCAGGAACATCTTAAAAGAAATTATATTGAAATTTTTGCACCCCATAAAAATTTTATGGGGGTTTTGTTCCCTTCAACCGCCCCAAACTTTTATGTACGTTTCAATTAAATTATTATTTTTAATCGAGAGTTTTAATCGAGATGCGGCTTCTTTTGTAATATGTTTACATAAAAATGTTATGGGGGATTTGTGCCTTTAAACCCCCCAAATGTTTGTGTACTGTCCAATTAAACTATTATTGCGGTACCATTAGTTAAACACAGTTTCTTAAAAACTTTTTTGCCTCTTAGTATTTTTCCCATAAGGCACCTTTTATCGAGATGTGGCTTTATTTCTAATATAGTTCAAAATATACCTTAAGCTGTAATTTATAAAAAAAAATTCGTATTAATACCAGGTCTCTTTAATAGTACGTAGCAGAATACAAAAACATGTGGTGGATTTGAAAAATATTCAAAATATCTCGATAAAAACCAGCTTTTCGAGAAAGTACTAGGAGGCAAAAAAGTTTTAAAAACATTGTGTTTAAGTAACGGTGCCACAATGAAAATAATTGGAACGTACAAAAACTTTGGGGGGTTTAAGGAAACAAAACCCCCATAAAATTTTTATGGGGTGGACAAATTTCACTATAATTTCTTTTTAAGTTGATCCTGTCATAAGAATGCAACATGTCCATTTTCAATAAGAAACCTCAAATAGTTTTCAATATATTGGAAAAAATTGATTTTTATTTTGTAACTTCAAAGGGTTGTAACTTTTTTTTTGTGCACATTTGTACTAAGGTAAGTTAGGTTCAATCGAACTAATGTTGGTCCCAGAATATGTGATTTACTTTATGACCTGTATTTTTGCTACGCCCTGTAAAATACACTTACTATGTAATTATTTTATGTATGGTGCATTACATCCGGAATAATTATAGGCTATTTGGCTATTATGTTTTAACAGAATAAATAATCTGCAAAATAACCACCTATTCACCTTATATCGCGGTTTTTTTCAATTAATGACTCGAATGAAAACGCGTATTTTGTTTAAACAAATATAGTATGATATAATTGATCCAAATAATGGCATAACCCAGACATCCGAAGTTATCCTCCAACACCAAATTAGTTTATTTGGTCCACATATTGTTCAGAAAAAAGTCACACCATTTTGAGCGTCGGGTTTGGGGGGAAGAGGGGGGAGAAATTGGTAAATTCGTAGCTTTTTAGGTTTTTCGTCAATATTTCTAAAACTATGCGGTTTAGCATGAACAACCTTTTATACAAAAATGTTCTACATTAAATTTTCAATAAAAAAGGTCCTATACATAATCCTTCTAAAATGAACGGTTGCAAAGTTACGGAGGTAGTATAGTATAATTGGTCCAAAAAAGGACTAACCCAGACATCTAAAGTAAAAGTTTTCCTCCAACACCAAATTGTTCTATTCTATATGGTCCACATATTGTTCAGTAAAAAGTTACACCATTTTGAGCGTCCGGTTTGGGGGGGGGGGGGAAGGGGGAGAAGTCGGTAAATTATTAGTTTTTTAAGTTTTTCATCAATATTTCTAAAACTATGCTTTAGCGTAAACAATGGTCTACACAAAAATTCTCTACATAAAATTTAAAACAAAAAAGGTCCTATACATAATTGTTATAAAATCAACGGTTCCAGAGTTACGGAGGGTGAAAAGTGAAGGTTTTCGATACTTTTTATATTATCTTGGCAATTGATGATGATTTTGGGTAATAAGGTTGACGTTTCTTTAAGGGCTTATCAATAACATATCCTTGGCCACTGAAATAGCAAATTTTACAAAACAAAATCCTGCTAAAGAAAATTTCTATAAATTGCCCAAAGAATATAAAAAGTATTGAAAACATCCACTTTTTACCCTCCGTAACTCTGGAACCGTTGATTTTATAACAATTATGTATAGGACCTTTTTTGTTTTAAATTTCACGTAGAACATTTTTGTATAGAACATTGTTTTTGCTAAAGCATAGATTTAGAAATATTGATGAAAAACTTAAAAAAAAAACTACTAATTTACCGACTTTTCCCCCATCTCCCCCCCAAACCGGACTATATACCTTTTTATATACCTTTACCTTTTTATAGGTATACCTTTTTACTGAACAATATGTGGACCATGTAGAACAATTTGGTGTTGAAGGAAATTTTTTACTTTGAATGTCTGGGTTAGGCCTTTTTTGGACCAATTATACTATACTACCTCCGTTACTTTTGCACCGTTCATTTTAGAAGGATTATGCATAGGACCTTTTTTATTTCAAATTTAATGTAGAACATTTTTGTATAGAAGGATATTTATGCTAAACCGCATAGTTTTAGAAATATTGACGAAAAACCTAAAAAACTACGAATTTACCTATTTTTCCCCCCTCTCCCCCCAAACACGACGCTCAAAATTGTGTGACTTTTTTCTGAACATTATGTGGACCATATAGAACAATTTGGTGTTGGAGGATAACTTTCACTTTGGATGTCTGGGTTTGGGTCTAGTTATACCATACTAATATTTGTTTCTTCAGTTCATGAATATATTTCACCGATGATTCATTAAATAAGTATAGTACAGACATTAGATACGAAAATGTCATTGAAACCCCAAAAATCATGCGAACAAGCTGAATTTTGCTGGGAATGTCAATTTTTGGAAAAAGATTGCCACTCCTACACCCGGGCTTCTAAACCCGGAGGTAGGGTTAGTAGCCCTTGGTAGGGGGGAAAACGTAAAACATCGATTTACCAAGAATCTACACACCGTAGAAAATATATTTCAAACAAAAAATGCAGCTGAGATAATTTTGAACAAAAAATTCCTTAGCAGTTTATTGTGAACTGAACTGTTCTCTCATAAATGAGCGATCCTACATAGGGTCAAAAATAAAAACGAGAAAATTACGGTAAAAATTGTACATGCTGGTTGTATTGCAGTACAGTAGAACCCCGATTATCCGTGCTCCACGGGACCGGACGTGACACGGATATTTGAAATGCACGGATAATCCGAACATTTATTTCTTATACCTACATAATACATACGTAAACACATACATGTGCGTACCTATCGGTAGCAGTAGTGTCCAAAGCCAATTCTACTTCAAATCAGGCCCGAAGCAATACATAATTTTCGGGGATAGGCTAGCAAAAAGAGCACTGAATGGTAAAATGCAGGGAAAGAGACCGGTTGGAAAGCCAAGAAAGCGCTGGGAAGACACAGTAAGCAGCGATGGACAAGCATTTTAGGAGTCCGTGTATGGAGAAGAGCAGCGACAGATAAACAAGGGTGAAGGCAAAAAATAAAGGAAGCCAAAGTTCAATTTGGGCTGTAGTGCCGTAAAAGAAGAAGATGAACACGTTGGAAGGACGAACTTCCTTTTTTGCATTGTTTTTAGGTGTAAAATATGATAATATTGCATCTTTTTGTGCCTGCAGTTCCTGTTCTCTTAATTTTTGCTTTTTTCGTTTTTCACTGCCACTTAAATGTTTGTAACTCATGATAATACGAATCGATTACTTATATAAGAAAAATAAGAATTTAAAGAAATTTAGTAAAACGACCAATGATTAGTGAATAAATTAGTTGAACTAACTTAAGCTTTGTCCTTAAAATTGTATAATTTTCAGTGACAATAAAGCATATTTCTATTCTATAAAAAGCAGAGGACTGAAATCTAAAGCAAGCAATACTTTGTCTTTGCAGAAAAGGCATCAAAACATCATATTTATTATGTAATATTAAATTTAAATGTGCATTTTGAATAAAAATATTATGACAATACGTGACAATACCTCTTGTTAATCCTACGTCTTGTTAATCCTTCGGAGTGGTGTCTAAATTTTGCTTATTGTTATCGATGCCGAATGCCGACAAGGCAATCTACTACTCTCATTGCAGTTTTATGATAAGAACGGTTTAAGGTTTATGAATATAACTCTAACCTAACTTGTAACCATTTCGTGTTCGTAAAATAAAATAATTTTGAAAATTTATTTTAGTCCATTAAAATGTTACATTTTTTAAGCCCTACCTTGCATTTGTTAAAGGAGTCAATTTTATTTCTAGGGAGGATCAGTAGAAGCTTAAGTTCAAGTTTTTGGGGTCGCCGCCCTTCCCCCGTCCCCCGTCCTCCGTCCCCGGGCCGCCATCTTGGAAATGGGGTGCAAAGGGATTTCGCGCTATATCTCGTAAACTACCAACCCTACGAAAAATCTAATTAAACATAAAATGTAGCAAATTAAATTTTCTACAATTTTGTTTCTATTACTTTTTATCGTCAAGTGACCAACAAAAAAGATATAAACAAAAATATGTAAAATATTTTTAACAAGTTTCCTTTTGGAGGTTATAACTTTTTTTCAGTTCATTTTAAAATAAAATAACATTATATAAATTTTGTAGAGGGTTTTTCAGTGAACAATTTACATTATAAAGTTGTTTAATTTTATTTATTTCTATAGGTTTTACAGCGCTCCAAACTTGACCAGATTCTCGAATGCTCATAGGGATACAATAAAAACACAAGTTAGGCTTACTTTTCTATCTATATATATTTTTTATTCATACAATTTATTATGATTTTAACACTCCTATGCTATTATTAATCTGTTTTTGACCTTTCTCCCCACTATAAAACTTATAACCCTAAGCATATATAGAAAAGGCCCAAGAAGTTGTTTGAGGACAAATTCGCCGGTTCAGAAGAAGAATGACGCAACCACAAAATGAAAAATTCTTAAGAAGAGCAAAAAACGATTTTTGATATCAAAATCATAAAGTATGATCAAAATTAGCCATTCACCACACCGTGGTCAGGATCTCGAGATATAAGCGTTTTTTGGGGTGTGCCGCTTGTCTATGAAGTAACATAACTTTTTTCCTATTGTATATTTTGGCTTAAAATTTTCCAAAAAAACTTCTTCATGAACTATGTTTTATTGTTGTGTTGGTTAAAATTATATACTAAAAAGTTTGCCGCTCAACTTTTTTAAGTAAACATGAAACTAACGAAATATGATGACAAAATGTTTAAAAATTAACAACTCCTTTTTTAATGTGCTTAAGCATTTTGGACAAATTTCGTTGTCATCTACATACTTCAAAGATGACACAGTAACATTTTCAAAAGGAAATATTTACAGCGATCAAAGATACAGCGAGGTAAATTTGAAAAATCATCAAAATTTATTTTTGGCATTTTTGTATATAATTTGATTTTTGAACATGTTCCACCAACTCTAGATAAAAATAAACTTCATATTCGGATTCAGCGACCTCGAAAACATTAAAAACAGACCAAAATTGGTCATTCACCTTAAATTTGATTTTCGTGGTCGGCATAACGGTTGATGCCGCTCGCCTAATATATAGATAGAAAAGTATTGTTTTTATTGTATTCCTATGAGAATTCGAGAATCTGGTCAAGTTTAGAGCGCTGTAAAGCCTAGATAATAAATAAAATTAAACAACTTTATAGTGAAAATTGTTTATTGAAAAATCCTCTACAAAATCACTATGATGTTACTTTATTGTGAACTGAACGGAAAAAAAGTTATAACCTCCAAAAAAGAAATTTCTTACAAAATTTTCTCTTATTTTTGTTTATAACTTTTTTGTTGGTCACTTGACGATAAAAAGTAATAGATATTAAATTGTAGAAAATTTAATTTGCTACATTTTATATGTAATTAAATTTTCTGTAGGATTGCTAGTTTAGAAGATACAGCGCGAAAGCCCTTTGCACCCCTTTTTCCAATATGGCGGCCGGGGGACAAGGGTGGCGACCCCAAAAACTTGAACTTAAGCTTCTACTGAACCCCCCTACACATTGAAAAAATAAAATTGACTCCTCTAAGAAATGCAACCCTAAGTGTAACATTTCAATGGAGTATTTTGCTTTTTTCAATAAAAATTTTCTTTTAGTCATCTTTTCGGGCCCCATTAAAATGCGGACCCGAGGCAGGGGCCTCATGGACCTAGTTGTGAAATAGGCCCTGGTAGTTCCCTGAGCACCATTGCTATCGATATTACATTAGGTTTGTTCTAGCATCAGTTTCAAACGGTTTGAAACCATCAGCGGATAGTGGACCAGCGCGAGTAGAGGGGATAGCACTGGTGACTGTATTATGTTCTGCCACTGACCAACCGTTTGCTGACGGTTTCTGACTAGTTTGACTGTTTGCTAGAACAAACCTAATATAAGTCCCCCACACGGCGTGTAGTAGAGTTTCTGTAGAGTGAGTTACGGTGACGCTTTTTCGATAAAACTCAAAAATTAAATTTGAGTAATGGAAAATCATAGCACGGATAATCCGCAGCCCGGATAATCTGCTCACGGATAATCGGGGTTCGACTGTATTAAACTTTTGATCGCCCAAGAACGTTTTATCTACAACTCCTATTCTATTGACTTCCACCATCCATAAGGTAGTAAAACCGCTATTACAGCGATGACAATGAGATAAATACATATAAAAGTGGGAAGGAATCGATTATAAATGTTTAAAAAACGTAGACTTGACTTACTCGTCTTAAAGTAAGATCTCCCTTTTCATATAGATTTATAAATAAACTTTATTCGATTATATTGTTATAGTTTCATTATTGATTCATTTAAAATTTTCGCTCATGCTTTGGGAATTGGGTTCCTTTTTGAATACAATAAAGTAAAATAAAAACTATATATGTTCACAAAAATATTATCTAAGTACCTAGGTAGCGTGGGGCAGTTCGTAGTCGCTTTTAATCCTACTATAAAACTGAACCCAATAAAATCTAGATAGCGTGGGGGAGTTCGTAGTTGCCCGTTTGGGCTGTAGTGACATTGGATGGGATGGATACAGTAAACTACATTAAAGACGATCAATAATCATTACTAACTTAAATTTAAACACTCATTACTCCATCAATCTTAAAAGTTTAAGTGAGCCCATCAGAATCAAAACCTGCTAAATCCTAAATTTTTCGTTCTGCTAAATCCAAATTAAAGTAGGTACACATTTCTGAAGATGTAAGAAAAACGACAAATTAGTGTGCAATTTGATGACATTTATTGATGACCCTTTGATTGAGAAATGCCGGATACTTTTTGGAAAATTGACTTTTTAAGGTTTTTTTAGCCTTCTGACAAAATAAAGCCAATAGACAAGAATAAATTAATACCGTTAATACACAATAAATGCTGAAATTAATCTCAGATCACAATATAAAGCAACCTTATTATTTTGTCAAATATTTAATGTAAGAAAATATTTAAATTATGCAAACATTTATGTCCACATGTCCGTTACCCAAGTTGGTAAACAAATTTAGGCTTTTTAAATTATTAATGTAAAAAACACATTTGTGGTTTCTAAATAAACAATTTTCTCAGCGTCTGAACACAGTTCACTTAACTTTTTTATGTTGTTTGTAAAACTGCAAAGTAATCAATTAATTAATATGTAATTTCGCCGTAAAATCAGGAATTAATTGTCCCAGTTTTTTTATATACCTACTTAAAAATCATATATTATTTTTCGATGCAAGAATTAATTTTAATCTATGTTACATAAATATAGGTGACGGTTTTGTTTTTTTATCTAAGTAGAATTGTCCTCTAGTGTTGACGTCTGTCCTCATGTTGAGGGAACTTCCAGTTTGCTCCCCAAGTACGGTCGATAAAATATCTGTGTCTGCGTAGATCTCAATCTAGTTTTAAGAAACAGAAGGGAAAGTTGGATTAACAGCTGATACACTCCGCGAAATGGCATAGGTAAGAAATCATGCTTAGATTCTGCAATGAAATCTGGAATACCGGAAAGTGGCCAAATAACTGGGGTAAACTCACTTCTATTCTCATATTATATAAAAAAAGTTCACCGACAGATAGCAGCAATTACCGTACAGTAATATAAGTGCAGTAATCCGGACAGTATTTGAAATATTCTAAAGCAGAGGAGAGATTCCATTGTACTCGTATCTGGTTATTAATATATTACCCCAGGCTGTGGGTGAAAAAACGTGATATAATTAAGGAATTTTTGAAACCTATCAGGTGTTGTAAAGGACGATGCCAGGAATAACTTCTACTAAAATTTAAACAAAAATATTACGCGCTTTTTTTTAATTGCGATTTTCATTTGTTAAATTTGCAATTTTTAATGATTTTTAATTTTGTAGCTTAGGATATTGATTTTAGAGAAAAACTTTTTAATAGAAAGTTGTAGTAAATTAAAAAACCTACAATTTGAGCTATGGTAAGTTTAATTTCGTTAATTTATTATTGCAAAACAGCCTGCGAAAGTCCAAAATGGCCGTTTTTTACAATTGCATTATTTATTGTACAAATAATTTTTTTTATTTTTTAAAGCTTCAAAATGAAGATCTTTCAATTCCAAACATAAAAAATTGTAAAGCCAGATTAACGAATTTGTTGCTTAGATATTATAAATTGTTTATCCCAAGAGGTCAAATGTCGAAGGCCATAACTTTTTGAAAAAAAATCGTAGAAAGTTGGTGAAACATCCAATCTCCTTCTAAAGAGTTATATTTTCATATTCTGATGTAAATAAAACATTTTTAAACCTCTAATTTTTGGATTTGAAAATAAGGGGGCAAATTTCGTTATAAACATTTAGAGCTGAAGCGGCCCTGTACATCCTATGAGTTTTTAACTTACATATTATTGTTGCTGAAGACGAAACGAAGGTATATAAGAAATATAAAATTTTCACAACCAACTGAAGCCGAGATAATTTTTGGGTTTAAAAATAAGGGGGCAAATTTCGTTATAAACATTTAGAGCTGAAGCGGCCCTGTATATCCTATGAGTTTCTAACTTACAAATTATTGTTGCTAAAGACGAAACGAAGATTTATAAGAAATATAAAATTTTCATAACCAACTGAAGCCGAGATAATTGTTTTTTTTTTTCTTAAATCATAGTGCCGTTATTTATAACAATTAAGAAATTATTTTACAGTCATTGACTAAAGAAAGACTTATATTATCTTAAAATTAAAACTATTATAAAATATAATAACATTTAATTATTAAAAATTATTTTTTAAATCGGTGCTTTTGCAAGCGGCCGAATTTTGCAAATCGCCCGGCTTGCTTCAAATCCGCGCGCTCGGAAAATTTTTACGTAACTTGTATTAAATTTTGACAGAAAACAATTTAATAATATTACCATTATAATATACAGTCTATTTACCACTGTATTTGTTTTTCTTGTTAAACTTTTATATGTGAAATCCAAAAAGAATAGTCACTACACGAAGAAAAAGTTTTATATTGTATATTGTAGTAAGAAGTAACATTATTATTATTATATTTATATAACAATGAAAAAATAAAAAATATAGTTATACATTTCATATATATGTATCATTTTTGTAATATTATTTCTTCAGAAATGAAATTTCACATATAAAAGTTTATCAAGAAAAACAAATACAGTGGTAAATAGACTGTATATTATAATGGTAATATTATTAAATTGTTTTCTGTCAAAATTTAATACAAGTTACGTAAAAATTTTCCGACCGCGCGGATTTGAAGCGAGCCGGGCGATTTGCAAAATTCGGCCGCTTGCAAAAGCACCGATTTAAAAAATAATTTTTAATAATTAAATGTAATTATATTTTATAATAATTCTTATTTTAAGATAATATAAGTCTTTCTTTAGTCAATGACTGTAAAATAATTTCTTAATTGTTATAAATAAAGGCACTACGACTTAAGAAAAAAAAATAATTATCTCGGCTTCAGTTGGTTGTAGAAAATTTTTATTTTTTTATAAATCTTCGTTTTGTCTTCAGCAACCATAATCTGTAAGTTAGAAACTCATAGGATGTACAGGGCCGCTTCAGCTCTAAATGTTTATAACGAAATTTGCCCCCTTATTTTCAAACCCAAAAATTAGAGGTTTAAAAATATTTTACGCATTTATTTACATCAGAATATGAAAATATAACTCTTTAGAAGGAGATTAGATGTTTCACCAACTCTCTACGATTTTTTCAAACAGTTATAGCCTTCGACATTTGACCTCTTGGGATAAACAATTTATAATATCTAACCAACAAATTCGTTAATCTGGCTTTACAATTTTTTTTATGTTTGGAATTGAAAGATCTTCATTTTAAAGCTTTAAAAAATAAAAAAAATTAACAATAAATAATGCAATTGTAAAAAACGGCCATTTTGGAATTTTCGCAGGCTGTTTTGCAATAACCAATTAACCAAATTAAACTTACCGTACCTCAAATTGTAGGTTTTTTAATTTACTACAACTTTCTATTGAAAATTTTTTCTCTAAAATCAATATCCTAAGCTGCAAAATTAAAAATCATTAAAAATTGCAAATTTAACAAATGAAAATAGCAATTAAAAAAAAGCGCACAATATTTTTGGTTACATTTTAGTAGAAGTTATTCCTGGCATCGTCCTTTACAACACCTGATAGGTTTCAACAATTCGTGAATTATATCCTGAAATCGACCTATTTTTCACCCACAGCCTGGGGTATATATGTTACAGTTCAAGTTGAGTCTCAGTTAGAGTTGACTATTCCTAGTTGAAGTCGACTCCAACTAAAACAAGCAGTAAAAGTTGATTTGAAAAATTTAATTAAACTTTTACTAGTTTGAGTTGACTATTCCTGGATCGATTCAGTAAATGTTGATTATACGAGTATAATTATGGTTAGTTATTCTGTGGTATAATCTCACGTACTTTTTTGATGACTGTGCGTCTCTTTGTGTTGACCGTTTCAACTACTTATCATGATTTGAACATATAGGCCAGAAAATGAAGCTGAAAAAATGGCAAAACCTCGCAATTTTTTCGTCCAGCATCGATTTATACAAAAAATTTTTAATTCGGTTCATTTTACCCTCTAACTCTAGTTCATTTTCTATATTGGGCCGTTGTACGCTTTTGGTTTTTTTTAAGGGTGATAACTACCCCTAATTGTAAAAATATTATAAAATACCATTTTAAACTTTAATATGGTTAACATTTGGTTTTTATTAGTTAAATAATAATTGTTTTATGCTTTAGGATATAATATTACAATATTTTAACTCTTAAATCCACCCTTGTTGGAGCTATATATAAAAAATGTATTTATCCTAAAATAATGATTCCGGCTTGCATCGATTTGCATAAAAATTTGGGATTAGGATCATCTCACCCTGTACTTCATATTCTATATCATGTTCAAGGGCGTTGATTATTTTTAGGGGTGTAAACTACCCGTTATTGTCAAAAATTATATAAAAGAATGTGTGTGTACTTTGTACGCACGTAAGAAGTTATACTTCTATTATATGATTTAAACGAAATTAATATACTTTTTATTTATATTTTGTTTAAATATTAAACTAATTTATACTTACTACTTCTCAAACATTTTTATTAGAACAGTGCCAAAAATTAAAATAATAAAAGATAAAACACACACAAACACATTAAACAAGCCACAAATGATGTCTGAACATTAATTGTAGGAAATTTTTTTAACTAAATACGTATTTTCTGAAAATACAATTATATAATAAATATACTTACAATCATAAAATGTATTAAAAAAAAACAAAAAAGAAAGTTTCTATTTGGACTCGAACCAGCGCTGATAAGAGCGGTTGGTATTGGAATTCATTCGCCTTCTCCGCTTAGCCACGGACACTATGTGTCATTATTTACGAAGATCGACTAACTAAACGGATTAAACTTGTGATATTTTGATATTTTGAAAATTGATCAAATTATTTTAATTTTGAATTGAAATGATTTAGAATTGAAAAAATACAACAAAACATAGAGTAAAAAAACAATATATTAGGTGAATATTGATAGAAATTTTGATGGTAATCAAATTATATAAATAAAAGTATTACATACTATGTATTTTGGCAGATCAAATAGGTAGGTTTATACTCATGATACATTAACAATTATTACGTACCTGTTGCTTTTAAAAACTATTTAAAAGTCACTACAATATTATAAACTTTTTTGTTTCTGTCCTCACAACAATAAAACTAATATATTATACATTTGTTTACCTTTACCTTTACCTCCAAACCACAGCTGCCATATCGGATAATTTTTGACATGTCATTTGAACATCCAATCAGAACAAAGTTATAATGCGCATGCGCCGGGCTGATAGGTTTTAACATATAAAAAAATCACCCTCTATCGCCGGTAAAGAAGTACAACTTCAAAAACATTCTAAACTTTAATATGGGTAAAATTTGGTTTTGATTGGTTAAATAATGATTGTTTTATACTGTATGTAGGATATAATATCATAACATTCCAACCCTTAAAAATCACCCTTAATAACATTGCAATTTTTATAAGTAAGTCAAACTTCTTGGGTGTATTGATAATACATATATAAAAAAAATTACAGAAGGCCGAAGATCAATTTTAATTAGGGGGTAGTTTTCACTGATTTTTTCGTACAAAAAGTAGGTAGGTACCGACCTTATTTTGATCGTAAGTCGCTCAATTTTTATGGTAGAAACTTTCTTTTAAGGGTCTAATTGTATACTTGAAAAAATATTCTGTAAGTTTCCTCGAAAAATGCAAAATTTTTCCGTTATTTGGCTTTAAATATTTCAAATTATGCATTTGACGAAAAATATAACCTTTAACATGCCGTATCTGTTTGTATTGGTTGTAGAAAAATTATAAAAAAAAGGATTTTGTTTGTGTTTCTAAAAAATACAATTTTTAAAGCTACAGTTTTTTATTAAAAGTATATTTCTTGAGTAGTTATTCTCAAAATCCCTCTAAAAATGTCGATTTTTTCGTCGAAAAACTGTTACTTTCAACCGCGAATAACTCGAAAAATGTTAGTTTACGAAGAAAATTTGAAGAGCATTTTTTTTGTCAGAATTACATTTTCCATCGATTTCCATGATTAAAATGTAATGAAAATTCCCGCCCCCGAGATGGGGTGACAACCACCCCTAAGGTTTTAGCGTACAGCGGCATGATATAGAAAATAATCCTTGGGCTGTTCCCTATCTTCTGTGAAAATTTTAAGTAAATCCATGCTGGACGAAAAAATTGCGAGCAAAAATGCTTCATTTCCTGGCGTAATATCCAGTAATATCTAAAATCTAAATAGAATCGTATCGGTTGTTTGTGTGAATCAACTTTTACTAAATGGCATTGGGAAGAGTATACTTTTCCTAGTTGGAGTCTACTTTTACTAGTAAATGTTGAATAAAAATCTTCATTTTATATTTATAATCAAATTTTACTGAAACCAGCCGTTTGAGTTGACTCGAACTCGGAATAGTCAACTCCAACTGGATAATGAACTTGAACTGTAACATAATATCATCATCATCGGTGACCGCTGACAGCCCATGGAGGGCCATGGCCGCCCGTTGGGGTTTCTAGGCTCTAAAGTTTTACATGGTGTGGAGGCCAGCCACACGCATAACTCCTCAAAAGTTCTAAACGATATTTATCTAAAATATTACTTTCTTGTTTCTTTTTTTTAGGAGGTCTTTTCGGCGTTATGTGTGTTTTGCTTGTTTGACTATAGTTGCCCATGCTTTTCTTTCCTTTGCTTGTTTTTCCCATTCTCGTATTCCTAGGTCTTTCAAATCCTGGTTAATACCGTCAATCCATCTCTTTCTAAGCCTACCTCTCGGTCTCTTCCCATTTAATTCTTTTCTAAGTACTTTTTTTGTATTTCTCTTATCATCCATCCTTTCTACGTGTCCTAACCAACTCAGTCGTTTACTTCGTATTTCTTTTGTGATAGTCGGTCTGTTAAACACTCTATTTATTTCGTGGTTCATTCTTATACGCCATTCTCCTTTCTCCTGTATAGGTCCATATATTTTCCTTAAGATTTTTCTTTCCCATCTAAGAAGTTGTTCCTCTTGTTCACTAGTCAAGGTCCATGTTTCTGATGCATACATTACTACAGGTCTCATTATTGTTGTGTATATTTTTACTTTTGAATTAATAGACACTGATTTTGACTTTATGATATTTTGTAGGCTGTAGAAGCATTTGTTTCCAAGAGAAATTCTTGCTGTTACCTCATCACGGTTTTTATTTCCTTCTGTTATTGTTGATCCTAAATATTTGAAACGGTCAACTCTTTCAAATATTTGCCCGCTCAGAGATATGTTGCCTTTCGTTTGTACTTTTTCCCGAGTTGTTATCATGTACTTTGTCTTTGAGACATTAACTTCTCGACCCATAGTCTGTGCCGCTTCTTTAAAATATGTATAAATTTTTTCTAGGTCGTTTAATGTCCAGCTGATTATGTCAGTATCATCTGCGTAGGCAACGACCTGATTGAACTTTGTAAATATTGTACCATCCCTATCTATAGGAGTTTTCCTGATGACTTGTTCCAACGCAAGGTTAAAAAGTGTTGTTGACAGTGCATCCCCTTGTATTAGACCTTCATTAATGTTAAACTCATCGGACAGTTGATTTTGGATCCTTACTTTTGCTTTGGTGTTGGTTAGGCATAGTTTTACTAATCTGATTAGTTTTTTTGGTACATTTAACTCTTGCATTGCGCTATATAATTCCTTTCTAATTATTGAGTCATACGCTTGTTTGAAATCTACAAA